>NW_024070211.1:97941300-98541300 GCF_014754425.2 Oryx dammah | reverse complement strand
TAAATAATATGTTAAGGACACCACTTCTCCTGTAACACATAGTTTGTTCTTTTTAATAGCTGCATAGCATTTCATTAGATACTAAAAACATAATTTATTTAATAATTTCCCCAAAGATATACACTTAGGTTGCCTACATTTTTTTGCTACTATGAATATTTACAGTAAATATCCTGGTACCTAAAACCTTGCCTGCTTATTTAAGTATTTATGTAAGTTACTTTCTTATAAATGGAATTGTTGTATCAAAACATTTCTGCTTTTACTATTATGATAGGTACTATCAAACTGCCCTTCAAAAGTATCTTTTCTGTGCACAGTTACATTACTCACACTCTCTGTTTATTGATGATTCCTACTACCTATGGTATCTGTGCAAAACTTTCTCATCTCTGGTATCTTTTAGCTTTTCTAATATCTAATTTGTCTTTCTTATGAAATTTCTGAGATTATCTAATTATCTGTCTAATGATTATTATTCTTGTTTGGGCAGATTTGTTTCTCCAGGCCATCCTATATATCTTGGCCCTATAGCTTGACTGCCCTTGAATGAAGCAATCGCTTCTGGCAAAACTGGCTGTGGGCTAGGGGTGGGAATGGGTCAGGAGATGCCATTAAACAGAGTGGTCTAAGGAAGCACCCAGGCCTACTTTTCTACCATGAGGCTGTGGGTATGGCAAGTATTCAAAGGTATGACTAGCCTTTTATAATGATTTTGCCTAAGACGCTCAAACCTGAGAGACTCAATGACCAATCTGAAAAGCAGAAATAATTAGATATCTTCTATCTGTTACCTAGGACTGTTATCAGAATGAAATAAAATATTGTAAATTATAAAGCACTGCATGAAGTAGAACAACCAGCAAACATTCTAGCATATTCTAGATGCCCCATCAACAGGGATGGAACAGGATGCTGTAAAGTGCCCAGTACTAAAACGGTCTGCTCAGGCCCACTGCTTAGAACCACAGCACGAAGCACCACTCAGCCTTAGTCCAGGGCACTGCCTGGCTCTGTGGCTGCTGGCAGGACATGCTGACAGTGCCTGTCAGAAGAGCCAACAAGTCAACTGTCAGGCCCGCCCAGAGGGCCTGGGAGCAAGAAATGGGGGACTTTGGGCCAGGGGTGGGGGCTTCAGAGTTCTTGAGGGGAGGCTATTCCCTCTTCTCACCAACCTGGGAAGAGGAGCAGAGGCACTTTCTCTTTCTGAAGCACAGGGAGGGAAGTTTCCTGGGGGTGTGTGTGTGTGTGTGTAACCACATCCATTCCTGCTCCACTGAGTCAGGGACATGTGAGAGTGTCTCTCATGAAGCTGCCAGTACTGGAACCAGCAGAGATCCTGCTGACACCCCGTATGGAAAAAGGGGTGAGAAAGGGATGATGGAGCTGAGAAAGAACAGATGGTCTTTTTTTTAAAAAGTTTCTCCTAAAGCTAAAATTTTTAATTAAAAGGACTATTATTTTTCCTTCTTAAAACTCCCGTTTTTATGGTAAAATATAGCAAACAAACAGAAGAAAAAACATTAAATGTGCCACTTATTATCAAGGCAATATCTGTGTAACTATCACTCAGATCAATAAATAAAACATTGCCAGCACCCTAACAGTCTCCAACTGTGACTCTTCAAAATCAGAAAACCCTCTCTCCCCTAAAAGGTAACCATGACTTGGCCTTTATAATAATCATACTCTTGGTCCTTTTTTTTTTTAAATTTTTTTCAACTAAGCATGCATCCCAAAGCACTATACTTCAATATTGCTTTTTTGGGAAATTGATATAAGTGGAATAATACAGTATGAATATACATCAATTTGTCTATTTATGCTGTTGATGGGCTGTTTGTTTCTAGCTATTATTAATTTTGTTTCCAGCTATTATTAATGTGCTGCTATAAACATTCTTGTGCATGATTCCTGGTGTGTGTGTACAACATTTCTTTAAGGCATGTACCTAGGAATGTACCTAGGATAGAGTATGTGGATTCTCAACTAGACTACAGAGTGTTTTCCAAGTGGATTCCCAATGTTCACTCCCACCACAGTTTAGGAGAGTTCTCCATGCTCCACACCTAAAATGATCATTCTTGGGAATTCCCTGGTGGTCTAGTGCTTAGAAATCAGCACTTTCCCTGCTGTGGGCCCAGGTTCAATCCTTGGTTGGGGAACTAAGGTCTCACAAACCACATGGTGCAACCAAAATTAGAGAAATAAATGAATAATAAAATAAAATGATTATTCTTCATTTTGAGATAGTGTACTTTTCGGTAATAAAGGCCTTTTTTTAAGAAAAAAAAATAACAATGATAATGGTAGCTTTACGAGGATACATCTTTTAAGTAGCTTTACATTGTGAAATAAAGATTAAATAGTTTCACTTAGGCCCTATTTTTCCCTCTGAAATCCTACTGGACCATGACATCACAAATGCTAGAGACCATTGTCTCACATAACATGATATAGATTGTCCTTACTTATTGTTTTAACATGAAAACCACTTGATACATATAGTAGCCAGACCCCACGATGGCCCTCAGTGAACCTTCTTTCTTGGTACTCATGCCTTTGTGTAGACATTCTACAATGAATGAGGGCTGATTTTGTAACTAATGGAAGTAACTAATTTTTAATAATAAGCTAGGTCAAAAAAGATATTGCAGCTTCAGTGTTGGTCCTTTGGATCAATCACTCTTGGGGGAAGTCAGTCACCATGTTATGAGGATGCTCAAGCAGCTCTGTGGACAGGACACAGCACCTCAGCAGAGAAAAGACCAATTAACCAATGCCAACTTGCTGAACAAGTAAATAAGCCACCTTGAACAAACTTCTGTCTCAGTCAAGCCTTCAGATGATTTAGCCCTCCCACGTTTCCACTTTCCAGCTAGACCCCAGAAATCATAAACGAGAGACAAACCATTCCTCTGTGCCCTGTCTGAATCCCTGATCCATAGAAACCATGAGATAATACATGATTATTGTTTTAAGTCACCAAATTTGGGGATGATTTGTTAGAAAAGAGATAATTAGCAGAACACTCATGACCATCTAGAAAGTATCCTTGGCCGAAGACCTGCATCTGATAAGGCCTCTGTATTTCAACACAAGTTTAGAAAAAGGAGACGTGGCAAAGCACTATGCTGAATAAGTGTGTAAAGGGATGCAACTAGCAAAATCCAGAAAATAGGAAATTCTACAGCATAAATGACCCCAATTCTTCAGCTAGTAAGTTGAAAAAGAAATAGAAAGTAAAAACATGAGAAAGAGAGTCTATAAATTAAGAGAGACTTATAAGCTTTGATGGATTGCGTTACTCCCAGTATTTGCTGCCCTCTCCTGCAAGAGAGTTATTCTTCCCTTCTCCCCTTCTGACATCAGCTTTGGCCATGTGATTTTCTGTGACAAATGAAATGTGAGCAGATGTGATGGTTTCTACTTCTGAGCAGAAGTTTTAAAAGTCATTGTGTTTCGACCATTTCTCATTTCCATCTGCCAGGAAGTGGGTGTATCCCAGATAGGGACTGTTTCTTCAGCTTCTGGCCAAGAGTGAAGAGGATGCAGAGCTGACTAACAACGGAAATTCACGTGAGCAGGAAAGAAACCCAACCTGTCATAAGCCATTGTGATTTTCAAGTTGTTTGGCACCATAGCATAACCTTAATGTAATCTGATTTATGCAAGAAATGTTTCCATCAAATAAACCTAAAAGATAAACCTTGTTAGGATTCCAGTTTATGACCCCACTGTAGAAATTTGAGTATAGACTAGATACTTAATGATAATTAAGAATTATTTATTTTTTAAATTTTTTTTTAATTTTATTTTTTACATTTATTTTTTAGGTGTGTTGATAATATTACAGTTATGTTTAAAACAAACAAAAAAAAAGAGTTCTTTTCTTTGGGACACACGGTCCAGAAGGAAGAGTAGGTAGGTGGGGGTACAGCTTAGTCATGAGTTGATAATTGAACTGGGTGGTGAGTATATGTGTTTATCATATTATTTCTACTTTAATTAACATTTGGAAATTTCCATAATAAAAAGTTTAAAAAAATTATGGATTTGAGTCCCAGAATTGTCCCTTGACTCCCCAAAGAGTACAGAAAATATGGGTGTTGAGAAGATAGAGCTCATCAATTAAGTTTAGTGAGTAAGAGAATAAGGAAGGTGTTTGGAGTGGGTCTCATCCTGGTGGCTCAGACAGTAAAGAGTCTGCCTGCAGTGTGCGAGACCAGGGATCAATCCCTGGGTTGGGAAGATCCCTTGGAGAAGGAAATGGCAACCCACTCCAGTATTCTTGCCTGGAAAATCTCACGGATGGAGGAGCCTGGCAGGCTGCAGTCCATGGGGTCGCAAAGAGCTGGACACGATTGAACAACTTCACTTTCTTTTTTCACTTCTTTCAGGAAGAAGACATCAAAACTGATTTTCAGTGACCGCATTATATCAGGTGAAAGCACGTCCCAGGCGGCAGTAGTGGTAAAGAATCCACCTGTCAATGCAGGAGCTACGTAAGAGACTCGGGTTCAATCCCTGGGTGGGGAAGATCTCCTGGAGAAGGAAATGGCAACCCACTCCAGTATTCTTGCCTGGAGAATCCCGTGGACATAAGAGCCTGGTGAGCTATAGTCCATAGTGTCCCAGAGAGTTAGACATGACTAAAGTGAATTAGGATGGACAGGATGATACTATTAGGGTAAGATTTAGAGCACTGGGATGGGTAGGGGCTCTGAAGGTATTAGCTTCCACCACAAGTGTGAGAGGAAACGGGTGTGGCTTAAATAGAACTGTTATCTCTTCTCTATTAGCTAAAATCAAACTTCATACCTGTCTTACCAATTAAAGCACCTGATGTATTCTTTATTTGTGTTTTGGGCATTAAAGTAATGTTTGGAACTAGGAGATGGATTGGTGGCTTATCCTATCGGCTCCACTCAACTTGGAATCGCATTACTTCCAGGAACACTGCCTTGCCTTTAAGTTAATGACAGATTGTTTTCTATTGTTCCCCTGGTCTCCTACAAAGTGCTCTAATTCACTCTTTGTTTTTTTTTTTTCTAATTCACTCTTAATGAGGCTCCAGACTGCATTTCCACAATTTGTACTGCAAGGATAGGATTTCCTGTAAGTGGAGCAGACAAAGTAGCTGAGCTTGAGCCATCTTGTCAGTTTCACATTCAAGAGCATGTGAAACAAGAGGACCACTTGGGCTGAGGGAGAGAAGAGGCTGAGCTTGAGCCAGATTCTCTGTCAGGAGGCTGTGGGCTGGGACATGTGACTCAGGAAAAGCTGACACGGGCAACTCAGGAGGGGAAAGAAAATCCGTTGGCGTTAGAGAAGCAGCAGCAGCTTCAGCGGTAGCACCTTCCCCACCACCTTCCCCACTCCCTACCCCCACCCTCATCCAAAGGAGCCAGGGAAGGAGACTCTCATTCCATCCTCCAGACCTAGAGTGCTCTTGTCTGGGAAAGAGGGAGAAGATGTGGGTATGATAGTAGACACATCTCCCATCCCCACTCCCACTACATGGACATTGAAGTTTTATATTGTTTTGGTTTTCAGACTGAAGTTTGGAAATGAATAGGGCTGAGCATTAGAGATGAGACTGGGAGGTTATGGAATTAGATGGAGACATCATAAAGATAAGAGGGTTCACTGACCTGAGAAAAGAGGGATTATACCAGACAGGGCTGGGGACAGTTAAACAGTTTCGTGTTTACACCCCCATGAATTGGCTGAACTTCCCTGGTGGCTCAGATGGTAAAGCGTCTGTCTACAATGCGGGAAACCTGGGTTCGATCCCTGGGTCAGGAAGATCCCCTGGAGAAGGAAATGGCAATCCACTCCAGTACTATTGCCTGGAAAATCCCATGGACAGAGTAGCTTGGTAGGCTACAGTCCATGGGGTCGCAGAGTCAGACACAATTGAGCGACTTCACTATGGCTATGGCTAGACAGCATATTAAAAAACAGACATTATTTTGTTGACAAAGGTCCATCTAGTCAAAGCTATGGTTTTTCCAGTAGTCATGTATGGATGTGAGGGTTGGACCATAAAAAGAAAGCTGAGCATGGAAAAATTGATGCTTTTGAACTGTGGTGTTGGAGAAGACTCTTGAGAGTCCCTTGAACTGCAAGGAGATCAAACCAGTCAATCCTAAAGGAAATCAGTCCTAAATATTCATTGGAAGGACTGATGCTGAAGCTGAAGCTCCAATACTTTGGCCACCTGATGCAAAGAACTGATTCATCTGAAAGAACTTGATGCTGGGAAAGATTGAAGGCAGGAGGAGAAGGGGATGACAGAGGATAAGATGATTGGATGGCATCACCGACTAGATAGACATGAGTTTGAGCAAGCTCCAGGAGTTGGTGAAGGACAGGGACGCCTGACTTGCTACAGTCCATGGTGTCGCAAAGATTCAGACATGACTGAGTGACTGAACTGACTGAATAGTCATAAAGTTCCTTCATTTCCCCTAACACAACAGAAAGCAAAACAATTTTTGGTTCAGGGTTTTAGTGATATACCAGACACTTCCAATTAAATGAAGCTTGTCTTCAGCAGTTGGCCTTCTTAATCTTCCTTCCTTCTTCCTTCTCTCCCTTATTCTGCAGAAAATCTGCGCCCTCCTGCTGCCCTCTGTGCAATTAGTGAGAGACAAATATATATACCATCAAAGACACTAAAAATATCTTTATTTTCTTTTAATATTTTGCCTACCATGACCTACTTTTGGTTCAGTGTCAAAAGCAAAGGGGTGAGGTGTGCTCTAAATAAACATGTCAATGAATTCTGTCCCACCATATTGACTGCATGACTTTTGTACTGTAAATCAAAGTTGTTTTCTACAGATTGTAAGCGTTAAAAAGATGTTCTATGTCAATACATTGATATTTAAGTTCTGAAATTCCATTTGCTTCATCAAAAATCTATTTCTTTGAAAACCATTTCCCACTGATAATCCTGGAATTAAGGAGATCTAGTTAGTGCCTGAGTCACATGAAGAATCACTTCCAACCCACCCACGTAGCTGAAAACACATTTTTTGGTGATTATCAAGTCAGGAGCTATGAAGCTTCCTTACAAAGAGAGCATTTATCAGCTGATGTTATTTTAATTATTCATTTTTAATGAGGAATCTATGAACATCTTCAAAAATCAGGGTCAATAGGTAGGCTGTCACCTAACCAAAAAAAACACGTTTTTTTTTTTGTCTGAGAGTTCTACTGACATTAGGTGATTATTGTCATAATTGAAATACTTCAGCATAGCAAGATAAGTGTGCTTTAAAAAATAGTTTTAATATTCACCCTGTGCAAGCGTGCTCAGTCGTATGTCTTTGTGACCCCATTGACTGTAGCCCGCCAGGCTCCTCTGTCCATGGGATTCCCAGGCAGCAGTACTGGAGTGGATTACCATTTCCTGCTCCAGGGGATCTTCCTGAACCAGGGATCCAAACCTCGTTTTCTCTGTCTGCTGCCTTGGCAGGTGTATTCTTTACCACTGCACCACCTAGGAAGTATAAGCTGTTAATGAACACTTTGAAGTGCTCTAATGAGTAATATGGGTTTCCCTTATTCTTTAGCATAAGAGGTGATAGAAATAGCTTAACAATTTACTGGTGACATGGATGATTACTGAGGGATGTGTGATGCATGGGCATCTTACCCTTAAATGAATGGGGCATCAGTTTTGTGTGAGCCCAGAATGGTGCTCTAGGCCTGGCTGTTTGTTTAGTCCCATGCTTGCTACTTAGTTAGGATTCTGTCGCCTGACCAGATGAGAAGCATGGCTGGATCTGGCTCTATGACATCATGACATCTGGTTCAGTTTTCTCAAGGGGTTCTGGTCAGGAGGTTTGAGCTCATGGACACCAGACTCTAAGGGGACAAATTGGCAGAGGCCCCACCAAAACACTGACAGTTGTACACCAAAGTGGCTTAAGCCAGTTAACAACATTTGATCCACAAATAGTTCTCATTAATGAGATGTATCTAATGAGATCTGTGTATAGTGACGAAGATTTGAGGAAGTTTCATAGAGAGAAATGCGATTTTGTCTATATAATAATAATATCAAAAAATTATAAAGGGGTTACTGTGTGTTAGACACTGTTCTAAACTCTCTCTATGCACACACACACACGTATTCAATTAGTACTTGTCACATCTCTATGAGGAGATACTACTATCATATTGTTAACCCCATTTTACTGGCAAGGAAACTGAGGCACAAAGGATGACTTGTCCTAGATGATATAGGCCAACTGAGTGAGGAAGCCATGATTTGAACACAGCCAGTCTAACTCCAGAATCTAGGCTCTTATTGGTATAGACACTAGTTTCCTTTCTGAAAAACAGTGGTTGGTATGTAACTAGGAGTCATAGGAGTTTATGGAATTAAAGAAAACTGACTTGCTGTACAAGCCCAGGGGATAACTAAGGAATTCTGAGGTTTACCTTGGCTTGAGAAAAGGTCCTTACCAACAGGAGATTTTTCTGTCAGGCATCATTTGGATAGCAGGGTTTCTGTAATGAACTAAAAACAAAGACCTGTCACTTGGTTGATGGTGTGCATAACAGTTTTCCTAGACGCAACAGAGCTGGTGAGCATTAGAAGACTTTGATGAGAAAGGCAGGCAGCAGACAATCCGTTTCTCTTTCCCGTATTTGGCTTCCTTCCTTTTATCTCTCCCTATATCATTCTATATCAAAACAACCACTCACATGTGTGATACTACTCATCTATGTCACAGCAAACATTCCTTTAGAAGCCATATACTCCCCTGTTCCTTGCAGTCCCTCAGCCTGGGCAAGAGTTGGGATAATCTGATTACTAGTCCAGCTATTTCGTGAACTCTTTTCCTGAAGCTATAAATCTGATAGTGCATCTTGCTATTGCAAATTCCCCTATGGACATGATTCTTAGAGACACCGAAAGCTCACCACCCCCAGCCAGCTCCTGTGGATGTCTGTGGTTGGTTTACTCATCCTAAGTTCTGTGATATCATATTACCCAAGTGTTACCCGAATGTGGGGAGGTGCACTTTGTGCCTTCTTCCATTTCCTGTCACCAAGGCAACCTGGTGTGCATCTCCCACGGTGCTCCTTTCCTCAGCCATTTGCTGCATGTTCTCAGGATGCTGGTCAACCACTCACTCGACTGCATCACACAGGACTGCAGGGAACGGAGCACAGCTGACTGACGTAATGGCTCTGTAGGCTTCTGGATTCCCAAACTTTTCAAAGTGCTAGGATTTTTAGTGTTCTCATAGCTGTTACTTACTTGGTAAGTTGCCAATTCTTTAAAAAATAATCTCCAACATTTGCATATATCAGATTACTTTTATGTAAAAATATGATAATTAAGGTATTAATCTAACCTCATTGAATTGGGCAACTTCAGCTTTTTCGGCATCAGTGGTTGAGTCAGAGCTTTGTCAAGAGAACACACTGGTCATAGCAAACACCCTTTTTCAACAACCCAAGAGATGAGTGTACACATGAACTTTACCAGATGGTCAAAAATGAAATAAAATTATTATGCTCTTTGCAAACAAAGATGGAGAAACTCTATACAGTCAGTAAAAACAAAACCTGGAGCTGACTGTGGCTCAAATCATGAGCTCCTTATTACAAAATTCAGGCTTAACTTGAAGAAATAGGAAAAACCAGTAGGCCATTCAGGTATGACCTAAATAAAATCTCTCATGATTATACAGTGGAGGTGATGGACGAATAGATTCAAGAGATTAGATCTGGTAGATAAAGTATCTGAAGAACTATGGACAGAGGTTTGTAACATTGTACAGGAAGCAGGGACCAAAAACATCCCAAAGAAAAAGAAGTGCAAGAAGGCAAAGTGGTTGTCTGAGGAGTCTTTATAAATAACACAGAAAAGAAGAGAAGCGAAAGGCAAGGGAGAAAGGGAAAGATACACCCAACTGAATGCAGGGTTTCAGACAACAGCATGGAGAGATGAGAAGGTCTTCTTAAATGAAAAGTGCCAAGAAATAGAAGAAAACTATAGAATTGGAAAAACTAGAGATTTCTTCAAGAAAACTGGAGATATCAAGGGAAGATTTCATGCAAGGTCATGATAAAGGTCAGAAATGGTAAGGACCTAACAGAAGCAGAAAAGATTAAGAAGAAGTGGCAAGAATACATTAAAGAATTATGCAAAAAAGGTCTTAATGACCCAGATAATCATGATGGTATTCACCTAGAGCCAGACATCCTAGAATGTGAAGTGGCCTTTTGGAAGTATTACTACAAACAATGCTTGAGGGCTTCCCTGATAGCTCAGTTAGTAAAGAATCTGCCTGCAATGCAGGAGACCCCAGTTCGATTCCTGGGTCGAGAAGATCCCCTGGAGAAGGGATAGGTTACCCACTCCTATATTCTTGGGTTTCCCTTGTGGCTCAGCTGGTAAGAATTGGCCTTCAATGCAGGAGACCTGGGTTCGGAAGATCCTCTGGAGAAGGAAAAGGCTGTGCGCTCCAGTATGCTGGCCTGGACTCTATAGTTCATGGGGTTACAAAGAGTTGGACATGACTGAGCAACTTTCACTTTCACTACAAACAAAGCTAGTGGAGGTGATGGAATTTCAGCTAAGCTATTTAAAATCCCCAAAGATGATGCTGTTAAAGTGATATACTCAATATGTCAGCAAATTTGGAAAACTCAGTAGTGGTCACAGGACTGGAAAAAGTCAGTTTTCATTCCAATCCCAAAGAAGGGTCACACAAAAGAATGTTAATACAGTTGTGCTCATTTCACAAGCTAGCAAGGCTATGCTCAAAATCTTTCATGCTAGGCTTTAGCAAGTACATGAACCAAGAACTTGCAGATGTAGAAGCTGGGTTTTGAAGAGGCAGAGGAATCAGAGATTAAATTGCCAACATTCATTGGATCACAGAGAAAGCAAGGAAGTTCCAGATAAACATCTGTTTCATTGACTATGCTAAAGCCTTTGACTGTGTGGATTACAACAAACTGTGGAAAATTCTTAAAGAGATGGAGGTAACAAACCACCTTACCTGTCTCTTGAGAAACTTGTATGCAGGTCAAAAAGCTACAGTTAGAACAGACATGGAACAATGAATTGGTTCAAAATTGGGAAAGGATTACGTCAAGGCAGTATATTGTCACCCTGCTTCTTTAGCTTAGATGCAGAGTACATGTGAAATGCCAGGCTGGATGAAGCACAAGCTGGAATCAAGATTACCAGGAGAAATATCAACAACCTCAGATATGCAGATATTACCACTCTAATGACAGAAAGCAAAAAGGAACTGAAGAGCCTCTTGATGAGGGTGAGAGAGGAGAGTAGAAAAGCTGGCTTGAAACTCAACATTCAAAAAATGAAGATCATGGCATCCAGTCTCATTACTTCATTACCAGTAGATGGGAAAAAGTAGAGACAGTGACAGATTTTATTTTCTTGGGCTCCAAAATCAATTTAGACTGTGTGGCTGCAACCATGTAATTAATAGATGCTTGCTCCTTGGAAGGAAAGCTCCAACAAACCTAGACATCATGTTAAGAAACAGAGACATCACTTTGCCAACAAAGGTCTGTATAGTTAAAGCTGTGGTTTTTCCAGTAGTCATGTATGGATATGAGAGTTGGACCATAAAGAAGGGTGAGCACTGAAGAACTGATGCTTTCAAATTGTGGTCCTGGAGAAGATTCTCGAGAGTCCCTTGGACCACAAGGAGATCAAACCAGTCAATCATACAGAAAATCAACTCTGAATATTCATTGGAAGTACTGACACTTAAGCTGAAGCTCCAATACTTTGGCCACCAGATGTAAAGAGCTTGCTCAATGGAAAAGAATGGTAGCAGAAGACAAGATGGTTAGATAGCATCACTGACTCAATGGACATGAATTTGAGCAAACTCTGGGAGATAGTGAAGAACAGAGCAGCCTGGCATGCTGCAGTCTATGGGATTGCAAAGAGTCAAGACAGGACTTAGTGACTGAACAGCAACAACAACAATAAATTCATCCAACTTGACTTGAGTACTTAGAACCCAATGTTGGAAACTCAAGAGGAGTAGGATACAGACCCTGCTAATGTGTTGGAATTGTTTTTGTTGCAGACGATAGGAATCCAACTTAAACTACCTTAAATAAGAAAAGGAAATATATTGACCCATGTAACCAAAAAGTCTGTGTTAATTTCAGGCTTGACTGGATCAAGGGAACTCAAATTATTTCATCAGGGCTCTTTTTTTTTTTTCCTCTATTCATCTCTACTCATTTTTCCCTCTCTTTGTGAGTTGGCCTCATTTTTTCTTACTAAAGATAGCTTCCTCCAATCTGACCTGAACAAATGGCCTTTAGAAACTCCAGCTAAGATCATTCTTAGATCTCAAAATAGCAGAATAGAGACCCTCTCCTTAGAATCCATATATCAAAAGTCAAGGAAGATTCTGATTATCTCTAGTTGGCACACGCCCATTTAACTGACCACTCTGACCAGAGCAATGGAATATCAAGTTGGCCAGGCTTAGGTTATATGCTTCACCCTCAGATGAGGA
Organism: Oryx dammah; assembly: GCF_014754425.2. Classification (NCBI taxonomy): domain Eukaryota; kingdom Metazoa; phylum Chordata; class Mammalia; order Artiodactyla; family Bovidae; genus Oryx; species Oryx dammah. Next base: position 98,528,755 of record NW_024070211.1, on the reverse strand, counting down.
AGGTTCAACCTGGTTGTATAACATGAAATGTGTTTCCTACAAAGAGTGATGGATAGACAAAAGAAAAAAATAGATATTCTCTGTGGTAGCCAGCCTCAAAGATGACCCCAAATGATCCTTACTCATATCCATGCATGATTTTCTACACTCTATTATGGTTGTCTTGTGTGATCAGTAGAACCCTATAGAAATGATGGTGGGTGACCTTCAAGGCTAGGTCATAAACGAAACCGTAGTCTTTTTCTTGCTCTCAGAATGCCTGCTCTAAAGAAAAGCAGCCACCATGTGGTAAGGATGCCCAAGCAGCCATATGAAAAGATCCACGTAAAGAATAACAGGCCCTCTGCCAACAGCTAATACTGATTTGCTGGCCACTTAAGTTTGCCACCTGGAAAGTGGATTTTTCAGCCCCAGTCAAACCTTCAGGTGACTATAGCCCTACCCAACACCTTGACTACTTCATGAGAGATTCAAGCCTGAGCCATCCAACTAAGCTGCTTCTGAATCCTTGAACTGCAGATGTTGTAAGGTCTGTGAGGTAGAAAATGTTTATTGTAGTTTTAAACATTAATTTTTGAGGAAATTTGTAACTCAGGAATAGGTAGCAAATACATGCATTATACTTGCTCTCAAGTAGCTCATCGCCCAGCCTAAAGTCATAGACACTTAAATGACTAATTTGTGAGTGGGAAAGAAAGACAGAGGACATAGAAAATCCTCTGGTTGGATGGCATCATCGAATCAATGGACAGAAGTTTGAGCAAGCTCTAGAAGATGGTGAAGAACTGGGAAGCCTGGTGTGTTGCAGTCCATGAAGCAGCAAAGAGTCAGACACAACTGAGTGACTGAACAACAGCAACTGTGAAATCTGACAGAGGAGGCCACATCTGAGCTGTGCTTCAAGGATGAATGTGAGAAGGAATGGAAACCCAGGCAAAGCGAATAGCACAAACAAAGGCCCTGGGGCTTGAAAGTGAAAAATGCAAAGGAATAGTGTAGTTTCAGCTAAGGTCATGGCTCATCAGAATCATGAGAAGGGGGACTTCCCTGGTGGTCCAGTGGCTAAGACTCCATGATCCCCAATGCCTGGGTTCAATCCCTGGTCAAGGAACTAGATCCCATATGCCACAACTAAGAGTTCACATGCTTCAACAAAAATTGCAGCCAAATAAATATTTTTTAAAAAATCATGAGAAGGGATTAAAAAATAGGCAGATACTCAAACCCAACCTGTAGAGAATCTCATGATTAGGGAGCACTGGTTTGGGTTTCCAAAGTTGTTTTTGGTCCTCAGTTGGTTGGTTAGCTGGTTGCTGTGGAGGGGTGAGTTTGTAGAAATGTTTCTCAGCAGAATTTCTGAACCTCTTGCAGCAGGAAGCAGGAAACAGGCTCTTGGCCCAAACCAATAGTAATGAAATAGAATATTTGTGATGGGGTAGAGTAGGGTCCAGGGATCTACACATTAACAAGCACTTTAGAAATTTTATGCAAAGTAGTACAAGTTTTAAAAATGGGTAAATTATTGAAAACTCAAAAAATAATTGTTTTATGGAAATAAGAAGAGTTTCAAGAAAGAGGTGGTAAATTCAAAACTGGATTTATACTCATGCTATAATGATGTGAAAAATACTTAAAAAGACTAGCAGGAAATATATCAAAATAACCTTGGTAGTATTATGGTGGTAACATTATGGTGGTAGATGATGGGCTTGTGTGTGTGTGTGTGTGTGTGTGTAGTACAGGTACATTATTTCCATAGTTTAAACAGTGATTTTCAGAAAGTTTAAGAAGCTGTGTTAATGATGTGGCAAAATCAAGTTGGACAAGGGTTGAAAAGAGGTCATTGGCCTCGGCAAGTGGGCGGCCATTGGAGACCTTTGGATGAGGGAATGGAAGCCAGATTACAATGGCTGGATTCAGAGAATGGGGAGGAAGTGCAGGAGGGAGCCAGTATAGATCACTAGTTCAAGAAGTTTGGCAGTAAAGGCAAAATTTAAAATCAAATTGTTCTCTTTTTGAACTGATTATAAAAGTAATACTTGTTTATTATTAAAAAAAAAAAAAAACTGGGTAATACAGAACATTAAGAACAAAACAATAGTCATCCATAATCCTACCTACCACCCAGTGCCAAACCATGCTAAGAGTTTAGTATATTTACATCATAAAATTTTCTCCTTCGTGGCAGTGATTTGAGATAGAAGGAATCACCCACAGCATTCTTAGATGAGGAAACCAAGGCTCAGAAAGTGACTTTCCTGAGGCACAAAGAGTTCATAACAAACTCTTTGGTACCCAAAGTGCTTTGGCTTGAGTTTCCTGGTTGCTCTGCCCTGACCTTGCAGGAGAATTAGCCAGTCAGCCTTTTTCTTGTGCAATATTGTGTCCTGAAGAGGTATTTCAGCCACAGTGCCTCTAAAATTTCACTGCACCTATGGATTTATACACTTAAATCTCTCACTAGGCCTGTCCTCTTTGACAGTAGTGCCTGGGTCACCTTCATCTCAGGGTTCCCAACCCCTAGCACAGCATTTGACAGAATCACTGCACAACTCGTGTTTCTAGAATGATAGGTGAGGCTTTGGTGTAGCAACTAATGCAGCTTTCACTCCCAGTATTTCCTGCTTCTCTGTAACATCTACCCCATTCTGGCAGTAGTGAGTGTTTTCTGCACAGATTGCCTCGGGGTAAGAATAACATAGTAGAACCAGGGTCAAATTCTTGGCTTTTGACTTTCAAATACTCAGGTGGGGTATAAACAACAGTTTTGGAAGACAGACCAAAAAGCTGTATTACCTACTCCCTGACTAAATGTGAAGGAGAAAGGAAAGCTGAGGAAAAGTAAACAGTGAGATAGCAGTGAGTGTTCCTATGAAAGGGGCTAGGCTACCTCTTACCCTACTGAATCCCATTCCAGAATAGTCTGTGGAGTAGGTAAATCACCAGAATTCCCCTGCCTTGATGTGACAAAGGAGAGGAAATGGAATAGTGGGAAAGAAGTGGCCTCATGGAAAATTTAGACCAGCACACTGTCCAATAGAAATGTAATTTGAGCTACATATGTGATTTTGAGTGTTCTAGTAAGTCAGCTTCCCTGGTGGCTCAGACAGGAAAGAATCCGCCTGACAATGCAGGAGACCTGGGTTCGATCCCTGGGTCGGGAAGATTGCCTGGAGAAGGGAATGGCTACCCACTTTTCCAGTAGTCATGTGTGGGTGTGAAAGTTGGACCATAAAGAAGGCAGAGTGCTGAAGAATTGATGCTTTTGAACTGTGGTGCTGGAGAAGACTCTCAAGAGTCCCTTGGACTGCAAGGAGACCCAACCAGTCAATCCTAAGGAAATCAGCCCTGAATATTCATTGGAAGGACTGATGCTGAAGCTGAAGCTCCAATACTGTGGCCACCTGATGTGAAGAGCCAACTCATTAGAAAAGACTCTGATGTTGGGAAATATTGAAGGCAAGAGAAGGGGACAACAGAGGGTCAGATGGTTGGACGGCATTGCCAACTCAATGGACATGACTTTGAGTAAGCTCTGGAAGATGGTGAAGGACAGGAAAGCCTGGCACGCTGCAGTCCATGGGGTCACAAAGAGTCGGACATGTCTGAGCAATTGAACAACAGCAACAACAAGAACCCACTCCAATTTTCTTGCCTGGAGAATCCCAAGAACAGAGGAGCCTGGCGGACTACAGTCCATGGGGTCACGAAGAGTCAGACATGACTAAGTAACTAACCCTTCTGTCTTATTATATGTTCTAATAAGTAGGCACATTAAAGAACATAAAAACAAACTGGTGAAATTAATTTTAATAAATTATTTTATTTAACCTCATATGCCTAAATATTATCATTTCAACATGTAATCAATAGATAAATTATTAATGAGATATTTTACATTTTTCTGTGCTAAAGTTTTTGTTTTTGGCCACACCACACAGTATGTGGAATCTTAGTTCCCTGAACAGGGATCAAACCTATGCCCTCTGCATTGGATCCATGGAGTCTTCACCACTGAACCTCCAGGGAAGTCCCTGTACTAAGGTTTTGAAGTCTAATGTGTACTTTATAGTCACAGCACACCTCAGTTTTTATTAGCCATATTTCAGTGAAATGTTCAGCAGCCACCTGTGGCTGGAGACTGCCAAATAGCACAGGTCAAGACAGACGAAAATGGCCCCATGGACTGCTGAACCCCATAGCTGAGAACTGGAGCCATAGACAAGGACCAAGCCGGGTGACCTAAGGAGATCTTGTTTTAGAATCAGTTTCTGACAGGAAAAAGCTCTTTTGAAGGAAAACTTCTCTGCAAGAGGTCCCTTTTGTCTTTCTACTAACCTTAAACTAGCTCCCCCTTCTCCCACCATGCTCTATTCATCTCCAGCCCTAGCACTCCTTTCAAATCTTTTGATCACACAATACCTTGCCTAAACTGTTGGTTCTTTCTGTACATCAAAGAAATAGAAATGAAGAATAAATAATTAACAGATTACCAGATCTCTTCCCTGGATTCCTCTTCAGTAATTTCAAGAACAAACTGTGGGAATAAGATAGCATCTAAAGAAAACTCATAAGAAGTCGACAAGCTGCTCATAAGCCGACACACAGTGGGGGATGGTGATGACTCTGACCCATTGTCTCAATGATTAAGATTTCTTCCTTTTTGCTCTTTAAAAACTTTCATGGCTGCAGAATCTTTAGAGATAGTTTTGAGGGGACACTGAGTCTGCCATCTCCCCAGATTGCTGGCATTCTGATTAAAAGCATCTTTCTTTTCTACCAACATTGGCCTCTCGAGTACTGATTTTTGAGTGGTGAGCAGTTGGACTTAATTTGGTAAGATTCAGGCTGAGTGGAATATAATCTAGCACTGCTCTGCATGAACTGAGTGGACAGAAGGCCATGGGAATGCTTCAGTGGATTCCATGAGAGATGGCAGAGAGGCACCCAAGACCCACCCCTCTATGCCTGTCCACATTCTATAAACCCCCAGAGACTTGGATGCCACCCTGGGGAAAGAGGAAACCTCAATCTAGATCATGACTAAGATTCATTTGGTAGAATAGGACAGAGCTCAAAATTCTGTATTGGTAAAGAAAGTTACACTGATTTAGTGGACTGAGTTTCAAAATCTTTATAAAAAGAGTGATGAACATGCTAGAAATGAGGTTTTTGTAAGCCCTATCTGCTGTTTTCTCATAGGCTGTCAGAAGATGATCTAAAGAAGGATGGTGACTTTTCAACAAGTCAATCTCAAGGGAAAAAGGGGGAAGTATAGCATTCTTCTTTGCCCACCTGATGTGAAGAGCTGACTTATTAGAAAAGACCCTGATGCTGGGAAAGATTGAAAGGGATGACAGAGGACGAAATGGTTGGATGGCATCACTGACTCAAAGAACGTGAGTTTGAACAAGCTCTGGGAGATGGTGAAGGGCAGGGAAGCCTGGTGTGCTGCAGTTCATGAGGTCACAATAAGTCAGACACGACTGAGCAACTGAACAACAACAATAGCACTCTTTTTTAAACTATAAATTTATTTATTTTAATTGGAGGCTAATTACTTTACAATATTGTATTGGTTTTGCCATACACTGACATGAATCTGCCACAGGTGTACATGTGTTCCCCATCTTGAGCCCCCTACCACCTCCCTCCCCAAACCATCCCTCCAGGTCATCCCAGTGCACCAGCCCCAAGCATCCTGTATCATGCATCGAACCTGGACTGGCGATTTGTTTCACATATGATAATATACATGTTTCAGTGCCATTCTCCCAAATCATCCCACCCTCTCCCTCTTTCTCAGAGTCCAAAAGACTATTCTATACATCTGTGTCTCTTTTGCTGTCTTGCATATAGGGTTATCATTACCATCTTTCTAAATTCCACATATATGTGTTATTCTACTGCATTGGTGTTTTTCTTTCTGACTTACTTCACTCTGTATAGTAGGCTCCAGTTTCATCCACCTCATTAGAACTGATTCAAATGTATTCTTTTTAATGGCTGAGTAATACTCCATTGTGTATATGTACCACAGCTTTCTTATTCATTCATCTGCTGATGGACATCTAGGTTGCTTCCATGTCCTAGCTATTGTAAACAGTGCTGTGATGAACATTGGGGTACATGTGTCTCTTTCAATTCAGGTTTCCTCAGTGTGTATGCCCAGCAGTTGGATTGCTGAGTTGTGTAGCAATTCTATTTCCAGGTTTTAAGGAATCTCCATACTGTTCTTCATAGTGGCTGTACTAGTTTGCATTCCCACCAACAGTGTAAGAGGGTTCCCTTTTCTCCACATCTCTAGCATTTATTGCTTGTAGACTTTTGGATCACAGCCATTTTGACTGGCGTGAAATGGTACCTCATTGTGGTTTTGATTTGCATTTCTCTGATAATGAGTGATCTTGAGGATCTTTTCATGTGTTTGTTAGCCATCTGTATGTCTTCTTTGGAGAAATGTCTGTTTAGTTCTTTGGCCCATTTTTTGATTGGGTCGTTTATTTTTCTGGAATTGAGCTGCAGGAGTTGCTTGTACATTTTTGAGATTGTTTGTCAGTTGCTTCATTTGCTATTATTTTCTCCCATTCTGAAGGCTGTCTTTTCAACTTGCTTGTAGTTTCCTTTGTTGTGCAGAAGCTTTTAATTAGGTCCCATTTGTTTATTTTTGCTTTCATTTCCAATATTCTGGGAGGTGGGTCATAGAGGATCCTTCTGTGATTGATGTCGGAGAGAGTTTTGCCTATGTTCTCCTCTAGGAGTTTTATAGTTTCTGGTGTTACGTTTAGATTTTTAATCCATTTTGAGTTGATTTTTGTGTATGGTATTAGAAAGTGTTATAGTTTTATTGTTTTACAAGTGGTTGACCAGTTTTCCCAGAACCACTTGTTAAAGAGATTGTCTTTTTTCCATTGTATATTCTTGCCTCCTTTGTCAAAGATAAGGTGTCCATAGGCACATGGATTTATCTCTGGGCTTTCTATTTTGTTCCATTGATCTATATTTCTGTCTTTGTGCCAGTACCATACTGTCTTGATGACTGTGCCTTTGTAGTAGAGCCTGAAGTCAGGCAGGTTGATTCCTCCAGTTCCATTCTTCTTTCTCAAGATTTCTTTGGCTATTTGAGGTTTTTTTGTATTTCCATACAAATTGTGAAATTATTTGTTATAGCTCTGTGAAAAATACCGTTGGTAGCTTGATAGGGATTGCATTGAATCTATAGATTGCTTTGGGAAGTATACTCATTTTCACTATATTGATTCTTCCAATCCACGAACATGGTATATTTCTCCATCTATTAGTGTCCTCTTTGATTTCTTTCACCAGTGTTTTATAGTTTTCTATACATAGGTCTTTAGTTTCTTTAGGTAGATATATTCCTAAATATTTTATTGTTTTCATTGCAATGGTGAATGGAATTGTTTTCTTAATTTCTCTATTTTCTCATTATTAGCGTATAGGAATGCAAGGGATTTCTGTGTGTTGATTTTATATCCCGCAACTTTACTATATTCATTGATTATCTCTAGTCATTGTCTGGTGGAGTCTTTAGGGTTTTCTATGTAGAGGATCATGTCATCTGCAAACAGTGAGAGTTTTACTTCTTCTTTTCCAATTTGGATTCCTTTTTATTTCTTTTTCTGCTCTGATTGCTGTGGCCAAAACTTCCAAAACTATGTTGAATAGTAGTGGTGAGAATGGGCACACTTGTCTTGTTCCTGACTTTAGGGGAAATACTTTCAATTTTTCACCATTGAGGATAATGTTTGCTGTGTGTTTGTCACATATAGCTTTTATTATGTTGAGGTATGTTCCTTCTATTTCTGCTTTCTGGAGGGTTTTTATCATAAATGGGTGTTGAATTTTGTCAAAGGCTTTCTCTGCATCAATTGAGATAATCATATGGCTTTTATTTTTCAGTTTGTTAATGTGGTGTATTACATTGATTGATTTACGGATATTGAAGAATCCTTGCATCCCTGGGATAAAACCCACTTGGTCGTGGCGTATGATCTTCTTAATGTGTTGTTGGATTCTGATTGCTAGAATTTTGTTAAGGATTTTTGCATCTATGTTCATCAGTGATATTGGCCTGTAGTTTTCTTTTTTTGTGTGACATCTTTGTCTGGTTTTGGTATTAGGGTGATGGTGGCCTTATAGAATGAGTTTGGAAGTTTACCTTCCTCTGCAATTTTCTGGAAGAGTTTGAGTAGGATAGGTGCTAGCTCTACCACAATCAATTTTAAAACGTTTATATCATCCCAAAAGATAAACTTGAATCCTTAAGCTGTTAACCCCACTTTCTTCTACATTCCCAGCCCTAGGCAACCACTAATCTACTTTCTATCTTTTTAAATACATTTGCCTATTCTAGACATTTTACAGAAGAGGAATCATACAATATGTAGCCTTTTGTGATTGGCTTCTTTCATTTAGCATATTTTCAAAGTTCATCCATGTTGTGGCATGAGTCAATACTTTATGTCTGGATAATATCCCATCATGTAAATATTCCATATTTTATTTATCCATTCATCATAATTGACAGACTTTTAGGTTGTTCCTATTTTTTAACTAGTATGAGTAAGGCTGCTATGAATTTGGTCTATAAGTAACCTGACATTTTATCTCTAATTTTTTAATATTCATATCTAAGAGATAAGGGCATTTTCCCACAATATCATCCAAATTAGCAATCCTCTAACGACCTAATCAAGATACATATTTCACTAATTTTCTCAAAATCTCCTGTTATGGTTTATTTGTTCCAATCAAGACCCAATCAATACAATGTTTCAATATACTATATTTGGTTGTCATGTCACTCGAGTACCTTCTAAATAGAAGAGAGCTATTGGGAGGCAGTCTTAAGATGGCGGAGGAATAGGACTGGGAGACCACCTTCTCCCCCACAAATTCATCAAAAGAACATTTGAACGCTGAGTAAATTCCACAAAATAACTTCTGAATGCCAGCAGAAGACATCACGCACCCAGAAAACCAGCCCATTGTCTTCGAAAGGAGGTAGGAAAAAATATAAAAGATAAAAAGAGAGACAAAAGAGGTAGGGACGGAGATCCGTCCCAGGAAGGGAGTCTTAGAAAAGAGAGAAGTTTCCAAACACCAGGAAACACTCTCACTGGCAAGTCTGTGGCAAGCCTTGGAACCTCAGAGGGCAACATAACTTGGAGGAAAAATAAATAAATAATTAAAATCCACAGATTATGTGCCCAGCAATAACTCCTAGTGGAGAAGCAGCACAGACACCAGGCCTCCCTGTCCATCACCAACTCCTGGAGTTTGCCCAAACTCATGTCCATTGAGTTGGTGATGCCATCCAACTGTATAAATAAAGCTGTATTTACAAAGGACGGAAAAAGGGGAAAACAAAGTCATGCTCTACAATTTTGCTTAAAACAACTAAGAGAAAAAAGGAGCAAATATGGCAGAGTTAACATTGTTAAACCTGGGTGCTGGATACATGAGGGTTTGTTCCACTATTCCCTCTACCTTTGTGTATATTTGAAATTAAAAAAAAAACAAAAAACAAAAACAGAACAAAACTGGAGGATGGTAGTTCTCTCTGAACATCCATGCCTTTAAACATCCATTTGAGAAGACATTCTCTTGCCTTCATAACTGCAAAATAAAATGCAGGAAGAGAGCATCACCCCTCTTTGGGGACTGTATGAGGTGCAGGAGTGGTAAATATTATTTCTTTTTCTTTGCTATGGAAAATTTCTCTGGGGAGCAAATATTTAGGTGATCACCAGAGAACTGGGCTATGGGGGCCACTGATGGAAATGACCCCTCACACTTCCAGGCTACCACATAGCCAAATGCAGGACCAGATCATGGAAAAGAAATGCAAAGAAGGGAGATGGGCAGAGGAAGGAGAATTATAGTTGTGTCTAACTGTAAGGAAATTTCACTTACAAATATAAAATCCAAGAAAGCATATTATGAGACAATTATTTGCTCTATAGAAATATTTCTAATGCTTTATGAAAACATAAAATTATTTTTTTTCATGGCACAACATTGCAAATCAATTTGTGTGCATGCTCAGTTGTGTCTGACTCTTTGTGACCCCACGGACTATAGCCTGCCAGACTCTTCTTACCCAGGCAAGAACACTGGAGTGCACTGACATGCTGTCCTACAGGGGAATCTTTCTGGCCCAGGAATTGAACCCATGTCTCTTGCCTCTCCTGTGCTGGCAGGTGGATTCTTTACCACTACCATTCTTTACCACTACAGTCACCTGGAAGCCTCGGAAATCAACTATACTTCAATAAAATAAAATAGAATAAAATAATTTTTTCAATAGGTGAATACATGCAAATACATGGGAAAAGCCAAAAGTTGCATAGCACTATGTTCATTGTCCCGCTTTTTGAATAATTAACTCATTTAATCCTTATTATAATCCCCATTTTACAGCTGAGACCCTTTAAGGTTGAAAACCAACTACTAAAGGACAGGCCAAAGTTTCCAGGGTCACACTCTTAACTGCTACACTTGACCGCCCCCCTCATAAGACACAAAAGGCTGGTCCCTTCCCCAGAGGAGACCACTGTTACCAGCTTCCTGGGGATCCTTCCAGAAGATAGGTAATTCTTTCGGAGGCTCATTCAAGCCCATTTTTCAATCAGCAGTTTGGAGAACATATTCAGAGGCTCTCCTCCAACCACATGGCTAGTTCTGACCCATTAACTGTGAAGTCCCTCAGGCCCCTGCAGAGAGGCACAGCCTGTTACATTGCCACCTGTAAGCCACAGACCCACAAACAAGGGGCTTCTGATTTACTGGGCTTTTCCCTGCTGGTCCACAGAGCCGTTAATCTTCTGCCTCGGGGCAGAGTTTGACAGCTCCCAAAGGTCTCCATGAAGTACTCTTTTCAAAGTGAAATTCTCAATCAAATAAACTTGAAACAGACTTGGTCTGGATCCAAGTACAGACCCCCCCCACTCCATGCCCCTGGGCAGTCTTTGGCTACACTTCACTTCCTGGGTTTTTTGAGTCCTCTGGTGCAGGCTACTTTTTTCCTTCAATAAAACAGTGATTTAAAACCTTCATTCTTCCTGTTCTAAAACTGTGCCAGGCATAACCATTCTTGTCTTCACCAGAAAGTATACAAAAATCAACCAGGGCTCTGCACCCACCCTGGCTGTAGATTATCAGGTAAGCACTTTATCAGACTCTTGATCTGCTTTTTGAAAAATATTCTTGTACCTGATAAAAACTTTTTTCATTCTTCTTTTGCTTCTTCACTTGACATTTTATTTTGATTCTTTTTATGTTTTCCCTTGGATATTTAAATTATTCCTTTTCTTAAATGAATGCCCCCAGCTTTTCTTCACCTCTGCCAGGGACCTCAGTGATTTTTCTGGTGGTGATAATAAAAAGGAAAGTTTTCTTTTCTCTCTGAAACTCTAAAAACAACAAAAATAATCACAAAGGATGATATTTTGTGGGGCCATGGCATGGAAATGTTTTCGTGAGGGGCGAAGGTGTCAGCTACATTTCTAGCATCTCTACAGTTTATATTAACAATGATCAGAAGTCTCCTGTGGGGCACATCATCCTTCTGTGCTCATTTTATCTCTGAGCATATTGATTGGGATTCATTAATGCCATTTTGGTCTTTCTTTCCTCCTGGCACAAGGCAGGGGCTGTTCTTCCCTGCCCCTTTCAAAGTAAGGTGAGACTGTGAGACTTGCTTTGGCTAGTGGAATGTGAGAGGTAACATATCATTTCCCAGTGAAGTGTGAAGTGAAGTGAAGGTGGCTCAGTTGCAAAGTGTCTGACTCTTTGTGACCTCATGGACTATACAGTCCATGGAATTCTCCAGGCCAGAATACTGGAGTTGGTTGCCATTTCCTTCTCCAGGGGATCTTCCCAACCCAGGGATTGAACCTGGGTCTCTTGCATTACAGGCAGATGCTTTACCATCTGAGCCACCAGGGAAATAAGTATTAAATAGAATCTCCACTGCTTCCCAGGTGGTGCTAGTGGCAAAGAACCTGCCTGCCAATGCAGGAGACATGGGTTCCATGCCTGGTTCAGGAAGATCCCCTGGAGGAGGGCAGGGTAACCCACTCCAGTATTCTTGCCTGGAGAATCCCTTGGACAGAGAAGCCTGGCAGACTGCGGCCCATAGCGTTGCAGAGTTGGATACAGCTGAAGCAACTCAGCACAGCACACAGCACAGAGTCTCCAGAGTCTGAGTCCTTGAGTGACAATCATTAAAAGACTCCCCTCACTGCAATGATTAGGGAAAGATCAACTTTCCTTATGGTAAGCCACTAAGGTTTGGGAGCTATCTGGTATAATCTAGCCCCTCTAGACATATAATTGGAAACAACTATAAATAAGTAATAATGAGCCCTGTGGACTTTTGCCTCAACCTGTGAGGACAAAAATTAAGTCTGTTTTTCTGTCCAATTGAGCAATCTCAGATAAAATAACAATTTGATTGATGTATTTAGCAAATATTAATTAAGGACCTAGTCTGTTCAAAGCACTATTAATAAGAATAACAAAAACTTTATATGATCATCAGGACTATTGATTTAAAAGACACTAAAATTTCAGATAATTCAAAACAGCCAAAACAACTTAGTATCTAGAATACTGTGTTTAGTGATTTTTGTTACAATTTCCCATTGCCACTGAGCATTTTCCAGCTATAAAATTGTTAAAGGGTAGATTTCCCTCCAAAAGGTAAAATCATGACTCTCATGCAGATATAAAATAAGCACATGTTAAAGATTTTACTTAACTCATTATTCAATGAAGAAACTGGAAATACATTATAACTGGTTAAAGGCAGAAATCAAAAGAACCACCATTTCATATGGAATAAAGGAATGCTGAAGTTAATTTACAAAAAGGACACAAAATGGGAATTTTTCACTAGGATGTGGAAGGGTAGGGTGGTTCAGCAATGTGGGGAAAGTCAGTTTAAACCACCACACCACAATTCCACCAAGGAATTTATTTATATGACACTATAAAAATTGTTTTGTATTACTATCAAATACCTACCAATTCAGAGTTATGAAATAGCTCAAAGTCAGCAAAAGGTTAGAAATGATAAAGCAAAGCGTGTGTTCTAGACAATTCAATTTCCATTAGAAATATCCATTAAGCTCTTTTCTTTATTCTAAATTTCCTTACAGATTGGATTCCCAAAATTAAAAAAAAAGATTAAAATAAGTGATGCTATTTACTCAGTGCTGTGCAATGTGCTAAGTTTTGCATACATCATCATTAGATGGATATTATTATTACTATTTTATAGATTGGATAACTGGGACTTAACTTGCCCAATAGCCCCCCTTTTTTTTTTTTGGTCTCACTTAGTGGCTTGAAGGATCTGAATTCCCGTATCAGGCCCTTGGCAGTGAGAACACAAAGTGCTAACCACTGGACCACCAAGAAATTCCCTATTGTGAAATTCAAATAAAAGTCTGATTCCAAAGCTTTCAATAGTTTTTTTTTTTAATATGTAAGATAATGACAAATTTTTAAAATAATTAATATACAGTAAAATTGACATTTTCATGGTATACAGTTCTAAGAGTTTTAACACATGTATAGATTCTCCTAACCACAATAACAATCAGGATACAGAATTGTCCCTCCCTTCTCCCTCCAAATCTCCTTGAGTGACTCCTTTGTAGTCAAATCCTTCTCCTGCCCCTGGCAACCAATGATTTGTTGTCTGTTGCTATGCTTTTGTCTTTTCAAGAATGTCAAATAAATGGAATCACACAGTTTGTAACCTTTAAAAGATTGGGGGAGGGTTGTGGTTAATTACAGATTCACAGAAAGTTGCAAAAATAGTACAGAGAGGTCCTGGTACACTTCAGCCAGTTACCCCAAAGGCTGACTTCTTACCCAACTACAGTGCAATATCAAAACCAGGAGACTGACCTTGATACACTCCATAGCCCTCATTCCATGTTCATCAATTTAACATTTACTCATTGGTGGGTACCTGTACAGTTCCATACAATCTTATCTGTGTGTAGTTTTGGGTAAAGTGAAAGTGAAAGTCGCTCAGTTGTGTCCAACTCTTTGTGACCCCATGGACCATACAATCCATGGAATTCTCTAGGCCAGAATACTGGAGTGGGTAGCCTATCCCTTCTCCAGAGAATCTTCCCAACCCAGGAATCGAATTGGGGTCTCCAATGGCACCCCACTCCAGTACTCCTGCCTGGAAAATCTCATGGACGGAGGAGCCTGGTGCACTGCAGTCCATGGGGTCACTAAGAGTTGGACATGACTGAGTGACTTTACTTTCACTTTTCACTTTCATGTATTGGAGAAGGAAATGGCAACCCACTCCAGTGTTCTTGCCTGGAGAATCTCAGGGATGGGGGCACCTGGTGGGCTGCATAGTCCAGTCTATGGGGTCGCACAGAGTTGGACACAACTGAAGTGACTTAGCAGCAGCAGCAGCATTGCAGATGGATTCTTTACCAACTGAGCTCTCAGGGAAGCCCAGTTTTGTGTAACTGTCATCACAGTCAAGATAAGGAATTATTCTATCACTGCAAAAATCCTTGAGCCATCTCCTTACAGTCATATCTTATGGGGTTAGATTTTAGAAACCTTTCTTTATGTGTTCTCCATCTTAAAAAAAAAAAAGAAAATACTTTAAGGTAAACAATTCAGTCCTTTTATACTGTAATATTTGTTTTTTGCTAACATTATTTTTAGAAAGTTCAGAAAATTTCATCTTTTTTTCATAATTATTATTGAAAAAAATTTTGTCACATAGAGAGATATAAACAGTATTCCATCCCAGGTGTCATTTGTACTATGAAGGTCACCGTTTGGAAACCTTGGACTCACCCAAGCATCAAGGTGAACACAGTAGCCCATCACTTAAAATGAGTTCAAACTCTTTTACAGCTATTGAGCCAAAGGTAGAACCTTAATCATTTTCCTCTTCAGTACTTTTTTAGAAAACAAATTTCATAAGAAAAGGTATGACATGTTGAAACTACTAAAAATGCCATGCTTTGGTAGTACATAAAGTGAACTGTGGAAATGGAATAAATCAAACTCATTTCAAAGTTAAATAAAACTTTTTTAGGGGAAAGAAATTTTCAAATCTATAAAATCTCACTGTTTCCTTGGCTCTGCTTTTCCAACTAACCAAATTTACTGTTTTAGGGTAAGACTATCTGCAGATATTCTCATCTCCATTGTTTTTTTTTGCTATTGCTTATAAATTAAAACAAATTCTTAAAGAAGATTGCTGCTTTGGAATTACCAGAATACTATTTAACTATATTGATTTGTGGAAGACTCTGCTTCCTTATAGACCCCATCCATATTCTTTCTTGTATGTTGTTTCTGTCACGGATTAATATTTATTATAAACATAAGGATGGCTCCCATCCTTTACTCAAGTTCTCCCTCTTGCACTGTCTGGTGGGCTTAGCCTTCAGCCATGATGGAATTTTTCTCCTGGAGCCTGGACAGAGACATTCCATTCAGTACTGATGGCATATGTTATCTGCAGAGCTGGAGCCTGGAATAATAAGGAAACTAAATACTGATGGGAGGGGGCAGGTAGAGGATGGTTTACTATTGACTCTTCTTATATGTAGTCTCTTTTCTATATAATTGGAATTAAAACCCGAGGTGTGGGTGATTTTCAGAGATGTTGATTAATTCATTACTATGGGTTACAAAGGGTCAGACATGACTTAGCAACTGAGCACAGGCACACACATGATTGGATAAGGGCTTCCCTTGTGGCTCAGTGATAAGGAATCTGCCTTCCAGTGCAAGAGACACAGGAGACTCCATTTCCATCCCTGGGTTGAGAAGATC
Source organism: Oryx dammah (assembly GCF_014754425.2). Classification (NCBI taxonomy): domain Eukaryota; kingdom Metazoa; phylum Chordata; class Mammalia; order Artiodactyla; family Bovidae; genus Oryx; species Oryx dammah. Next base: position 98,512,897 of record NW_024070211.1, on the reverse strand, counting down.
CTGTGGAGTAGGAAAGGGCACCCCACTCCAGTACTCTTGCCTGGAAAATTCCAAGGACCGTGGAGCCTGGTGTGCTACAGTCCATGGGGTCACAAAGAGTCAAATGCAAATGAGCATGCAATCATGAGCGTGGGTACTCGACGACTGGATAAATATATCATCTGTGGTTCTTGGTGAAAGGCTTTGCCCTGAGGTCCACAAACGTGACTAATAATGAGAAAAGTAGGACACAGATGTACCTCTTTCATATGAGAGAACTAGTTTCCCTTTACCCCTGCAGACTGACTATTCTCCTCACCTAGGGTGCCAAATCCAGCAAACAGAAAACCATGAAGAGTGAGGTCAGGTGTTTTCCCTTTGTGGTTGCAGAAGCTTGGCTGTGTCACTCTGCCAAGGAATGGCTCCCACAGGTGCCCTGGCTTACAGCTAGAGTTGCTCTCTGGAGCCAGTGACTGTTCTCTTTTCTGATCTTGGGGCTTAAAGGTGGTCATCGCTCTCTGTGTTGCAAGCCCTTAATACTCACCACACCTTTTTGGTTTCCCTTAACCCTCACACCAGTGAAAATGGTCCCTTCATTAAATTCACCTCAGTTCCCCCACTTGAAAGTGCCATCTGTTTCCTGTCAGGACTCTGACACAAAGTGATTCTGATTAGAGGAGAATACATCTCATGCTTTGTAAAAAGATAGACTGTAAACTGAACCATAGAGTTATATAACATAGCTTTATGTCTGTGTGTCTGTAGGCTTGCATAGCTTCAAGGATGCTTTAGCTTCATTATGGTGCATCTTTAAATGGAGTTGAATCCTAATATCTCAGATTCTGGAGGCACTGGAGATGGTTCTATTTATCCACTATTAGACATAACTCAACAGTGAAGATTTCTATGTATATAACATGGTCCTTTTGATTTCTCCCTTACATATCAAATGTCAGATATGATTATTTGATGTTTATGCAATTCTAGTCACTTAATTAACTTACCTTTCAAGAAGATAAATGTGTGTGTGTATATATATGTCTGTGTGCATAAAGTTTGAAAAAGAGTATTTAAATAAATTATGATAAATTTATACTATTGAATATTATATAGTTATTAGAAAGAATGAGTTAGGGCTATAGGTACTAATATGGAAATAGCTCCAAGACATTTTATTAAGTGACGAAACCAAGGCTAGAACAGAAGAAAAATAGAATAAAACAGAATAAAAAATACAGAACAATCAAATAGTTTGTGTCTGTATAATCATCAAGAATTAACCTGGGGAGGGTGTGTATACCAGACCACAGACAGATACTGCCTTAGGAGAAAGTAGGGCTTGGAAGAATGGTGTTTTTGTGTTTTGTTCTCTATATTTAATGCAAAGGATCTATTGCAACATGTGTTTTGAGTTCATCTATGCTTTTTCCTGGGGCTCCCCTGGTGGCTGAATCCACCTGTCAATGCAGGAGATGTGGGTTCAATCCCTGGGTCAGGAAGATGCCCTGGAAAAGGAAATTGCAACTCATTCCAGTATTCTTGCCTGGGAAATCCCATGAACAGAGGAGCCTGGTAGGCTACAATCCATGGGGTTGCAAGAATTTCACATGACTTAGCAACTAAACAACCACAACAACAATGCTTTTTTCCTAAAATATCACCCAAATGACAGTAAAGACATTAAGAGGTAATACAGGGCCAATAGACCAGAGAGAGCACGAAGAGGATTAGAGATATCAGCAGAAGTTTGGAAGGTTAAAGTGGAGGATAAGCGGTAACTGAATTATCAGGATGGTGAAAACTGAAGCTTATGTTTCTGCAGAAGTAGTCACCAGTGAGAAGCAAACTGATTCGTGGCCCAGAATACCCAAGAGACTCAGAAATTAGAGACACACGTACTTTCAGGAGGGGCAAGATGTGAGATGAACAGAGGAAAATTAGTTGAGAGTTTGCACAAGGAGCAAGTAGACCCCTTGAACTTCTATCCCACCCCTGATGTCCACAGATTATAGCACCTCCCACCCTCCAACTCATCAGGAAATGGGAGGCTTGATCCATGAGGAGATGATGCCAAAGAGACTCTGGCCTCAGGGATGATGACAGGCACAACTGAAGGGGATGAAGCACCGGACAGAAAATAGTGGGATTGAGAGGAAGATTACACACTGCACAGTGAAACCCACGCCTTCTCCCCACCTCAGTCCTCAGAATGCTGGCAAGGAAATCTATACCCCTCAGTCAGTAGACTGGATAATTTTTTCCTTGGAGAAGGTCCAAGAAAAAAGACCTATTGACATTTAGGGTTGTCCAGTAAAATGTCCAAGTTCCACTTGATTACCCTACAGTGAAACTCACCATTCAGCAAGCCCCATTCATGTTCCCAGAGCTTTCAATCAGCCTTTTAGCACCTCATGTTTAATATGAACTGGCAGACTTTTCGAGGAAAGCCTGTGACATGAAAAAAATGGGGACAAAATGACAAGAGAAAAGGAACTCAGAAGAATAAAGACAGTGCAAAGAACAGAAGGAAACTCCAAATGACTAACATCCTCTGAAAGATAAATGATGATACCATTTCCTTAAAATGAAAACAGGATGATAAGACAATGGAATATATAAAGAACAAGAAAAAGCTTTTGAAATTAAAAATATGTTGGCAAGTAAAAAATTCAATAGAGGGTTAAAAGACAAAGTTGAAGAATCCCTGAAAAGCAGAACAGCAGCAACAACAACAACAAAAACTAGAAAAAAGAAAGAAAACTAGAGCAGTTTAAGAGATTCAGTATCTGATTAATAGGGATTTCAGAAACAAAACAAAAGCAGCAGAAATTGTCAGCTATTGTATCAGTCTGGATTCTCCAGAGAAACAGAATCAATGGTGTATATATTTCTATTTATATAAAGTCAATGTATTTATTATAAGGAATCAGTTTATTTATTGATTATTGAGGCCAGCACATACCCAGATCTGCAATCAGTAAGCTGGAGACCCAGGAAAGTCAATGGTGTATTTGCAGTTCAAGCCTGAGTCCAAAGGCAGAAGACTGATTTCCCATATGGAAGACTAGCAGAGAAAGTGAATTCTCTCTTACTCAGCCTTTTTTTTTTTTTTTTTCCCTATTCAGGGTTTCAGTGAATTGAAAGAGGCCTACCCGCACTGGAGGATGATTGCTTTACTCACTAATTCAGACGTTAATCTCATCTAGAAACACTCAGGCACACCAAAAATAATGTTTACCCAGCTATTTCGGCACCCTGTGGCCCTGTCAAGCTGACACATAAAGCTAAACATCCCAGCATGATACAGGAACATATTCCAGAATAAAAATATGACAGGTCCAAATGAGAATGAGAAATGAAAATGATCCATATCAAGGCACATCACTGAAAAACCCTCCATCATTAGGGATAGTAAGAATCTAAAAGTTTCCAGAAAGAGAAAGAAAAGCCACAAGGAACTAGAATAGCATTAGACTCTCAACAACACTAGTAGTTACAAGCTATTGCAGCAGTGTCTCCAAAATTCTGCAAGAAAAATTCTTCCATAGTAGGAAATGAGTAGATAATGTCTAAAATTGCATGAAGTTATTAGTAAAACTATGGAGTTAAATATAAGAAGAGAAACTGCTAACTGGATTAGAAGTTGCCTCTGCCTTCAGGAATCTACTTCTGGGGCTGAGTTTTGTTTTGTTGTTTGTTTGTTTATTACTTTAAATGTTGTAAGTATTTGACCTTTCAAACCTTGGCTGGGTATATTTTTGATTGCCAAACATATTTTTATGACCCAGATTAATTGTATATATGGTAATATAAAACATTGATCTTAAAGGTTTTCTTAATCTTTCTGGAATAGGCTGGGTCTAGACAATTAAGTTATGACCAACCTAGACAGCATATTAAAAGCAGAGACATTTTTTTGTCAGCAAAGGTCCATCTAGTCAAGGCTATGGTTTTTTTAGTAGTCATGTATGGATGTGAAAATTGGACTATAAAGAAAGCTGAGCGCCGAAGAATTGATGCTTTTGAACTGTGGTGTTGGAGAAGACTCTTGAGAGTCCCTTGGACTGCAAGGAGATCCAAACAGTCCTTCCTAAAGGAAATCAGTCCTGAATATTCATTGGAAGGACTGATGTTGAAGCTGAAACTCTAATAGTTTGGCCACCTGATGAGAAGAACTGACTCATTGGAAAAGACCCTGATTCTGGGAAAGAATGAAGGCAGGAAGAGAAGGGGACGACAGAGGATGAGATGGTTGGATGGCATCACTGACTCAATGGACATGTTTGAGTAAACTCTGGGAGCTGGTGATGGGCAGGGAGGTCTGGTGTGCTACAGTCCATGGGGTCGCAAAGAGTCGGACACAACTGAGCGATTGAACTGAACTGAACTGAGACAATTAAGATATCTTGATGTTAATTACCTCTAGTTACTAATCACTGTTTTCCCTTAATTCAAATACCTAATTCAAATGGCTAAATGCATTAGGGCATGTACTTTATTATATTATTTAGAAAGTATTCCTATCAGTAAAATATTTTCTATTGTACGGGATGAAATTTTTTTTTTTCCCTTCTACTCTTCCAAGTTCTCTGTTGGGGCTCTGTAACAAAAGACAGATTAACAAGAGAAAAGCATTCAAATTTATTCAGTATAAGTTTTATGTGACACAAGAGTCTTTACAAGGAAATGAAGACCCCCAGGAAACAGTTAAACCTGAGTGTTTTTATACTAGCTTTGATGAAGAATGCAGAGTCACAGACAAACATGATAGGACAAAAGGGCGAGAGCGGAGAGTGCGAAACCGAGGGCAGCTGAGCAAGGAGGCCTGTTTGTTCAGATTCCTTTCAGTGTCCCCCCTTTTTTCTGGAGAGAGGGAGATCACTTCTCACAAGACGGTCTTTTGACCTTCTTCCAGGGAGAAGGGAAGATCACAGACTCCTTCCCACACCTGCCATTTCTCAAATTCCTTCAGCTTAAAATATTCAGTGTGCCAAGGTGCCATATTTGGGGGGGGGTAGCATGTTCTTAACTCTGTCACTATCGTAACTTAAATGTACTAACTCTTTGTGAAATACGGCTGCTAAGAATTTTTATGAAGAATCAGACGATTCTATAATTTTATTTTACTCTTTTTCCATATAGTTTATATTACATTCTCTTAATAATCATCAAAGGGAACAGCCCTAGATTAATACTTTAAAAGTGAATGAATTATTCAGACATATTCTTTTGAGATATTTATGTATATCCTCTCACATAATTTCCTTTTTCTAATCAGGGTAGAAGTATTAATAGCCAATCTGTGTATCTTGGCTGGAATTTCTTTAAATTATCTTTGTATAAGCAACACTCTTAAAATAAACATGCAGTTCTATAGAAAACAATCTAGAGGAATATTTAGCGACAAAAACATTGGATAGCTGGGAAGTGGAATTGGGGAGGATTTTCTAAAATGTTTTACAGTCTTTGTGTGTTATTTTTATCATCAGAATATATTTATGCATGTGTATGTGTGTATGCATATATGTAAGATAAAATGAGAGGTTTTACCTAGCAGTTTTGGCCGCTATTGCAATTCTTTATTGTTTTCACCTTCATCATAAAGGGATTTTACTGGCACGAACCTAAAGGATATTCTGTTGAACTTCACATGACATTCTAGGATTTGGTTTAGCTGATTTGAGCAAATGACTGTAAACTGAGGTGAGGCGAACAAAGGCAAGCCCTGCTTTAAACTGTTAGATCCAAACTGGACTCAACATGTTAGTGGTACAGCCAGGAATGCCTAAGCTAGGCTTATGGGCAGTCACTTGTCAGTCTGCAACCAGTCAACAGAAAATACATGTACATGGGAAATTAACTTTATAGATTGGAAAAACCAATATGAATAAATTATAGTGATTATATATTAATTAATAGAATACATTTCCATTTTCCCCTCCTTTCCTTGTTAGGCCATTTTATGTTGACCAAAAAATACAAGTAACAGAATTTTAACTTTCTGCTGTTGCCCTTCTAGAGTGGCAAGCATTTTCTTTCAAATTAGCCCTTCCTGCTGGAGAAGACCTTGACTGGATCAATTCTTTATTTTTTAATTTCTAGGATAAACAACAAAAGGATTCATGGTCTCATGTTCTCCAGTTTCTATATTATTATTCCAGTCCTTAGCATGCGCTGAGAGACTCTGCAGGTAATTCATGGTAGAGTTAGGAATAGAACTATCTGATAGTCTTTGCTCTTGTCAAAGACGAACAGGCAAGATATTGGAGTAAGTTGCCATTTCCTTCTCCAGGGGATCTTTCTGACCCAAGGATTGAACCTGTGTCTCCTGCTTGGCAGGCAGATTCTTTACCACTGAGCCACCTGGGAAGCCGGGGTAGTATGGTAAATGTATATTAAACACTGGAAGGACTGATCCTGAAGTTGAAACTTCAATACTTTGGCCACCTGATGCGAAGAACCAACTCATTGGAAAAGACCCTGATGCTGGGAAAGACTGAAGGCAGGAGGAGAAGGGGATGACAGAGATGGTTGGATGGCGTCACCAACGCGACAGACATGAATTTGAGTGGGCTTAAGGAGTTGGTGACGGACAGGGAAGCCTGGCGTGCTGCAGTCCATGGGGTCACAAAGAGTTGGACACGACTGAGTGTCTGAACTGAACTGATATTAAACATTTAAGAAACTGATGCTCTGTTTTCCAAAGTGACTGTTCCGTATTGTGTTCTCACAAGAGTATGTGAATTCCAGTTGCTCTACATCCCTCTTAGCACTTGATATTATTGGGATGTTTATTTGAGTCATTCTGCCTTTAATTTGCATTTCTCTAATGACTAATGATGCTGAGCATCCTTTTTTGGTGCTTAGATACTATTCATCTCTTTTCTGTGGTGAAGTATCCAAATTTGTTGCCCATTAAAAAAAATTGGCTTATTTATAAAAAATTGGCTTATTTATAAAAATTGGCTTATAAAACAAAACAATATTTTATAAACAATTGTTTATTAAAACTGTTTTATTTGTTGAGTTGTAGTGCCATTGTTTTAAATAAAATATTCTGAATAGATAATACATTCACATGGTTGAAAAACCAAAAGTGATTTAAAAAGTCATTCATTGGAACTTCCCTGGCAGTCCAGTGTTTGAGACTCTGCCTTCCAATGTAGGGGATATGGGCTCAATCTCTGGTCAAGAAGCTAAGATCCCACATGTCTTGCTGCCAAAACATCAGAACATAAACAATAGAAGCAACATTGTAACAAATTCAATAAAGACTTTAAAAATGGTACACATCCAAAAAAAGTCTATTTTTTAAAAAGTTTAAAAAAATTCATTAATTTGTGTTTCCTTACAGAGTTTCAGTAAATATAAATACATATCCTATGTCCTCTCCTTTCTTGCACTAGAAATAATATATATACACTGTTCAGCACTAATATATCCTGAAGAGCATTCTCAGATGGTATTCTTTTTACAGTCACGTGGTTCTATCGTGGGGATGAGGAGCAGCTTATTCCCAATGATTTCTGTATATAGAACACTACAATTAATAACCTTGTACACAAGTCCTTTGATATGTGTGCAGTTCTCTAGGTAGGATATATTCCAGAAGTGATTTTCAGATGACTATTTCTGAAAGTATGGACTTCCTTAACTCCTATGTAAATTCCCTCTGTTCATTTCCACTAAATTCAAAGGGCTTGTGTAAACCCCATTCATAAAGCAGAAAATCAGTGTGTGAGGTGTGTGGGTGTAGGATGTTGTGTGGGTGTAGGATGGTGTGTGTGTTTGCATACATGTGTGTGTGCTGGTATGTTGTGCTGGGGGGAGGTGGTGGTGTGTGTGTAGGGGTGTGTGTGTAGGGAGGATGGTATGCATGTTTGTGTATGGGTGATATATGTGCGTGGGAGTGGTATGTATATAGGGAGAATGGTGTGTGTGTGTGGTGTTGTGTTTGTATGTGTTGTATGGTGTGTGTGAGTGTAGGTGCTGTGTGTATGTGAGATATTGTATAAGATATTGCATAATTTTTGTGTCTGTGTGAGGTGGTTTGGGGGGTATTGTGCGTTTGAAGGCTGATGTATGTGTATGGGAAGGTGGTGTGTTTTTGTGTGTGCATGAGATGGTATGTGTCTGGTGGTATGTGTATAGGAGTATTGTTGGGGCATGTTGTGTCTGGGGGTGTTACATGTGGGAGTGGGTATTGTGTGTCTGAGGGGTGTTGTGTGTTTTGTGTGTGTGTGTGAGGGCACTGTATAGGGGGGTGGTGTGTGTGTGGGTGGTGGTGTGTGTGTGTCGCACGTGTGGAGGAATGGGTGGGTGTGTGGAGGTTGCGAGTTGGGAGCTCCTCATGATCTCAGTTCTACCCGATGGGCAAGGTACAGAGAGGGCTGTAAGGAGCTGCCAGGCACCGGCAAGTCCTCTGGTGATCGCGACTGGACCCTTCTTGCTCTTTTCTCTCCATTTATTTATAGCAGTTATCTCATGCTTATATCTGGGCCTTTTGCTTCTGATCTGACTAAAGAAAGATTTTTTTCTGATCTGTTTCAGTCTCACCAGCGATTTATGGAGTTGGCTCTTCATAAGTTTTTCTTTTGATCATCGTTCACCCTCAGTTAATTTGCTCTGGTGAAGAGCAAACTCTTGGGAGGAGATTAGTCAGAAGAAGGACTGCATTTAGTTTTTATCAAATGAAGTGTTTCTGAATTTGATCACTCACTTCTCACTCAAGGGGAAATTTAGGAAGTAGTAGTAACCTCTTTGATATTTAACAATCTCATTGATGGTCTCTGTTATTTATGTTTTGAAGGGCCACTCTGACTTTAAATACTGATTATTCATTTAAACCCTAGTCATAAGCTAAAAGCAGAAGTTGAATGCACAGCACAACCACTAACCAGACTGCCTTCTGGTTGGTTCTAAATTTAACTGGCGTCTCACCTTTAGCATTAAGGAGACCTTCTAATTTTGGCTTCCGTATTCACACGCAGGTATTGCAGTACCTGGGACCCTGGTTGTTGATTAGAGAGAGGCAGTTGTGAAAGTGCTGCCACAGAGATTTGCTCAGGCATGTCTCACTAGGTCACCTCTCCTGCAGTTATTTTCAGAACCAAATGCTGCAAACAGAGAGCATAACATTTTTCTTTCTACATTGTTTATTTCAGGAGACATGGGAACCATCACGAAGAAGATTCATAGGCTGAAAATGTAAACCCTGAAAGGCTGTTTTGCTTGAGTTAATGAAGATGTGATTTTGTAGTCTCCTCTTCCCCATCTCACCTCTGCCCTGAGAAAATGGCAAACCCTGAAATTTATGGGAATTCTGACCTGAGGGGCCAGGAAGTGCAGGAGACTGAAGAAGGTGGGTAGAAGGGAGACTGGCCCCTGGTGGGGCACATTTCCCAGGAGAGAAAACAGTATGACTCACAGCTGTAGATTTTTAAACTGGCAAAGATTTGTTACTCCTCCTGAAATAACCGCAGGCATGTGGAAGACGCTAGATGTCATTTAAGTGATTTCCCTTCCCTTCCAAGTTTGAAGGCTGATAACCTCTCCTTTTATCTGGGGAAAAAAATTCTGAAGCCATTAGAAAATCCCTAGTTCTAAAATTGTAGACACACACTGCACATGTATAGCCCAAACAAAGTTTTAGGGGAAAATGATCGGATTTAAGTTGATATTTACTGTGAAGTGTTTTATTGCTGAAGATCAATGTTTGCCAGTACTATTAAGCTAACAGGGACAAGGCTAAAAAGGCTGAAAGAAGCCTTAGAGTAAGTCATGAAAGTTCCAGATTAAAAAATATTTTTTAAATGGTCTCATTGAGAAAATTTTCAAATGAGAGTCACACTTGAATGAATGAATGCTGTATCAAATTATCTGGAGACAAAGAAGAGAAGCCATTCTACCAGAACAAATGCAGCCTGCTTTGTCTAGAGGACAAATCATTCTTGCAGCCCATTTGGAAATGTCACTTTTAAGTCAATGAGAGTTGTGTTCAAATAAGACGCGGATGCAAGACCCTATTATATCCACTAGGACGTGATGTTTTGCCTCTGAATGGTTTCTATAGTGCATGAAAATTCCTTTTTTGGGGGAGGGGAGGCGTCTCTCTTTTTAATGTCTTAAACTGTTTTCAGGTTTTACAAAGTGCTTTAGTTTTTACATTGAAAGGGCAGACATGATCACACTGGAACACCAGTTGTCTGGCTACAGAAGCTCTGACTTTGGGGGCAAGTCTTTTGAACTTTTAACTTGGTGAAAAACAGATTCCTTGGCTCGCGTGGGGAAACTGTCTTCTGGAAGTGATCCAGCGCCTAGAACAGTCCAAGACAGCCATTTTCTCCGTCTTTCCGAGATGTCACAATTTGAGCAGCGATGGTGTTCAGTGAAACAGGAAGTTCAGAGTTGAGACTGAGCAAAACTGCCAGGGAAGCCAATTCACTGCCCCACTTGGACCAGATGGACTGGCATCGTCAGGATTTTTAGACTAGTCGAAGCAGTTTGGCTTTTTTGGTTCATTTTGACAAACTAAAAATCTTAAAGAAAAAAGTACTTATTTATGGCTGTGCCGGGACTTCGTCGCAGCGCAGGCTTTTCTCTAGTTGTGCCGATGGGGGGCTACTCTCTAGCTGCGATGTGCGGCCTTATCGCAGTGGCCTCTCGTTGCAGAGCATGAGCTCTAGGGCACAGGAGCTTCAGTAGCTGCACCATGTGGGCTACAGCACAAATTCGAGAGCTGTGGCACACAGGCTTTGTTGCTCTGTGGTGTGTGGGATCTTCCCAAATCAGGGATCAAACCCGTGTCTCCTTCACTGGCAGGCAGATTCCTTACCACTGAGCCACCAGGGAAGCCTGACAAAGTATACATCTTAAAATTCTATTGGTAAACTCTTGAAATCAATTTGTTCTTGTTGCCATGATTAACGATTTTTTTTTTGACTACTAAAAGGTCTATATGCTAAGCAATAGTCCAAGATCATCAAAGTCTTCTGGCAGATATACTAAAATGACTGGTGATGTTTTATACCATTTTGATGTATGGTTTTTGAAAAGGCAAGTTTCTCCATGGAGATAGAAAGATGCCAAGATGGCAGTGCCAAGCCATCCTTGCTCAGTGACAGTAAACACCAGCACACACCCCCTTAGGGAAAAGCAGATACCCACTTTGATCTGTGAAAGCCTCTCTAGAAACGCACAAAGGCTGACACCTTGTACAGAAACTCAAAGTTTTTGAACAATCCTAAGGAAATATCTCCTTCCACAAAGAAAGCAGGTTTTAAAGGGGCACTCAACTATATACACTGTCTGTTGACAAAGATCAAATTCTCCACTTAACTGTATGAGTTTCCATTTGGTTTTCTGGTAGAGGCAAAGCTTTGGAACAGGTCTGGAACCTGGCTGACTTCAGCAAGAATCAGGAAATGTGCTCCATGCTGCTCTTTCTCAAACATGCATGAGGACCACTGCCAAAGTTTTCATTACAAGTCTAATAATAATACTGCAAGTGATTAGAAAAAGAATATTAAAACTAATACTAAAATAAGCGTTTATTATATTTTACTACGTGCCAGGCACTGTCCTAAGTGTGCATGCATTTAGTCCTCAAGCAGTTATCTCAGGGGTGGTGTTATTACCACCTTTTTACAGATGAGGACACTGAGACTAATAAAAATAACTTGCTCAAAATTAGCCAAGTTATTTATTTAATTTGATAGATCTAGCAATTGAATCCAGGCAGTGTAACTCTAGAGCCTGAGAGCTTAACCTTTGATAAGAACTAACACTGAGAGAGCATGCTCACTGCACTAGGAAGGCACTTTTCTAACCGTACTATTGCTGCTGCTGCTGCTAAATCGCATCAGTCGTGTCTGACTCTGTGCAACCCCATAGACGGCAGCCCAACAGGCTCCCCTGTCCCTGGGATTCTCCAGGCAAGAATACTGGAGTGGATTGCCATTTCCTTCTCCAATGCATGAAAGTAAAAAGTGAAAGTGAAGTTGCTCAGTTGTGTCCGACTCTTAGCGACCCCACGGACCGCAGCCTACCAGGCTCCTCCATCCATGGGATTCTCCAGGCAAGAGTACTGGAGTGGGTTGCCATTGCTAGCGACCCCATGGACCGCAGCCTACCAGGCTCCTCCATCCATGGGATTCTCCAGGCAAGAGTACTGGAGTGGGTTGCCATTGCTTTTTCCAACCGTACTATTACTATCCTTTTATTGATAAGAAAATAAAGAAGTAAAAAAAAGTCCCCAAGGTCACTCTACTATTAACGGTGTGTGTAGGACAGATTTAAACCTGGTCACTCTGACCCTAGACTCCGAATACTTACATCTAAGGTTGTCCAGCTGGTTAGAAGATACATATTTCTTATGGGAATTAGTAAAAGTATTTTCATTTTGGATTGTTAAACAATGTTAGCTGAATTATTTTGCCTAAATTGGTTATTCTAACGAAGTGACTGTTTACGCCCTTTTAGGTTGTCTCAGGATTTTTCTGCAGCAGGCTGGATGGCTGGACTTTTTATTGGTTTATACTACCCTCTAGTGGTTGGTATATGCTAAAGCCTTTGACTACAACAAACTGGGAAATTCTTAAAGAGATGGAAATACCAGACCACTTTACCTACCTCCTGAGAAATCTATATGCAGGTCAAAAAGCAACAGTTAAAACTGGACATGGAACAACAGACTGGTTCCAAATCGGGAAAGGAGTACGTCAAGGCTGTATATTGTAACCCTGCTTATTTAACTTATATGCAGAGTACATCATAAGAAACGTCAGGCTGGATGAAGCACAAGCTGGAATCAAGATTGCCGGGAGAAATATCAATAACCTCATATATGCAGATGACACCCCTATGGCAGAAAGTGAAGAGGAACTAAAGAGCCTCTTGATGAAAGTGAAAGAGGAAAGTGAATAAGCTGACTTAAAACTCAACACTCAAGACAAAGATCATGGCATCTGGTCCCATCACTTCGTGGCAAATAGATGGGGAAACAATAGAAACAGTGAGAGACTTTATTTCTCTGGGCTCCAAAATCACTGCAGATGGTGACTGCAGCCATGAAATTAAAAGATGCTTGCTCCTTGGAAGAAAAGCTATGACCAACCTAGACAGCATATTAAAAAAGAGAGATGTTACTTTGCTAACAAAGGTCTGTATAGTCAAAGCTATGGTTTTTCCAGTAGTCATTTACGAATGTGTGAGTTGGACCATAAAGAAAGCTGAGCACTAAAGAACTGATGCTTTTGAACTGCGGTATTGAAGAAGACTCTTGAGAGTCCCTTGGACTGCAAGGAGATCAAACCAGTCCATCCTAAAGGAAATCAGTCCTGAGTGTTCATTGGAAGGACTGATGCTGAAGCTGAAACTCCAATTCTTTGGCCACCTGATGCAAAGAAGACTCATTGGAAAAGACCCTGATGCTGGGAAAGATTGAAGGTGGGAGGAGAAGGGGATGACAAAGGATGAGATGGTTGGATGGCATCACTGAGCCAATGGACATGAGTTTGAGCAAGCTCCAGGACCTGGTGATGGATAGAGAAGCCTGGCATGCTGCAGTCCATGGGGATTCAAAGAGTCGGACATGACTGAGAGACAGAACTGAACTATTTGATGACCAAGAAAGAACATTGTCTGTAAAGCAATTATCCTTCAATTAAAAAATAAATACATTTAAAACAAACAAACAGAAAAGAGTTCCTTTGAAACATAAAGCGGTTAGGTTAGGTGTGAGTGCTCAGACTCTTTGTGGCTCCATGATTGCAGCCTGCCAGGCTCCTCTGTCCATGGGATTCTCTAGGCAAGAATACTGGAGTGGGCTGCCATTTCCTACTCCAGGGGCTCTTCCCGACCCAGGGATCGAACCTGTGCCTCCTTCACTGGCAGGTGGATTCTTTACCACTGAGCCATCGAGGAAGCCCATATGTACTTTCACATACATGTAGACATGCACATTCGTGAGTGTTGTTTAGTTATAGCTTATGTGTAAGTCTTAGTTATAGACAATGCTTGAGGTACACTCACGGATTTGAAAGCCTCACAACAGACTTCCCTTCAAGGCTCTTTGGCTATAATTTCCACAATTTCAACATGCTTCAGTTCAGTTCAGTTCAGTTCAGTTCAGTCGCTCAGTGGTGTCCGACTCTTTGCGACCCCATGAATCGCAGCACGCCAGGCCTCCCTGTCTATCACCATCTCCTGGAGTTCACTCAGACTCACGTCCATGGAGTCGGTGATGCCGTCCAGCCATTTCATCCTCTGTCCTGCCCCCAACCCCTCCCAGCATCAGAGTCTTTTCCAATGAGTCAACTCTTTGCATGAGGTGGCCAAAGTACTAGAGTTTCAGCTTTAGCATCATTCCTTCCAAAGAACACCAAGGTTATAATTTCAACATGCCTAAACCAATCACAGGCAAGGGGGACTGAATAAACATAAAATCTTAGATTAACCAGTATATTCTCTTGGTGGTCCCCTCCCCTGGTGTTCTGTTTAGGAGGAAGAAGCCCTGATACATGAGTACATCACAGTCTTACTTCATCTCTCTTGTCTCCCAGTCCTCATACCTGGCTGACCTTAGGAGGTGGTAGCCTACAGACAAGAGGGCAGTAGGAACAGCCTTTTTCTTGCAGGCATAAGAGATGCATTGTCTAAAGGAAATTAAAAACAATACTAAAACCAACCTAAAAAGGGCTTGCTTTTTATTATCACATGGTCATCAGCTGGAAATTCTAAACAATGACAGTGATAAAATATTCCCCCTTGAAATACTTATTCTGGTCTGAATTCTAAACAATTATGGTTTCTGTTTAGTTTTAATAACATGTATATGTTTCTAATTAACACAGTTGTGTTACTTATCCTTTCATAAACATTGTGTTCCATATCATAAAAATTTATTTGGAGAACTTCCAGTTATACAGTTGGCCTATGACACATGCAGACTCAGGTATACACATTTTTTTCAGGAGTAAATTCATGATAAATTGGAATCATTAGACCTAAATTTGGGCACAGTTGAACCACATTTTCTGGAGTCTAAACTACAGATTTGAAAGAATCAGTGATAACATAGTGATTATAAAGACTAACAGAATTCGAGTAACTTTCATTCTGTTATTCCCTGTAACCAGAATTGACTAGAACAATGAACAGGGAAATGCTGAGCTTTAGAAATGTTCATTGAAGACTGGCACATACAAATTGTGGAGAAAACTTGTAACTCTGCAAAAGCAAAGCATAAGCAAAATGGACATTTTGAAGAAGAAAGTTAGGACAAGTAGCAAAAGATGCTGGTCTTACACTGTCAGAAGCACTCAAGAGAACCATGTTTGATATTTCCATCATTTTGACCAAGAATGGGAGCCTCATTCTAAAGCAAAAGATCAGATACAGTCAATGCTTACTTTCACTTAGCCACTGTCTCTGACTTTTGCAAAAGAAAACTTTAGGAAGCATAACCAAATAAGGTAGAAATTTATGATGAATTTTTCTGGTGAATATATTTTAGGGGATTTTCTTTTTTTGGACTACAGAGACATTTGAAAACTGTTATTATACATCCTGAGGGAACAAAGACTTGGACAATATTGCAATCTCTGGGATTTTCTGTGAAATAGGATTATTAGAGATCTCTGCAAGTCTCATCCTTATGGTTTTTTGCTAACTCTTTTTATATGCATTGCCTCATTTGAAAAAAGACTGTCAAAATTAAAATAATTAAAAGTGTTTTGTTTGAGTGGAGACTGCGATACTGTCTATTAAACATGTGAAGAAGATTGATTTCAATGATCATTGACAAATTTGCAGAAGTGAAGGCTCAAAAATAGAAACTAATGTTATTCATTTCTGTAACACACCAAATGTATGAATATGTTTTAGTTGACTTTTCAAAAATCCATTACATGTTTTTTTGTGTGTCCTATATTATTTGTTTTTTATTAATTTTTTTTAACTGACTTCATTATACCGATGACTGCTGTTGGCCTGTGGAGGTCACTCTCTTGATAAGGTCTAATACTTGGGTCACCTGATTCAAAGAGCTGACTTGTTGGAAAAGACTCTGATGCTTGAATAGACTGAAGGCAAAAGGTGAAGAGGGCAGCAGAGGATGAAATGGTTAGATAGCATCATCGATTCAATAGACATGAATTTCAGCAAACTCTAGGAAATACTGAAGGGCAGAGATGAGATGGTTATATAGCATCACTCACTCAATGGACATGAATTTGAGCAAACTTTGGGAGATAGTGGGGGACAGAAGAGCCTGGCATGCTGCAGTCCATGAAGCTGCAAAGCACTGGGCACGACTTAGCAACTGAACAACAACAAAGTGTCTCTGAAGAGGCCGGTCAGATGAGGGCTATTTGTAAGGTGTTTAGGGTCTTTCAACGTCAGGCTTGACTGGGATTGGATAAAGATCATGATATAATAATTTAATATTGTTTGATACAGTTAGGCTTTTGAAGTGTAAATAAGTAAATAAAAAGTAAACAATCACTTGCAAAGTACAGTTAACAATTGCTTTGAGAAGTAGCTCAGCAACTATTTACTTAGTGTTATGGACTGAGAGTATCCCCCCCAAAATTCATATGATAAAGTCCTAAACCTCAATGTCATGATATTTGAAGGTGGGGCTTTTGGAAAGTACTTGGGTTTAAATGGGGTCAAGAGAGTAGAACCCCATAATGGGATTAGCGTCCTTACAAGAGGAAGAAGAGACACCAGAGTTTTCTCTTTCTCACGGGCGCGCACTGAGGAAAGGCCACGTGAATGCACGGCAAGAAGGTGGCCGTCTACAAGCCAGGAAGAGCACCCTTGCCAAGAGCCTAACCTATCAGCACCTTGATCTTGGACTTCCCAGTCTCCACAACTGTGAGAAATCAGATATCTTTTGTTTTAACCACCCAGTCTACAGCATTTTTTTTTTTTTTAAACAACAATCCAAATTAAGACACCCTACCAAGGGCAAATGGACAGTCTTTGTTTGGATAAATTAATTTCTCAGAAAATTCAACTTAACCTTCCTGGTCAAGGATTTTTTGGTAAATTTACAAGAGTAGAGTCATGTTAATGCAGACATTAAACTGTGTGGCTGTAGTCAATTACAGTTCTCAGCATCAGTCAGTTCAGTTCATTTCAGTTGCTCAGTCGTGTCCGACTCTTTGTGACCCCATGAATCGCAGCATGCCAGGCCTCCCTGTCCATCACCATCTCCCGGAGTTCACTCAGACTCATGTCCATCGAGTCAGTGATGCCATCCAGCCATCTCATCCTCTGTCGTCCCCTTCTCCTCCTGCCCCCAATCCATCCCAGCATCAAAGTCAGCATATGCGAAGTTCAATAAAGTATAATGACCAGTGTCGCATTTTTTTTGTAGCCATCACTATTATTTATTTTATTGCATAGTTATTTCTGAAAATAATTTTGCTGTTTGGAGGAGGGGTGTTAAAATTGTTCTGTTTTGTTTACGTGAGGGAGGCCTATGAGAGCAATTATATAAAAAGACCCTGCAGTATGTGGGGTGGGAGTAGTAGGATCTTAGCCTTATACCTACAAAAGGAAATGGGGTTTATGCAAGTAACCCCATAGGTACTCTCAAAGGCCCAAGGGAGTTACTTACCATGCAGCCCTTTTGGTATGTTAAAAATATTAATTTGTATCCTTGTGTTCACAGCAGCATTTTTCATGGTAGTCAAAAGGTGGAGGCAACCCAAGTGTCTGCCAATATATAAACGGATAAAGAAAATCTGGTCGACACATACAGGGAAATATTACTCTGCCTTAAAAAGGAAGGAAATCCTGTCATCTGTTACAACACTGAGGGACTCTGAGGACATTATACTAAGTGAAGTAGGTCAATCTGTCACAAAAAGACAAATGCTTTATGATGATTCCACTTATATGAGGTTCCTGGAGCACTCAAATTCATAGGGACAGGAAGTAGGATGGTGGTTCCCAGAGGCTGGGGGAGGAACAAGTGGTGATTGTTGCTTAATGAGTTTAGATAGAGAATATCAGTTTTGCAAGATAAAGAGTTCTGGAGATTGGCTTTATAATAGTGTGAATATACTTAAAACCTCTGAACTTAAATGAACACTGAATTTAACAATTAATAGTGGTTAAGAATGTACATTTTATATTTTATACTTATATTTTACCACAATTTAAAAAAAACATCAATTTGCTACATGGAAACATTGATGATCACTACAATTTGCATAACTCTATTCTGGCACAAGTTCCTTAAGAAAAAAGGGTGGGCAGTGAGCAACTCCCCAAAGCACCTTTGTGCAAGTAAGAAAAGGCATCTTTTCCTCAGACACCTTGTTAGACACCATCTGGCAGACCCCATCAGCCAGAAAGTGATTCTCCTGAAGGAACAAGTCCACAAGGATCTCAGCAGTAAGGGTGCCCCATGGAATTGTGCACTGTGCTATACAGAGTCATTCAAAGAATCCCCAACTAAGAGCTCCACAGAATGCAAGGGCTCTGGCCTCCCCACTTCTGAGACACTCTGCAAAGAGTCCACGGTGTGAGTGGTGGCCTTTGGAAACTTCAGGAGATGGAAGAATACAAGCAACGTTTGATATGAAGAGTTTGGACTCTATAGGTTGCAGTGGCTGAAAATGCTGTCACATGAACACGAATAAGCCAAAAATGAAGGCTCCCAAGGGGCCTCGCTGGCAACTCAGGAGGCAGCTCTGAGTCAGAAGTGGTGGGCGGCGATGTGCCAGGACAGGAATATGCCACCCAAGTTGGCCTCATTTGCAGATAAACACTTAGACAGATGTCATATGGGACACGGAAAAGGCCCTCTGTACAGAACTAATCGTCCTATCAGTTGAGAATGCCTAGAGTCCCAGTTGCTTTCTTTATGACTTATGGATTGTCAGAACTACAGATAACTTTCTTAGCCTTTGCCTGTTCAAACCTCCCATTTCACGGATGAGGACCTGCTATCTAGAATGTTAAATGAATGACTTCGCCCATAGCTGCTCACTAATGGGGTTTTGCTTTGTTCTCCCTCTGGGCATCTGAAGGAGGAGAGAGTTCTCAAAGGGGGAGTCACAAAAAATCAGGTAGAAGGTTCCAGAGACATAGGTATCCTACTTCACAGTCACCATAAATTCCCCTAAGCCCCAGGAAGGGTGAAAGGGAAGGCAAAAGATACTGGTAACACTGAGAAGCCCCTTAAAGCTTAAGAAGAAACTGTAGGGACATAGTGTGAATTAGGCTTTAGATAATTTATTCATCAAATATATTGAACATCAACTTATGACAAGGATACTGTCCTTAAGGATCTTATAGCCTAGTGGGAGAGAGAAAGATATAAACAGATAAATTATAATAAAACCTGAAATATGTGGTATTAGATGTATGAATCCAGGGCTAAGGGACTCTGAAAAGGAACAACTATCTTCCTACAGAGGCCTTTGGGAAGGCTGTTTCCAGAGGAGGAGATATTAGAGTGGGTACTATAAGGTGAATAGGAGTTTGGGAGGTGGGATGATTGTGAGAATTTTAGGAATTCTAGGTATAAGAAATTGCCTTGTCCTGTGGCAGAGTCTAGAGAGTGGCTGCCGGTAGAATAACTTTAGAAATGACAAGAGCGTATAAGCTTCCTAGGTGGCGCAGTGGTAAAGAATCTGCCTGCCAAAGAAGGAGACTTAAGAGACATAGGTTCAATCCCTGGATTGGGAAGATACCCTGGAGAAGGGCATGGCAGCCCCCTGGGGAAGGGCAACCCCCTGGAGAAGAGCATGGCAACCTTCTCCAGGATTCTTGCCTGGAGAATCCCATGGACAGAGGAGCCTGGTGGGTTACAGTCCATGGGATCGCAAGAAGTCAGATATGACTGAGAAAGCACTCATGTCTGTGACAGGAACGCTGTGATTAGTGGAGAATGGGTCAAGCTAAAAACTTGGCATTTTATCCTGGAGCCTGCAAAATCAACAAAGGCTGTGGAGCAGGGTGAAATGGGACTCCTTGCTGAAGACAACGCTGGCTTCAGTGGAGGACAAAAGGCAGTGGGAGAGAGCAGAGGTGGCCGGGGCAATACCAGGCTGTGCTAGTCAGTGAACTTGCCAGGACAAGCCAGGCAGGGCGTGGAGAGTGGCTGGGCCCCCACCCCACTGCAGCCATCTGCTCCTTCACACACAGGCTGTGCCTCCTCCCACTCCTGAGGCAGCTGAACTTCTGCTACTGATATTTGAAACAGTGGAAAAGGCTCAGAACAAGGGAGGCCTGTGGTGAATTCTCCCCACCCCAACTCCCATCTCAGGCGAGTCTGCCTATGCAGGCCACGTGATGTCTTCAGCTTCCACATGCACCACAAGACTGGAGAAATCACGAGGTAAACAAGGAATGTCTCTGATCCCTCCAACAGCCTCGCATCTTGAGAAAAGCAGGAGGGACCAGGCATTTATGTGCAAAGCAAAGGTGAATACCCATGGAAGAGAAATGCTTTAATCTGGTAGTGGCTGAATTCCAGGAGAATGTATCAGAATCAGCCCTAAGGTTGCCACCAAATGCTGTAGGAACAGGCAGAGGGCCAGGGAGTCAACTGAACCCCAGAGGCTGAGATGATCTCTTGGATCTCAGCCTTGGGGCTCATGTAGCCTTAGTCTTACCAGCTGAGAACACTTTCTAGCTGAGCATTTGAGAAGAATCCTTTGTTCAGTAGCCAGCATAACATTGGCTTTGGTAGAACTAGATTCCTAAATGGAATTAAACTCAAGTGATGAACTTAATGAGATTCATTCCTTATAACTGTGTATGTCTCCCTATGGCTTATGGAGATAGTTTTTAGAAAGCTGCATATTATTATTATTAGGAAAGGAAGGAGGAAAAGGGTGTAAGGGCTGAAACCGAGAGCAGAGGCAGGAGTAGAGGGAGAACTGGGCTAAGCAGGGTCTGGAGCCCTTTTTGGGAGCCCAGTAAAGGTACTTACACTTCAGCTGCTTGACAGAGAAAAGTAAGTATCCCAAGGAAGAGGTGGTAGTGATGTGGCAAGGCAGCAATCCAGGCACAGGTACACTCAGATGGGAGGTTCTCAATATTTTAAATAATTCCTGTGGCCATCCTGCTGCACCTGGTTACTGAGGGTGAGAGGTGAGGATCAGGAGACTTGGGGCAGGTGCTACAGAAGGACTTGTCAGGATATATATGTTTATGGCATAACAGATGGCTGCAGGGTTGGGGCTGGGAAAAAGAGGAGATCATAATGATAATCAAGATCTTCACACTTTTAACTCTCACCACATTTTCATGGGGGTAGATACAAATGACACCACCCTTATGGCAGAAAGCAAAGAACTAAAGAGCCTCTTGATGAAGGTGAAAGAAGAGAGTGAAAAAGTTGGCTTAAAGCTCAACATTAAAAAAACAAAGATAAAAAAAAAAAGAAGATCATGGCATCCAATCATTTCATGGCAAATAGCTGGGGAAACAATGGAAAGAGTGACGGACTTTGTTTTCTTGGGCACCAAAATCACTGCAGATGGTGACTGCAGCCATGAAATTAAAAGATACTTGCTCCTTGGAAGAAAAGCTAATGACAAACCTAGACAGCATAAAAAAAAACAGAGACATTACTTTCCTGACAAAGGTCCATATAATCAAAGCTATGGCTTTTCCAGTAGTCATGTATGGAAGGGAGAGTTGGACCATAAAAAAGGCTGAGTGCCAAAAAATTGATGCTTTTAAACTGTGGTGCTGGAGAAGACTCTTGAGAGACCCTTTGACTGCAAGGAGATCAAACCAATCAATCCTAAAGGAAGTCAGTCCTGAATATTCATTGAAGGGACTGATGCTGAGGCTGAAACTCCAATACTTTGGCCACCTGATGCAAAGAACTGACTCACTGGAAAAAACGCTAGGAAAGATTGAAGGCAGTAGGAGAAGGGGGAAACAGAGGAAGAGATGGTTGGATGGTATCACTGACTAAATGAACATGAGTTTGAACAAGCTCCAGGAGACGGTGATGGACAGGGAAGCCTGGCATGCTGCAGTCCATGGGGTCCCAAAGAGTCGGACACAACTGAGTGACTGAACAAAGATACAGTTATCGTCCCTATTTTACAAATGAGGAAAATCAAGGAGCGCACTGGATCCACTTAATAGAACGAAAACAATGAGTAGAATGGAAAAAGCATCCAACTGTCTCACAGGAATTTGAGAAACAACAACCACACCATTGTGACCTGCTTTCATGGACCAAGGTCTCCAGCAGCTACAACTTACACTAAAACTTTGTTTTGTGATTGACAGATTTGAAGGCAGAAGATTAAAGTAGAATATGTGAGAAATTGCTTTAAAAATTTACAAGTCAACCTGTGAGAACTGAAAATCAGAGTTCTCTCTCAGGTAACTGATGCTGGATCAGGCAGAAATAAGTTAGCTGCCTGTTCCAAAAAATTCTTACTCTTGGAAGAGAAGAGTACGATCCAACTAAATATCTTCCCAATCAAGAATAACAACTGCGGGACATCCCTGGTGGTTCAGTGGCTAAGACTCTATGCTCCCAATGCAGGGGGCCTAATTTCAATCCCTAGTCAGTGAATAGATCCCATATGCTGCATGGGATCCAGCATGCCACAGTGAAGACTTGGCACAGACAAATAAATATTAAAATAAAAGGATAACAACTGGCTCATAAAGATGCCCCTTAAGACCTCTGCCTCACTGAACCCACAAATGCACAGCTATTGTGCTGTAAACTCTGCCTAATTCCAGCCAGTTCCTCATCTTGCAAGAGCTGCCTGAAAAATCACTCAGCTCAGGCCCTAAAAACCTAAAAATATCCTGCCCTGTATGGTGATGCTTATCAACAGGTTTTATTCAAGTGGTATGGGAGAGGTTAACAGTTGACATCAAGCATATATTTAACTATGTATCATGATAGCATTGTGAATTTGTCAGTAAGATGACCAAGTCTTAGCACAGTCTTACTGGTGTAAAACATGCATTTGGATCTTTCCTAATGTGCACCAAAACTAGAGCCAGAAGTTTATAAACTGGGGAGCCCAGTGACACTGTGCGTGATAGGACAAAATCATTACGACGACTGGCTCATGGACCTTCAAATGCCCACCATCCACAGCCCCTTGAGTAGGAACTCCACCAAAACTTCCACCCAAGCTGCCATGAAGTGTGTCATAAGACCCTGCCAACCTGGCCAAACAGACTGGACCAAATATAAGGTTCTGACACATAAAACACTATGTCCAAGAGAGATCTTCACTCCTATATTTACAGCAGCAGTCCTAACAACAGTTAAGATATGAGAACAACCTAACTGGCTGGAATGGATAAAGAAGTTGTGATATATACATATACACACAGTGGAATATTATTTAGCCATAAAAAGAAGGAAATCCTGCTATTTGCAACAGCATGGATGAACCCTGAGGGGATTATACTAAATGAAACAGTCAGACAGTGTATTTTCTAATTTACATGTGAAACCAAAAAAAAAAAAAGGAATATATAAAAATAGAGAGTAGAATGGTAAGTTGGTAAGTGAAGATGGAGGAATTATGGAAACATTGTTTATGGGTAAAAATATTTGAATGTAGAATTTTAAAAAATAGAAGACATTTCCCCTAAAACTCATAGAAAAGGAGATTAAAAAAATATTTGTTTAAGAAAAGGAGATCATATTTGTGGTCACCAGAGGCAGACAATGGGGAACTGGATGACGGTAGTCAATAGGTACAAACTTCTAGTTTTAAGATAAATAAGTTGTCGTTTAGTTGCTAAGTCATGTCCAACTCTTTTGTGACCTCATGGACTATAGTCCTCCAGGTTCCTCTGTCCACGGGATTTCCCAGGCAAGAATACTGGAGTGGGTTGCCATTTCCTTCTCCAGGGGATATTCCCAATTGAGGGATCAAACCCACAACTCCTGTATTCGCAGGTGGATTCTTTACCACTGAGCCGCTGGGAAAGCCCAAAACTGGGAACGTAAAGTACAACATGGAGACGATAGCTAGCCATGCCGCATAGTATGTTTGAAAGTTGTCAAGAGAGTGAACTTAAGAGTTCTCGTAACAAGGAAGAACACAATTTTCTTTCTTTACTTTTTGTATCTGTATGAGATGATGGCTGTGAACAAAACTGATTGTGGTAATCATTCCACAATACACATAGTCAAGTTATTGTTCCATACACCTTAAACTTACACAGTGCTGTATATCAATTATATCTCCAAAAAACTGGAAAAAGGGCAGAAACAGGGTTCTAACAAAGGCAACTCTATATGTTATACATAAGGAAAGCAGAGGCTTCTGAAGTGGTGGGACACAAGAGACAGACCAACAGGGGCGTCCATCAGAATGTTAACAATCTTATGCATTCTGGGGATAAGAGAGGGAAATAGGAAAAGTCAGAAGCCAAGAGAAGTAAAGACGGATGCCGCAGTAGAAACAGCTAGAGACTTGAGAGAGGCTGAGTCATGAGTGTGCCGAGTCACCAGGGAACCTCAGATGCTCAGTTTGAATGGACCATAAAATGTTGGAGCCGCCGAGCTGTTGGCCGTCCTGCACTGAGGAGCATAGTGTTCTGTTCTCCACCTAGCTTGCACTGTTGCTTGTGAGATGATTGGTTGTAATAATAATAAAGTAATAGGCAACATTTATTTATCTTTTGCAGAGGTTCAATCTAACACAATTATATCTACAGATCTGAAATGTTCAGTTCTACGAATTTTGAAAATCGTCACCACCAACCAAAACTTGATGGAACATTTTCATGATCCCAGAAAGTTCTCTTGCATCCCTTTCGAGTCAATTCTTCTTATACCAGAGCTCCATAGACTAATGTGCCTCTTCTTGTGCTTCAGATACAATGTCCCCTTCTTGGTCCCCACAAGAAGTCTTGTGTCCGACTTCTTTCATTTATTTGGAGAGTAATCCATGTGGTTGTGAGTATCAGTAGTTGGTTTCCTTTCACAGCTAAGTAGAATTCTATGGCAGGAATGTGATCAAATTTATCTTTTCTCCTGTTGATGAACATTTGGCTTATTTCCAGTTTGAGCCTAAGAGAAGAGGCTGTTATAAAGATACATGTTCAGATCTTTTAGTGGATATGTATTCTAATTTTCTTTGGTTCTGGGTCATAGGATTAGTGCACACTTACATTTGTGAGAAAGTGTAAAACTGTTTTCCAAAGTGATTGCACCATTTTGCCCTCCTAATAGCCACAGATGAGAATTCTAGTTGCTCTGTATCATTGTCAACATTCCGTATCATCAGTCTTTTTCATTTTAACCATTCTGTTGGGTGGAAAGGGTATTTCATTGTAGCTTTAATATGCAGTTCCCTGAGGATTAATGATGTTGAATGCCTTTTCATGTGTTTGTATTTCTTTTTTTGTGAAGTATTTTCCCATTAAAAAAAAAAAACTGAGTGGTTCATCTATTTTTGACTTGCAGCAGTTCTTCATGTATTCTGGATATGGATACTTTTCCAGATACTTTTTTGTATGTGTTTTTCCAGTTGGTAGCTTGCCAATTCGTTTTCTTAGTGATTTCTTTGATGAAAGAACTCACACTGTTTTGAGTACCAGACATAGTATTAAGTGCTTTACCAGTGTTATTTTATTTATTTTCAAACTTTTATAAGTTAGATATTCATCTTTCCATTTTACAGATGACAAAATGAATGCTATGGGAGGTTAAATAATTTACACACAGTTCAAGGATATGACAGCCTGAATTTGAATTACTTAGTCTGACTCCAGAGCCTGAGGTTCTAGCTGCATGGCTTTATTATTCTGTTTTAATCCCAAAGCCACATCTTTACAGAGACCAGAATAGTGGTTAGGGGAGGGGAGGGGCGGAGAGGGAGGGGTGGTGTGTAGGGTAAAGGGGATCAACTGTATGGTGACAGATAGAAAGTAAATTGTTGGTGGTGAGCATGTTGTAAAGAATACAGAAATAGAAATAAATGTTGTACATACCAAACATATAATTTAAAAAATGCAATAAAATAATAAAGTTAAGACAAAAAATAGGAGAATGTAAAATAATACTGAAAGTTATGAGCATCAGAAGCTTATAGAATTGACCTGGATGTTATATGATATGGGAACTAGAGTTTAGATCCAAGAAAGTTATCAATAATGAGATTGTTGTAAGGTTAAAAGAAAAAAAACCCAACCAAAAATCTGTCCTTGAAGTCAGGACATCTGAGCCTTTTTTCTTGACCATCTGAAAGACCCTCCCTTGGGCAGTCGTGAACTCTATCCCTAGACAGTGCAGACCTGTTTCTGAAAACCCACAATGTGCTTTAACCTCTTTGATGCTAAAAAGACACAGATGAGTTCCCAGCTTGATCCCATGCGCTTTATTCCATCATTGATTGCTCTAAAAGCAAGAAGTTCCTAATGTTCATTCTGACCAGCCATAGAATTCATGGCACCATAAAACTGCTTTGAAGTGAGGTTATAAAGTTCAGAGAAGAGAGGTCTCCTTCTGGGGAGCCATTCAGTTTTGAGGCTTGTCTTGTCCTTTTCTTAATTCTCCCCCATTATTTACATATAATCACCACCTCATTCTCTTAGACAGGGTCCTCTGTACAGTACTAGCCAGACTTTCCTAGAGAGGGTACTATTATATGGGTAGCCACCTGACTGCTGCTAAATATTTATGCTCTTTGTTTTCTTAAGGATGTCCCGTGTTCAATAAAATATCATCATCTCAACTTGCATTACACAGTTCTTTGCCACAACTCAATGATTTATAAAGGCTTGATTGTTGTAATACTTGAACTTACATAACAGCAAAGAATACCATACGTTAGGAAGTGCTATGCTGGGTAGAAGAGTCAGCAAGAGCTATAAAACTTCAGGGGACAAAGGGTTCAGGAAAGCCCAAGTACTCAGGGCTGAACAGAACTCTGCAGCAGACGGAGGGATCAGGGCTTTCCCAGTATGACAGGGAAAGAGAAATCATAGGTGCAAGGCCCTGGCCAGCAGGAGGCCTGCAAAAGAGAAGGCCCCACGGGCTGAGGAAGCTGTTTAATGTATGGTTGACAAAGGGCAAAGAAGGTCCTGGAAATGTTTACAGGGTGCTCCAGCATGTAACCTTCTACCACCAGTCCTGTGAGCTTTGTGCTCTGGGCTCCTCATGTGTAACGTGGAGATGGGATTGGGTTTATCTCACTTGAAATGATTCAGTGTTCATCTCGGTTTGATTGGTCTCAAAGGAATCATTTTATAAAGTGCGATGGCTTACACTGCTATTTCCTCAAACTCACGTTCCTTTTCATTCCCTTTTAAATGCCAAAATTGGAAGCCATAAAAGTCAACTCTTTTTGGCCATCTGACTTTCTGCTGGTATTAGAATCCAATAAAACAGACAAAAACACTCTTAGACCTTTTTTTTTCTGGTTTCGAGTGAATATCAAAGGCATTTTACGGGTAACTGATCAAGTTCTAGTTCAAAAAAGCAGATTAAATATATCGTACAGCAAAAAGACAAAGGTACCGCTGTATGACTTTGGGGAACTTAAGTTTTCTAAGTCTCAATTTCCCGAGGACAACGATAATATCCATCCTATGTGTTCACTAGGGACGCTAAATGAGATGATGGTGGTGGTGGTGGTTTAGTCACTAAGTCGTGTCTGACTTATGCGACCCCATGGACTGTAGCCTGCCAGGCTCCTCTCTCCGTGAGATTCTCCAGGCAAGAGTACTGGAGTGGGTTGCCATTTCCTTCTCCAGGGGATCTTCCTGACCCAGGAATCGAACCCGGGTCTCCTGCATTGCAGGCAGATTCTTTCCCAACTGAGCTATAAGGGAAGCCCAAATGAGATGATAAATGTATTAAAAAAAGAAATCACCTAGTACATAACAGTATTTGCGACATGTTAGCTCCCCTTCCTTTTCTGCTGGGCTTCACTTATTTCATCTATAAAGTGGGACTTGCCTCATCCTTACCTCACAAGAGTCAAAGGAGAAACACTGAACAAAGACAACTTCATAAGCTGGGAAGTGCTACAGGCACTAGCTGTTACTACGATACAGGTTATTTTATTTTCGTCATATTTGACTCAGTCACTCCTCTGTGTTCCAGGTATTCCTTAAATTTAAAAAAAACAATAAGAATGAGAAGTGATCTGTGGGCCAGACCTCCATTCTGAAGGGACTGGAGTATAAAGCAGCAAGAATAAGAGTTCTAAGATTTAGTAGGAAGGAGAAGAATAGCATTTTAATTGGAGGGAGGGGGAAAAAAATCTCCTAAACCCTCTTCCAGACAAAGAGCATTTTAGATATTATCTTCAAAATTCAACCTGTAAAGGTATCGGATTATAAAAATTAATTGTATGTACTTTACCATGTTGCGGAAACTCAGAGACCCAGAGGTTCTCTAGTCATTGAAGAATCAGCTCTATTGACTTGTTTTGAAATAATGCTCTTAACTCCTTCCCATAACAGGATGTTACAATGGAAGTGTCGACTAAATACCAAGATGCCATAGATGCGACATTCCAAGGGGAGGCCTCATCATGGTGACTATTTGCAGAATGGAGAACAGTTTTCTGATTCATGACCCTTTACCCCAGAGGAAGGTGAGTCCTGGGGCAGGGAGGGGGAAACAAAAGGATGGGAGAAGGTGGGGAGGCTGGTACCAGGGCAGGGATGGAGGGGATGTGGCCTCGAGAATGGCATGCACTCCATACTTCCTGAGAGTTGTACCAGAAATTCCCAATGATGGGACTCCAAAAAACTCACAAAAGGAAAAATCAGCTGTGATCAAGCCCTTAGCAAGAAACTAACTTGGAAACTTCTCTGACCCCCTTTTCCCGATCCTTCTCCACTCAAGTTAGCAAGCTGGGGCCCTGAGAGGGATAAGGGGAAGCAGATTTCTCCAGCAGCAGCCCTAAATCTATCTGACTTTTAATTTTTATATTGATCAGACATCCTAATTACTGAATATAGACTGTGTGTGACCAAAAAGGACCATAAAGCAATTTCTCCCTGAGGCCCTGGGAGTCAGCAGATGAGTCCCATGCCTGCCTGGGTATGGGTAATGAGTTTTTGGGTAATCCCCTTCCCTAGGGATCAGAGGAAATGTGTGAGAGTGTGTTTTGATTGTCATGATGGTTAGTGGGGAGGCCACTCGCATTTAGAGGGCAAGGACTGGAATGCTAAATATTCCAAAAATCATTCTGCTTGGAATGCTAACAGCGCCCTGGTTAAGACACATGCATGGAGGGGTCACCTCTTCCCTGAACAAATCTTGAAAAGGCCATAGAAGGCAAGAATAGAAATAAATTTTGATCATATCATCATTCGTGCTCATTCACCATATCCTTTTCTTCTGGGTTGAAACACTGTTGTGGGTTTTCTGCACTGACGAGAGTTCTTCTCCACAGCTGTTCAACTATGTCCTGGATGCTCCTGGATGAATTAGAAGTGGGTGGTGGAGTTGGGGAGGATCCAGCAGAAGGTGCACTGACTGTGTGGTTCAGCGTGCTGTGATTGAAGACAGGCTTAGTCCCTGATCTGAGGAGACATGGGCAACCCTGGTGGTTCAGGGTGAACAACTTCATCCTAATTCCTGAAACCCACACACATGCTACCTTACAAGGCAAAAGGGACTGTGCTGATGAGACTAAGATTTCGAGATGTGAAGATTAACCTGGTGAGAAATGGAATATTTCCCACCATATTAGTAAACAAGGGTGTCACAGTCATCAGTGATTTCTGCCCTCGAATGTAAGCTGGTGAGCCTTAAGGGCACTCAGGAAGGAGAATACCTGTGCTCTAGCAGCCATCAGATGCAGCCACCCTCTACGGTGAGCCCCAACGGAGCTTAGAATGTGAAAAACACCATTACTATCCAGGAGAGCGGACATGCGTATGAAAGGAATGATTTCAGTGTGCCCAGACTCTTGCATCCTCCCATACATAGAAACGTGCTAAATTCCTTAACCTTGGATATCTGGTTTTCCTTAATTAACAATAATTTTTTGATATTCAAGCTACCTGCCCTTTGTGGTGAAATTTCTACATAACCTGACTCCTCCCCTCGCCTCCTTATAGCAGTTCTCTCAGGGTTACTTGAGATGCTGTCTACTGGGCTTGAAGTCCCCAAAATTCTCACCAAATAAAATATAACTCTCAACTTTCAGGTTGTGAATATTTTTAAAGTTGACACTGGATTATCCAGGTGGGCTCAACGTACTGGGTTCTTACAAGAGGAAGCAAGAGATCAACGTCAGAAAAAGGAGATGTGAGCACAGAAGCCAAAGGTGGAGTAATGCATTTTGCAAATGGATGGAGGCAAGTAACCTCTAGCTGCTGGGAAAGACAAGAAAACGGATTCTCCTCTAGAGCCTCCAAGAAGATACACAGCCCTGTTGATGTCTTGATTTAACCCACAAGGTGAGACAGATTTTGGACGTCTGATCACCAGGACTTAAGATAGTTAATCTGTTTTTTCAAAGCCACTATGTTGGTGGTAATTTGCTACAGAATCAATAGGAAAACAAAGCACTTGGTTTAAAGTATAACAGAAACCTTCCTACTCAGGTAACCCTAGTAGTTCTCAGAATTTTTCCTAAAGAGTCTCTACATCACAAAAGACCCCTCTTTACCAGTTCTGATCCAACCAGTCCATTCTGAAGGAGATCAGCCCTGGGATTTCTTTGGAAGGAATGATGCTAAAGCTGAAACTCCAGTACTTTGGCCACCTCATGTGAAGAGTTGACTCATTGGAAAAGACTTTGATGCTGGGAGGGATTGGAGGCAGGAGGAGAAGGGGACGACAGAGGATGAGATGGCTGGATGGCATCACTGACTCGATGGACGTGAATCTGAGTGGACTCCGGGAGTTGGTGATGGACAGGGAGGCCTGGCGTGCTGTGATTCATGGGGTCGCAGAGAGTCGGACACGACTGAGCGACTGAACTGAATTGAACTACCAGTTCTGAAGATTCCAAGGAGATAGGAAAGCAAGTTTGACAGTATCTCCCTCCAGAACCTGTGAGCAATTTGCAAACATAGCACATTACTCTGTGGTATACCTGGACAAGAGTCCACACTAAATAACAACGATTTTTATATCATCTATTCTATTTTCCTAAATATCCCCTCTCCATCTACATGAATAACTGAATACTTACTCCGTCACCTGCAGACATGCTTGCTAAGTTGCTTCAGTTGTGTCTGACTCTGTGCGACGCTATGGACAAGTAGCCTGCCAGGCCCCTTTGTCCATGGGATTCTCTGGACAAGAATACTAGAGTGGGTTGCCATGCCCTTCTCCAGGAGATCTTCCCAACCCAGGGATTGAACCTGCATTTCTTACGTCTCCTGCATTGGTGGGTGGGTTCTTTACCACAGCACCACCTGGGAAGCCTCCATCATATCACGGATGTAAAATTTTTGCTTTCATTTTGAAAGGACTCCTCACACCCCACAAATTTCCTGGATTAGAGAAAATGCTGCCTTAGATCTTACAGAAGTCTTGATTAGCAAAGTAAAATAAGAGAACATTAAGTGAACCTTGTTGAGAAGACAAAAAGAACCTCCTTTACTCAGCAGACCTGAGCGTTTACAACAGCAGTAATTATGTTACCATCTTGCACAATTTCTGAGGATATATGCAGAAATACATTCTACCACCAACAACTGACCTTTCTCTTTCTTCAGCCAGAGATAAATATTTAGCTACAAACTTCAAGACAGAATAAAGCCAGACTTTTCATTTATTTGACAAGAAATCATTAAGGAGAAAAGACAGCCTAATGCTGTTGTAAAACTAAAGATTAACTAGGAGTCAACAGGTTCTCTTATAGTCTGTTTTCAACTCATCTCAGTGGGAAAGAATGTTAATTCACTCAGAATGGGATATCATGGCACTGAGTCTGGGTTCTTGAAAAGGTCTGTTTTCTCTCAGGAATACTTAGTCTGGCATAGGGAAAATGAAAACAAGTTGAAAAAAATCATTCCTGGGTAGTAATTTTTCTCTGGAGACTTAAATAAAAAGCAGCATTTACGTTGAATAGAAAGCTTTCTCTACAAGCTCATTTTGAGTGTCAAGTAAAAATGTACAGAACAGTCTCCCCTGGCAGCTTGAATCCAAATTTAACTGCTTAACAACAAAATTTCCAGAAGATAACATATTTCCTTTTGTCAAGGGAAAAACTGGGAAGAAGTTGATATGTGTGTTTAATAGGACACATAGTAAGCAGTATATGAAATTAATGTTGCATATGCAGATCCTAATTTTGCTAAAATCTGACAAATGTGAGAAACACATTCAATGTTATTAATCAGTGTGTAATTATATCAGTATTCCATGTAAACCCGTTACTCAATATATAACTAGCCCACGCAGCTGTATTAGATGAAGGTCCAGTTTTGGAAACGTGTGGCTAACCAGTTATATTCAGTGAACCGACTGCATTTGGCATCCGCTCAGCACTGGGTTATTCTCTGACTTCATTGAGACTGGCACGGGGACTTGTGGGCCTCTTCTCCATCCTATAACCCTATTTATCCCAGTGACATTTTCAGTAACCTCATTCCCTTCTCTGGCAACATTTAGCCGCCTGCCTCCTTGACCCACAAGGGTGCTCTGACCACACCCTTCCTATTGTCTCCCCCTATGCCAGCTCTCTGACCCCACAGAGACTCTGAACCCTTGAGACATTTTTCTTCCTGTTGTCAGCACCTTTTGTTCCTTAGCTCATCTAGAAAGGATTCCAGCCACTCACCTGAAAATCAGGGCTAGATTAGATGCCCCAGGCACTGAAAACTGAAAATGCAATGGTGCGCTTGTCCTAGATATAATTCAAAAAGTATAAAGAAATTCAATTTCTGATTTGTTTCTTAGGGTGACTTTTTTTTTTCACCCCAGGTGTTTGTTTTGGAGAAGAGGTGGAGAGGAAGTGGTAGGGTTGGGGGGAGAATAAAATACTCTTAAACATTTTTTTTTCATTTCTGTGCACCCTTGCATAGCTGGTACCTCAAGCATGGATTTATTCTGTTCATTGGGTAATTGGAGTCATTCTTTTACAAATACCTTCATCTTCACTGCTCACTTGTTCTTCTAGTGTCCAGCCACATGAAATCCAACATTCGTTCAATTGCGCTCCAACTTCAGTGTACCTGAGAATCACAAAAATGCTTGTTATTATCACTTGATACAAATGAACTGGGGTCAACAGCCTACCTCAGCACCCACTGGCCATCCTCAGACCTCCCTGAGGATTGCTAGGACTTGGACAGTCCACCCCAAATTCTTCAGTTACAGGGCCATTTCAGCCCTCACCATGGTGACCTCTTGGCTTGTGGGTCAGCCCTCTCAGCTCATCTTCTCCGTCTCCTCCGAGGCCTCTGGGAAATTCTGGTACCATTAGGCCTCTTGAGGGTCAGAGAGGCTAATGCAGTCCATCTTACTGCCTAGATTCATCCTACTGAGGTTGCTACTCAAATACAGCTGCCCAGTGTGGGCAAAGGGCTTGGAAGAGGCAACCTCTTTCCAGGGGTTCAGAAGGAAAATGGGTCATAAGTGCCCCCTACCAAGGCCAGAACTCTCTGGGGATTTATTAGTCATCTCCTGTCTAATAATCCTCCTCTTGTCTCCTATTGCTCCTGCCAACCCAGAAGTCAAGATCTTTCCTTGAAGGAAAACTGCTCCTGTATCTTCTAGAATTCCTTCTCCTATGGATCCTGAGAGAGTCAGGCTCCTGTTCTCAATATTTAAGAGGAAGTTTTTAGAAGATTGAAAGCCTTTTTTCATCTCAGGAACGGGGCTCTTGGCAGTAAAAGCTTGAATCTACTGTTTGTTATGTTTTTTTAAAAAGGTCTGTTTTGAGCATCACAACTGAGCAATGATTTTTTTTTATATTGTTCTGAATTGTATCTCACCTCTCCCTGAAACAAGCTGAGTTAAAAGATGCTGAGCTATAAAAAATATAGGAACAAAAAATGCATAACACACCCGAACACCCCCTGCCAAGGGCTGTCAGGTTTCATTTGGTCTGGACAGCATTTGAAGTTAACATGTAACTAGTTGCCACTGTTTTCAACTGGATGAGTTCACCTAAAAAGTTGTATTTCTGCCTTCTCTTGGGGTCTTGGTGGTACTGGGCTATGACAGTCACCAGGACCCATTTTGGATAATCCTGCCCACCTCGGTTTGTTGAAGCCCCTTCCTGGAGTGCCTCCCACATTTACCTCATGACCCAGCTGCTAAGGACATTTGTAACCACCATCCTCAACAATACTTTCAGTATCCTTCCTCAGCAAGCCCCTTAAAAGTTATTCCAGATCTTAGCACTTTCCTTTGACTCCTTCCCCTCCCCAACATTCATTCCCTAGATGACCCATTTTACTGACAAAACTGAGACCAAAATTACTGACTCTTCTATTGTCCAGTCTACAAAATTTCCTAAAACTGTCCAGATCTTGCTTCCACTCTCAGAGAATGAACAGACCTCCTTTTAGACAAAGCAACCTCTTCAGTTATTTCTAAAACATAATTTTTTAAATAATTATAGAAATGCTATACTCTCATAACCATTCAGGCAGAGCTGAAAATAACAGTAATCCCCTCCACAAACCCACAATGATACTACTCCTTAAAAGTAAGTACTGTTAAATTACTGCTAAATATTTGGAAGAAATCCTGATTTGCACCCACACATGGGCAGACATACACATCCTCATATATACCGAAACATATATGTATACACAAAATTTTACTATATTTTTCCAAAACTCTGATTGTTTACTTTTGTATCATTTGCAGTTTTCCACTTAACCATGCTTATGAATGCATTTATGTGTCAGTACATGTAAATCTGCTTCTCATGGCTGTATAGCATTCTGCTATTTGAGTATGCCATGTTTATTCAAACTTTTTCCAAAATTCCAGAAGTACTCTATGCTTACTAAAAATAATCTAAATTATACTGAAGTGTAAAAAATCAAAGATTCTTCCCTTTCTGTACTTCCCCTGTCCCATTCTCCAAGAGCTAACTATTAGTAACAACTTGCTGGGAACCTTTATGAACTTTTAAAAGTTAGATTTACTGGAGTATAATTCACATACAGTAAAATTCACCTTTTGTAGCATACAAATACATATGGTTGTGGAACCATCACTGTAGTTGAGATATGGCATATTTTCATTCCCGCTCACGCACACCAAAAAACCCCTCATGCCCTCTGTAATGACCTTCTCAACACCCACCATGGCAACCATTGACCTATTTTCTGTTCCTATAGTTTTGCTTTTTCCAGAGGGTCATATAAATAGAATAGACAGTCTTTTGAATGTGGCTTCATTCATTTAACAGAATGTATCTGCAATTCATCCGTATCGATGTATCATCAAGTCCTTATTCTGTCAAGTACATGGAAATATTTTTGTTTCCAAAAGTGAGATCATGCTATACCTGGAATTTAGCTATCTTTTTTGCTTGTTTACTTATTATAAATCTACTTTTATATCATTTATTACATCTAGATCTAATTCTTTCTTCTGAATCGCTGCCCAGTATTCCTTACAGAGTGTATTTGACTGTTCTTCATGTATTAGACATTCAGGTCATGGCCAGATTTTCACAATTTTGGCAAATCACAAAGTACGAACCAATAAAACACATACTTGTTCAAAGTTTTATGTGCATATGTAGAATATTTCTATAAGATAGACTTTTAGAAGTGAAATTGCTAAGTTAAAAGGCAGGTATATAAAGCATTTTAATAAATACTACCAAACTTCTCGATAAAAACTATAAAACTTGTATATATTTAAATTCCATTAACCCTGTTTGAGAATGTCTTTTTCTTCATACACTTACCAATAACAGATATCAATATTTCTAATTTTTGTTGATCTTATAAACAAAATGTTGGTATCTCATCATATATCTCTCATCTCTAATGACATTGATTACTAAAAATATATATTTATAAGCTATTTGATTTTTTTCTTCTCTGAAATGCTAGTTTGCAGCTTCTGGTAATTTTCCTGTTAGGTTGTCATTTAAAAATGCAGTTGAAAGAATTTGTTAAATACTAGGTAGACTAGAAACATTTTCTTTCAAGTCTTTACCTGTTTATGAGATCTATAGGAACTGTATGTTTTATTATCAATTCTGTAATATCTTCCTTTATGATGTTTATAAATCATATCATACACAGGGAATCCTTTATACTCTAGGATTTTAAAGCTATTCTCAACTTCAGAGCTTAACTAATCCTTTGCTGATAGACAAGTCAGTTGCTTCTAGTTTTTCCTGTTATAAGCAATGTTGCCCTTAACACTTTTGTACACCTTCTGCCTTTTAAGAATCTTGTACATTTTTTCCTCTTATGTGAGTATTTTCACAAGATTTTTTTTGTAAGATAAATCCCTAGAAGCTGGATCAAAGGATAAAGTGAAATGAAGTCTCTCAGTCATGTCTGACTCTTTGCAACCCCGTGGACTGTAGCCCACCAGGCTCCTCTGTCCATAGGATTCTCCAGGCAAGAATACTGGAGTGGGTTGCCATTTCCTTCTCCAGGGGATCTTCCCAACCCAGGGATTGAACCCTGGTCTCCTGCATTGCAGGCAGACGCTTTATCCTCTGAGTCACCATAGGCATTTCAAATTTTGTTCATATTCATTACCCTATTTTGAAACTTCATTCTATCAGGGATTCCCTCTCCTGCACAAACATTTAGCCTCTCCCATCTATGGGCTCTTTCTGTTCAGCCCAGAAGCATGCTCTAGACTCACATCTTTTAAGTTGTTTCTTATTTTGCTTTGTTTAGCAAAATAAAATAGCTTCCATTGAGTCTGCATTGCTTTCTAGTCACTACTAGTTCTTTCTTCTCTTTCTGGACAACTTGTCAAAAAGAAGTCCACTCTTCCTCATTGCCCATTACTGCTATCCTCTGCCGTGGGTTTTCTATCCCTGTACTCCATGGATGGAGAAGATGCCCAGGAACCTCCAGAGGGTTTACCCAGTTTCACCTGCAGCTCTTAACCACTCCCTATTTCCTGTTACTCTCTGCCTCCCTGACAGCAGCTCTTTCCTGTTCTCCCCTTCCTGGCCAGACTCTCTTCTCCATCTTCTTTGGGTTCCTTCTTCCAGTACTCACTCCCTTAACTTTTTTGACTTTGATCTAATGCTCTTCTCTCCACACACATCCATTCCACTGACTATATGTACTCTTGTGAACTTCATGCCAACAACACCTGCTGCTGCTGCTGCTAAGTCGCTTCAGTCATGTCCGACTCTGTGCAACCCCATAGATGGCAGCCCACCAGGCTTCCCTGTCCCTGGGATTCTCCAGGCAAGAACACTGGAGTGGGTTGCCATTTCCTTCTCCAATGCATGAAAGTGAAAAGTGAAAGTGAAGTCACTCAGTCGTTTCTGACTCTTAGCGACCCCATGGACTGCAGCCTACCAGGCTCCTCTGTCCATGGGATTTTCCAGGCAAGAGTGCTGGAGTGGGGTGCCATTGCCTTCTCCGGCCAACAACACCTATAGTAGGCTAAATAATGGCCTCCAAATATATCCGAGTTCTAACTTTTAGAACCTATGACTACCACCTTTTTTGGCAAAAGAGATCTTATGATGCAAAGATTATCCCGGGTCATCTGTGTGGGCCCAATGTATCCACAAGTGTCCTTATAAAAAGGAGGCAGGGGAAGAGAGAGGAAAGCAGTGTGATGACAGAAACAAGACGCTACACTGGTGGCTTTGAAGACGAAGGAAGGGCCACCAGCCAAGAAATGTCAGTGGCCCCTGGAGGCAGGAAAAGGCAAGGAACAGATTCTCCCCTAGAGCCTCCAGGAGGGACCTGCCCTGCTGACATCTTGGCTTTAGCTCAGTGAGACTGATATTAGCCTCTAACTTCTAAAACTGTAAGAGACTATATTTGTATTAAGTCACTAGCTTTGTGATAACCCAATGCTCAAATCTATATCTCTACTATCAGAACTTTCCTCTGATCACCAGTCATAGCCATCTGCCTCCTATCTTCAATGTAGCATGATCCAAACAGAATTCATCACTCCCTTTCTCCACCTTCTGTTTCCCTGATCCATTTAATGGAACCACCATTCCTTGAATCACACAAATCAGAACCCATGGGTCTTTCTGGCCTCCTCCCACCCACAACCAATAACCATAAGACCCTGCATAATTTGCTGTCCAAATCTTTTTCAAGTATGCCTCCTTTCTCCATCCCTATGTCTCTCTGCCTATGGATTGATCCCCTCCTCCAAACCACTCTCCACACCAAAGCCAAGAGGAAGATGAACCTTCTAAAAGGCAAACATGCCAAAGCTCCTTCTTTTAACAATCGCCCAGAGTCAAGTCTCGGCTCCTTGACAGACGATATAAGAATCTCCCGATTTCCAGCCACATTTTCTGTTATTCCCTGGCTTGAATTCTAGTGACACTGAGCTGTTTGCCATTTCCCCACCTGTACTAGGTACTCATGTGTCTTCATGGTCACAGACCCAGGAGCTTGGTCTTTCTGTGAAGGATGCCTGTTAGCTAACTATAATAGCTATGGCCTGAGGGTCAGTCTTCTAATTAAACATGCATCTAGGGGCTGACCATAATCCTTTCCAGGAGTTATAGGGAAAGGGAAAGGGAAGTTGCTCAGTCGTGTCCGACTCTTTGCGACCCCATGGACTGTACCCTGCCAGGCTTCTCCATCCATGGGATTTTCCAGGCAAGAATACTGGAGTGGGGTGCCATTGCCTTCTCCAGAGGACATAGAGGCAGGTGCTATCTTGGCATTCTCCCTCTGGCATGCTCCAGAGTGCTAGTGTCCCCTAAAGAGAGCTTTGCATGCATCTGGCACCCTGATTTTTATGTCTTGTGCCCCCAGTTTTGTGCATGTTTCCAGGGAATGCCGCCTTGATGTCTAGCTCTGGTGACAGGGGGAGAAGGGGTCTTGCATTCCTGGGTCCTGTGGGCAATTGGAGTGATGACTCTTGGCAGGTTACCACCTCCAGAATACTGCACAGATAGCAGACTGGGGCACCCACCACCATCCTTCTGTGAATGAGGTCTTTTGCTTGTCCTGGAGCTCTGGCCTGAGGAGCAGGCTTTGTGTTGGACACGCATCTAGTAGCCTACAGATCTGCTCTCAAAGAATGTAGACTGTAGATGTTACCTTGGCCTTTCCCCAGCTTGCTAGTATCTCCCAAAGAAGAACTTAAATGCTTGTCTGGAACCCTTAAATTTGTGACTGCTGCCCGGAGGATATCTCCAGATTGCCTGGTTGTGGTGGCCTGCAGGGGTTATGCTTGTGGTCTTACAGGAGTATATATTTTTGCATAAAAAGCTGCTCACTGAAGGTCTGGCTTTCAATCAGTCCAAATCTAGGTACAAAGAGCCTCCCCGCCTTGAACACTGAAATCTTGGTACATCCTCAATTACTGGGAGTTATTGAATATAGCTGCTTTAATAGTCACAAAAGTCTGAGAGACAACTATGATAAACTAGGGCAGGATTGAATGACAAATTTCATCTCCTACAGGAAGCCACTCCTTCAAGACTGGAAGTGGTGTTTTGTTTTTGTTTTTTATCTGCTGCATAGAAACCAGAGAGTCAAGCAAAATGAAGAAACAGAAGACTATCTTCCAAATGAAAGAACAAGATAAAACTTCAGTAAAAACCTCAATGAATCAGATTTCATTTACCCTGATAGGGTTCAAGGTAGCAGTCATTAAATTAGTCACTGAACTAGGGAGAAGAATAAATGAACACAGTGATAGAACAAAGACATTGAAACTATAAGAAAGTACCAGTAGAAGTCACAGAAAAGACAATAAGAGAACTGAAAAATATACTCAGTTCAGTTCAGTTGCTTAGTCATGTCTGACCCTTTGTGACCCCATTGACCACAGCATGCCAGGCCTCCCTGTCTATCACCAACTCCCGGAGTTTACCCAAACCCATTGAGTCGGTGACACCATCCAACCATCTCATCTTCTGTCATCCCCTTCTCCTCCCACCTTCAATCTTTCCCAGCATCAGGGTCTTTTCAAACGAGTCAGCTCTTTGCATCAGGTGGCCAAAGGATTGCAGTTTCAGCTTCAATACCAGTCCTTCCCATGAACACTCAGGACTGATCTCCTTTAGGATGGACCAGTTGGATCTCCTTGCTGTACAATGGACTCTCAAGAGTCTTCTCCAACACAACAGTTCAAAAGCATCAATTCTTCAGCACTCAGGTTTCTTTATGATCCAACTCTCACATCCATACATGACTACTGGAAAAACCATAGCCTTGACTAGATGGACCTTTGTTGGCAAAGTAATATCTTTGCTTTTTAATATGCTGTCTAGGTTGGTCATAACTTTCCTACACTAGAGGGGTTGAAAAGCAGATAAGATGAAGAATAAAGAATCAGTGAACTTGAAGACAAGGGATGGGACTCATCTAATCAGAGTAGCAAGAAGAAAAAATAATTTAAAAATTGAAGATAGCTTAGAGAATATATGCTGCTGCTAAGTCGCTTCAGTGGTGTCCGACTCTGTGTGACCCCATAGATGGCAGCCCACCAGG
The DNA here is from genome assembly GCF_014754425.2 of Oryx dammah. Classification (NCBI taxonomy): domain Eukaryota; kingdom Metazoa; phylum Chordata; class Mammalia; order Artiodactyla; family Bovidae; genus Oryx; species Oryx dammah. Next base: position 98,472,373 of record NW_024070211.1, on the reverse strand, counting down.
CTCCCTCATCCCTGGGATTCTCCAGGCAAGAACACTGGAGTGGGTTGCCATTTCCTCCTCCAGTGCATGAAAGTGAAAAGTGAAAGTGAAGTCGCTCAGTTGTGTCTATATGAGACAACATCAAATGAGCTAGCACTTGCATTATAAGACACCCAGAAGAAGAAAGAAAGGGGCATAAATTTTATTTGTAGAAATAATGGCTGAAAAATATTTTTACTTTGTTGAGCATTGAACAAATGCTCTACGCAATAGAAAATTTCCTACAAAAGTCCCCTAATCTGTCCTTAAAAAGATAATGTGGTGTCTAGTTCCCAACATCTGCCCTCTTTCATTTTTAAATGATCACTAGCTTCTCGTTTCACTCTATAGGTCACTTCACCTTCCTCATAAGTGTCTGCCATGGAAAAGTGCAGTTGACTGGATTTTCAAAAGCCTGGAAGAACTAAGCAGCATGTCCACCCAGGAGTGCATACTTGCTTTGAAATTCGGCTCTCTTAGAATCACTTGACCCGTGATGTCCACTGTCAGATGGCTTATTTCTTCATCAGTCCACAGTCGAGCTCGTCACTCAATCTTTCCTTGCACTTGATGCGTTTGGTTAAACCCTTCCATTATCTCTCGGCTCCCTCTTCTGGTGCCTTTTTCTGCCCATTTGAATCTTGCGGCAGCTCCCTCTTCTTCAGCTTTTGGGGGGAGTGACCTTTCTGTGCTCTCATCATCTCCATTCTGTTTCATCTGTTCTTTGAGTTCACTGTTTCTGCCCCAGTGTGTTCACCTTGGATTTATCTGTCTGTGCTCTCCCTTTTGTGACAATATCTATTTTATTCCTAAAAGCCTTTGGCTATATTTCTGTGAAGAGAACTCTTTTTATGTCATTAAAAAAAAAAAAGTTTCATTTTTCTGAAATCTTTAAGGGGGTGCATGACTTTGGTTCTTCGCTTCTCTACCCAATTCCCTATGTTTTAAGAAATTAATTTCAATCTCTACCAATGCATGAATAGAAATGATAAAACGTTTCACTTTAAATTTTATGACCTGTAGCATTTTTGCTTGTGATACTCTCAAGGTACTATATTCAAATGGCTAGCTAGCAGAGACAGCTAAATAAATATCCCTCTCTCCAATCTAGTGATTTTTAAACTTGAATAATTGATAGATCTTTTTAGAAAAAAAGGAAAAAAAAATCTTCTGGACACACAGTATTGACCAAAATTATTTTATTTATGATAAATTGCTGTTTTAATACAGATGTGGTTCTGGCTAATACGGGCAGTTTCCTGACTCTAGAAAGCTTTAGAAGACTCAGTTCTCTCACATTCTTTTCAAACTATTCTGAAACTTTTGTTCACAAAGAACATTTATGTGGGAAGCCTTCCTTTCTTCTTTTTTCACAGCTTTTGGATAGTTATAGGGGCCGTATGATTGACCCCACTGAGACTAGGGTTGAAAAGACTAGCACAAACTAGAGCCTGGGGTTTTGTTTCATACCTGCTGATAAACTGTGCATACAGGTCATCCAGTTATGCTTTTGCAGTTATTCAGATTGATTTGGAAAACTCTAATAGAAAATATTCACATTTTTGTATCTACATCTTCCAGGCTGATAACAAATACTTCACTGAAGGGGTCAGCTTTTGTTTATCCACTGCCGCACTTGACCTCTCCCCCAGACTCTTGCCTTTTGCTGGACACAGGAGAGGCATCCTGTGTACATTTTCCTTTTTCTGCGTGCACTCTTTCTTTTGAGGGTTCAGGTATAAAAACTGCATCTTTCCTCTCAAGCTGGTTCACTTCCATGATTTTTCCAAACTTTTAAACAAAAATCTGGAAATCTGAACTTGGGTGGCTCTTTTCCCACTGAGGAATTTGATTAGTCCCAAAGCAGTCCTTTCATACATAGATTTCTCTCTTCAAATTCAGCTCTATTTCTTAAGCCCAAGTTACATTCATATCCTCTGTATCTTTCTGGAGATCTCTAAGCTTCATCTCCAGCCTGCGTTCTTATGGGATAATGGAGACAGCTCTATATTTGATATTAAAAGATTCCCAGAGAAACTTCGCCAATTAACAAGCTATAAAGCCTTGGGAGAATCTCTTAACTTCTGTGAGGTTTATTCCTCTCATCTGTAAAATGGAACGACAGCTATCATCTCTCATGATTGTTGTGAAGATGTCATGAAATACTGTATGCAAATCATTTAGATGAAGTTTTGCTTATCTTAACATGTTTGTATGTATTTTCTTTTAGTCTTCTGATATTTCCTCTGAAATTTTTCCTCTATTTCCTTTGGCTCTTCATTTTTCTTGGCTGAGGTTCTCTGTCACTGCTTTCTCTAATTAACTATTGATTGATCATTCATCCATCCTATCCTATTTGGATGAAAATGTTGAGATCCTGAAGAATTGGCATCAGCCTTGCTGGAGGCAGGGAGACTATCCTGGGGTAAGGTGACTCCCTAAGGACATGGAGTCAAGGTGCTATACCCTCCTTGGACTTGAGTTCCATCTAAAGAAAGCCTAAGCCTTTGACTGTGTGGATCACAATAAATGGTGGAAAATTCTGAAAGAGATGGGAATACCAGACCACCTGACCTGCCTCTTGAGAAACCTATATGCAGGTCAGGAAGCAACAGTTAGAACTGGACATGGAACAACAGACTGGTTCCAAATAGGAAAAGGAGTACGTCAAGGCTGTATATTGTCACCCTGGTTATTGAACTTCTATGCAGAGTACACCATGAGAAATGCTGGACTAGAAGAAACACAAGCTGGAATCAAGATTGCCAGGAGAAATATCAATAACCTCAGATATGCAGATGACACCATCCTTATGGCAGAAAGTGACGAGGAGCTAAAAAGCCTCTTGATGACAGTGAAAGTGGAGAGTGAAAAAGTTGGCTTCAAGCTCAACATTCAGAAAACAAAGATCATGGCATCTGGTCCCATCACTTCATGGGAAATAGATGGGGAAACAGTGGAAACAGTGTCAGACTTTATTTTTCTGGGCTCCAAAATCACTGCAGATGGTGACTGCAGCCATGAAATTAAAAGACGCTTACTCCTTGGAAGAAAAGTTATGAGCAACCTAGATAGCATATTCAAAGCAGAGACATTACTTTGCCAACAAAGGTCCATCTAGTCAAGGCTATGGTTTTTCCAGTGGTCATGTATGGATGTGAGAGTTGGACTGTGAAGAAGGCTGAACACCAAAGAATTGATGCTTTTGAACTGTGGTGTTGGAGAAGACTCTTGAGAGTCCCTTGGACTGCAAGGAGATCCAACCAGTCCATTCTAAAGGAGATCAGCCCTGGGTGTTCTTTGGAAGGAATGATGCTAAAGCTGAAACTCCAGTACCTTGGCCACCTCATGTGAAGGGTTGGCTCATTGGAAAAGACTCTGATGCTGGGAGGGATTGGGGGCAGGAGGAAAAGGGGATGACAGAGGATGAGATGGCTGAATGGCATCACCGACTCCATGGACGTGAGTTTGAGTGAACTTCAGGAGATGGAAATGGACAGGGAGGTGCTGCGATTCATGGGGTCGCAGAGTCAGACACGACTGAGCGACTGAACTGAACTGAGCTGAAAGAAAGCCTGTTGTACAGGAGGAACTTAATAATTGTTGAATAAATCATTTTCAGTTTTTACTACTGTTAATTTACCCTTCTTTATGCCTAAACTCAACCCATTTTTTTTTTCCTCTGAGTGACCTCAGAATTATTTTAAGTGTTCTCTTTATCCTTTTCCTCAACAGGAGGTATTTACTACACCTCTTGTTTCCCCTGACAAGGGCATGTTTACCTTTTTCTTTCTTTCCACTTGAAAGTCATCTTCGTCTTCTACTTCCTTTCCAGAAGTCCACTTCTGGTTTCCCAGATTCCACAGCAGTCATTTCTGCAGCTGTTACTGCCTCCGTTCTTTGTGTGTGTGTGTGTGTGCATGTGTGTGTGTGTGTGTGTGTGTGGTTTTGTTTTGGTTTTGGTTTCTGGCTTTTGTGGCTAGTATAGCAATGCCAGTCTCCCTTTTATGGTGCAGGATTCTTGGATGGTTTGCATAAATACTCCCTTTGCTCCACAATATTTGTAAAATTCAGTTGAGAGTGGGGGAGGGAGTATGTGCACACACAGGAGCACTTATCTCTTGGAGATAACATACTGAAGTATTTCTAGATAAGATTATTTAAGGTTTGGAATTTGCTCTAAAATAATACAGAAAAAAAAAGAAGGGAGAGGAAGAAGTGGTAGTTGGGGCAGAGGAAGTTGCTCGCTATTATAGATTAAACAAAATTGGCTGCATGGTTGAAGCTCTGCAATGGGTACCCGAGAGTTCAATATATTATTCACTCAACTTTTTTATATGCTTGAAAATTTCTATAATAAAAAGCTCAAAATATTAAAGATCTGCATGGGATTCACTAATCTCCACAGTTAACAGATTTCTTTTCCTTTTTTTTTCCCCACTATACATGACTTTATCACCATTACATCCCTCACCACTCATTGAGCCATTTCTAGACTTTCCACATTGGTTTGTTGGCTCGCCAATTTCCCTTTGGCCTAAGAGCTTCTAGTGGGCAAGGACTAGTATCTTAATCCCCTTGATTGTGCCCAGCATAGATCCTGTTGAACTGGGATGAAATGAGCTAAATTATCCATCGGTAAACCCTGGGCCTGTACTGGCTGATGTCCCCTCCCCCACTGGGTTGGCTTTTACTGGGCCTTAGACTGTATCAGCCCTGGGATTTCTTTGGAAGGAATAATGCTAAAGCTGTAACTCCAGTACTTTGGCCACCTCATGCAAAGAGTTGACTCATTGGAAAAGACTTTGATGCTGGGAGGGATTGGGGGCAGGAGGAGAAGGGGACCACAGAGGATGAGATGGCTGGATGGCATCACTGACTGGATGGACGCTAGTCTGGGTGAACTCCAGGAGTTGGTGATGGACAAGGAGAACTGGAGTGCTGCGATTCATGGGGTCGCAAAGAGTCGGACACGACTGAGAGACTGAACTGAACTGAGACTGTATCTTAGGGGCTTCTGGCCACATGGGGTCACAGCCCATCGGTTCAGGGCTTTGTTCCTCAGGAGGGAGAGGGAACAGTCCCTGCGGCTTTCTATCACCACAACTTTCTCTTACCAGCCTAGTTCCTCTTCAAGATATTTTCAGTCATTCCAAGACATTCTCTAAGATCATTTTGGTTTTCTTTCAGATTTGGAGTCGACATCAAACCTCTTACTTCCTGTGATTCTGTGGTTCAAGTGATGAGCACTGTGAGCCTCGGTTAGTGTGGGGTCCTCACTGCCTGGTGTCCCTTTGAGCAGCCTCTCTTCCCCTGCAATTCACCTTCTGTTTTGGGACAGAGAGACTGGCACCCTCTTCCCTTTGCACTTCCTTTGGGTGGTTGGCCTTCAGATCGCACTCAGGAAAGGCAAATGTGCAGTGCTGCCTTCTTTGCTTTCCACGTATCTTATCATCCTCCCCAGGTTCCTCCCTGCTGTCATCTAGCTCAAATCTTCAGCTTTTTCTGGAATTTCCTATCTGAGGTTCAGTTTATACCAGCCCTCATAGTTCTCTCCAGTTACTATAGTTCTGGTAGCTTCTTGAACAATCATCCTGGTACTGCCTTGCTCTCAATAATCTTTAAATGGCTTGTTATAAATCCAAGTATCCATTTTTTCTTCTTCCCAGGATACCACTGCGGGGGTTAAACTGAGGAGTCAGATGTTCTTACGCTCATATGATCAGGGTCAGAAAAGTTGTGTGGCTTGCTTGAGGCTTATAACCAAGGAAGGGTCAGAAGTAGAACCCCAGTCTCCTAATTGAAGTCCACCATTACACCAAGCACTTACCATCTGGTTTATACCTTGCTACTGTCCCTGGGGAAGTGGTGGCTGACTTTGAACATCTGTGCATTTATTTGAATTGCAACACTCATCTTTCTGACCATACTCCCAGAGGACCAGGTACTGAGCTAAGCCAATGTGGAGTGGTTATTACTGTTGTGTTGATTCATGCTGGTGCTGACTGGAAGCTTGATATTGTCTGAAACAGATCTCCTAGTTCTGAAGAAGAACCAAACAATACAGGGGAGGTGCCGTTGGATTTCCAGAAATCAGAGACAGACTTAGCATTAAGTCATACTGCAAGTGTTGTCAACCTGTAAAGTGATGGAATGAAGTACTGACTCCTTCCCTGGGTAAAGAGAAATGCTTACTGCTGGATAGCAGTATTAATTAGAAGTACAGAATGGTGAACTATGAGTGGCAGCTAACCTCTGTGGGGGGAAAATGTGGTTGTCCCCTACTGTCACCTAAGGATGTCTTTGGCTATGCATTTGTGAGTATATGAAGTGTGTGTTGGAGGGCAAGAGAGCTAGAGCAGGTTTAACTACAGCAACACTTTCCCTCTCAGCTTCACCTCCAGTGAAAACCAACTTCTATATCCCAACCACAATGCCCTGAGCATCAGGAGCCCCCAGTTCCAGAACATGAACTTTGTGGAGGCCCTGAGCAAACCTGCCACTAAAAGTAGAATTCTATGAATACCTTCTAAACTTGATTGCTTTGTAGAAGAGAACATGTCTGAAATAAATCTAATATTTTCATTTTCTCTCAACAAAACGTCAAGACAAACTATACATTTATGTGGGAAATTAGAAAAGACATTTCACCTCAAGTGAAAACTTGAGCAACTTAAGACAAACGTATCAAAAAGAATCACTGCTCAGTTTTGCACAGAATGTTGGCCTTGCAAAGCTCAGTGCACTGGTCTCTAACCTTTGCCCTCAAGGAGAACTTGCTGTGGGTGGAACCACTCAGGGTCAGCATCAAGAAGAAAAGAGCTTATCCACAGAGGTAGAGTGGAATAGTCCAGCATTCTATCTTCACTTATTCAACAAAATTACGCACGTAGTAAACATCAATAGGAGGCTAACTAGGTCCAAGGACGCACTGGATTTGCAAATTTGAATGTTTTATTATCTGAAGTCAAAAAAGAAGATATAAAAGCTGTTTTATTTACCAAGCAAGTACACTAGGCCTATGAAAAGTGTGGTCCTTTTTGCTAAGCTCTCAGACATTCGAGGCAGTTGGCGAGACGGCTGTGTTTTACGTCCCAGCTTAACATTTTCGAGGCTGCTGAATAATGCAGATCCTTTTCAGTGGAGTGACCTTCTCCAGAGCAGGTCTGGGTTTTTGATGTGCCGTGTGGGCTACTGCTGGAAATTTATGGCTGAGCTAGAGGTGAGAAGGAGAGAAAAAAAAATAAGCATAATGGATCTTTGGGGTCATAAAGTATTAAAGTAGGAGAAAGCAAAACAGCTGGTCAGAGGAATTTCACAGTTTTGTTTCCTTCTTTGATATAACCTCTTTTCCATACCACCTCTAGCTCTGTACCCATGAGTATATGTGTTAACCTGGGTTTTCCCTCACTAGTATGTTTTTAATTTTTTTAACTATAAAATATTTTATATGTAATATATACATAATATACATGTGCATCTATATATATGTTTTGAAGTGATATTCTTAAAGATAGAAATGGCTAACTGTATCTTCATCAGCTCTCCAATATTAACAATTATCCTGGTGCCACTATGCATATACGAAACACAATATGCTAAGAAGGCTATGTGCACATTGGAGAGGGCCTGGGGTGGGGAGAAGGAACCCCTCAGATGTCAAAAGATCAGAAATAAAGAGCCTCTGAAGGAAGTTAGGAAAACAGGGTTATTATTTTTTAGATTGAAGCATGTGAAATTTCTATTTTTGTAGGTAAAAAATGGCCAAATACTGGCTGTTTTCTATGGTTCAACCTAACCATCATTGTAAAGAGAAAGCTGAGGAGTGACTTATTAGCTCAGTAGTCATCCCTCCAGAAGACATTTGTGAGGAAATGAGCCTAAACTAAGACAAGACTGAGACTTCGACAAAAAGAGGAAGTTCATATGGGACAAAGAGACCTTATGGAATTTACATCAAGGGCAGCATGAGATCATAAAGGATGCCCAATGCTGGGACAATCTCAAACACAGTTTTCCTAAGAGGAGAATTTAGACTCAGTGGCCTGTTGGGCCCATTCCACTTGTTGGTTTTCCAGCCCACTAAGGACACCTTCCTCAGCCAGCAAGGAAGGGATATCTCAGCTGACTAGGAGTTTAATTTATTTCTATTGAACTTAGATGCCCTTGCCTTGACACGCAAGTCAAATAAAAGGGGAGATAAACTGTTCATGACCCCAAACATCACACTGTTTATGGCTTGTTTGGGCTCTTCTAAACCAGGGAAACATAAGTGCCTTACATGTCTTCTTAAATGTCCCTGGGCACACAGCATTCCCTTTCATGTGAAATTTGACTCCAGAAAGCTCTTTCTTCTTGGTCTTAAAAAATTAAACACACTGGAAGAATATACACTGAAGTATTAACACTGTTTATCTCTGAGGGGTAGAATTATGGGCAATTCCTAGTCTTTTTATTTACTTTGCCTTTGTTTTGCTCAAAGTGTTTTTTACAATGAGAAGCTACAAGTTATATAATAATTAAACCCAAGGATGGTCTATGCTGATATTCTAGTAACATAACTGAGATATTGGTTATAAATATTGCTTTAGAATTTAAAAAAGAGCTGGTAACTTTGAAGGGTCAGATTAATTAACATTGGGCCCCATGACATATATTTTATCGTGTGGTAACAGCAGAATGTCTTGTTTTGTTTTTAAGGTTAGAACCAAAAGGAAATTTAAGAAGTCACTGACTTCAGTAGTTTTCTTTCAGATTAGGTGTCTTTAGTGTCAACTAAAACAGATGGATTATTTCAGGTTAGCTCTAAATCACGTTCAAGAGATTATAGGTAGGAAGATGTAGGACTTAAAGTCAAATATAAGGTAAAGGAGGGTGAGAAAGGAAGTGAACAAGTAGTTCTGATATAACAGAAGTCTGGGCAATTAGCCAAGGTGAGATGGAGCAAGATGACAAGTTGAGACAAAAGAGAGAAAGCCATAGTGTGGATTATGGTTCTTAAGGTGTCAAGATGGATAATTGGTGGAGGTGTAAAAGGAAAGGGGAGAGGAGAACAGTGTGTAATGACACACCTATTGCTTAATTTGGCACTAACTCATTATTTGATCATTTCCAGGGTTATCTCCATAGTTCAGGGGCTACATTTCTTTTGTAATTTAAAAAATTGTGATAAAATACATATAAAAGTTACCATTTCATCCATTTTAAGTATAGCCTTAGGTACACTTACACTGTTGCATAACTGTAACTGAGCATGACCCTATGGGGCCTTCCCATGATAGGTCTTCCCCCATATCCTCTGCTTTAGCTCCTCTCTGAAATGCCTAGATAATAGTATTTGATACACATTTCCTGAGGTATTTTACATATGTGAAAACCCCTCCACCAAATGGAAGACTTGGTGTTAACTACTTGATGACCATGAGTACATAGCCCCAGGCCTCCTGGAGTTTAAGGACTGATAATGTTAGCCCTGTGACATCACCTTGCTACCTCACCATCAGCTGGCCAGAGAACTGTGCAGAGCTGATCAATACCTGGAGACTCCACCCCCAAACCTGGGTTTTAAAAATGCTTTGCCAAAACCTTTGAGGAGCTCGGGGCTTTTCAGGGCATGAGTCACTTGTCTCCTTGCATGGCCCTGCAATAAACCTTTCTCTGCTCTAAACTCTCATGTTTCAGAGTGTTTGGCCTCACTGTGCGTCACGTACACGAACTTGTGTTAACATGGACACCACTACCATCCATTTCCAGAACTTATCCATCATACCAAGCTGAAATTTTGTACCCATTAAAGAATAATTCCTCATTATCTCCTCCTCCAGCCTCTGGCCACCACCATTCTACTTTCTATCTCTGTGAATTTGACTACCCCAAGTATCTCATGTACGGGGAATCATGCAATATCCCTGGGGTGGGAAGATCCCCTGGAAGAAGGCATGGCAACTCACTCTAGTACTCTTGCCTGGAGAATCCCACAGTCCACGGGGTCTCAAAGAGCCGTATACGACTAAAGTGACTTAGCATGCAATACTTGATCTTTTGTGCTTGGTTTATTTCATTTAGCGTAATGTCTTCAAAGTTTATCCATGTTGCAGTTTGTGTCAGAATTCCTTTCCTTTTAAAGGCTGAATAATATTCCAATGTATGTCTATAGACCACATTTTGTTTATACATTTATAGGTTGATGGACACTTGGGTGGCTTCCACCTTTTGGCTATTGTGAATAATGTTGCTATGAACACTGTTGCACAAATTTCTCTTCAAATCTCTACTTCCAGTTCTTTTGGGTATATACTGAGAAGTGAAATTATTAGATCACATGGTAATTCTATATTTAATTTTTTGAGATTCTATCATATTGTTTTCCATAGCCTCTACAATTTTATATTCCCACTGGTTAGGGGTTATCTTTTAACTAAGGCATTTAACTGAGGTTCTAAGAACTCTGCTCAATGGCTTCTCCAAAGAGGAGTGACATGGGTCAGAATGAATGGGAGACTTCCCCTGGGGGCTGTTAGCCATCTGTGAACTGGCCTGGTAAATTTTAGAGGGGAAAAAAATCAACAGGACTGAGAATATAGTGGAAATAATTCTGCCAGGGATAATAACCTTAGAGGAACCACTCATGATTATTAAATTACAAATGTACAAGTTTGGGAGGGTCAGGGCTTTATAATAATGCATGAAAATACAAGAGAACTGAGTTCTTTTTCTCAAACACTTCACCCCCTCCATCAGGGGCACTCTAAAGTAGAAAGACTTGCGGGTTGTAGGTAGAGAGCCTATAAAGGGTCTACCTTCAGAACTGATGAAATGGTAAGTAATCAACCCTTAAATGCACTAATTCTTTGTTGTAGATTTTATATCAATGGAGATAGAAACATTTTTGTATTCAAGTCTTAACCAATAATAAGTAGGAATAACTTTCCAACCTACAAACAGCTGAGCTTTAGTCTGGCATCTTAACTTTGGGGTTGTTTTGGATTTTTCATCATTAGTCTTTGTAAAATGATAGGATTTGTAGAATGAAAGGTATTTGTCTGACTCATTAAGATAAAAGAAACTAGGGTAACTCCATAAGAGAAAGAATTCAAGGCCAGTATGTATGTAAGGATTCTGCCTGGCTGCAACTCATCCCATAAGGGGCAAAACATTGGACTTGAAAAGTAGATCAATAGAAACTTCCACATTGAGAATGTACCTTCCTCTTGGGTAGTTGTGACCTCAGAACCTGTATTTTTCACTTCAGAGAAAAAGTCAAAGAAGTGTATTAAAAAGTCTTTATGATTAGAGCTGTGAAAGAAATTCTAGAAGGAAGAAACTCAGTGGCAGGTTTTGTTTTAGAGCCTGAAGTCAGGTGGTATTAGCAGACTGGCAGCTCTTCCATTCATCTTTCCAGGGTGTTAACTTCCAACTTGAATGTTGGCACTTAGCTTTCTATACCCCATTACGCAAAGTGCTTAAAACAAAACATTCAGTCGATGAAATTCAAGGATTCTCCTACAGTGATGTTAATCCACAGAACAAGAGAAACCTTTTTAGATTTGCAGATGCCTTTGATGGCTTCCTCTTCCCCAGGATCCCATTTCATATACGTCTCATTGTGAGCCTGGTGACGCAGCTGACAGCTTGAAAAGTGGCCCCAATTTAACCAGGCTTCAACATTCCACTCACATCCACACTATAACCCAACCCGATTACTAATGGCTTAACTGGATACTTTTCTGTTGGGAGAAGCTTCACAACTATTGCCAAACTTACTTCTGTGACTATCCAGAGAATTAACATATTTGGCAGTACTTTTATTTCTTATTCTTTGCCTTAAAATAATCAAGTAAATGAGCAATCATAAATCTCAGAGGAGCTATGTGGCTTCTAAAAGGTCAAAAACCTCTAGGGAGTAGGTGGAACTTGGTCTAAGACCAGATCTCCCAAATTTTTAGCTTGGAGAGCTTATATAACCCGTCTTCTGCAAGAATAAACATGTTGCATGGCCCATCACTGGGCAACATGAATTCTTTCATTATTTATGGCTGAAACAGGTAGGAAGGACTGGCAAGAGAGGAAGGGAGAGTAGGAGGAAGGTAGTTGGTCATGAGGTCTGTATGGGGATGAGTGGGTGAAAGAGTGGGAGAGAAAATTTTAGGTTGCTTTCCACTTTGTTATTGTTTAGTCACTAAGGCATATCTGATTCTTGAGACCCCATGGACTGTTGCCTTCCAGGGTCCTCTGACCATTGGATTTTCCAGGCAAGAATACTGGAGTGGATTGCCACTTCCTTCTCCAGGGGATCTTCCTGATTCGGGGATTGAACCCACGTCTCCTGCATTGGCAGATGGGTTCTTTACCACTGAGCCACCAGGGAGGCCCTAGTTTCCAGTTAGATTTGTACAGTTCCAACCTTTGGGGAATTGTTTCCATTCTCCCACATCTTAAATCTAGGTTGGTTTTAAAAGAGTATACAGACATGAATAGTGTATGGGCAGAAATTTCCTGCCATGGTTGAATTGTTGGTGAGATCCTATGAGTAGGGCTGTAACTCTCACTGTTTTGGACTCTCAAATTCTTAAACTGGCATGAGAATTAACATGCGTTCTAGTAACTAGATATAATTCTAGCCGAGGGCATGAATGAATGCTAATAAATGCAGAGTCTATGACCCTCATTACTGCTACACTATTTCTTCCGGCCAATTATATATGGCTAGATCTTCATGACAATATGTATTGTTGGGGGAGTCATCATAATGCAGATGAAAGTTTGTTAGAAAAAATCTACATCTCTGTATTTTATGTCTTTTTTGGTTTAGACTGTTTATTAATAATCATACAATTTTTACATTAAAAAATTACAGAATAATTTATCTACAGTAAAATATATGCCCTCTTCAGTGTTTAGTTCTATGGATTTTCTCAAGTGCATACAGGCTGTGACCACCACAATCAAGATATAGAACCCTTCTATCACTCTTCAAAATTCCCTCCTGTCACTTTGTGGTCAACTCCTTCTACTCTCTGGCAACCACTGTTCTCAGCAGATCTAGTTTTTAAAAGGCATTGTTCTTTTCACCTCAGGTTGACCTTTATTATGAAATCCTATTACACTTCAGGTTGAATTATGGCTTTATGGAAAATTTTTCTTAGCTGTAAGGGAACACATGAATCCCACCAACCTCCATATTCAATACAGTGACTTAGGGTAATCTTGGGATTCTATTACTGGTCTCTTATCCTTTGCCTGGATTCCAAGTGATGCTCTATAGGACATCTCCCCTGGGGAATAGAAGCTAACCTGTCCCGAGGGCTAAGTGTGTCTGGCACTGTGCTGAGTCCTTTGCACACGTTATATAACCTCATTTTATTTTCACATTTCTGTGAATTGGATACTGTGAATCACATTCTTATTTACAGATAAGGAAATAGAAGCCTAAAGACACACAGCTACCAAGTGACAGAGCCAGCATAGGACCCAGGTACCTGATATCTGATGCCAGAAACTGTTGTAATCAGTAACATACACAGTCCCACACAGTACACATTGAGCTAAGTGTTAAAGGGTTTTTAAAACATAGATATAGTTACCGTTGAAAATATTTGTAACAGCACACCATCTGTGTTTTCTTATGATTTCAAAATATAACTTATTGCTGTTGTTATTTGATTATTTTATCTTTGAAGTACAGAGGTGCTATTTTTAACTGGCAGGGAAAGAGTCCTTTATGCCACAGACATATACATATGTATCTATTAAAAACAGTGAAGATTCCAGCATCATACCTAAAGTACAGCATAACTGACCTTTACTGACCACTCTCTTTAAACACTTTATTTTGGGTTAACATATTTTAGAGGAATGTATCTATTCCACTCAGTTCCACTTACTGTGGACATCTCTTGCCCTTGAGGATGAGGTGTTTGGAGAGCAGGAGCCAGAGAATGCAAGAGGCAGATCACCATCCATCCCTGCCCTTCTAAAGTCAGGAAGGCAAAGAGTCATTTATGACCTGCCCTCTGATCTACCTGATGGGAGAACCACCACCCCCCCAACGCCCCACCCATGTGAGAAGGCTCTGTAGCTATGGTCTATCGTCAAGATCTTATCTGGTACTACTACCTGCCTCATGGGCTTCAGATATAACTTTCCATTTCACTGTCATAAAATGGATGCTACTCATCAGAGCAGAGAGTGCAGACAGGTTTCTCTGTGTCAGGCACTATTCTAAGAGATTCCTGTGTGTGAATCTCATTGGTTCCACACAACAACCATCTCTTCCTTATCCTCATCTTACAAATGACAAATCAGAGGTGCAAGATCAACAACTTGCTCAAGGCTTTAAAGACAGTAAGATGAGAAGCCAGTACCAAAGAGAGGTCCCAGAAGTTTAGCCACACAATTTCCATTCTAATCTATTAATATTTCAGACCCCTGATGTTAGCAATAACAGCAAGTCTTCCTTCTACAAAGGACACCCAGTCCTGTACCTTCAATATATGTTGGAGTAACAGAAATAGTGGTTCTTCAATGCCTGAATTCAGTGCATCTGGCCTCTCCTTAGGAGTAGAATAAGGATCCTCACTCGGATCACTTACAACATTTAAAAGCAAACTCTTGAACCCAAAATTAAACCACTGTCTATTCGGGAATAACTTTCTGAGTTTCCTGAGCTACTTAGAGAAAATTCAAGATACAGAAATAAAAATAGCAATGGTAGACCACCATTATAAATAGACTTTATTAGATAAAGCCAGCCAGTGCCCAGCCTTCCTCCAGTCTTAAATTGGGCAACCCTCCACCCATCCTGGCCTCAAATCAAACATTTCCGTATGGGAAAGCAGCAGTGGGGAGGAAGGTCAAAAAAGGCTGAATTCCCAGCACACAGTTTGCCTTATTTAGAGCAACATGCCAAGGTCTTCAGGAAATAAGTGGATGGCAACGTAAAGTTCTGCCAATTTGGCATCATGATTCTTGCTTAATTTCCTATCTTATTTTTGAAATGATTTCTTA
This sequence comes from Oryx dammah, assembly GCF_014754425.2. NCBI lineage: Eukaryota > Metazoa > Chordata > Mammalia > Artiodactyla > Bovidae > Oryx > Oryx dammah. The sequence continues at coordinate 98,457,349 of NW_024070211.1, read as the reverse complement.
AATAGATGCTAGGAATTCGGGAGCATCAGCTTTTCCCATCAAAACGACTCTGTGTTTCTTGAACTGAAAGCAGATTCTTTCACAGGGACATCAAACCTCTGAGTTGGAAAAAAATTCCAGCCATCAGCTCATTCACCCATGTAGCATGATCAGCTAGGTGAAAACTGGCTGGGAGTATCACGTGATCTGCCTCACCCATGGCTCACCTTCTCCAGCGTGTCATTCAGGGCATCCATCATCTGTATTTTGGCAACGTTTGCAATGGCACTGTGAAGATGAAAAGAAACCTCATATAGAAACAGCAACTTTCCCACTAAAGATGCTAAATGATCTGTATAGACGGTTTTCTACTTGGTCTTTAAGCTTTCATGCTGCTTGGCTACTTCTGGAAGATTAAAAAAAATACCCACAAAACCCTGCTCTGTGTGACCACGAACTACAAGCTTTGCAGGCCAAGTTATTATAATTTTAATATTTATTAATATTAAAATTTTTTCTTTGAAGTAGAGTATACATGGAGAAAAGTGCACATATCAACATATAGGTTGGCGAATATTTACAGACTTGTAGCACTAGTCAAACTAGCTGCCCCTAAGGATAATCACTACCCTGCCTTACCACCCCATATATCAGTTTTGACTTTGTACATCGTAAAATGCGCCACATAGCGGGTACTCTTCTGTGTCTGACTTCTTTTCTCAGGCCAAGTTATTTTGTAGCAGAGTTTCAACGAGGGAGGAGCTTCCAGTGTAATTTCCTGAAGGAACTCTGCTCTTGGCCTATTTTGTGTATGTGTGTGTTGGTTGGTAGAAATTATCAGGAAAGGAAAACAAATTTGATGATGCTTAGGAATTTATTTTCTATGATATATTTTTCAAAAGCTGTTTTCCTATAATATGTAAGGAGAGATATTTGTCCATGAAGGGGAAGCAATCATATCCGTGCAAACATGAAGCGGTTATGAAGAACAGAGGTGACTTCATGGGGAAGCTGGAGAAGCTCCAGGGCCTCTCATTGTGCAGTCTCCTTCCAAGGGGGTCCTAACCATTTCATATTTATAATTTTATAATGTTTTTCCTTAAAATGGCCTCCCAATTCTATAAGCTTTGGGTCCCACATACCTATATCTATCCCCAGTAAATAGCTCAAGAAAGCTGCTTTTAGCTGTTTAGGTTCTGCAGTAGTCCAATTCTCATCTTTTAATGACTATTGGAAAACAATTTGGAGAAGGAAATGGCAAGCCACTCCAGTACTCTTGCCTGGAGAATCCCATGGACAGAGGAGCCAGGTGGGCTACAGTCCATGGGGTCGCTAAGCGTCGGACGCGACTGAGCGACTTCACTTTCACTTTCAAGCGTTGGAGAAGGAAATGGCAGTCCACTCCAGTGTTCTTGCCTGGAGCATCCTGGGGACGGGGGAGCCTGGTGGGCTGCCGTCTATGGGGTCGCCCAGAGTCGGACACGACTGAATCGACAGCCCCAGCAGCAGCAGCAAACAATTGCAGTTTTAAAGAGGGTTCCACTCACCACTTTATAACTCTCTAGGCAACTCCTCATAATGTTCACTTGATGTTGGGATTAACAAACAGTAAGTCCCATTTGCTGAGGTACAGAGAAATGAATGACTTGTCTACCGGCTGCCAACTAGAAGGCCATTTTCAAGTTATGACTCTTTAGTTCCTGAGTCCCTGGCCTAGGCATGATAATGAGTGTCACAGTAAACAGAGCTTATGCTTGAGTCAGATTTTAACAGGATAGGCTTTCAAAGTTAACTAGCTGACAATTCAGTGACAGTCTGATGTCATTTAGAGAGTACTTTCTCTATTCTAGGAACTGTCCTAGATGCTGGGTCAGGAGATAAATAATATGTGACTCTCACTCTTGAGGACTTAGAGCTTGGCTTTCACTATGTGGTGATTATTTTCTGATTCAGAAGAAACAAACACTCACTGCCAAATGGGAAAATTTTTAAAAATTGAGCTATCACTGACATAAAGATTACACTAGTTTCAGGTGTACAACATAATTATTTGATATTGTATATACTGCAAAATGATCACAGTAAGTCTAGTTAATATTTCTCACCATATATAGTTAAATATTTTTTCTTATAATGAGAAGTTTTAAGGTTTATTCTCTTAGCAACTTAACAAATATACAATACAGTATCATTAACTATCCTTGTCTAATTCAATGGAACATTGAGCCATGCCACGTAGGGCCACCCAAGATGGAGGGGTCCTGGTGGGAGATGGTGAAGGACAGGGAAGTCTGGTGTGCTGCAGTCCATGGGGTCACGAAGAGTCGGACACGACTGAGCGACTGAACAACAGCAAAATCATTAACCATAGTCACTATGCTGTACATTGCATCCGCATGGCTTATTTGTTTTATAACTGGAAGTTTGTGCCTGATGATCCCCTTCACCCATTTTCTACCCATCACCAACCCTCCCCCTCCACCCTCCCCCAGCTTTTGCAACTACTAATCTGCTTTCTATATCTAAGAGCTTGAGATTTTTGTTGCTGTTTTCCCGGTTATTTTTTCTTCTTAGATTTCTCATACAAGATAGATCACATGTTAATTGTCTTTCTCTGTTTGACTTATGTCATAAAGTATAATGCCTTCCAGCTCCATCCATATTGTTACAAGTGGTAGGATTTCCTTCTTTTATATGGCTGAAAAATATTCCTCTGTGTGAGTGTATGGGTGTGTGTGTGCACATATGTGTATGTATGTAGGTATCACATTTTAAAAAATCCATTCATCCATTAATGGACACTTGAGTTTCTTCCATATCTTGGCTACTATAATAATGCTGCAATAAATGTGGGAGTGTACATATCTTTTCAAGTTAGTGTTTCCATTTTCCTCAGGTAAATACTCAGAAGCAGAATAGCTGGGTCATATGGTAGTTCTAGTTTTAACTTTGGAGGAAACTCCATACTGCTTTCCATAGTGGTTATATTAGAAACTAAGAATGCACAAATGTTCCCTTTTCTCCATATCCTCGCCACAGTTTGTTACTTTTTGACTTTATGGTAATAGCCATTCTGACAGATATAAGGTGATATTTCATTGTAGTTTTGATTTGCATCTTCTCCCTGATAATTAATAATGTCGAGCATCTCTTCATGTACCTGTTCTGATTCTTCTTTGGGAGAATGTCTGCTCAAATCTTCTGTCCATTTTAAAACTGGCGTGTTTGCTTTTTGGCTACTGAATTGTATGAAGTCTTTATATATGAGATAGAGTATTTCATTTTAAGGCAGAAAAACTCTAAAAAAAAATTCTTTCCAGAAATCGAGAAGAAAATTTTTAAAGTGATCTAAAAAGTAATTTTATATGGAAAAAAAAATCCAAGAAATTCCATAGCCTATTTCCTTCCACATGTTCTTTCTGAAACTGTTACCATTTTAATTGTTAAGGACATATCTGAGCATCTTCTAATTCACTCCTTTTGAATTACTTATGAACTCACCTATGGAAATTATCCTGAAATCAGTAGTCTCTGAAATGCCACTATTTGGAGGAGCTAATTTCATATGCTTCTTTTTGAAGGCACTATTTTCCTTACCCAAGGCATAGAGGGGCTGGGCCATTTGTACAAGAGATCCAGCCCATGGCTCTCTGCTTAGCTCTGAGAAAAGTGCAGTATGTCAAGGTTATCCGGGAAGGAATTCAGGGAGAAAACAACTTCAGTATCCAAATGCCTTTCGGCTGGGCCAAATATAGTGGCCATTATTTTCTAAATAACTGAGTGAGGAATTTGAAACAAACAAACAAGAAAGCATTTATTTTTAATTCAGGAGATTTGCTTCAGCAGAAAGCGTATAACAAAAACAAGGCCAGCTTAGAGACAGTAGTACTTTAAAGGGTAAGGTGAAAATATAGAGATGTTGAGTCCAGTTTTGATGCATTCAGGACTGTGCTTTTTAATAGCAGGCAGGTTGTCTGCAGAGAGGAGGAGGTTGGGCAGAGAGGAGGAGGTTGGGCAGAGAGAGTCTCCAGAGGGTAGTTACCTCCCCCCAGCCCTTGCCCCTCCCATCTTGACCCCCATCACCTACCCCACCCCACCCCACCCCACCCCACCTGCTGCCTCTAACTCTGGGGAGCCTTGGCTTGCCCTAAGATACAACAACGCCTCTGACTTCTGGCAGCAGGGTTGTCTAAAACTGGAGATGAAGAAGGAAAAGAAATGAAGCAGTCTCCTACCTTGTTTTCTCTAACCCTGTTTTCTTGGTGTGTCTCTCCAAGATGCCAATTTCCTGTTTTTTGGGAATTCGCTTTCCTCCAGCTTTTACTATAAACAAAGAAGCATCAGCACAGGAGTTATGGTTAGGGCAGCAAGAGAAAATTAGTTTTATTATTCAAGGTATGAATTGACATTTGAAGAATTTCAGAACTTTTTGAAGAGCTGAACTTTTATCTAGAACAACATAATAAAAAAAGTACCTTGAGCTAATGATACAGATTAAAAAAAAAATTCAATCAAACAAAGTGGGAAGGAGAGAAGGGTTAAGGTTTTTGCTTGTTTGTGTTCAGAGAGGGGAAACTAAGGGTAAAAAAAGCAGTGGTGTTTATACCTTCGATTTGGGAGGAGATAACAATGCACCCCCTTAGGCATTTCACTGAAAAACATTTTTTCTTATTATCAAACCAATTACATTCTTCATGATAGCAACTGACAATTACAGTGTGACCCTCCTGTTTTCCCACAAGATTAAAGTGCAAGGCTTGCAAATTTTTTAATCCAACCAAAGCTTTCAAAAGCTAGATTGGAGAATGAGCCAAAAGTCAGGGCAGTGGTGATAACAGGCACTTAATTCAAGAGAGATGCTTCTGATCCCACCAGATATCCACCTTGCATCCCAGACCTCAAACCTCCGATGTTGGAGGAGCTCAGATGTTCTAATGAGTAATTAAAATGCATTAATAATCCTGCCATTCAAGAAATCAATTAGTGTTAATTAGGCTTCAGATGACCTAACAGCAATTCAAGTGTTTAACAATGTCAGATGAAATCAACTTGAAAAGGAACAACCCATTTCATATTGCAAGTCAAAGCAAATACTTTTTTCTGTTCCCAGGAAATTTGCACATTTGAAATCTGACAAGCTCAAATGATAAAAAGCTAAATGGACATTGATTTATTTGAGCCTGTTAATTCTTTTTATGGAAATGGTAGATTGGCAATTTTCTAAAACTGGCTTCAATAAAGCGAAAAATAGGAAAACTTCTCTTTCTCAATGCCCTCGTGAATTGACTTCATTTTTCTTTTACAACTATTAATTTTTTGACTATGTAATATACATTCATGAAGCACACAATTCAAAAAACATGGGAAGGTCTCTTCTACGATTATTTTTAGGTCTCCAGTTCACCTCCCTAAATACTGTTAATGTTAACAAGTTTCCTATGTATTCATCCATATTCTATACACATACCTATGTATTTTTTTAATGGCAGCATACATTGTTCTATACCTTGTTTATTTATATTTTTCATTCAGTCTTGTACTTTGGAGTAAGTTCCCTATCTGTGTGTGAAAAGAGATATATATGTATATATGTATCACATACATATGTAAAAAAGATAATGTATGTGTAAAAAGAGAATGTCTTTTTTTTTAACATCTGCTTTAAAATTTCATTATATGGACATTCTATGTGTACTTAACCAGTTTTCAGATGTTGGACATTTTAGATGTCTCTAATCTGTTACTATCAAAAACAATGCTGTAATGAATAACCTTTTCGTGTACATAATTTTGCACAAGTGCAAGTATATCCGTGGGATAAATTCCTAGAAGTGATCTTGTTAATTCTTAAGAGTATGTGCACTTGTAATTTTGTTCAATCTCATCAAATTATCCTTCACAGAAGTTGCACTAGTTTACAATCTCACTAGCTACAATGACAGTGATTGCTTCCCTATACCTCAAGCAACAATGTGAACTAGAAAATATTTGGTTTCATCAGCCAATAAGAAAAAGAAAGGTAATTTGCATTTCTTATATTTTATTAAAAGTTGAGCTTATTTTACTTCAGAAGGCAGTTGTATTTTTTTTTTTAAAGACTGTTTAAATTTTTGGCCTATTTGTCCTGTTGGACTTCTGTTCCATTCATCTCTGTTTATATGCTGTTACAAATTTATTTTAATGATTGTAGCTTTGTATTTTAATTGATAGTCTTTCTTTGCTATATTTACTTCGCAGAATTTTATTAGCTATTCTTATTTATTTTTCCATATGAACTTTTGAATCAGTTTGTCAATTCCCACGAAAAATATCCTGCTGGTAGTCTTTTAATGGTCTTGCTTTAGATTTATAGATTTAAAAAAAATCGTATTTATTTATTTTTGGCTGTGCTGGGGCTTCCTTGCTGTGTGGGCTTTTCTCTAGCTGTGGCAAGAGGGGGCTACTCTTTGGGTGTATGTGCAGGCCTCTCGTTGAGGAGCACTTGCTCCAGAGCAGAGGCGCAATAGTTGTGGTGCGTGGTATGTGGGAGCTTCCTGGATCAGGGATCAAACTCTTGTCTCCTGCATTGACAGGCGGCTTCTTTACCACTGAACCATTGGGAAGCCCTTAGACTATTTTTAAAGGGAAAATTCATATCTTCGTATCCTGGTTGCTCTCTTTTCAAGAACATGGTATGCTTTTCCATCTTTTACATCCTCTTTTGGGTCCCTCAGTAACTTGTTCACATAAATCTTACACATTTATTATTAGGTTTATTCCCTAAGCATTTTCTCTTTGTTGTTGTTGCGATTGTAAAGAGGGTCTATTCTTCCATTATAGCTCTCATGGACTGTTGTTCTTATATTAATATCATTGATTTTATATCCATATCTTATTGAAATCTTATTGTTTATAGTATTTTTGTTGATTCCCTTTTATTTTCCAGATTAAAAATTATATAATCTGCAAACAATAGAATATTACTTCCTCTAGAATAATATTAAATAGTGCTCATGAAGGACATCTTTCTCATCCTAATTTTTTAAGGGATTGCTTTTAGTGTTGTCCCATTAAGTATAATTTTTGCAGTTAGTTGGATATACACACAAACACATATCTGTAATATATATACCTATTCAAATACATTTCTTTTATCATATTAAGGAAATATCCTTCTATTACTGTTTCATTGGCTTAAAAAATTACAAACACATGTTGAATTTGACTAGATGCCCTTTTATAATTCGTGTATATGATCATATGGTTTTTCTCCTTAATGTGGTTAATTATGTTAATAGATAAAAATTTTATAAGTATATATGAATGAATATTTTGCTGACTTCCCTGGTGGCTCAGCTGGGAAGCATCTGCCTACAATGCAGGAGACCCGGGTTCGATCCCTGGGTCGGGAAGATCTCCTGGAGAAGGAAATGGCAACCCGCTCCAGTATTCTTGCCTTGAAAATCCCATGGGCGGAGGAGCCTGGTAGGCTACAAACCATGGGGTCACAAAGAGTCGGACACGACTGAGTGACTTCACATTCATGTTAATGAATATTTTACTATCAAACCCTTCTTGTGTTCATGGGATAAACTCTTCTTGGTCATTTTGAATAACCAAGTTTTTTATTGATAATAAAAGCATATCACTATACTTTTATAATACTAGATATAGTCCAGGGGAAAAAAAGTCCTGTGTTTACACACACAAGTGTGTGTGTGTTAGTCACTCAGTTGTGTCTGACTCTTTGCAAACTGATGGACTGTGTAGCCCACCAGGCTCCTCTGTCCATGGCAAGAACACTGGAGTGGGTTGTCATTCCTTCCTCCAGGGGAATCTTCCCAAACCAGGGATTGAATCTGAGTATCCTGCATTGAGGTGGATTCTGTACCATCTGAGCCACCAGGCTGGCTCTGCTTTAAATTCACACACACATACACACACAACATACAAAATAATCAGCAACAGAAATGGAAATGATGTGGAAACATCTTTTGAATAGCCGTGGGAAATAGATGAAATAAACTGAAGGGTGCCCTTTTCTGGAGACTGCTTGAAGAGAGTATGCCTCTGTTTGAAGGGTGTTGCTCACAGCACCGCTCTCTCTTCTACCAAGAAGAATCAAATCACAATAACCCCAAACCTAGAGCTTGGGTCTTCAGTACCCTTCAGTAGTATCTTTCATTCTTCTAATGACAAATGCCTTTTAAACATGGAGTGTTGTAGTTACTTTCCTATTAGTATTCCTTTTGTTTTCTCTGTTATGGTTTTCACATGTTTTCTTCCACTGATTATTATTGCCAACTACAGAAGCACGCTCATAGCTAAAATGAGCACCAGTTTAAAGTAAGAACTTTGGCATGTTGAGGTCTGTGCTGCTCATTTGAAAGGATGTGGACAGTCTAGACAACGTCCAGAGGAGAGTGACCAGAGAGGAGAAGAAGCCGTGCCACACGGGAAAGACCACTTCTGAGGAAGCCGAGGCACAAGGGAAACTTATGGTGTCATTTTCAAGGATTTTAGAGGCTGTCTTATGGAGGAGGCCTGGTTTCCTGGTGAGGAAATGTTATTAGGGTCAGAGAGCTCTACCCTGCCTGAGCTCTGAGACCTTGGGCAAGATACTTAAACTCCTCTATGGCACAGTTTTTGGATCCTTCAAAAAGGAATAATACTGATTGTGTGAGTTGCCCTAGAAAATAGAGGTAACAGAAGCACCTAGATACATGGGAGGCACTTAATAATTAGTAGTTATTATTATTTACATTTGTTTTTCTAGAGGAGACAATGAAAACCAAAAAGGGCAAAAGTTCCTGAAAGGCAGAGCCTGGCTGCATATAACTGTTTTATTCAAAGTGAAGTAGACTGCATAGTACAATAGTATGTTCTCTGGCCCCAAGTGTGCTAAAAAGAAGTGTATCTGCCATGAATATTTTAGAAGGATTTGGGGGAATTCAGTAGCAGTTAACTAGATGGTTTTTATTGTAATGTCTTTAATGTGATTCTAACTATTCCCATCTACCTACAAAAGAAAGTCTATCATGTTCCCTCCCTTTCAAAAGAATACAGTGCACTTAGAAAAGCAAATTCCAAAACAAGAAAAAGAAAAAAGTAAGGAGAATGCAAACACGGGAGTTCTTCATTCTTCAGAACAATAAAACAGTGACATTTGAGGGGAAATTAAAAATCCTTTCATGACAGACCCTAGAGTTTGTCACACAGAGTGAAGTAAATCAGAAAGAGAAAAACAAATATCAGGTATTAATGCATATATAAGGAATCTAGAAAAATGGTAGAGGTGAACCTCTCTGTAGAGCAAGAATAGAGATGCAAACGTAAAGAACAGATGTTTGGACATGGCGGGGGGAAGAGGATGAACTGGGAAACTGATGTTGACATATGTACACTGTTGTGTGTAAAGCAGATAGTGGGAGCCTGCTGTATAGTGCAGGGAGCCCAGCTTGGTGCTGTGATGACCTGGAGGGGTGGGGGTGGGCTGAGCTGGGCTGGGGTGGGGTGGGGCGGGGAGGGAGATCCAAGAGGGAGGGGACATATGTATACACATGGCTGATTCACTTCGTTGTACAGCAGCAACTAACACAATTTGCAAAGCAGCTATCCCCAATTTTGAAAAAATTCTTCTCACAGGATTCTTACTTTCATCCAGGAGTCTTTGAATCTATCCAGGGCTGTGGGGCTCTGAGTGAGCATAAGTCAACCACACGGTGGATTTTCAGAGTATAGTTCTTGTACCAAACTTGTTCTGATAAGTAATCTCACTTGGTCAGCAATGTACAGTAGAAAGGAGCAGAGGAGAATTCCTCCACACTATAGATGGATACACTGAGATATAGAGTAAGACTCTCACTACACTGGGGTGATTGAACCAGATGGAACCTTGTGGGAGGGTCATCTTCAAAATTTTGCAGGGAATACTGTTGACACCTCCTGGATCTCCCTGGATCTAGACAAGCCTTTTTTTTTTTTTAAGCTGTTATTGCTTTTTATTTTTGTTCATTTTCTTTTTGGTTGAGCTGTGCGGCTTGCTGGAGAAGGCAATAGCAACCCACTGAAGTACTCTTGCCTGGAAAATCCCATGGACGGAGGAGCCTGGTAGGCTGCAGTCCATGGTGTAGCTAAGAGTTGGACACGACTGAGTGACTTCACTTTCACTTTTTACTCTCATACATTAGAGAAGGAAATGGCAACCCACTCCAGTGTTCTTGCCTGGAGAATCCCAGGAATGGGGGAGCCTCGTGGGCTGCCGTCCATGGGGTTGCACAGGGTCGGACACGACTGAAGTGACTTAGCAGCAGCAGCAGCAGCAGTGTGGCTTGCTAGAACTTAGTTCCCCAACCAGGTATTGAACCCACAACCTCAGCAGTGAAAGCTCAGAGTTCTAACCACTGGACCACCAGGGAATTCCCTAAACAAGCCATTAAAAAAAAAACATTTGCAATCAACATTTGCAATCAGATTCTTGCCAGTTTTGTTTAAACTAGTTGGTCTAATTCACGGGACCTCAAAGTCTCACTGTAACTAAATTAGGTCAATTAAATTTGTAATTGTTTATTTAATTCCATGTTTGGGACTATATTGCCTTTGAACCGTTGTAGAACAACCAACTAGAATTGGGCAAAGTACAAAATGAACTGATTTAACATTTTAACAAGACTTTGAATACAAGTATATTCAAATACAAGACTGCAGGTACTTTTAATAAGCAAAATGAACTAGAGATTTTTAAAGAATGTAAGAGAGAGCTGATTTTTTTTAATAGTTTCATTAGAAAACCTACATTGATGTGGAGAAAACAAAATTTTTATTTCCTATCTGTGACTAAGTGTTATACTTTTGTGGTCACTTTTGTAGCTTATGGATTTTGTAGTTTTCAAAAGTGGACCTTTGAGTTTAGAATGCTATACAATAATTTTCCAATTAAGATTTTCCAGGCATTTTGCATCTTGTTTGGTAGAGGGTAGTTAAGATAAGGAAAGACAAACCTCCAGGAAAAATTGAGCTTCTTTCCTTTAATAATCAGTGGAGAATGTGTGTGAAAAAGATGACCACGATGAAGGTTTTGGCAAACTCTGCCTTGTGATTTAGAACTTTCATTTGAACATTTTAATTTAAAAGTCAGATATTTGCAAAACACTTTCTTTGCTTTCACAGTTGAGTTTTTGGTAAATTCTAAACTATCCATCAAAAGAGTCGCATCAGGAATAGCTTGTGAAGCAAGGAGAGAGGGCTTGGCATGGGTCCACTTGACTGTCCATCTCTGCACCCCTGCTCTCCAGCTGTGTGGTGCTGAGCATATCCCTTGACTTTGCTAACTTTCAGTTTGCTCCTCTGTGAAACAGGGATGTGGGAAGATCATTGGTCTGCAGGGTTGATTTCGTGTCTAGAAGGCTCCGTGTAGTGCCAGGCACACAGGGTTAAGTGAAAAGCAGCTGTTCTTGTCATCAAACCCCTGCCCTGTGACGTGTGGGGTAGTGGTCTCTCAACCTCTGTCAAACCTCACAGATCAACTCCCAGAAGCTGACATGAACAGACTGGAATTGATAGAATTAAGCCTCTAGTGTTTGCTTTTAAAAAAAAAAAACCATACTGGCCCTTCTGCAGCTATGATTTCTTCCCCATTCTCTGCATTAGTTTAACCCTAGGGGATACACGGGGCTTCCCTGGTAGCTCAGACGGTAAAGAATCTGTGAGCAATGCAGGAGACTGGGGTTCAATCCCTGGGTTGGGAAGATTTCCTGGAGGAGGAAATGGCAAACTATTCCAATATTTTTGCCTGGGAAATCCCCTGTACAGACGTGCCTGGAGAATCCCGTGGGTAGAGGAGCCTGGTGGGCTACGGTCCATGGAGTCATAGGAGTCAGACATGACTTAGTGAGTAAACACTCACGCATGCAGGGGATACATTCCCTAAACTTCCCTGTCTCTTGAATGAGTTAGTAAACGATTCTCTCTGGTGGTTCAGCAGTGGCCCCTTTGATGGCTCTAATTCTTTTCCCTTACGCCAAATAAAAAAGTGTGAGGGATACAGAAAACTCATGAACTGCTGCTTTTTCTTGTTCAATATGTATGCCCTTAGCTTCCTTAGATTACTTCCTACTTGCACAGTTTCGGCTGTTCATGTAATGGTGTTCTTATAAAACTGAGAGTGAGGCAAATCAAAACAGCAGAAAACCAAAAGCTAAGCTTCCTAGAGCCTAGGCCACCTCATGTTTAATGTAGTCTTGTTTCACAACATTAATAAGCAGGGCTCACAGAGGTGCCATATATTATATAACATACATGAAAGAAAAAAACCACTACACACTTGCCACAGTGGGAAAGTTACAGCTGGCTGACTTTTGAGTGGTTTCATTTTTAACTATGATGGGGCAGGCACATGGTTCTTTCCCATTGCAATTTCCTTCTGTTCTGATGATTGCAGTAGTTTCTAATGCCTCCCTCAAACATCAGGAGGTCTTGCCATGGAAGAAAATCATTTCTTGTGACAGCTATGTGTTTTCCCAGGCCTGTACTTTACAGGGATTAACATTCATGTCTGAGTACCTTACACAGGTTATCTCTTTAAACAGTCATAAAAACCTTACAATATCAATGTTATTTATTACCGCTTCCATGGACAGAGGAATCTGGTGGGCTACAGTCCATGGGGTCACAAAGAGTCAGACATGACTGAGCATGCATGCACACCCCCTCCTGTTTTAGAGATAAGAAAACTGAGGCTTAGCCATGTGGAAGGGAAGCAGGGTTTAAATCTAGGACTGACTGGTTTCAAAGGCCATGTCAGACCTTTCCACCTTATCATGTCTGCATCCTACTTTCTGGGGCCTGTCTATTGCTTATAAAACTCAGGTAAAATTTAATGGAATTCTGGCAATGAATTATTTGTGTTCTATAAATAAAATTTTGTGTGGTAGCAATCTGGTTCAGAGTTAAACTATGTAATAGACAAGCTGAAGGATGAGGCTTTCTTGTTCCCTTGTTCTCAGCGGGGAGGCAAAAGTCTGCCTTCATCTCCATTCTAATTATCCCAAACCTCTTATCTGAAGTGTCACAGTTCATAATAATTAATTGTCATGCCAGAGGCATTGTGACATGCTTGATGGCGTCATGGTGTGCTATGTACACAGAGTAATTAGCAATCATTAGCAGTGGGGACAAAAAGTTCCTGGTGGCTTCATTCACATTTTTATTTGCTTGAGTTTATCTCTGTGTTCTTTGTGTATAAATGTCATTTAGCAAATCAGACATTAGCTGAACTGTTTTATGAAGGATTGGGATGGAAGTTACAGGAAGAGAATGATGTCTTCTTTTGTCCTTAAGTAGAAACTTCTCTAAGTTAGTCCTTCCAGGTAGGACTTCCTGGTGGCTCAGATGGTAAAGCGTCTGCCTACAATGAGGGAGACCCGGGTTCAATCCCTGGGCCAGGAAGATCTCCTGGAGAAGGAAATGGCAACCCACTCCAGTATTCTTGCCTGGAAAATCCCATGGATGGAGAAGCCTGGTAGGTTATAGTTGCAAAGAGTCACACACGTCTGAGTGACTTCACTTTCACTTTCAAAAACTTCTAGTAATTGACATCAATAGTTCTTGATCATTAGTTGGCATCATTAACTTTAAATGTAGATAATGTTAATTATTCCTAAATCCAATGACAAATATAAAAAGCCAGGAGTCTGCCACAAGAGACCATGACAGGGTGTCAAGATGTGTAAACTCAGAATTAGTGTAAAGATTCTGACTCTTTTTTGGCTGGGCTGCCCACCAGAAAGTCACTGAGCCTTGTGTCAGCTTTTGATGCTTTGTGAAGGTTATACCTGCCATTGTCCTCTGCAGCAAAGATGACTGAAATAACCTTGGCTTAGAAGAGCCAAAGAATGATACCAACAAATAAATTTTGTTATTTGGAGAAAGGCAAGAACAAAGCAGTTGAGCTTGTGAGATCATTCTCAAGGAAAAAAAATGAGAAAGGCAGTAGAAAGAACATCAAACTGGCTAAAAATAGGCCTGAGTGCCTCAGCTAATCTATATGAACATATGGTTAAGTACAATAAAAATAATTTCCATATCCAGAGAATTGATATAAATAGCATACTTAAAAAAAAAAAAAAAAAAAAGAACTGTGGATCCTTTGTAAAATACTTTGAAAGCTACCTTTTCTAGTCAGCCCCTGCCAGGCCCGTATCACCTTTTTTAAAAGTGCTCCTCACCTTTGTGACAGACAAAAGACATTACTGATAACACTGCCCAAACCCACACCTGAGGAGGGCGAGAGAAACTGCACTGCTGTCTTCTGTGCAGAAGCTGGTTTGCCTGGGCACCAAGTCAGATAATGTATAGGCATCCTGGGGAGACTGAGTCTAGAAGCTGGAACCTCTAGGGAGGAAGGTTTCCATGAGCAGGAAATCACCTCCTGGGTGTGGACGGGTCACTACAAAGCTACAGCCAGAGAGGGAAGGTCCAAGCTCTCCCCCTGTTCCTTTCCACCAGTGCCCAATCCTTTGTGCTCTCATAGAACGTTAGGCTTTAATTCAACCAAACCGGGGCCTGTTAAGTCCCCAGACGGTTTTTATACATAAGCCTAAAAGGATCAAAGACAGAAGAGGAAATCAGTTTGCAGGAAGTTAAACTAACACGGGAGACAGAGAGCCTTGGCTCTGTTGGGGTATCTCTGTTGAAGGCACTGATGGAAGCGGGGCAGTGGCAGCCGCAGTGGGGCCTTGCTATCTGCAGGGCAGAGGGTGGGGGGCAGCCTACCTGCAGGAGGATGCCCCCCTTTCAGTGGGGAGAGCTGGACTTGCACTTCATTTGCCATAGTGTGTGCCAAGGCCAGTGGCAGTGCCGGTGCTCTGAAGGCTGAGTGCCAGCTGCTGCAGCTGCCCCACTGCACCCTGGCTTTATATGGGCTGGGGGCGGGGCCCCTTAAGGGCTTTGCTGAGCAGCAACAGGGCTTGGCACCTAGCTTTTCTGGGAACCTACATCTTTTTAACTAGTTCTCTCTTAGAAGGATGCTTTCTTCTTATTCCCTTCATCTGAGAGGTGAAGGGTACGCTTACTTTCTTTGACAGGAGGAAGGGGAAAGGATCAAGCTCAGGGGAATTCTTTTTCTCTCCAACTATACTATTTATCCACCAAGTATGTGCAATGCACTTACAATGTGACAGGCTCTCTGTCGTGTACTGGCATGACAAAGAGGGCAAGATGAGATCTTCAAGACATCAGCTGTCTTTCTTCAGAGGCAATTACGAAACAAAGTGTTACGTCTTTGTCTCGGTCTTTGCAACTGTAAGCATTTATACTAAGAAAATAATTGAGGATATTCACAGAGATTTCTGCAAAGGGTGGTAATCATATATTTCTCTCTCTTATTTTTTGAAAGTGAAAGTCACAGAGTCATGTCCGACTCTTTGCAACCTCATGGACTGTAGCCCCCCAGGCTCCTGTCCATGGAATTCTCTAGGCCAGAATCCTGGAGTGGGTAGCCTATCCCTTCTCCAGCGGATCATCCCAACACAGGAATAGAACTGGGGTCACCTGCATTGCAGGTGGATTCTTTACCAACTGAGCTGCCAGGGAAGCCCAAGTACCCCCAAAATAGAGAGGGATAGTTAAATAAATTAAGAAATATCCATGAGAGTACTATGTACACATTACAAATCCTGTTTTTGAATAATATTTAATGATGTGGAAAATAGTCATGATATGACAGTGAAAAAGGAGGCTGTAAACCAACAGATGCCTATTTTGCTAAAAAGAAAACTACAAATGTAAGCTGAGGCATTATTATATTTCCAGTCCCGATCAAAGCTCAGCATATGGCAGATAGTTAGAAATGTCTCTTTGTTTCTTCCACACAATTAAAAATGTCCCCTCTTTATAAGATATTGTTATGGAAGTGAAGACCAGCCCCAAACTGGGAGAAAATATTGGTAGAATACATTTCTGTCAATACTGGCATCTAGACTATATAAAGAACTCTTACAACTCAATAAAAGGAGTACAAAAAACCCCATTTAAAAATGGCTAAAAGATTCAAACAGAAACTCCACAAATAGAGATAGATATTAGCAACATATAAAGATGCCCCACTTCATTAATTATTAGGGAAATGCAAATTAAAACCACAATGAGCTTCATCACAAATGTATTAGAATGATTCATCTAAGAAAAATGGAAAGTATAGTATAGTAGTGAAGATCTCATACCTGGCTGGTGGGAATACAAACTGGTAAGGCCACTTTGGAAGTCTGGTGTTTCTTATAAAATTAAACATACACTTATTACATGACTAACAATCTAATTCCTTGAAATTCTCCTAAGAGAAATGAAAACATATGTACCCATAAAAACATGCGTGTAAATTTTTATAACAGCTCTATTCTATAATTGCCCAAAGTCAGAAACAACCACAAAGTCCACCAAAGGTAGAAGGGATAAACAGTGGCATAGCCATAGAATAAAATATTACTCAGCAATAAAAGAAAGGAAAAGATATTTGCAACAACATGGGTGAGTCTAAAAAGCATTGTGCCAAGTGGAAGAAGTGAGACAGAAAAAGCCACTTAGACAAGGCTAGTTATATGACCTTCCTGAAAAGTCAAAATTACCAAACAGAGATCAGACCAGTGATTGCCAGAGGAGGAGGTGAGAAGTTTGATCATGAAGAAGCAGGAGATGGGACTTTTGGAGGCTGATAGAAATGTTCTATATCTTGATTATAGTGGTGATTACGTACATCATACACAAGTTAGATGAAAATGGTGAATTTTGCTACATGTAAATTATACCTCAGTACATAAAAATATCTATTTGTTAAATGAATGAAAATATTACAGAATTTTGAGCAGTTGTCTACAAGTGAGAGTACTGCCTGCTGAGTTTTATTATCTTTTCTCAGTATTTTTTGTGTTGGCTTTAAAGTTAATGAAAACCAATTGTAAAAATTGGTGGGGTTTGGGGGAGGGGAGTGTGCTATACCATTGACCAAAGTGCGCAAATGCTGTAGAAGCAAAGAGAAGGGATCATCCATATTATTGGCAAATATTTTGTGAGTGACCTTCCCTAAAGTGCCCTGGACTAGGAGCTGGGTATCAGAGGTCACACAACCCCATCCATGCTTTCAGAGAAATTCACAGGCTCATGGGGGATGTAGAAGATGATATGAGAAGAAGGCTAAGAGGATTCCTTATATGAGTGACAGCAGCAACAAGGTTAGACAGCAATTTCTGCTTCTGCTCTGACCAAAATGGTAGGCACAACCATATGTGATGCGAGCACTTGAAATGCAGCTGGTACGACTGAGGAACTGAATTTTTAATTTTAATTAGAATTAAATAATTAAAATATTTGGTTGGCCAGAAAAGTTTATTTGGGTTTTTCTACACCATCTTTTTTTCTGTGCCAACAAACAAACTTTTTGTCCAGTCCAATGTAAATAGCTACAAGCGGCTTGTGGCTACTGTTCTGAATGGCACAGGGTGGTAGCATAAAAGTTAGACGTGTGATTATCGCCCAGATCTTACGGATTACTCTCTGCATCTACAGGTTGCAGAAGGTAAGGAGAACATCAACGGGCAACTATCCCCTATAGGAGTCTGTGCAAAGGACAGACCAACTATTAATAACAGGACTAAAGCAAAATGCATGCTCAAGAAAGGACGACATCTTCTGGGCACATGCTGCTTTATTTCACCATGACGTCATATTAAATAACTTTCCTTTTCACCTCATTTACATGCAGAGCTTTCCACCGTGGCTCTATGTTGTGAACCTCCATAGGGAGAGCTAGTAGGCAACTCAGAGCTCTTTTCAGGTTTCTTTGTTCTAATGGCTCTGTATAAAAACTCTTAGAGTTACTGCTTTTGAAACTCAAGTAGGAAAACTCTAATCCGAGGTGACGGGAGTGATGGTGTTCAGAAGGTGATTGGGACAAACAAATAACCAAGGAAACAGGAAGATTTGGTTAGAGTCCACAGGGTATCCTTTATTCTCCCCCCAACCCTACACACTGAGCAGCAGCATCATAGAATAATAGATAATAGGCTCAACTTTTTTTGTTGTTTCTACCCCAACATGGAAAATAACTGTAAGTTAATATCAGGACTATAAATGAGGATATATAAGATAGAAGCATGATTTCTTATGAGACAAACAACCTGTTTTGCTGCAGAAATGTCAGTAGAGGATGGGGAGAAGGAAAGAGGCCACCACAGTTTTCCTCCTTTGTGGCCTCTTCTGGCACATTCCTCCCCACTCTGCCACCATCTGCTTCCACAGTAACCGGAGGCCCAGATTCCCAATTCTGACACTTTTGGTTCATGTACACCACCACGGGGCAGCCCCCTCAGCGGGTAAGGGCTCCCCTGCCCTGTCTTATATTAGTGACTAAAAGCCCAGACTTGTCTTGCACCCAGTGAGGTGAGCCGAGCCTGGATCATTTACTTTAGAGATATACTAGAGCCTTCATCAGGATGAAAGTCTCATCCCAGGAAAGCAGTATGTTATTACCCTTTAAATAGGCTTGTAAACCTCATTTTAAGAGAGGCATTAGTCTAGTTAACTGCAGGGAGAGAGCAGTTCATGCTAGGACCAAAGTATTTGGGATCATGCTTTGTAATGCTAAAAGCCTAGTAAAATGGCTTCTTCGGACATTGAGGTTGCCAGAGAGCTTTTTGTCTTTTTAAAGGAAAGCACAATATAATATTAAAGGCATGAATGATATTTTAAATTCATACAACACTTTCATCGTAGTACTTTCTTCTTTTAATTTGTGTGGGGGGAGCCATGATTTTACCTCTTCATGCACCGGCAGCTTTGTAGTCTGCATCTCATGTTTGTATTTTACTTTTTCCTTTTAATATAAGCTATTTGCTGTTGTTCAGTCGCCAAGTCATGTCTGACTCTCTGTGACCCCAGGGACAGCACCACGCCAGTCTTCCCTGTCCTTCACTAGTTCCTGGAGTTTGCTCAAATTCACGTCCATTGAGTCGGTGATGTTATCTAACCGTTGTATCCTCTGTCACCCTCTTCTCTTTTTGCCTTCAATCTTTCCCAGCATCAGGGTTTTTCCCAATGAGTCGGCTCTTCTCATCAGGTGGCCAAAGTTTGGAGCTTCAGCTTTAGCATCAGTCCTTGCAATGAATATTCAGGGTTGATTTCCTTCAGCATGGACTAGTTGGATCTCCTTGCAGTCCAAGGGACTCTCAAGAGTCTTCTCCAGCACCACAGTTCAAAAGCATCAATCCTTCGGCACTCAGCCTTCTTATGGTCCAATCCTCACATCTGTACGTCTGAGGAAAAACCATAGGTTTCACTATATGGACATTTGTCTTTGCTTTTTAATCACTGTCTAGGTTTGTTATAAGTTTCCTTCCTGGGAACGAGAGTCTTTTAATTTCATGGCTGAAGTTTTGGAGTGATTTTGAAGCCCCCCAAAATAAAATCTGCCCCTGATTTCACTTTTTCCCTATCTATTTGCCATGAAGTGATGGGACCGGATGCCATGATCTTAGTTGTTTGAATGTTGAGCTTCAAGTCAGATTTTTCACTTTCCTCTCACCATCATCAAGAAGCTCTTTAGTTCCTTTTCACTTTCTGCCATTAGAGGGATATCATCTGCATATCTGAGGTTGCTGATATTTCTCCTGGCAACCTGCTTCCAGCTTGGGCTTCATCCAGCCTGGCATTTTGCATGATGTACTCTGCATTTAAGCTAAATAAACAGAGTGACAATATACAGCCTTATTGTATTCTTTTCCCAATTTTGAACCAGTCAGTTGTTCCATGTAAGGTTATAACTGTTGCTTCTTGATCTACATACAGGTTTCTCAGGAGACAGGTAAAATAATCTGGTATTCCCATCTCTTGAATAATTTTTCATAGTTTGCTGTAATCCACACAGTCAAAGGCATTAGTGCAATCAATGAAGCAGATGTTTTTCTGGAATTCTCTTGCTTTTGTATTATGATTCAATGAATGTTGGCAATTTGAATCTCTGGTTTGTTGCCTCTTCTAAAACCAGCTTGTACACCTGGAAGTTCTCAGTTCACCTACTGCTGAAGCCTAGCTTAAAGGATTTTGAGCAAAGCCTTACTAGCATGCGAAAAGAATGCAATTGTCTGGTAGTTTGAACACTCCTTTGGCACTGCCCTTCTTTGAGATTGGAATGAAAACTGACCTTTTCCAATTCTATGGCCTCTGCTGAGTTTTCTAAATTTGCTGACTTACTGAGTGCAGCACTTTAATAGCACCATCTTTTAGGATTTTAATTGCTCTGCTGGAATTCTATCACCTCTACTACCCTTGTTCATAGTGATGCTTCCTAAGGCCCATTTGACTTCACACTCCAGGATGTCTGGCTCTAGGTGAGTGACCATACTATTGTGGTTATCTCAGTCATTAGACCTTTTTTATATAGTTCTTCTGTGTTTCTTGTCACCTCTTTTTAATCTCTTCTGCTTCTGTTAGGTCCTTACTGTTTCTGTCCTTTATTGTGCCCATCCTTGCATGAAATGTTCCCTTAATATCTCCAGTTTTCTTGAAGAGATCTCTAGTCTTTCTCATTCTATTGTTTTCATCTACTTTGCATTATATTAGTTATACACTGCATCTAATCCCCAGTTCTGAAAGTAAGAGAAATCTATGTCAGGAAAGATCTTTAAGAAAGCTAACCAGGAAGGTGGTGACTTTCACATGAGAAGGTGGTTTAGTGGGAAGGCCCCTGCAAGGGGCCCTGTGCCTTGTTTTGAAAGATGTCTCTGAGCTTCCAGTGCCCGCCTGCCTCCTGGGTTCACCAGCTTCCTTTGTCTGTTTTGCAGAAGTAGCACTCCTTCGCCCCCCTGCCCCTCTTTCCCCCACCCAACAACTGCCGCCATCTCTCCAAAACACTGGATGTTTCCTCTCCTCCAGGCACAGTTTTAATTTCTAGTGTTCTTTAGCAGCAAACTTGCGCTGTTTTCTCTGTCCACTTGCTGGTCCCAAAACAAAGAATCTGTGAATAATTCAGAGATGTAAGTAGGGATGTTGTTTCTGAATTGTCACACATACATACACCTTTGCAGATGGGGGATTTCCCTAGCAACAAAACAAGGCTTGTTCTGTGTGCAGGATGGCATAGAGGCATAGTTCTGAAGCAAGTCGACTTGCGGCCCTATGGACTGTAGCCTGCCAGGCTCCTCCGTCCACGGGATTTTCCAAGTAAGAATACTAGAGTGGGCTGCCATGTCTTTCTCCAGGGCTTCTTCCTGACCCAGGGATTGAACCTGCGTTTCTTTTGTCTCCTGCCCTGGCAGATGTGTTCTTTACCACAAACACCACCTGGAAAGCCCTAATGAGGTAAAACAGTGAAGAGCACACTCTTGCCTTGGGCCTTGATGGGTTTTAGGACAAAGGGGTCTTCATTAGGAGATAATAATCGCCACTTATTTACAGAAGCACACTTGAGAAGATAAGTGAAAACACCAATTTCTGCAACATCCAAACATCCCCAATGCTGAAAAGGTAAAAATGTAGTCAGCCCATTTTATGGATGGGAAAAGGCCATAAAAAGAGATAAAGAGAGGCAAACTAGTTGTTAAATATTATAAAATGGCAGAGAAATGATTGGAAGCTGCTATTGACCCACTGTTGGCCAGTCTTTATTATTGTCCAGGTGCTTGACACAACCATCAAGCACCCGAAAAGTCCTATGGGAATCTGTATTGCTCAGCTGATAAGAAAACAGTCCAAGAGCAGCATTACTCTCTGAGCGGCCGACACTAATAACAGGTTATATGTCAACGTGTTAGAGAGTCCCAGGTACCAAAGATTCTGAACAAAGTTCTAACCATGGCCAGACTGGCCATGGGAAAGAGATGCCTTGCAGGGTTGCCAGGCACCAGATTTTTGTGGGCCAGTGTTTGACTACCTGCTCTGCCCATGGCTTTCCTCTCCTGCCCAAGGTGCTCGTGCCTTCCCTGTTAGAGGGAAGACCAGAGCTGGAAATTCATAGACTTTGCTGTAATTTTTGTCTTTAGCCTGGATCTTTGTTTTCTCTTTTATTTTCATTCAATATTTTCTCTGTTGTTTCCCCATGAAATGTACTCTAGGTAGGATGTTGGCGTGTGGGGCTGATTCTATGGAGAAAGTGTTCACTTGGTCCTTTGGCTTAAAAGGCTAAGACATACTTGTCTATGGCAGCCTTCTCTTGGTGCCACATGGAGTAGGGAATGAATTTCTGAGCCTGGGGATTGCTTCATGTGATTTCTGAGCCTTTGCAAGTATTTATTATATATCTCTTTATTGACAAAGACCTGTCTTAGTTCTCCTACAAATTAGTCATCTAACTTAACATCTCCAAAGACTTTTACATTTTTACTTATTGAACAAATAACATATTCCTATAATTCAAAACTCAAAAGATACAAAAGCATATATAGTGAATCTATATGCACTTGTTCTCCGATCCTTGCCCACCTTTCTCCATCTTCCAGGTCTTTGGGAGCAACCAAGGTTATCAGTTTTCTAAGAAATTATAGGTGTGTGTGTGTATTTCTTTTTATAACACTTATGGTCATATATATATTGCATATATTATTTATATTATATTACATATATTATATATATATAACATTATATTATATATATTTTATACCTAACATTTTTCACTTACAGTATATCTTGAACATAGTTTTCTAATTAGACATAAAATTTTTGCTGTTGTTTAGTGACTTTATAACTCTCTGTTGTTTGGATATATCATAATTTACTAGTACCTTTCTGATAAAGATCTAAGTTGTTTCTAACCATTTATTATTCCAAATAATGTTACAGTGAATAATAGTGCTGCCAGGTTATCTATAAGATAAATTCCTAGAAGTAGATTGCTGTATCAAAAGGCACATGTGCTTGTAATATTGATATTGCCAAATTGTCCTCCATAAAATTTGGAGGGCAAATCTCACCAGAAATACATGAGTGCCTTTCCTTTGGCTTCCCTGGTGGCTCAGACAGTAAGGCGTCTGCCTGCAGTGCGGGAGACCTGGGTTTGATCCCTGGGTCGGGAAGATCCCTGGGAGAAGGACATGGCCCCCCACTCCAGTCCTCTTGCCTGAAAAATCCTATGGATGGAGGAGCCTGGTAGCCTACAGTCAACAGGTTCGCAGAGAGTTGGACACAACTGAGCAACTTCTCTTTCTTCTTTCCTCCTACGGTATTGCCAATATGCCAACTTTTGATCTTTGTTAAGCTGAGAGGTGAAATACAGTATTTTATTTTTATCTGCACTTCTCTTAGTATGAGTAAGGTTGAATATCTTTTAGTGTTTAACAGATTGGTATTTTCTATTGATGTGTTATGAATCATTTATTCATAAATTACTTTGATTCTTCTATTGGTTTGTTGGTATTTTGGTCATTTTTCTTATTACTTTTTAGAAGCTTTTATACGCTTTTATGAGTATAGCAAACAACACTGATAATTTTCTTGTATAAATTAGAAAGTACATATAGATTATTGATGTATATGTCAGAAGTCTCCTCTAAAGGAATTATTTTTTAGTCGTTAAACAATACCCTTTTATTACTGATATTTTCAACCATGTACAGAAGAAGAGAGAACAGTGCGACAAACAACCCTGTACCTGTTATCCAGCTTCAGCAATCAGCAACACATGGCCAATCTTATTTCAAATGTAAGTTCCCCTCACGCCCACAACCTCCCCCTCACACACAAAAATTCCCCTGCACCTCGAACTATTTAGATGCAAAATCCCTGGTGTTAAACAATTTCATCACAATGGTTTCTATTATTTAAAAATATTACTATTAGGCTCCTAAGCAAAATCAATAGGCATTCTTTAATTTCATCAGATCTTTAGTCAGTATTCAAATTTGCCTGATTCTCTCATAAATTTTTGTTTATAGACAGTTTGCTCAAACCAGTACACATATTGCATTTGATGGACATATGTCTTTTAACTTTTCTTAAATCTACAGGTTCCCTTCCCTTGGTTTCTTTCTTGTTTTTATGTGTTGAAGAAGTTGGGTCTATAGTCCTGCAGAACTTGCCACATTCTAGATTTTGCTGGAATTGTCATATTGCGTTTACCATGTTTTCCTGCTGACTGTATTTCCTGCAAACTGGTGTTTAGATCTAGAAACTTGATCAGATTCAGGTTGATTATTATTTGGTGGGGGGGGGCCATAAGTATACTTGATGGGGGTTATCGTGCACGTCCTCCTGAATCATGTCAAGAGGCACACAAAGTCTGGTTGTCTCTCTTTGTGCAGTGTTGAGGTTGTCTGTCAGTTTTACTGACGTTCTGCATTTTAAAAATGCTATTAGAGAGTGAAAACAAAACATATCTCTATAAAAAATGAAGTGCCAAAGGAGAAACGCACCCCTTCATTTTGGGAGGAAAGAACATGTGATGTCAAGAGCTCTCATGTTTAATATAGTGAAAGCCTCAGAAGGAAATTGTTCTTTTAGTTCAACATTCAGGTATTTGAAGGCTCATTGTGTCGAATGAAGTGTTTCAGGCATTTTTCTGTTTCTTTCTCATTTGACTTGGAATAAAAATGTCCTTATCTTGGTTTTTACATCTCACTTTTTAAAATGCTTCTGCCTCTAAAATGTTAATATAAGTTTAGGGGGCTTGGAAAATGTCTTCCCAGGAAGACTTGATGTCTGAGGTCTGAGCTGTGATCACAGTGGTTTTCAGTTTCCTAAAAAGTGTCTGAGTGTCTATTGCTCACCCTGTCTTCCTCGCTTCTGAGCTTTCACTTTCCTTTCTCTCTACAGCCCCCTACTCTGGTTGACCCACAGCCTTCCTGATTCCGTCAGTCTGTTAGATGTTCCTACAATCATCCCACTTCCACATCCATAATGCTCTATGGGTTTGATGACAGAGAATTCCATTGTATCCTAGATATGACCAACCTGAAGGTCCTCAAGAAGTACTTGTTTGAAGGCAATCAAGTTTCTTTGTTTTATGCTACTTTAAAAATTGCATTTTCTCAAGGACAATTAGCCTCTGTGGTATCTCAGTGGAAAATCACTTTTTCCAATGCCACTCCACAGTATCTGTTTCTAAGTGCTTACATGTTTAGGTGAAGTGAATATCAACTTCATGATCATCTTGGGTAAAAGATAATTCTCTATTATTCAAATAACCTAATAGAGTGTGGAGACACAAAAGATCTTGAGTAGTCAAAGCAATCATGAGAAAGAAAAATGGCGCTGGGGGAATCAGGCTCCCTCACTTCAGACTATACTGCAAAGTGAGTCATCAAAACAGTATGGTCCTGAAACAGAAGACTTCCCTCATGGCTCAGATGGTAAAAAGTCCTCCTGCAATCTGGGAGACCTGGGTTCAAACCCTGGGTTGGGAAGATCCCCTGGAGAAGGAAATGGCAACCCACTCCAGTACTCTTGCCTGGAGAATTCCATGGACAGAGGAGCCTGGCAGGCTGTAGTCCACAGGGTTGCAAAGAGTCAGACATGACTGAGCAACTAACTTTCACTGAAACAAAAACAGAAATATAGACCAATGGAACAGGATAAAAAGCCCAGAAATAACCCCATGCACCTGTGGTCAATTAATCTATGACAAAGGAAGCAAGACTATAAAATGAAGGAAAGATAGTCTTCAAAAATGGTACTGGGAAAATTGGACAGCTACATGTAAAAAAATTAGAACAATCTTTAACTCAAAAGTAAATTCAAAATTCATTAAAACCTAAATGTAAGACCAGATACTATAAAACTCTTAGAGGAAAACATAGGCAGAACCCTCTTTGGCATAAATTACAGCAATACGTTTTCCAATGCATCTCCTAGAGTAATGCAAATACAAACAAAATAAGTGTGACCTAAATAAAGTAAAAACCCTTTGCAAAGAAAAAGAAACCATAATCAAAATGAAAAGACAATCCAAAGAATGGGAAAAATATTTTTTCATGATGAGACTGACGTGGAAATACTCTCAAGTTTACAACAGCTCCTGTGGTTTAATATCCGAAAAACAAACAACACAATCAAAAAATGGGCAGAAGAAGACCTAGACATTTCTCCAAACAAGACATACAGATGGCCAGCAGGCACATGAAAAGATGCTCAACATCATTAATTATTAAGTTCAGTTGAGTACAGTTGCTCAGTCGTGTCCGACTCTTTGTGACCCCATGAATCGCAGCACGCCAGGCCTCCCTGTCCATCACCAGCTCCCGGAGTTCACTCAGACTCACGTCCATTGAGTCAGTGATGCCATCCAGCCATCTCATCCTCGGTCGTCCCCTTCTCCTCCTGCCCCCAATCCCTCCCAGCTTCAGAATCTTTTCCAGTGAATCAACTCTTCGCATGAGGTGGCCAAAGTACTGGAGTTTCAGCTTCAGCATCATTCCTTTCAAAGAACTCCCAGGGCTGATCTCCTTCAGAATGGACTGGTTGGATCTCCTTGCAGTCCAAGGGACTCTCAAGAGTCTTCTCCAACAGCACAGTTCAAAAGCATCAATTCTTCGGCACTCAGCATTAATTATTAGAGAAATGCAAATCAAAACTACAAAGATGTTATCGCTTCACACAAGGCAGAGTGACTATTGTCAAAAACTCTACAAACAATAAATGCTGGAGAGGGTGTGCAAACAAAGGAACCCTCCTACACTATCGGCAGGAATGTAAATGGCACAGTCACTATGGAAAACAGTATGAAGTTTCCTTAAAAGCCAAAACCAGAGCTATCATATGACCCAGTAACTCCATTCCTGGGCATATATTCAGATAAAAACATGGTTTAAAGGGACACATACACCTCAGTGTTTATTGCAGCACTATTTACAATAGCCAGGACATGGAAGCAACCTAAATCCCCATCTACAGATGAATGGATAAAGAAGATGTGGTACATATGTACAATGGAATATTACTCAGTCTTTAAAAATAATGAAATAATGCCACTTGCAGCAGCATGGATAGACCTGGAGATTATCATACTTAGTGAAGTAAGTCAGATAGAGAAAGAAAAATCATATGATATTGCTTATATATGGACTCTAAAAAATGATACAAGTGAACTTACTGACAAAACAGAAGTGGACTCATAGACACAGAAAACAAATTTATGGTTACCAAGTGGGAAAGGTAGGAAAGGGATACACTGAGAATTCTGGATTGACAGATACACAATGGTATATTTAAAATAGACAACCAACAAGGAGCTACTACATGGCACAGAGAATGCTGCTCAATATTCTGCAATAACCTCAATGGGAAAAGAATTTGAAAAAGGATAGACATGTGTATTTATATAATAGAATCACTTTCTGTACACCTGGAACTAACACACTGTTAATCAACTATGCTCCCGTGTAAAAAAAAATTTTTTTAATAAGGTAATAGAAACACAACAGTGAATAATCCTATTTTCTGAATGGTTTTTTATAATTCTCTCAATCCTATTAGCTAATTCCATTTAAACCATTAAAAATGAGTTTTCTAAATATATCTTATGGCAATGCTGTGATATGAAACATCACTGATGAAATTAGAAGCAAAATGTCTTCTTTGAAAGATTTCTACAGATGCCCATGCTTTGGGCCTTCTCTTTCTTGCGTGTATGAAAGAAACTACAATAACCTGCCTGCAGCAAAAGATGTATGTTTGTGTGGGTTGGGGTGTGGGTAGGCTTGAGAAGGAGGCACATGTTCTTTGTTCTCTCTTGGATATTGTGCTGTGGATGTATATGGTGACTGATGTGCTTTAGAAATGGAAAAATTGATGAAAATCTGAAGACACTGACAGACTTAGAGAATTCTGATTTCAACTGTTTCTAAAGAGAAGTTGTGAGAGAATATCTACTTTCCAAAAATCATCTGCTCTTTTATAGCTTTGATTGGAGATTAAAATATAAGACACACATGTATATATTATACTAAAATTCTCATAGTATATCAATAAATTTAGTGAATTATATCACCCAATAATCTGATTTCTGAATATAATACCTTTTCAAGGTAGGTAATGATAACATATAGAGAAGGCAATGGCACCCCACTCCAGTACTCTTGCCTGGGAAACCCCATGGATGGAGGAGCCTGGTGGGCTGCAGTCCATGAGGTCGCTAAGAGTCGGACACGACTGAGCGACTTCAATTTCACTTTTCACTTTCTTGCATTGGAGAAGGAAATGGCAACCCACTCCAGTGTTCTTGCCTGGGGAATTCCAGAGACAGGGGAGCCTGGTGGGCTGCCGTCTACGGGATCGCACAGAGTTGGACACGATTGAAGCGACTTAGCAGTAGCAGCAATGATAACATAACTCCTTTTTATCTTATACGATGACAACAAAAGAGATTTTAAAAAATAGTCCCTTTGTTTTCCTTTCTTCAGTCGGGTTATACACTATTTGAAATCCTGTGTCTCTGTGTAGGTGTGGTAAATACAAAGCCATGGATTTCATGATGCAGAACTGTTAGGACAAAATCTTGACTCTGGATTCTGGGCCTCTTCAGCCCCTGCATGGATTTTAACACAGGCTGACTTGCAACCTCAGCATTTTTTTTTTTCCATGGGAAGGAATTTATTTTAAATATAGCAGTGTGTACATGTAAAGCCCAAACTCCCAATTTATCCTTCCTTCCCCCTGCCTCCAGTTGTAAGTTCATTCTCCAAGTCTGTAAGCCTGTTTCTCTTCTGCAAACAAATTCATTTGTGTCATTTTTTCTTTTAGATTCAGTATGTAAGCAGTATCATATGATATTGGTCCTTCTCTAATTTGCCTCACTTAGAATAATAATCTCCAGGTCTAACCATGTTGCTGCAGATGGTATTATCTCATTCTTTTTAATGGCTGAGCAATATTCCATTGTATATATGTACCATATCTTCTTCGTCCATTCATCTGTTGATAGACGTTTACAGCCTCAACATTTTTATCTTTGCATATGCTTGGGAGTGGTGGGGACGGGAATCAGGAGAGTAGAATCTGTTATTTAGATCTCATGGCATGTGGCATCTCATGGCAAAATAAACACGTTACTGATGCTGAGTATACAGTCATCCCTCCTGATCTACAGTTTCATTTTCTGTGGTTTCAGTTAGCTGAGGTCAACCATAGTCTGAAAATATTAAATGGAAAATTCCAGAATTAAGCAATTCCTAGAGTAGGGTGATGAAATCTCGTGCTGTTCCTGTCTGTCTTGTCCAGAATTTCCAACCATTGACAGTGTCCGAGCCTGATGATCCAGGATTACCAGAAGTAGATGACCCTCTTTCTGATGTGTGCTCAGAAGGTCATTAGTAGCCTAACGCTATGCCACAATGCCTACCTACATCATTTACCGCACTTTGTTTCATCACATGTGCACTTTATCATCTCACATTGTCATTAGAAGGATGAGCACAGTACAATAAGATATGAGACAGAGACTACATTCACAAAACTTATATTACTATATATTGTTGCAATTGCTCTATTTTATTGTTGTTAATGTCTTATTGTGCCCAATTATAAATTAAACTTTATCTGAGGTCTGTGTGCATAGGTAAAAAGCATAGTACGTAGAGGATTCAGTACTGAAGCCGAGCAGGGCCCTGTGGAGCTCCTGGGCAAAGAAGCCTTTCAAACAGTTGCTAATAGGAAAGGGAGGGGATGCAGAGACATGGGAGGAAAAGCCAAGAAACCCTGGGATAGGATCCTGGTTCCGCCTCAAGCGATACACATAACAATATCTTTGAGCTCTTCTATAGCACTAGTTCAGTTCAGTCACTCATTCGTGTCTGATTCTTTGTGACTGCATGGACTGCAGCACGCCAGGCTTCCCTGTCCATCACCAACTCTTGGAACTTGCTCAAACTCATGTCCATTGAGTTGGTGATGACAACTACGGAACTAAAATCTCAACAAATGGAAGATGTTAACTACTTGATCAAACAGTCTTCACTCCAGTGAAGGTCACAGTTTGACAACCTTGAGAACCAGAGGAACTCATCAGGAGATCACCAGAGACCAGATTAAAGGAGTGCAGGCCCTGTACACACCCTGATCCTTATAAGCAACACTGGAGTGGGTTGCCATTTTCTTCTCCAGGGGATCTTCCCGACCCAGAGATCGAACCTGGGTCTCCTGCATTGCAGGCAGATGCTTTAACCTCTGAGCCACCAGGGAAGCCCTATTGCTATAAAACTCCTTACCAAATCCTCCTGGGTTGGAATGCACATTTTGAGGGTATGAGCCTGTTGTGTCCCCCTTTGCCTGGCAAAGCAATAAAGCTATTCTTATGTAGTGCACCCAAAACTCTGTTCTTAAGACTTGATTCAACACCAATGCACAGAGGCCAAGTTTTCAGCATCAGTATTACCCACAGTTTCAGGTATCCACTGGGGATCTTAAAATATATCCCGCATGGATAAGAGGGGACTGCTATACCAGGTCACCAAACAATCTTACTGAAGCACTTGGAAGACAATGTGACAAACAGGTGTAATAAATGGTCATGTTAAGGGTTCTCCTCTGTGACCAATATCTATTCCATAAAATAGAAATGACAAAAAAAGAATCTTAAGCCTGTGAACTGTGGGAATGGTCAGAAAAGAGCCAAAGTGAAGTCGCTCAGTCGTGTCTGACTCTTTGCGACCCCATGGACTGTAGCCTATCAGGGTCCTCCATCCATGGGATTTTCCAGGCAAGAGTGCTGGAGTGGGTTGCCATTTCCTTCTCCAGGGGATCTTCCCGACCCAGGACTCCTGCATTACAGGCAGACGCTTCACCGTCTGAGCCACTAAGGAAGCAGGCAAAGAATGGAAAATGGAAATGTCAAAAATTGGGCACAAGAGAGGGAAGCAAGTAAAAAGAAGATGTAAAGAGTATTTCGTATAAAATGGCAATTGTGTGGTGATGTGTTGGTATCAGTGAGGGGAGGGGAGCTGATTTCAAGAGCAAATCTATGGAGGTAATGGGCCCTACTTAAATGCCAGAATTCTGTGCTCTTAAGCCAGCAGGAAATGCTTTAGAAAAGCACAATATCCTTTGTTGCACCCATTCAGGTGAGCAGTGGCAATATCAATAAGGCTGTGTGCCTGTACTTCCTAAAATGTGGCGTCTTCATGCTTTGTGTTAGGGAGTAGAAAACAGAGGCCTTAGGTCTCAAAGGAGTATTTCTTCTCAAAATAAGTCTGCTGAAAACAAATTTTATTAAATTTTCTTGCACAATCCAAATGCATTCTGGTTTTTTCCTTTGCATGCCAGATTCTGCTTCATTTGGAGAGAAAACCAATCCCATTCATTCTTTTCTATCTCATGGACTCTGTGTTCTGAAAGATTTAATCAGCCAGACTTCATTTGATAAGCAAGTCATTTTTCGACTTCATCAGATGTATGGACCAAAGCTTTTTATGGGCATTTTCTCACTGCTGCTAAAATTCCAGCAAATTGTGTCTGAGTTAGCCTGGGAGGCAGAGTTGTAGTTTGGCCTTGTGGCCCCAAATAACTCAGAATCTACATGGGCAGGGTTTTTTAAAAATAAATTTACTTATGGGACTTCCTTGCTGGTCCAGTGGTTGGGATGCTGAACTCCCAAAGCAGGGCTCCCAGGCTTGATCCCTGGTCAGGGAACTAGATCCCACATGCCACAACTAAGAGTTCACGTGCTGGTGCTAAAGATCCTGCATGCAGCAAAAACGTGGTACTGCCAAAAAAAAAATTTTTTTTAACTTAGTTAATTATTCTTTGGCCATGCCATCTCATTATTTAATTATTATTTGGCCACTTCACAGCTTGCAGGATCTTTTCCTCCTGACCAGGAATTGAAACTGGGCCCCCATCAGTGAAATACAGAGTCATAATTGTTATGCCCAGAGTCCGAGTCCCCAAAACTGAGAGAATAAGACGTCCACAGCAATGCAAAAGCATAAAGGGGTTTATTACCAGCTCGAGCCAGGGCCTAGGTTTCATCCAGCACAGTGGAATCTGACAAAGGCCCTGAGCTCTGAATCACATATACTTTTATACAGATGGTTCTTTGTTTCTGTAACAGCATAGCTGATTGGTTAAACCATACGCGTGCGAGAGACTTTTAAACCTCGCATCCCTATCTGGATTGGCTCGGGTCTGGCGCAGGCGGGGGCTATGGGGATTTTTCTGATTGGTCGAGCTACACTGCCTGCGGGAGTTCCCAGAGCCTCAGCATTTCTCCGGCCTAGCCTCCCCCTGAGTCTGTCCTGGCTTCCCTTTGGTCCTAACAATAATCACTGGACTGTCAGGGAATTCTCTATATGGGCTGCTGCTGTTGCTAAGTCACTTCAGTCATGTCCAACTCTTTGCAACCCCATGGACTGTAGTCTGCCAGGATCCTCTGTCCATGGGGATTCTCCAGGCAAGAATACTGGTGTGGGTTGCCATGCTCTCCCCCAGAGGATCTTCTGAACCAGAGATAGAACCTGCATCTATTATGTCTCCCGCATTGGCAGGCAGGTTCTTTACCATCAGCGCCACCTGGGAAGCTCCTCTATTTGGGCCGTTTTGTTCAAGTTGAATTTGAACATTTTCAGGGGGGGACAAGTGCTCTCTAGTCTGCCAAAAGCTACACCATCCCCTAAGGTGTTGCTTCTGCTTCATGCATTTGGATGGGTCGCCTGGCTCTTGAGGATCCCTGCTGGGGGAGTAAGTGATTTTCCTTCACTGAAAATACCCCTGGATCCTGACTGCTAATCTACATAGTTCCCCAGCAGGCTTGAGATCCCAGCATGGGGACCATACTGTTCTTGCAAGCTAATCCATGTGGTTTCCTTGTGATGGGACCATGCCTGAGGGCACCTTAATCACCAGCTACCTCTTAGAAGGAGGAGTTGTTCCTATCAGCTTTTTCTTACTTTGCTTAACTTTTGTGCAAACTATGACTCAGGCAATATAGAAACTTATCACAGGTCTTTTGTTCTCTGCTTACGTATTTCTTTTCATCTTTCTTTGATCTCTAGAGGGCAATAGACAGAAGAACTAGCTTTATCCAGAAAGGAAATCAAAATCACCTTTTAAAACATACAGTAATATCCTCCCCTACTAACACCTCAGGTTAAAAAAAAGAGAAAGGAAATTTGATCTGAATATTAGAGAAAAAATATACTTTAAACTCTGTCTGCCTAAAAAAAATCACATCTGTTTGATGCTGTGGTTACCACTACAATTAATGAAAATCTGTTTTTGAAAAAGTGAGCTCCTATGTTATAATCTTATTTGTTTTTCTTTTTATAATCGAACTTGTTTTTTAATTACTCTGGTAACAGAACATACACCAGCTTTGTTGCTGAAATTCTGCCTGGATTCAAAATGAGGCAGAAGAATATAATTTTATGTAAGGCATTCATCACAACAAGAGGAAAGAAAATAGCAAGTAGTAATAAACTGGAAGGAAAATAATAGACTCTCAGGGCAGGAGTCAAGGAGCTTAACCAACTCGTTTAACTTTATTTTGGATTACTGTGTCACTTCTAGAATATTGCCAAACTTATAGTCTGTAAATTCACTCAGATTGCACGTACCATTCACTCAAGATTGAACATGCCCTTTTTTAAAAAATATAACTGAAATCAAGCAGTGCCTATGGGGCTCCTGAGCACAGAAGGCTTTATATGTTCCCTGTTTTTTATAGGAAATAGACTCCAGTATCCATGACCGTCCCTGAGTTCCAAAGGGCAGATTCGAACAGTTGCTAATCAGGGAAGGGAGGGGCTGCAGAGACAAGAGAGGAGGAGTCAAGAAACAATAGTACAGCCTTGGGACACTGGTTCAGACTTAAGAGATATACATAACAGTATCTTTGATCTCTTCTACAGAATTGAAAAGGCAGAGGAACCAGAAATCAAATTGCCAACATCTGTTGGATCATAGAAAAAGCAGGAGAATTTCAGAAAAACTACTTCTGCTTCATTGACTACGTTAAAGCCTTTGACTATGTGATCACAACAAACCCCAGAAAACTCTTATAAAGATCGGAATAACCAACTTACCTGCCTCCTACGAAACCTGTGTGCAGGTCAAGAAGCAACAGTTAGAACTGGACATGGAACAATAGACTGGTTCCAAATTGGGAAAGGAGAATGTCAAGACCGTATATTGTCACCCTGCTTATTTAACTTATATGCAGAGTATTTCATGCGAAATGCCTGGCTGGATGAAGCATAAGCTGGAATCAAGATTGCTGGGAGAAATATCAATAACCTCAGATATGCAGATGACACCACCCTTATGGCAGAAAGCAAAGAGGAACTAAAGAGCCTCTTGATGAAGGCAAAGAGGAGAGTGAACAAGCTGGCTTAAAACTCAACATTCAAAAACTAAAGATCATGGCATCTGGTCCCATCACTTCATGGCAAATAGATGGGGAAACAGTGAGAGACTTTATTTTCTTGGGCTCCAAAATCACTGCAGTTGGTGACTGCAGCCGTGAAATTAAAAGACACTTTCTCCTTGGAAGAAAAATTATGACAAACCTAGAGAGCATATTAAAAAGGAGAGGCATCACTTTGCCAACAAAGGTCCATATAGTCAAGGCTATGGTTTTTTTAGTGGTCACGTATGGATGTTTAGAGTTGGACCATAAGGAAGGCTGAGTACTGAAGAATTGCTGCTTTTGAACTGTGGTGTTGAGAAGACTCTTGAGAATCCCTTGGACTGCAAGATCAAACCAGTCAATCCCAAAGCTGATGCTGGGAAAGATTGAAGGCAGGAGGAGAAGGGGATGACAGAGGACGAGATGGTTGGATGGCATCACCGACTCTATGGACATGAGTTTGAGCAAGCTCCAGTAGTTGGTGAAGGACAGAGGAACCTGGCAACTGCAGTCCATGGGGTCACAAAGAGTCAGACACCACTGAGCAACTGAACAGCAACAGAACTAAAGGAGATCAAACCCGTCAATCCTAAAGGAAATCAACCTTGAATTTTCACTGGAAGGACTGATGCTGAAGCTGAAGCTCCAATACTTTGGCCACCTGATTTGAAGAGCCAACTCATTAGAAAAGACCCTGATGCTGGGAAAGATTGAAGGCAGGAGGAGAAGGGGATGACAGAGGATGAGATGGTTGGATGGCACCACCGACTCTATGGACATGAGTTTGAACAAGCTTTGGGAGATGGTGAAAGACAGGAAAGCCTGGCATGCTGCAGTTCATGGGGTCGCAAAGGGTCGGACATGACTGAGCGACCGAACGACGACCACAATGGAACTAAAACCCCCCAACAAATGGAAGATGTTAACTCCTTGATTAATCATTCTTCATTCCAGAGATGGTCACAGTTTGGCAATCTTGAGAACCAAAGAAGCTCACCAGAAGACCACTTGAGGCCAGATTAAAGGAGTCCAGGCCCTGCACACACATCCTGATCCTTATCAACAACTCCAGCCTTGAATCACTGCTATAAAACTCTTCACTAAATTCCCCCAATCCTGCCCCAGGTTGGGACACACGGTTTTTGAGGGCACGAGCTTGCTGTGTCCCCATTTGCCTGGCAAAGCAATAAAGCTATTCTAACTTCACCCAAACTTGTTTCCAAGATTCAATTCAACACCAATGTACAGAGGCTGAATTTTCATCATCAAAACTGAGTTCAAAGCTCCCACTGAAAGAAAAGCTCCCCACTTTTGACCTTAACTCTCTAAATCTGAGCATAATAATTTGAGAGGCAGGATAGTACATGGCTTTGATAGCTGAAGAATCTGAATTTGAAGACTGCCTGGGAGCTGGGAGACAGTTCTCTATGAGTCTCTCATGTTTCTGCAGTGGTTACAGCTTTTGTATCAGATAATCTTTGCAAAGATGTTTGTATAGTGAATAGTCTTAGAATATACAGTGTCTCCCTCCGGGGCAGGAGGCAGATTTGTTTGCTATCCAAAATAATAAAAATAATGTCACTTTGGGGGCAAAGTGTTGGGCAAGCTTACTAACAGCTTCTTTCTAAGAGTGGGACTATCCTAACCTTGGGGTTCCTCAGCTCTGAGTCATTACATCTGGGCTGCTTCTCAGACCCTTCATCAGACTTGGGGGTCAGGGGGCACTACTGTGACCAACATCCTGGTTTGCCCAGGGCTTTCACTGCTAAAACTAAAACAGTCCTGTGCAAACTGGGATGGTTTGTCCCTCCAATAAAGTAGGAAACTGATGTGCACGAGAAACTCCTGCTGTCTGCTATGCCAGGAAAATAAAGTTTTCTGAAGCCTTTGACCCAGGAGTTTTGTGTCTTCTACCACACCATGCATGAAAATGGTGCAGGCTAAGTTACTAGCTGGCAAGTAGAATAAAATCTCAGACCCTTCCTAGTGACAGTGAGATGCTTGGCAAGTACTTCATTCCACCTCAGTTTTCTTTTCTGTAAAATGGACTTACTAATATCTGCCTCCAAGCCTTGAAAGGATGAAGGAATTGATGCAGGTAAAGCCTAATAAGCACACCATCTAGAACGTAATAGGTCCTCCAGAGAGTGTGACAGTTGCCGCTTTGTTATTGTAACTCCCATTAGATAAAAAGATTCTAGTGCAATCATTGCACTGGTTGGGTTTTGTGTGTATGGTTTGTGTGTATATATCTTCCTCTCAGGCGAAGAGTTGACTCATTGGAAAAGACTCTGAAGCTGGGAGGGATTGGGGGCAGGAGAAGAAGGGGACGACAGAGGATGAGATGGCTGGATGGCATCACTGACTTGACGGATGTGAGTTTGAGTGAACTCTGGGAGTTGGTGATGGACAGGGAGGCCTGGCGTGCTGTGATTTGTGGGGTCGCAAAGAGTCAGACACGACTGAGCGACTGAACTGAGCTGAACTGATCTTCCTCTCAGGGTCTTCACACAATGAAACACAGCAAATTAAAAAATGTTAAGTATTTCTGATCATTTTTATCACCAAGATTAGATTGATTAGTGGTTGAGTCTAATTACTGATTAAAATGTTCCCCAACTGGATGATTCTGTGACCTTATATAGTTATTGCATTTTTTGTAAAGCTCTTTTTTTTTTTTTTTGCCTCACAAGTTTGGCTTATGGAATCTCAGTTCCTCAATCAGGGATTGAACCTGGACCATGGCAGTGAAAGGCTGGAGTCCTAACCACTAGGCCACCAGGGAACTCCCTGCAGAGCTATTTTTAACCTGGTGAAACAATATCAAATGATATTTAACAAATGACCTTTGACCTCCTCCCTTAAAGATCTCCAGGAGATAATAAAATTAAGTTCCAGGTAATGCTCTTCAGAGATTATTTGCTTGGTGTCATATGGCAGCATTCCACTGCTGTCATATAATATAAAGTAAATGCCACATCCACATGCACTGATCTCAGCTGCTACAGCAAACAAAGCCGAAAAATAGCATTGCCATCATTATTTGTATTTCCAAAGATTTTATAGATAGTTTTGCTGTGAATATGTGATGTATTTATGGTCCTTTCTTCTAAAAGATGGAGACAGTTTTCTTCAGAAGAAAAAAGATCCCCAGTTTTTCTCTGAATTGAAGGATTCAGAATAACACACATCTGGGCAGTCTTCTGCTTGTTTGGAGACACGGATAATGTTCATATTTTGTGTGGCAGAGGAATGTAACATCTCTTTTATGGGTTAAGGGAGAGCGTATTGAACTGAATGTGGTTATGAGATGATTTGAAACTGTCTAGGAAAATGGAGCCATTTGGGACACTATGATTATACCTCACTTAGCTAGTTCATTTATGTGTGGGTAAGACAAGAATGACAAACAGAAAGGAAAACCCAGCACTTCTGCCTGTACTCAGATGTGATCAAGAGTGGGTAGAGTTCATGCATTATTCTATTTTTGCTCTGAAACGCTGACTTGCCTTTTATTTGCAGGCTCAATTCAGTTCTGGATGTTTCATAAATGTAACATGAGACTCAGTTAATTCCCTCCTAGGCCATCAAAGGTTATTTTTTCTGAACTGGCAACTGCTTTGGTATTTCTGTTGGATCAAACACACGATTTATGACTTGATGTTTATCTGCAGGAAATATCAATAGAAAACATTCAGCAATGCAGCCTAAAGGAGCCAATTACGGTCTCAATGTGGTGCAATCATGCAGACCTGGGGTATCCCTCTCTGGCCGGAGCTGAAATTCCTCCAATGGCAAGTATTCCCTTGGTTTCTGTAGACAGTAAGGAAAACAGACCTGCCAATAATGACTAATACACATTTTAATTTTGAATCTTGTTTATTTTTATGGAAGTAAAAGCAAGATATCATAAAGGCATTGTTATTTTTGAAGAATTCTTTTTTCCTGTTTTTTTTTTTTTTTCCAGCCCAATTGCTTTGACTGTGGCCAGGAACCTCTCTTTTCCTTTCCAAATGGCTCAAGTTTCCTGGTTCCAAATATGCTTTTCTGAACCCCCAAGTTCTGCCTGAGGACTTGTCCTCTTTATTCTGTAGGCTTGAGATCTGGCACTTTTGTCTTACTCCTGTCTTATAGGGGAGGTGTCTGCTGACGTCCTCCCCACAGGCCTAGAGTGGCAGCTCCACGACTCAGACCAGGATTTTGTCCACCCTACATGTTTCTGCAGAGCTCAGCTCCATTCTCCCATGTAGGCTGGCAGTTCTACAGCCCTTCCCAAAGCTCACTTTTGGTCTCAGCTACATGGTTTCCACAGCCCTGGAGACAATTTGGGGTTGTTGAATCACAGGCCTCACTTGGAGACTTGTTTCTGTTGCACCCTACTGTTGGTCCCTGCCTGAGTTCTGAGGGCTGCTGTAGCAAAGTGCCACGAACTTGGTAGCTTAAACAATAGAAATTTATTAGCTCACAATTCTGGTGGTCAGAAGTCCAACGTCGAGCTGTCAGTAGGACTAGGCTCTGTCTCCCTGACGATAAGAGGGAGTGAGCGGCTCCAGGTCGCTCTCCTGGCTGCTGGTGGCCTAGGACACTCTTGGCTTGTCGGTGACCTTTTTTTCCCTGTGTCTTTACATGTGGTTCCATCTGTGTGTCTCTCTCTGCGTCCAAATTTCCTCTTTTAATAAGGAGGTGGCTCAGTGGTAAAGAATCTGCCTGTCAATGCAGGAGACCCAAGAGACGTGGGTTTGATCTCTGCCTTGGAAAAGGTGCCCTGCAGAAGGAAATGACAGCCCAGTCCAGTATTCATGTCTGGAAAATTCCACGGACTGAGGAGCCTGGTGGGCCACAGTCCATGGGGTCACAAAGAGTTGGACATGACTGAGCACACACACATTGCATAACAGCCCCCGCTAATGACCTCATGTTAACTTGATTTTTGGTAGAGATCCTGTTTTCAAATAAGACCATATTCATAGGTACTTTGGGCTGGACTGTCTACATATTTTTGTGGGGACATAATTCAACCCATTACAGCCCCAGCTCTCTGCTTTTAGTGCAGGACAAGAAGAGCCCATCAAGAAACTGACCTGAGGCTCAGGTCTCTGGATGACCCTCACCAAGTCCAACCAGGATGCTCATCATGCCATACACCCTGGGGTATGCCTTCTTTTGTCTTAAAGCACAGACCTGTTTCCCTTTCAGCCTCCCAAAAGGGGCTGCCTTTTTCTAACTTGTACAAGTTGCTTCATAAGCTCGCTGAAGTACCATGAGGTCAACTTCTGATTTATTCACAGACATTTGCTATACTGAGCATAGATTTTTTTTTTTCCCAATTCAGTTCTTCTGTACTTATATCCATGCATATACTACATTATCTGTTTTATTTATTTATGTTTTTAAAAAGGACTTAACCTTTCTTTTAGCAGAAATAGCGTCACTGTCATAGTTTATTTTCTGTAAAATTTCAAGGTTCAGAGGAAGGATGCATAGCAAGTTTATGCTATGTCTCAGATGAATTAGGATCCAGACAGGTAACCTAGCCAGGCTTCCTGCCTTCCCTTTCTTACTGGTTTCACAAGCACCTCAGAGGCTCAGCATATGAAAATCTGGAAGGAACAATGATTGCCCTATTTTCTCACAGCATCCAACTGTGAGATGAAGATTGAGATCTGGACTTGCTTGTTATTTGAGAAATTTCAAACATAATTCACCAGTGGTTTGTAATTAAAACAGAAAATTCCATCTACCACAATAGGCACGTCCTTTCCCAAGAGCATGACTGAGTGCTGAACACATTTCAATCACCCTCAAATCTCGTCATTGTCCATTAAATTCATGGGACAACAGTAGCCCAGGCTCAGCTCTCTAATTCTAGAGTTTGGCAAGCAGGGACAGTATTTTGGTTGCTCACTGGGGATGGGAATGCCAGCTTTGGGGAGACCAGCATAAACAGCATCTGCCTCTGCATTTAATGCTGACTCTGTGCTCTGTCTTCCCATAGATTCATCTGCCTGGACATCTTTGCCAAACCATTAGGATAAATCTGAATGGGACTGGAGAGTGTTTCCTATCCATGACCTCTCCAAAGAGCTCAAAGGCACAGGACTCAGAGGTAACCACCTGATGATTTAGCAAGGCCAGTGGCTAACACATAAATCCCAGATTGTGCACTGTCCTGAGGAGCTGGACAGAGTCTAAAAAAATTGCTCAAGCTGAGCCATAAAAAAGCCAAGGTGTATCAGAGTCTACTGTGGGGATAGATTTAGTGATAGATAAATTTTTTGTCAGTATGTACTGTTTTTCAAAATAAAGTCTGAATATATCCCTCTAATATTTCTAGATTAAACAGAAGATTTTTATATTACCTGTTTCTTCTTTATCTATAGTGATGGTTTAGAGCCTGTTTCATGCTTATTAACTTACATGTTCTTACAAATATTGGGATAGAATAATCCCAAGTGTTAAAATCAGAGACCCAAGAGCTCCAATGCAGATGAGAATCCACAAAAGCAAAGTAAAATTGAATATCCAAGAAGTGTATGCAAATGACCTAAAGAAGGGGTGACCCAGGGCTCCACTGTGTGACTGTCTTGCCGCCTAAAGTAGGGCTGTGGGAAGCCCTCTCAGGGTAGTGCTGGCCTTGGACTGTTGTCAGCTGCTGCTCAAGGGTCCAGTGGCAGCTTCCACCATCAGACCACTTCTGCACTGTGATTTCGGATCTTCCCCAGGTGCCTAGCTTCAAGCATGGTTCTCCAGCCTTCCTGGCAATGTTGGATGAGCCACTCCCAATCCTAATAAATTCATTTTCTGCCTAAACCAGGCAGTTAGTTTCTGCACTCGTCCTTAAGAGCCCTAACTGATTTGGGCACTCTGGTGGGGAAGCCAGAACTTGACCCAGGCAGTTGGACCCCAGAACCCATACCCTTAAGCGCCACAGGCACCACTTCTGCATACGGTCACTGTGCTGGGTTCCAGACTCTGGGTGCCCGTATGGATTATTGTCCAAAATAGGATATTTTTGAGAATGAAAAGAGCTAATATTTATAATCACGCCAGGACTGTCCTCAGCAAATGAAATGGCATATGCCCTACTAATGAATTACACTTTTTCCTTATGCTATAGAAGTGAATCCATCTGCTGGAAATTATATGTGTGGTGTAAGGCCCAGAGCTGGGCTTCCCTGGTGGCTCAGGGGTAAAGAATCCACCTGCCGATGCAGGAGATGCAGGTACAATCCCT
This sequence comes from Oryx dammah, assembly GCF_014754425.2. Taxonomy (NCBI): domain Eukaryota; kingdom Metazoa; phylum Chordata; class Mammalia; order Artiodactyla; family Bovidae; genus Oryx; species Oryx dammah. The sequence goes on along the minus strand of NW_024070211.1, from coordinate 98,415,845 downwards.
GGGTTGGGAACATCCCCTGGAAAAGGAAATGGCAGCCCACTCCAGTATTCTTGCCTGGAAAATCCCATGGACAGAGGAGCCTGGGGGCTACAGTCCATGGGGTCTCAAAGAGTCAGACAGGACTTAACAACTGAACACACACCCATCCCAGGCCCAGAGCTAAGGGTCAGCTCACTAGATTCTGTTTTGAATTTCTCAGGATAAAGTTAGTGTTGTTCCTTCTGCTGTATGTACATGTAGTTTCTTTAGAAATATTCTTTAGCAAATATTAAAACCTAAGAGGAACTACACTTATAGAAGGATAATGCATGCCTGACTTTAAGTGCATATGCAGAACTGCTGTAGATGATGTTCACAATGAAAAGTAATTTTAAGAAAAAAAATAAAGCAAAAGGGAAAGAGCTGCATAGTTTTCAGTGAACTCATGAAATTAACAAACTATGAAGTAAAGTGTTAATTAAGGATATACCAAGGTTAGATTAGTGGTTCCATGGAAATCCATAAGGCAGAAAAAAATAGAGACAGTTTATTCTCTCATCTGCTGATAGATTTTCCCTTGAGAAGGGCATTATATTTGTTTGGAAGAAATACTTGTGATAAGCTTGAGAGAAAGGTGAGGCCCCAGGGGGCAAAGTCAGGTAACAAGAGGAAATGGGTAAATTTTCTTCCAAAGAGGGTTTCTGTCAATTCACAGGTATTTGTCTAAGCACCTTGGAGAGTTTGAATCTGCAGAGACAGGGTATGAAAAGTGGACTCAAATGCTCTTTACAGAAAAAGGAATAGGAAGTATGGAGAGAGAAATTAAGGCGGGAGAAGCCAGAGGGGTAGGAGGTGTGGGATGAGGGGACACCTTGGAGAGAAAACTACTCCAGTGACAATGCTCCTGGAGGTAGAAATATCTAACGTGCTGCTTGATTTGATCTCCCTTTGTTACCCACAGAGATTCAGTAAAGACCAGAAAAGAAAGTAAAAGTGCTTGCAATAATGAGGTTCCTGTGATAATCAGTGAAGGGTCTGCATTCTGCTTCCAAGTTGACAAGGATCAAGGTGTAGTTAAAAAACCTGGATGAGGGATGGCTGACCAGTGGAGGTTCTTTTCTAATAAAAATGTGCATATTGTACATCCTAGCAGAGAGGCAGGAGAGGTAAGGGGAAAAGGAGACCACAGCACTGGGAGAGTGAAACTGATGACATGAGGAGCAAGCAGGGAAGAGAGAAAGAGTTCGAATTCCAGAGAGAATTTGGGCAGGAAGCTCCATACAATGCTAGCCAAAGTGCAGACATGGAGTGACGGAGGACAAGTGAAACAGATATTCGCCCATCACTGAAGACTTGTGCGGCTCACACCACAAGCCCTAGAGCAACATGGTAAAGAGGCCCAGCTAAGGGCCCAGCTAGGGCCCCCAGTTGGGACACCTGGGGACAAACCCCAGCTATATTGTCGATTACCCTACTGTGCTTTGGAGAAGTCACACACTATTTTCCTCCATCTGTGGTTACTTTTCTTTCTCCAGTTATGCCCAGTAGGGCAACCATGTAAATTTGCTAAGTGGAAAAAGGCAGCTTGCATGACTTGTCTTCTACTCCCGCTCCTTCCTCTCTTCACTTCCAACTTCTTCCCAAGTTCCAGAGCAAAGTATCCCAAAATTTGTGAGAATAAAGATTTTTTAACATCAAAGGTCTCTAGAAAAACTGCAATAGCAGCTGCTTCTACTGATTAAAAAACACATAGTATCAAAAATATCGAGGGAATTTCTTGGTGATCCAATGGCTAAGACTCTGCACTTCCAGCACAGGGGTGGGTCTGGGTTCAGTCTCTGGTTGGAGAACTAGATCCCGCATGCCACAACTAGGAGTTCACAGGCCACAGCAAAAAATCCTGCATGCTGCAATGAAGATGGAATATCCTGCTTACCACAACTAAGACCCAGTACAGCCAAATAAATTTAAATATATATATATATAATGCAGTAATGTTTCAATTGGTTATCTATCTTATTAATTTTAACAACATCTAAATACAACTGAAAAAATAATAACATACACATTTGTTGGGATTAGCTCTCACTGTAACAGAGATCTGAAAAACTGGCTTAAACAACATAGAAATTAATTTTTCTATCACATGAAAGTCTGCTGTAGGGATTCACCAGTCATTGGCAACTCAGGCTATTTCTCCCTTTTGACTTCAGAGTCACTAGAGTACATCTCATGTGATCGTGTTCCAAGATAGAATTCTTTATTGCCACATCTGAAGAAGAAGGGGGTGATAAAGTCAAGAGCACAAGCCTCAGTTTTCTCTAAAGGAAATTTCTGGAAACTTCCATGTAATTGTTCTTCTTACAGCCCATTGACCAGAAATTAGTCACACGGCTACACCTAACCCCAAACAAGGCTAGAAAACTGAGACTCTGTTTCTGGCTGCCACGTGCTCAGATAAACTATGGACATTCCAATGCAGCAAAACGAGTACTTTCTGAAACAACAGATGTGTGTGATTTGCCTACAGTTATACAGCATGTTAATGTAGAATCAGAACTGGACAGAAGCCAGTTCTCCCAAGTTTCCTGTTACTTGCTGTTTGGTATCATTTTTATTCCAGCTCCTGATCTTGCCCACTGAACTGCATACATCTCTCTACCATGGGCAGATGCCTCTCTGGTGACTTATCAGGTTTTCTTAAATTGCTATTTTCCTATGTGTGTGTGTGTGACATTCTGATAATGTATGTGATGCCGTGTGTGTGTCCTCTCATGACACTTAACACCACATGGGAGAATATTCTCAAGTCACAGCAGATAAAGGATTGGGGGCTTGGATGGTCTCTTGGGCACCTAAGGAAGTGCAGAGAAAGCAAGGAGACAGACAAGAGTTGCTTACGGCTCATGGAGGAATTCATAAGATAATCAAGAGAAGCTGCATTTGGCAGAGACTGAGATGAGACCCTTGGGGGTAAGTAAGAGGGTGAAATATCTGAATAATAAAGGAAGTCTTAGCGCTTGGGAGATCTCTTGTGTAATATACTTTCAGAAGGTGGAAAAATATTTATGATTACTGCATTGTTGCTGTACCCAGCTCATGACTAAAGATGGGAGCCTTACAGTTTAAACAGCATAAAAACCACAGATTCCAATTCCCTTTTCCTTTGTACATTGTTGTGAACAAGAAGGTAAAATTGGGGCCTTAAGATGTGTAAAACTGGGGCCTTAAGATGAGTGTCAGAAAGCTGACACTCATCTCAGCACTATCTTTAAAATCTAAAGGACAATTTTAAAACTAACTTCTTAGTTCCCTTAAAGACTGGATCTTCATTTTAGATCACAAGAAGGAGGATTTACATAGAATATTACAGCTTTACATGGTTCATGTCAATTTCTGCTGAGAATCATTAATGAATATTGAGCTTATCTTTGGACACCTTTCTGTATGACTGAGGGTTGGAAGCAACTCTTTAACTCTGTGAAATATTTTTGGCTGATTGACTGCTTCCAACATGGTGAGGCAAAGGACTCAGTCAGGACTTAATCAGGGAAGAAGAACTGCTGGGTGTATTAGGGAGGAAGGGATTCATTACACAGCTGCGGGAGATGCTGGGGAAGTGAGGGCCTGAAAGTAGGAGCTGGAGGATCAGAGAAAAGTCATTGGTCTGCTGGTATGGCGGGCAGTACGGAACTTGCAGGAGAATCTACCTGGGAAACCAGACACATCTAATTGCCAGAGTAGGTTCATGGAGGAGACCTGATGAAAGGTGTGATTTCTTCATAACTGTTGCTTCTCAAAGTCTGCAGCCGAGCTTCAGGTGGGGGGTCTGGGGGGCTGTCAGTAGTGCTGGCAGTTTGGAAGAGCTAGATCCAGAGCAGGAGAAAATGAGGAAGCATGGAAGTTGCCCACACCTCTTCCATGTCTGTCACCTTTGGAGAATAATGAACACATATTCCTCCTGTTTTCTAAACCTTAAACAAATTTCTCTTTTGGCCAACTCTATCTGGAACCATAAGGAGATTCTGGAAACATGGTTCACACTGTACATATCCCCACTAAAATACCCAAAAGGGGGAAATCATAGTTTGTACAGTTTAAGAAAATTATTAAAATTCTAATATTAAATTAAATTATAACGTTAATGACTCCCTAGTAGACTGGTTCTTATATTTACAAGTACAAAAAAGAGAAAGTCATGGAAAAGTAACTAGTCACAAAATATCACACTATATACAGACTTTAAAACTGAAACCACTATAAAATTTTGTTCTTAAAATTCCCATCATAGATACAGTTTCAGTTTCCCATAGCTACAGTGGAAGAATGTCCAGGAGAATTGGTTGAAACACTGACTGCTTTCCTGAGTTTGATAAAGTATCAAGAACAGAGGGCTGGACTCCATGGACTACAAAGTAATCCACGCCATTTAAAAAGGTGATTTATCCCAGTAACAATCCCACTAATAGTTTCACACTTGGTGCTTATTAATGCTCATTACAGAGTATCTCCCTCAGCTCCATTCAGCTTTAATTTCAGCTGTTTTCTAGCACATTAACAATATGGCAGACCACCAAGGGGAGGACAGTCACAGACTTAATGTTTTGTACAAAATCATTTGGCCACAGAATTGGATGGACTGGAAAACTTAAGAGCAGGATTCCATCCTGCCAAGAAGATTCCAAGGAGCTGTGCGTCTTGAAGTCCTACAGCCTTGTCTCTTGACAGAGTAGCTGCCTCAGAGAAACATTAGCTTGAGAGCTTCTGAAGAAGAGGCCTGTTTGGTCTTGGGAGACTGCGGAGTATGGGAGAGCACACTGAATTTCAGCCTCGGCATTCTCTGCTCTCTCCCAGGCAGAGGTGAGGCTGGGAGGCATGAGAGGTGGTGTCTCTTTTTCCACAGGCTTCCATTCACTGTGCTCAGGGCTGGCCAAGAGCCGAACTGGAGGAGGCCGCCCCCTCTCCAGTGCCCTCCTTCCACTCTCTTTTGTCTTTTAGATATCCTTCCCCTGATGCTCTGTGTCCTCATCAAACCCTGGTTGTCCAAGGCCGCTCAGTGTTGTTTGTCCCTTAGACCAGCCTTGTCTGGCCAGTGTTTCATGCTTCAGAGTTTCCGTTTTCTCTGCCCCTATAAACTGTCCTGTTGTAGTGTCCCTCTGAGACCGCCTTTCAGCTAATATCACAATACGGCTAATGGGTGCAGAAAGAATCAACAAGAGTCTATTGAGCGGCAGCAATTAGGTGTGTCAGGCTTCAAAGATTTCCCTGCAAATTCCAATAGGCAGTCTCACTGGAAGATAAATTGGGCGAGCCTTTGGCAGTTTCCACTGGCCACCTATTCTACCTACATGCAGGGTAAATTATAGACATAAATGTTTCGTTAATTATTAATGTAATTGATGGCTGCTGATTGCTCAAAGTCATAAAAGTTTTGTTAAATAGATGTTTGTTGGCCAAAGTAGTCTTTTCTAGACTTTGCCCAAGGATTTTGCTCTCTTAAATTACAGGGACAGAAGGGGTGCTAATATTGCAGGAGAAAAGACAGTCTCTTCAATAAATGGTGCTGGGAAAACTGGACAACTACATATTAAAAATAAGAAATTTGAACATTCTTTAATACTATACACAAAAATAAACTCAAAATGGATTGAAGACCTAAATGTAAGACTGGATACTATAAAACTCATACAGGAAAACTTAAGCAAAACATTCTTTGACATAAATGGTAGCGATATCTTTTTCCATCCATCTTCTACAGTAATGGAAATAAAAACAAAAATAAACAAATGGGACCTAATTAAACTCAAAAGCTTTTGTACTGCAAAGGAAACCATAAACAAAATGAAAAAACAACCCATAGAATGGGAGAAAATATTTACAACACACCCAACAGATTAATCTCCCAAATTTATAAACAGCTCACGAAGCTCAATATCCAAAAACCAAACAACCCAATCAAAAAATGGACAAAAGACCTAAATAGACATTTCTTCAAAGAATATATACAGATGGCCATTAGGCACATGAAAAGATGCTCAATATCATTAATTATTTGAGAAATGCAAATCAAAACTATGAATACGATGAGATATCACTTCACATAAGTCAGAATCAGTTCAGTTCAGTTCATTACAGTCACTCAGTCACGTCTGACTCTTTGCAACCCCATGGACTGCAGCACACCAGGCCTCCCTGTCCATCACCAACTCCCAGAGTTTACTCAAACTCATGCCCATTGAGTCAGTGATGCCATCCAACCATCTCATCCTCTGTCATCCCCTTCCATCTTTTCCAGCATCAGGGTCTTTTCCAGTGAGTCAGCTCTTCACATCAGATGGCCAAAGTATTGGAGTTTCAGCTTCAGCATCAGTCCTTCCAATGAATATTCAGGACTGATTTCCTTTAGGATGGACTGGTTGGATCTCCTTGCAGAATGGAGTCAGAATGGCCATCATCAAAAAATCTACAAGCAAGAGGTGCTAGAAAGGGTGTTCAGGAAAGGGAACTCTCTGAACTATTGGTAGGAATGTAAAGTGGTACAGCCACTATGGTGAACAGTATGGAAGTTCCATAAAAATCTAAGAAAATAACTACCGTATGAACAAGCAACTCCACTTCTGGGCATATGTCCAGAGAAAAACATGGTTTAAAAGGATGCATGCACCTCAGTGTTCATTGTAGCAAGCACTGTTTATAATCGCCAAGACGCAGAAGCACCTAAACATCAACTTACAGATAGATGGCTAAACACATTTATATAAACACATATAAACAATGGAATATTACCCACCATTAAAAAGTATGAAATAATGCCATTTGCAGCAACATAGATGGACATGGAGATTATCATACTAAATGATGTCAGACAAAGACAAATATATATTGCTTGCATGTAGAATCTAAAAAAAATTACATGAATGAACTTATTTACAAAGCAGAAACAGACTCACTGACAAAACAAACTAATGGTTACTAAAGAGGGAAACGTGGCAAGGAGGGATAAACTGGGAGCTTGCAATTGACATATACACATTACTATATTTAAAATAGATAACCAAGAAGGATATGTGATATAGCACAGGGAACTTTGCTCAATATTCTGTTATAAACTAAATGGAAAAGGAATTTGAAAAAAAAATAGATACGTGTATATGTATAACCGAATCACTGTGCTTTACACCTGAAACTAATACAACATTGTTAATCAACTATACTCCAACATAAAATAGAAATTTTTAAAAATTAAAAAGTAAATTGAAACAAATAAAAATATTCCAGCAGTGGTTCCAGAGGAGGAGCAGCAATTATGTATGGGGATACGGCCTGGAGGCAGAAATGAGAGCAAGGGTATCTGAGGCCCTAGGCCAGGTTTGTGAGCCCACCAGGGCATGTAGCAAGATTGGAAAAGGAGGTGAGTCATTATTGGGGTCTCCATGAAAAAGAGTAGGAAAAGCCCAGGTACAGCCATGCCAGACAAAACAATTGGCTTAGACCAACTCAGTCAGTGCCTGGAAAGGGGTTTGAACGATACGCCAGTGCTCATCCTTTTCTGGAGGGTCTTAGATTTCTCAGACTCCCTTCACGGGTCCTGCCAGGGTGTCAGTACTAGTCCATGTACGTCCGGCCCATTCATGCATTAGAAGGTGTAGGACACTTTGCTTGTTCATTTACTGCCTGTAGGGCCTATTTGGTGTTTGGCACATGCCACATTTTATTGACTAAATTCTTCCTTTCTCACTAATCTATCCACTGAGGGCGGGACTAAATTTTGATACTCTAGGGTCAGCTCCAAATCTCGTACACAGAAAGAAGCCAGTATGGTGGCTGCTGGTGGTGTTAGGCTAATTGCTTTGGCCACACATAGTCGTTGAATAAGAAGCAGACTTGGAATGAATCTTGGTTTTCTTGATTGATGACCTCTAACTTTAGGCTACACACAACCTCTCTGGGCCTTAGGTTCCTCATTTGCAACATGGAGGCTTGACAATGCTGCCTTCCTCCCAGGGTTCTTGGCGAGATTAAATCAGATCATGCTTGTTAAAGTAGGTGGCCAGCTCCAAAACACTATATAATTGAAAGATGTATATGAGATATTTATAAGTAGATAGAAATTTTTAATTTTTATTTACCAAAATATATTTAAAGCACTTATTTGAAAAGAACTTTCTGATAAGTCTGCTTAGGAATGAAGGTGAGATTCTAGTATTTCAAAGAAGGAAGTGGACACTCATACTCTACCTGAGAGGAGTAGAGTTGTGTTTGTTTTTGCACAGGGAGGGAGAAAATAGAGTGAAGAGGCAAGAGATGAGATGAGAAATCATGAGAAATTATCACCTCTAGGCTATATTTCTAGATTCACATGGGCCAGACTCCTTCCACTAAGAATTTTAAAAACACAGTTCTTTAAGAAAGAATTTCTGCCCTCTTCAACTCATTGTCATCTTTAGCATGCTATTTCTAGGGTGAGGAAGTAGGCCTTTTATTTGCTCTGTATAGAGCGGGTTGGCAGGCTTCGGGAGTTTTAGATGATGGTAATAGTGAGTTCTGGTAAAACGAGAAGTCAGGACAGGCTTGTAGGGTTAAAATGTGGAAGAATGAGGACAGCTAAAGATGGCTGGGCCTGGATCAGAGGGTGCTGGCTGTGGCAGAAGGACCAGGGGAGTGGCTAGCTGCGGAGGAAAGGGGAGCATACGGCTCAAGACGGAAAATTATGAACCAGGTGATACCATCAGGGAAAACCTGATGACTTCTGATATCATAACCAGAAACATAAGCCAAGTTCCTGAAGTGGAAATGGATCTACCTGAACATGGGTTAACAAGTCTTGAACTTAACGCTATTCTCTGTGGCCTAAGAACGGTCTTTTAAAAATTATTGTAAATAATAATTATAGTTATTATTTTATTACAATTATTAAAGATTAAAAGTTCACCATTTTAGCCATTTCTAAGTATACCGTTCATCTGCATTAAGTACATTTGCACTGTTGTTCAACTGTCATCATCATTCACCCCCAGAACTTTTTCACCTTCTCAAACTCAAATTCTGTATCCATTTAACACTAACTCCCCATTGATCCCTCTCCCAGGCTCTGGCAACTCCCCTTCTCCTTTCTGCCGGTATTAATTTGATTACTTTAGCTACCTCACATAAGCAGAATCATACAATATTTATTCTTTTACGACTGGTTTATTTCACTTACCATAATGTCCTCAAGGTTCGTTCACTTTGTAGCCTTTGTCAGAATTCCTTCTTAAGTTGATTAATACTTCATTGTGTGTACCTAATACCTTTTGTTTACCCAATCAACAGCTTAGGTTGTTTCTGCCTTTTGGTTATTGTGAATAAGGCGGCTATAAACAGAGGTGTACAAATACCTGTTTTGAGTCCTACTTTGACTTATTTTGGTTATAAACCCAGAGGTGGAATTGTTGGGCTATATGTTAATTCTGTTTAATTTTTTGAGGAATTACCTACTATTTTCCACAGCGGATACATCATTTTATATTCCTACCAGCAATGCATAAGGGTTCTGATTTCTCTACATCTATAAAAGCCTTTTTTGATGTATCTTAAGTGTGACATAGATTAGAATAGCTGCCACGTTGCCAATGGCAGTGACCTCACTTTGGATGATGCACGTACCTTACAAATATTTTGTAGTTCGCCTTTGAGTGCAGGTAATTTGAATTATGGTCTCTGTACTGTAACATGGTATAGCCCATGGCTGATCTTGTTTTGTTGTGATCTGCTCCCTCTTTTCTTGGTTATACCTTTGAATGGTGGCTTTGTGGCCAGATACATAACTCATCCCTGCTCCCAGAGAAAGAAGTAGCTCAAGTTACTGGCTTAGTTTTTCTAACCTCTCTTTAGAAAGTTGTTATTTTCACTTCATTCCAGACTGAGGAGCGGACTTTGGGTCTAGACAATGTAAACTACCCAGAAAGCCCTTCTGTTACCTGAGCCTGGCATCAAAATTGATTAAAGACATATATGGACAAACATAAAATAGGAAAGAGACAGAGAGTGGAGGATGAGGACACTATGTGGTAGGAATAGTCAAGCAAACCCTTTGATGGGGGCTGTAGAGGGTGCAGGGCATGGGAGCTGAGCGAGCAGAGAGGAAGCTTCTCAAGCTCTCTTCCTAACAGTCTCCCCCTGCCTTGGGCAGGTCGCGGTGGCTTAGTCCTTCAGACATGTCTGACTCTTGCAACTCTGTGGACTATAGCCTGCCAGGATCCTCTGTCTATGGAATTTTCCAGGCAAGAATACTGGAGTGGGTTACCATTTCCTTCTCCAGGGGACCTTCCTGACCTAGGAATAAAACTCAGCTCTCCTGCATGGCAGGAGGATTCTTTACCGAATAAGCCACCCACCAGGGGAGCCCTTGGTCAGGTGGGGCTCTTGCAACAGAGTCATTGGCAATCTTGCAAGATGCAAAGAAAGCCTCTTCCCTATTTGGGGTGTCTATCATTGATGGTGAAATTTTCAATTTCCTAATATTTGAAGAGCATCAAAAATTAATAGAAAGTATAGGCATATCTCAATATATTGTGCTTTACAAGTAATTGTGTTTTTACAAGTGGAAGCTTTGTGACAATCCCACCTTGAGCAAGTCTATTGGTGCCATTTTTTAACAGTGATTGCTCACTTAGTGATCTGTGTCACACTTCATAATTCTTGCAATATTTCCAACTTTTAAAATCATTATTATATTTATCATGGTGATCTGGAATCAGCGATCTTCGATGTTACTATTGTAACTCTTTTTTGTTTTGTATATTTAATTTAAGGGATATACATTGTTATTTTGACACTATTGCACACTTAATAGACTACAGTATAGTATGAATATAAGTTTCATGAACACTGGGAAACCAAAACATTGTGTGACTTGTCTTTATTGCAGTGATCTGTAACCAAACATGCCTCTGAGGTATCCCTGTATATTATTTTCCAAGTTGATTTTTATGTTTCTTTAATTTTACTTAATTTCTTAGATTTTCTCAAATGAGAATTAAAAAAAAAAAAATCTCTGCCCTTATGAAGTGTTTCTGAGCTAGTTCATCCTGATTCCTCATGGTTTATTCTGATTATTCTGAAAAGGATCTCAGGATTTATGCTCCAAATGGCTTTTCCCCAGGCTGGCAAGGAAGGTACCTTAATCAGTCAGGGATCGAGGTCTTGCCAAGGGAAAGAAGTCAGCCCAGAACAAGTATCCACCTGCCTTGAAGCCAGGAACAAACCAGCTTTAGGTGTGATCATGGACTGATTATGAATTTCTTGTTAGCTGAGACTGGGGATGATAAGCCTGGGTTGGTTTGGACCAAGAGTGTTAAATTCCCCATGAACTTGCAGTAAGTCATCCAGTGCCTGGTCTTGTTTCACAGGAGCCCTTGCAGCTGGTGACTCTCACATGTACCATCACGGTAACTCCCTTCTCCTACACATGTTCTTCAGACAAGTTCTTACCTGACCTGGGCGAGACTAAGGGAGACCAACAGGGAAGATTCCAGGGACAAGAGGCCACCTGCTCCTTCAGTCAGTCACCTGGGACTTGTCCTGACTTGGCTAAGAGCATCGCTAGGAAACCTCGATGTTCAGTGATGCATGCTCGCACGCAGGCCTTGGAAGTCTATTAAACATCAGGCTGTCCTTCTATGACTGATTTAAATGTCTGATGCTTTTTGAAAAAAGTTTTATCTGAAAATCAATTTTTTTTTTAAAAAAGCAAACTATATGAAACAATAAAAAGTTCTGCATTCCCTCATCCTAGCTTACAGTGCTGGGGATATAGTCTTTCAGGTATATTCTGCACACTCACACACACACACACACATATATATGTATACACAGTGAAGTGGTATTGCTCAGTCATGTCTGACTCTTTGCAATCCCATACATAGACTGTAGCCTACCAGGCTCCTCCATCCATGGGATTTTCCAGGCAAGAGTACTGGAGTGGGTTGCCATTTCCTTCTCCAGGGGATCTTCCCGACCCAGGGATCGACCCCAGGTCTCCCACATTGCAGGCAGACGCTTTACCGTCTGAGCTACCAGGGAAGCACATATATATAAAACCCAGGCCATACTGGGCTTCCCTGGTGGCTCAGATGGTAAAGAATCTGCCTACAATGCAGGAGAACTGGATCTGATCCCAGGGTCAGGGAAGATCCCCTGGAGAAGGGAATGGCTATGCACTCCAGTATTCTGGCCTGGAGAATCCCATGGACAGAGGAGCCTGGCAGGCTACAGTCCATACGGCCACAAAGAGTTGGACATGACTGAGCAACTAATACTTTCAGGTCATATAATAATATGGCCATACAATCTGCTTTATAGAATAGATACCCTTTGATGTCAACTAATTTGGATATACCAATAAGTAATCTACTTTCTGATAGTAAGTATTATAGATTCATATTCAAATCAGGTTCTGAACCTCAGCTCAACCAGAGTGTTTGGCTGAGTGTCACTGGTACAGCTGGCCCTGGGCTGTTGGCTCCCACTGCTGCTTGCCCCCGTGCTCCTGTGTGTGTCCACCGCAAGGATCATGGCATCTTATCAAGTGCCTGCGGAGGCTCAGGCAAGGACTCCTGGCGAGGGAGAGTGAGCATGTAGCCAGTTTGGCAGGAATATCCAATGGCCTCCAGGCTTTGTGGTCATCCAAGCATTGGCAGGACTTTGAATGTTGTCTGGGTCAGCAGAGGCTGGTGCTTTTTCTCATGAATGGGCCAACATCAGCTGCCAGCCAGAATCTCCAGAAACCTATGGTTGGTTTGTTTGTGGCCCAGACGTGCCAAGCAGTCAAATTTCTGGAATCTTCCTTGTTTTATCCCTGCTGTAGTGCAGAGGCACTTGCCACCATTGTTTGGGGGTTTGGGGACTACGGGAGTTTTGCTGTTCTAAATTCTTTTGGACAATCATAATTTGACTAATTTCTAGCATTTCAGAAGCAATTTTCTCTCAACTAAGACTCCCTCTTCTGAGCTGCCTCTTTGTGATGACTTCCAGGCCCTCCCATCTTTTGCCCTGACCACTTTCTTGAGCTCTTAGTCTGTTAAACCAACTTCCTTCCAAAACGTTCACCCTGCAATTCAGGCCCACGTCTAATTTGTTCAAAGTGAGGCTAATATCTTCACCTGGAATCCTGTGCCTGTTTCTTGTTTCTACCCATCTATTCGTTCTAGAGAGAAACCACTTAAATCATTCTTAATTTTTTTCCTCACTAATTGTTGATAAGTCCTGTTGATTCCAGCTCCAAAATGTCTTTCAAAATGTCTCCCTTTTCTCTAGTCCCACTGCTACTACCTCTAATGAGTCTGTCATTGTCTCCTGATTCAGTAAATATTTACTAACTACTACTATGTACTGGAGACACTTCTGCCATTCAGGGATTCATGGTTTAATGATTCCATTTAACTTGCAGAGGGATCTTACTGAATCACAAATCTGCTCACAATCTATCTCTGCTCAAAAACCCACATTAGCTCCTTGCTGTCTAAGGGGCTTCCTGGATGGCTCAGTAGTAAAGAATCTGCCTTTGGAGGGACCAAAGGCTACAGGTGATTCTCCAAAGGTCCTCTGGGTCTTGCATTCTGAGTAGGCCTCCAGTGAATATGAAGACAAAAAGTACCTCTGATTTGGAGATTAGTACCTGTTCAGTTATTTTAAACTTGTTTTGAAAGTTTTGTAAGAGGCTTTCTTTGCATTTAAGAAAGTGTGATTGTGAGAGGTTCTCCCCTCCCCGCCCCGCCCATAGCTCCAGCTCCTCGAGGGAGAAGTCTGCTAAGGAAGCTACTGTCCTGGAAACCCAAGGGCTGGAGTTCAGTCTCAGTTTTCTGGGCTTTATGTTTATTAAGATATTTAGATGGTAGCATAGGAAATAGAGGGAGAAGAGGGGTGCAAATCCATTATATTGCCTCGGGGCAATCTACCCTGCTCAATAAATTGCTCCAGACTTGTTATGGATTATGGCCCCACCTCTAAATTCATCTTTTGAAACTCCAACCCTCAGTACATCAGAAGGTGTACTGAGCTCCCCACCTAAATGTTATCACTATTCAACTTAGCCTCTAAAGCCCGACATGAACTGGGACCAGTGACCTCCTCCCCTCAGCCTCCTTAATCATTCTCAGTGTGTTGAAATACTGAATTTCCAAATACAGTATTTCCAAATTATATTTGAAGAGATAATTAAGTGGAAATGAGGCAAGGCCTAATCTGATAGCGTGAGCCCTGATCTGATAGGATGAGTATCTTTATGAGAAGAGGGAGGAGGTCTCAGGGACGTGCACACAAAGAAAAGCAGGCGAGGGCGCGGTGAGAAGGCAGCCATCTGCAAGCCAAGGAGAGAGGCCTCAGGAGAAACCAAACCTGCCCACGGTGTGATCTTGGACTTCTGGCCTCCAGAATTGTGAGAAAATAACTGTGGCTTCTCTGTGTTGAAGCCACTAAAACAGTCATATTTTCTCATGGCAGCCTGAGCAGACTAATACGAGACCCAAACAGCTACATTCTATTGTATTTAGGCATTAATTTGTCACCGAAATGTTCATTCACTCAACAAATAGGCACTGACCATCCCCTGGCACCAAAGCTCAAGTCTTGTAAAGGAGATGCAGTCCCTTTCATCACTAGGTGGAGGAGACAGACCTGGGAGGGGCCAGAGCAGGAGAGAAGGGTCTGGAAATGAGAGAGCTTGGTGGCCCGGTCCTGCTGGGTGCTCCAGTGAGGGTGGTGAGAATGATTAAGGAGGCTGAGGGGAGGAGGTCACTGGTCCCAGTTCATGTCGGGCTTTAGAGGCTAAGTTGAATAGTGATGACATTTAGGTGGGGAGCTCAGAGGTTCTGAGGGGTAGAACAGAGCTGGGGGTGCTCTGAGGCAGCAGCTGCAATTAGGATGGAGGGAAGGACACACATTTAATAGCCATGCCTTCCAGGTGCCCCGCAAGGGAATAAGGGGCTTTAAAAGAGGGGGCTGGCTTACGTTTTGGTCATTAGAGTAGAATGAGAGGCACAGTCCACTGAGTTCTCTCTCCCTCTCCCTCCCTCTTCTACCATTCGGCAGAAAAAAGCAATTTCTGGGGAACTTTTTCTACATATGTCTCACCCTTAAACACACACACACAGCTGCTTGAGCAAAGGGGTCATTACTAAGCCCTGCTCAGTTGGAAGTACACAAACCTCAATCAGCACAACTCACTCGACCAGTTCTACAGAGAGGAACGTGCAGACACCGCCACACTGGCAACCACCAGTGCAGGCAGGGCACCTCGGGCTGCCTTGATGTTCCCTCCCACTGACCCTGCCCTTGGAAATCACTCCCTCCCCCGCACTCTCCTACCCACCCCTCGCTCCTTCAGCTCATCACATCTCCCCTAATGCTAAGCTTGATGAGAACAGACTCAAGCCAACCAGGTTGTGTATAACACCTCAATTCTTCCTGTTAGACACCAGTGACAACCCAACAGTTTGAGGAGGGGAGCTTGAGCCTCTGCTTCACAGTCTCCCTTCTGGTTTGTGATGCCAAGGATCTTAAGCTGGAATCTGTGAAACACATCTTTGTTTTCATCAGCCTCTCATTGACATTCAGTATCTCCTTTAGTCATGAATAGAGACAACAAACCACCTCAGTCATTAACTTCTGTGTCTTTTCAGCAGGAGAAATCATGGGTATTTTTCTATCACATTTTAGATATTGTGGATATCTCAGAATTTCATTTATAGTTATCACTAAAACAGAGACACCACGCTGTTGACAAAGTTTTGACATATCTATAGTCGAAGCTTTGGTTTTTCCAGTAGTCATGTACGGATGTGAGAGTTGGACCATAAAGGCTGAGTGCCGAAGAACGGACAATTTCAAAGTGTGGTGCTGGAGAAGACTCTTGAGAGTCCCTTGGACTGCAAAGAGATCAAACCAGTCCATCCTAAAGGAAATCAGTCCTGAATATTCATTGGAAGGACTGATGCTGAAGCTGAAGCTCCAATACTTTGGCCACCTGATGCAAAGAGCCAACTCACTGGAAACTCATCAGCCAACTCCTGCTGCTGGGAGGGACTGGGGGCAGGAAGAGAAGGGGGCAACAGAGGATGAGATGGTTGGACGGTATCACTGACTCAATGGACATGAGTTTGAGCAAACTCAGGGAGATAGTGAAGGACAGAGAAGCCTGGTGTGCTGCAGTCCATGGGGTCACGAAGAGTCAGTCACAACTTAGCAACTGAAGAGCAGCAGCAGCAGCAGCAGAATTATTGGAACTGCCTCTGGATTATGTTATTGCACAGTTTCTGTTAGCTAAGGAGCACCCAGAGTTCCGTGGCATAGTAAAGGTTAAGAACCTCTGCCCCGGGCTGTAACTTAAAGGTCTGAGAAGGCTCCCTAGTGAAAACAGCTGCAGCCCTGCCCTGAGGATTCCAAGCCTGGGGCCTCGGTCCTTCATTCGTTCCTGTAGTGGTCCAAGACAGACCAAGAGCTGACAGTTTCTGAGGAAAATCGTGCTGGCCTCAGTGAGACCTGGAGTGCTCCGTGCAGTGCTGGGGTACCACCGCCCCATGCCCTGCCCCAGGTAGGGCCAGCTCCTATGAGCCTCAGTCATTTGTCTAAGACAAGACACAGAGAATGAAGGCAATATACCTGTGAACGAAGTGCCGTCTAGTGCTCTATTCCTGGGTACAGCCTTCTTCAAGCCTACCTCCCAACGGGGACCTCCACCTGGCACACGACACGGCTTCCGCCATCCACACACGCTGCCCACGTCCTCTGTTTCACACCGCTTCTCTCTTACACATGATGCTTTGACGCAAACGCCCTCCTCCCAGCCATCTGTCAAAATCCTATTCTCCTGTTCCCTTTCACCTCTTGGCTCAAGCTTTACTTTTAAAAAATTTAAAGTAAATGTAAGAAATTATTTAATTTTAAATTTAAATTTTAAAAAGTTTACTTAAAAAATTATTAAGGTTGAAATTCATATAACACAAATGAATCATTCTAGAGCGAGCAGTTTCACGGCATCCAGTACACTCACAATGTTATGCAACCAACATCTCTGTCTAGGTCCAAAACATTCCCAGCATTCCAAAATAAAACTTTATACTCATTCAACAGTTGCTCCTCTTTCAACACTCTCCCAGCCCCTGGCGACCAGTCCACATTCTGTCTCTATGGATTTGCATGTCTTGGATATTTCATATGAATGGAATCACACAAGATGTGGCCTTTCGGCTCTGGCTTCTCTCATTCAGCATAATGTTTTCCAGGCTCACTGAAGTTGTAGTACAAAGTACACACTTCAGTAATTCACTTCAGTCATGTTTATAGCTGAGTAATATTTCACTGCATGGATGCACCAGAATTCGTTTATCATTTCATCCACTGATGGACGTTTGGGTTGTTTCTGCTATTGTGGATGGTGCTGCTACGTGAATAGCGCTGCTATAAACACGCGAGTACAGAGATTTGTTTGAGTGTTCAGTTCTTTTGTATATATATCTAAGAGTGGATTTACTTGGTCATATGGTAATTCTATGTTTAACTTCTTGAGGAACCGCCAAAGTGTTTCCACAACAGCTGACCCATTTTGCATTCAAACCAGCAATGCACAAGTGTTCCAACTTTCCCACATCCTCATTAACACTTGCTGTGTGAAGCTTTACTTTTTTAAAAAACAGGGGAATAGTTTTTCTATTTACTTTGGGATTATTATGTGAAGCATCATGCCGTTCTTTAAGCCAAAATTTCCAATCAAGCTTAGAAAACACATAAGGCAATCATTTTGGAGAGTGGACAGGCTAATTAATTTAATTAGAATGGAATACCACCTTTCCAGTTATTTCATTTACTATGACTTATGCCGAAGCTTTACTATGTTGATGTGGCCCTTTTAAAACTAATTTTGTTTCTTTTTGGCTGTGCTGGGTCTTTTTTGCGGCACGGGCTTTTCTCTAGTTGTGCAGAGCAGGGGCTCCTCTCATTGCAGTGCTTGGGCTTCCCACTGTGGGAGCTTCTCTTGCGGAGCACGGGCTCTACAGTGCGAGGGGCTCAGTAGCTGTGGTCCCCAGGCTCTAGAACACAAGGTCAATGGCTGTGGTGAACTGGCTTAGTTGCTCCGTGGAATGTGGGATCTTCCTGGTTTAGGGACTGAATTCCTGTCTCCTGCATTGGCAGGTGGATTCTTTACCACTGAGCCACCAATGAAGCCCCTGCAGCTTTACTTTTTAATCCCTTCAATAATTTCTTCCTTTTATGCCCACTCCAGACTCTCCATACCCATAGCTGACCCATTCCTGCAGCACTGCCCTGAATCACACTATATTATAATTCTATACTGTTGTTCTGTGCTTGCACATCTCTTTCCATCGTTAGATTTGCCAGGCTGAGGTTGCTTGTGGGCAGAGATCCCTTGGTACCCGCAGAGAAGTGCTGGCCCCTCAGGTGGGCAATAGGTGTCTGAAGCCTAAATGTGTGACTGAAGGGCTCATGGGCTCCCTCCTGTGGTGAGCAGGAATAAACCTACACACCCAGCATCTTTGCCTGAAAAATCCCATGGACAGAGGAGCTTGGAGGGCTACAGTCTAAAGGGTCACAAACACTGAGTGTCTGAGCACTCACGCAGTCTCACCTGTCCTGGTCTGCCTTGACATACAAAAAGCCTTCAAATGAAGACAAATGAGACACCAGATGGGCAAGCATGCTGAGCTTTTTGGAGAAGAGAGCCCCTGTAAATCCACAGCTTTTATTGGAGAAACAAAGTAAATGACTCCAAACTGTCTTTGCTTTATCGTGCCTGAACAAGTAAGTTTGGAGGATGAAAAGAGCTCTTAGAGGCGCATAAATGAATCATCATGCAATAAACGTAAGCCTTCTGGGGAAACCGACTCTGGCATGCGATGCTCTTGCCTAGAGACGAGGTGAATGAGTGCCCCTGCGTGACTTAGCCCTTTCTCTTCCCTTGTTGTTTCTCACTGTAAAGTTGGAAGCGCTTTAGCATTCCTCCTCCTGCAGCCCACTTCAGAGCCTCTGTCCACTTTCCATTTATCAAAAGGCATCAAAACGTGCTAGGCCCCAGGAAAGCAGACATAAATCAGATCACATCCTGTTCTCAACATGTCCCTGTGTAAGATGAAGCATGTCAAGAAGCCACACACCTGGATTATTTTGGAGGAAAGAAATCTCCTTGAAAGGGGATATAACATTTGTTCATAGGCACACACGACAGATGTGGAGAAGAGCAGTTACAGGTGCTTGATTTTGGTTTTGTTAGGTGGGTCCCATCCTTTGACGAACAGCTAAATATTTTTCAGATGTGTTGGCAGTTTTAGGGCTGTTATAACACTTACTTTTCTAGTACCAATAGAAAGGCAGTAGATTAGGTCAGGGAGAAGGATTTGACTATTGAGATTTTCTCAATTGAAGTTATTTCACCATTAAAAAAAATAATTAAAAAGGCCTTTATGTATGGGAGAGGCAACTTAGGATAGGATAAGAAGGTGAGATTTGCAATTAAAGTCCTGGGTTTGAGTCCCAGTTTTGCTACTCATTTGTCATATTAAAACGGACAAGTCCCTGGACCTGGGATGCTCATCGGGGTCTGTCTTTTCTGTCACATCCCTATCTTGAGGAATTTAAATAACTAAATCTGGAGGCATTTCAACAGCTCATTACACTAGTCTGAGATCAAAGGCTTTGTTCTTGAATCCTAAGGTCACAGTCTTCATTTCTGAGTTCAGATGGACTGTTGTAAAAGCTATCCTGCTGTTGTTAGTATGATGTGAATTTCGGCCTTCAGGCTAGAGTTGCTGTTAAGGTGGGTAGTTGTCTCTGAACACCCAAGCCTGAACATCTGCTTTAACCAAGGTTGGGTTGTGCAGCTTTACCTTCTAGAGTCCCCCACAGAAGCCTTGTTAGATTTGGATAATTATGCTCCAATCCCTTCCCCGATACCTGTGGGCTCATCAGGCTTACTTTCTCGTGCTTCTCCAGGCCTCCCCACCCCTGCGCCCACCTGCTACTGTCACTTTTGCACTGACTCTGATGAAGAGTTTTGAGATGCCCCCAAAGGACCCCTGACTCACTAGTGGGCCTTACAGACTCATCTGAAATCTTGATGGGATTGTGGTGGGGCAAGCCCAGGGATGCTTACACGTGAAGGTGTGGCCAGCCTTCTCTCACCTGGCTTTCTCACTTTTCCATTTGTTCTTTTCATCTTCCCTTAGGCTGTAATTTTAAAAATAAGAGATCCTCCCCCAGGGTCTAGCCAGAACCATTGTGTCCACTCAGGCCTCAGCTTCTTATCAAATATTTTCCTATCAGAAACAGCCTTCTCTTCCCAGGGTGGGGTTCTTGCTTCGGAACCCATCTAATCCTTAGGGGCTCAAGCTTGGAGGCCAGTCCCAGGGCAACGTGAAACCTGCCAGGATTTGTGGATGGCCTGGATGTCCCTTTTAACACCCATGACCTGTATTTGGTACTTTACGTAAAACTCTAGAGCAAGTGACTTTCCACCATAAAGTTTATCATTAAAATGTTCTGAAGCTTTCTGTTTTTGAATCCCACACTCCCTGCCGATTTTCTGCAGACAGAGCCATCTGGTGGGACTTCCTCCAGACAACCACAAGAGGGCACATGATTGCCAGCTCATAAGCCCTCCGCACAGCCAACAGCCGATTCCTGGGGCTTTGCTGTAGAAAGGACAGTTTCTGTTTGTTTGTTTGTTTTCCCTCAGAAACAGGAGGAAAGCAGTTGAAATTCCCGGGATGCAGCTAAGGCATTTTCTATGGCATTCATCTGTGAAATGTTGGCTGCGAGAAAGACATTCTGGCAGGCAGAGGAAAGACCGCATTCTCTGTTTCTCTCGCGTAGTCCCAGCCCAGGGAGAAGAAAAGGGCTGCAGAAAGTTGAACAAATCATTTTTGTTGTTCCTGAGATTACTAGAGGAATATGCTGGGAGGCTACATGTGTCTAGCAGACCTCATGGTATAGTGTAAATAAAGTATTTTGGAATTAGGTCTATATGGGATTCTTTTCCCTTTCCCAGGCTTCCTGTCAGGAGCGCTGCTGGCTACCCTGGAGAAACTCCAACAGTAACTTGATGCGAGGTCAAGAGGTGTTAGGATTGTCCCTTGGATTGGGGCCCTCGGGCCCTGATTTCAGATGAAGTGTGATGAGACACTATTCTGGAGGGTAACATGGAGATAGTGATGGGATGGGAAAGTTAACTGGGCTGAGTAAACATGAGTGTAGGTCAAAAGTCAGAAGTGACCTTTTAAAGATCAAAATTAGATTGCTTAACTTCTAAAGTAGCAGACAAAACTTCAACTATAAGTGAAAATGAAAGAAGAAAAAAAGGAATTAAAAACAAAAAACCTGTACTATCAATGAGAACTCTCAGCTCAGATGTTGAACTAAGTCCTCATAAAACAGTATGAAATGTTTCCCAGCTCCAGCACCTACCAACTCTGTGACCTTGGGCTGAATACACAATTTCTCTGAACTTCAGTTTCCTCATCTCTAATATGGGGAAAACTATCATGGTTACTAGCTGACTATGAAGAGTAAATAGCATAATGTGCCTGAGAGTGCTCTCCTACGTGGCTCTTTGTAGACAGTGAATATTCTAGTTCTCTCCTCTCTTCTCCCTCTTTAGCAAGTTTAGCTTATAAACACTTACTCATTCAAGAATATTTCCTGAGCACCTGTATCAGTTAGGTTGCTTTCAATTGCAAGTGACAGAAAACCTCACCTAAATGGCAGTAAACAATAAGGAAAAGGTATTATCTCATTGGGGTTCCCTGGTGGCTCAGATGGTAAAGAACCTGCCTGTAATGCAGGAGATCTGGGTTCAATCCCTGGTCTGGGCAGGGCAGTTCTAGGGTGGGTTACTGTGGAGTCTTGGCACAATTACTAAGGACTTGACTCCTTCACTACTTTAGCTCCATCCTCCTCAGCAAGTTTGCGTCTGTCCCGGTACCTCTCTCTCCCAGGCTGCAGAACTGCTGCCCACTCACCTGGAAGCAGGCCTGGGCTCTTCCCTTTCACACAACTCTTCAGAATTCTCCTCGAACTGTTTTCCAGAAGTTGCCCCAACAGACCTTATCTCATGTCACATGGACCAAAAGTGGGTTACTTTTCTCCTCCCTGAATCAGTTCCTAGTGAGATGAATGAGCTTCTGTGATTGGAATGGACCAGTTGTCATCCACCCTGAGATGTCCCTTCAGTTCAGTTCGGCTCAGTCGTGTCTGACTCTTTGTGACCCTATTGACTGCAGCATGCCAGACCTCCCTGTCCATCACCAGCTCCCGGGGTTTACTCAGACTTGTGTCCATTGAGTCAGTGATGCCATGCATCCATCTCATCCTCTGTTGTCCCCTTCTCCTCCCATCTTCAGTCTTTCCCAGCATCAGGGTATTTTCCAATGAGTCAGTCAGTTCTTCGCATGAGGTGGCCAAAGTATTGGAGTTTCAGCTTCAGCATCAGTCCTTCCAAAGAACACTCAGGACTGATTTCCTTTAGGATGAACTGGTTGGATCTCCTTGCAGTCCAAGGGACTCTCAAGAGTCTTCTCCAACACCACAGTTCAAAAGCATCAATTCTTCGGTGCTCAGGTTTTTTTTTATAGTCCAACTCTCACATCCATACATGACTACTGGGAAAACCATAGCTTTGACTAGATGGACCTTTGTTGGCAAATTGATGTCTCTGCTTTTTAATATGCTGTCTAGGTTGATCATAGCTTTTCTTCCAAGGAGCAAGCATCTTTTAATTTCATGGCTGCAGTTCACCATCTGCAGTGATTTTGGAGCCCCCCAAAATAAAGTCTGTCACTGTTTCCACTGTTTCCCATCTATTTGCCATGAAGTAAAGGGACCAGATTCCATGATCTTAGTTTTCTGAGTGTTGAGTTTTAAGCCAACTTTTTCACTCTCTTCTTTCTCTTTCATCAAGAGGCCTTTAGTTCTTCTTTGCTTTCTGCCATAAGGGTGGTGTCATCTGCATATCTGAGTTATTGATACTTCTCCTGGCAATCTTGATTCCAGCTTGTGCTTCATCAAGCCCAGTGTTTCTCATGATGTACTCTGCATAGAAGTGAAATAAGCAGGGTGACAATATACAGCCTTGACGTACTCCTTTCCCATTTTGGAACCTAAGAGGAAGCGGTGGCTGCGCAGTGCAGGAGCGACTGTGAGATGTCCCTTAGTTTTCCAGAACTATTGATGCCAGAACAAAATCAATCAGGTAAAGACAGAAGGGAAGAAGAAATGGCTATTGGCAGGCAACCAAGGGTATTTTCTAGGCATTGTAGTTGGTGTTGAGCATACAGTAGTTAAGCCTAGAGGAGGGCATGGCAACCCACTCCAGTATTCTTGCCTGCAGAACCCCATGGACAGAAGAGCCTGCCAGGGTCCCAAACAGTTGGACACGACTGAAGCAACTTAGCACAAGTGACTGAGCATGCAGGGACACAACAGTAGTGAAGACAGACGCCATTCCTGGGGAGCTTGTATGAGAGGTCACAGACAAGTAAACTGGCATTAACAGCATAGTGTATAGGTGCCATGCAGAAAGAACTGTATGGCAGTGACCCATAATTGGTGGCAAGGGAAGACTTCCTGGAGGAGTTGCTCTTTGAGAGATAACATAGGCATTTTCCAAATGATTAGGGGTAGTAGTAGAATGAGAGCTTGCATGAGAGCCCTGGGAGCAAGAGTGATTATAGTATATTCAGGAAGTGGAGAGAAGTTCACCCTGGGAGGGGAGCCTGAGAGAGAGTTGGCTGGGTGGTTAATAGGGGCCAGTCACAAAGACCATGGAAAACACGTGGGGAAGTTGAAATTCTATTCTGACAGCAACAGGTCAAGTACATTGAGAGCAATGATCTTCAAAATATGGGTGTGAAATCAATACAGGAGTTCATAACCTGCATATAAAAATAATGGTGAGTTAAGTAGTAATTATTATAGCCCATCACAGCACTTCTCTGAGAGTTTCATGTATCCCTGTTAACTCTGATCCTCAGATGTTGCTTCTGTCTTTATGTCCATTTTTCAGATGAGGAAGCTGAAGTACTTGTCTAAGGTCTGTTGTGGATTGAATTGTGTCCCCCTCAAAACAAACATGCTAAAGGGCTAACTCCCACCATCTCACGTGGTGGTTTAGTCACTAAGCTGTGTCCAACTCTTGTGACCCCATGCACTGTATCGTTCCAGGCTCCTTTGTCCATGGGATTTCCCATGCAGGAATACTGGAGTAGATTGCCATTCCCTTCTCCAGGGGATCTTTCCGACCCAGGGACTGAACCCAGGTCTTACACTTTGCAGATGGATTCTTTACCGACTGAGTCACCAGTTTTCATTCCAATCCCAAAGAAAGGCAATGCCAAAGAATGCTCAAACTACCACACAATTGAACTCATCTCACATGCTAGCAAATTAATGCTCAAAATTTTCCAAGCAAGGCTTCAACAGTACATGAATTGAGAACTTCCAGATGTTCAAGTTGGATTTAAAAAAGGCAGAGGAATCAAATTGCCAACATCTGCTGGGTCATTGAAAAAGCAAGAGAGTTCCAGAAAAACATCTATTTCTGCTTTATTGACTATGCCAAAACCTTTGACTGTGTGGATCACAACAAACTGTGGAAAATACTTAAAGAGATGGGAATACAAGACCACCTTACCTGCTTCCTGAAAAACCTATATGCAGGTCAAAAAGCAACAGTTAGAACTGGACGTGGAACAACAAACTGGTTCCAAATAGGAAAAGGAGTACGTCAAGGCTGTATATTGTCACCCTGCTTATTTAACTTATATGCAGAGTACATCATGAGAAACGCTGGGCTGGAAGAAGCACAAACTGGAATCAAGATTGCAGGGAGAAATATCAATAACAGATATGCAGATGGCATCATCCTTATGGCAGAAAGCAAAGAGGAACTAAAGAGCCTCTTGATGAAAGTGAAAGAGGAGAGTAAAAAAGCTGACTTAAAACTCAACATTCAAAAAATGAAGATCATGGTACCATCACTTCATGGCAAACAGATGAAACAATGGAAACAGTGAGAGACTTTATTTTCTTGGGCTCCAAAATCACTGCAGATGGTGATTGCAGCCATGAAATTAAAAGACACTAGCTCCTAGGAAGAAAAGCTATGACAAACCTAGACAGCATGTTAAAAAGCAGAGACATTTGCTGACAAACGTCCGTCTAGTCAAAGGTATGGTTTTTCCAGTAGTTCATGTATGGATGGGAGAGTTGGACTGTGAAGAAAGCTGAGCACCGAAAAGTTGATGCTTTTGAACTGTGGTGTTGGAGAAGACTCTTGAGAGTCCCTTGGACTGCAAGGAGATCCAACCAGTCCATCCTAAAAGAAATCGGTCCTGAATATTCATTGGAAGGACTGATGCTGAAGCTGAAGCTCCAATACTTTGGCCATCTGATGCAAAGAACTGACTCATTGGGAAAGACCCTGATGCTGAGGAAGATTAAAGGCAGGAGGAGAAGGGGATGACAGAGGATGAGATGGTTGGATGGCATCACCGACTCAATGGACATGAGTTTGAACAAGCTCCGGGAGTTGACAGGGTGGCCTGCATACTGCAGTCCATAGGGTTGCAAAGAGTTGGACATGACTGAGCAACTGAATTACACTGAACTGAGCCGCCAGGGGAAACCCCCACCATCTCAGAATGGGTCTTTATTTGGAAATAAGGTGTTACAGATATCATAAGTTAAGATGAGGTCATGCTGGAGCAGAGTGGCCCCTAATCCAACATGGCTGGTATTGATATCAGAAGAAGACTATGTGAAGTCAGGGACACAGGGAGAGCACCATGTAAAGATGGAGGAGGAGAGGAGAGTGCTGGGTCCACAAACCAAGGATGGCCAGGCTGGCTGGCTGGCACTGAAGCCAGGAGGGAGGCATGAACAGATTCTCCCAAACACATGTCCATTGAGTCGGTGATGCCATCCAACCATCTCATCCTCTGTCGTCCCCTTCTCCTCCTGCCTTCAATCTTTCCCAGCATCAGGGTCTTTTCCAATGAGTCAGTTCTTTGCATCAGATGGCCAAAGCTACTCTCATATCTCTCAGGAGGAGTCTACCCTGCTGACACGTGGATTGGAGACCTCCAGAGCTGTCATAGAATAAATATTTTTTGTTTAAAACCACTCAGGTTGTGCTTGTTAACACGGCTAATAACTGAGGAACTGAGATGGAAAACCATATCCTGGCCACTCTCAACCACTGTACTTTTCCCAGTAGGAAAGAGAACACAATGTAAGTAGCTGAGGGGAAGGTTTTAGGTGTCTATCTGTTTGTGTATATGTATGCATGCACGTAAATATACACCGGGTCATAATGTAAGATGCAGTTCACTGAAGTTTGCAAGCCACTGAATTAAAAAGGGTTTGAACAGAGTAATAAGATCAATTTTCATTTTAGAAGAAACAAAACAAAAAAAAAACAAAAAAATAGAAGAAACAAAGACAGGTCAAGATTTTAGAACTGGAATCAAGTAGGGTAAACTCATTTGTAGGGATGAATTCAAAGCCTCCCCTGCCAGGATGAGATGATAAGGTTTCTGCCTGAGGTTGATGGTGGGGCAGGGGTATCACTTGAGTGGGTGCTGGTCAAGGCAGACCTGTTGTAATCTAAGTGTATGGTGCCCTATGACATTGTGCAGTGCGCAACCTGGAGACTGTCCTTGGTGTTCCTAGGATTGGATTAGAGATGGTCACTGGGGAAGTGGGGAGCAGCTGTACCAATCCCTCTTCTCAAGCATGTTTTTCGAAATGGGTACCTTTGTAACAGATCCTTAAAGGTAACATGTTGGCATTCCATGTATAAAATCTGCAGTGGACAGGCAGCAAGGGCAGCAAGACTGTGAGACCCAGGCCTAGGGATATGAGCTCCTCCAGAAGCTTAGTTCCCTTACCAGAACATAAGGCCATGAGGACACAGACTTCTTCCATGATACTTGGTGCTGATCCCCAAAGCCTAGAATAAACACTCACCAGATGCTTAATAAATATTGTTGAATTAATATTAAAAGCAATATAGTGAGGAATATGCCTGAAGCGAAGTCACAGGGTGATCACGTTTAATGTCCTTGCTCCCTCACCAGCCCCGCCCCCCTGTGGCAGTACCACCCCTCCCCCACAGGCCCCAGCTACGCATCTCCTCCCATATCCCTCCCACTGCAGCGACTCTCCAAGTCCCTGTCTGCCTCTCCTGCCCATGACATGACCCAAGGAAAAGGGGCAAGCTGCGTGGCCTCTGCTGAGTCACATCCCCTCTGACAACGAGCCCATCACTCAACAGCTGCAGAGGCGACCGTGACATTTGTGGATGCCCTGAGCCCTGTTCCGCGGCAAGGGATGATCGCAGCGTGCACAAATCCTCGTCTGAAGACCGCGGTGTCTAGCTAGAGTGACTGACAGAATTAAACATGGTCTATACTCACGGGAAGTCCAAGAGGGATTTATGGCCCAATACAAAGAAATGCAAATTTTGCTCTCATTCAAACCATTCCTATGCTATCATCGATTTTTCTTTCCTTCTCTAGGTGTCAGGCTTAACTCAGCCTTCCGCATTAGGAAGCTGACTCAGTCTGCGGCGCCACACCTCCCTACTTGCTGTGTCTGCCAGCGGGGGTCTGTGGCTCATGGATGCCTCAGTGGCCCTCTGTTGCCTGAGCTTTGTTCTGGGGAGACTGTCCCTGTGTTCCTCGAGGCAGGGGCCCATTCAGGGAGGGCACCTCTCCCAGGGTGCCTGGGATTTTCCTTCTTTTAGCCAAGAGTCCTGTGTGGGAGGATGCCTCTCAGACCTGGGTACGCTGGGATGACACGCAGCACTAAGAGGGAGCGGGAGCTTGGGCCTGCTTGTTGGCACAACCAAATTGGCTAATGCTAGCTGTGCCAAAAGTAGAAGCATCTCTCTCTGGTAAGATCCTGTTTTATTTTCATTTAAATGAGATGGAAGAAATGTAAGACACCCAGAGAGAGAAGATTCTACCCCACTTCCCATCCCCCAGCCAAAGAGGTGGTGAGGAAAACCCAGACTGCCTGCATTTGAGTTCCCACCTGGGCACTTCCTAACTACAAGTTAACTCAACCCCTTGGTGTCCCAGGTTCTTCCTTAGTAAGATAACTATTAAGAAAAAAAAAACATGTCTTTTGATTTGCAAAAAAAAAAAAAATCTACAATGAACAATCACCTCACACAGCTCAAAATGGCCATTGTCAAAAAGTCTACAAACAATAAATGCTGAAGAGAGTGTGGAGAAAAGGGAATCCTCCTAGACTGTTGGTGGGAATGTAAATTGGTGCAGCCACTGTGGAAAATAGTGTGCGTGTACATGCATACTAAGTTGCTTCAGCTGTGTCCGATTCTTTGCAACTCCATTGACTGTAGCCTGCAAGGCTCCTCTGTCCATGGGATTCTCGAGGCAGGAATACTGGGATGGGTTGCCATGCCCTTCTCCGGGGGATCATCCTGACCCAGGGATTGAACCTATGTCTCTCATGTCTCCTGCACGGGCAGGCGCATTCTTTACCACTAGCAGGAGACTTGTTTAAAAAAAAAACTAAAAATAGAGCTGCCGTATGATCCAGCAATCCCACTCCTGTGCCTATATCCAGAGGAAGCCATGATTCAAAAAGATACATGCGCCCCAATATTCAGCACAGCACTATTTACAATAGCCAAGAATGGAAGCAACTCAACGTCCATCAACAGAGGAAGGGATAAAAAAGACATGGAACGTATATACAATGAAATATTACTCAGCCATAAAAAGGAATGAAATAATATCATTTGCAGCAACATGGTTGGACCTAGAGATTATCATACTAAATGAAGTAAATCAGACAAAGACAAAACATTTATACATGGAATCTAGAAAAAAAGGATACAAATGAACTTATCTACAAAACAGACTTACAGACTTTGAAAAAGAACTATGGTTACTAAAGAGGAAACCAACTGGGGGGAAGGTGGGGATAATCAGGAGTTTGGGATTAACACAGACATACTGCTATAAATAATCAACAAGGACCTTTTGCATAGCACAGGGATTCTACTCAATATTCTGTAATTACCTACATGAGAAAAGGATCTTAAAAAGAATGTATATGTGTATATGTGTAACTGATTCATTTGCTGTATATCTGAAACACAACATTGTAAATCAACTATACTCCAATATAAAATAAAAAATGGTTAAAGCATGTCTTATGGGGTCACACTACAGGTCAGAGAGAAAAA
Source organism: Oryx dammah (assembly GCF_014754425.2). Lineage (NCBI taxonomy): Eukaryota > Metazoa > Chordata > Mammalia > Artiodactyla > Bovidae > Oryx > Oryx dammah. Next base: position 98,386,603 of record NW_024070211.1, on the reverse strand, counting down.
ATTATATAATACTCTTTTAGCTGCAAATAGCTGGACAATTATTATTGTCACACCTTCTCTGCAGAAATGGGATTCTTCTATTTTCTGGAGCCTGCACTGCTTCCTTGGCAATGAGGGGGTTAAAGAACCCTGATGCTTACAGATGAACATGACTAAGAGACAGTTCTAATGGGAAGGTGTGATCTCTTCTTCTTCTCTCCTTTTTAAAATATTTTATGTTAAATATAAGAAACACAGGGAAAAAAAAAAGTGAAAGTCGCTCTGTCGTGTCCGACTCCAGGGACGATATAGTCCATGGAATTCTCCAGGCCAGAATCCTGGAGTGGGTAGCCGTTCCCTTCTCCAGGGGATCTTCCAAACCTAGGGCTCCCTCACTGCAGGCAGATTCTTTACCAGCTGAGCCACAGGGAAGCCCAAGAATGCTGGAGTGGGTAGCCCATCTGTTCTCCAGGGGATCTTCCAGAACCAGGAATTGAACCCGGTCTCCTACACTGCAGGTGGATTCTTTACCAGCTAAGCTACCAAACACAGAGAGTGCCATAAAACAAATGTAAGCTTCATAAATTACTATAGAGTGAAAACTCTCATAACTAATACTTTTGTTAGAAGGCAGAATTTTGCTGGCCTTCCCAGGACCCCTCTCCACTGCTCTTCCCAAATTCTACCCAGTCTTTTCCCTGTGGTTCCTATATGGCAGGCAGATTCTTTACCACTTGCGCCCCTGGGGAAGCCCCTGCTAAGAGTATCCTCATATTTCTTGTATCAAGAGATGACCCATTTTTTTGTTTGTTTTCTTCAGGGTACAAAAAAGTGGCCCTGGTACTACCTAATCACAACTCTTTTGCTTCATTTGGAAACAGAGGGCTGGGGTCTCCTCTTATTTATAGGAAATAAAAAAACAAAGCAGCATGATTTCTAAAGGAAAGGGTTAAAGTAGGAACTTGCAAACATTACCTCCTTTTTTGTGACTACGCTTCCTATTGCCTGGAAGGGGCACAGAGATCTCGGTGTCTGTTGCTTAAAGAAAATAGACAATAGTCACAGCCCATTAAAATTCCATCTGCTTCCCATAAAATGGAAAAGTCATTACTGGCCGAGTCAGGGGGTCTCAGGCTCATGTGGAGGAAGCGATCACCTACCAGCTCTCCCTTTACAACCTTGCTGTTTGCAAAAGGACGAGTCACCACCTTATTTTTCTATCACGTCAGTGCTTTTTACATTGAACTGTGCTTCTCCCCAAATAGTTGTTGGTATAAAACATTCCTAATATTATTTTGAATGGTGCTGAGAAAAATGCAGGGCCAGATGTGTGGGAATGGTATTAATTGCTGGATTTAGAAAGGAAGAGGCTGGGTGGGTGTGGAGAAGGTCACTGGGACTTAGGACTTGAATCAGACAGGGAGGGAACATGCTTCCCTGGGGCATGGGGTGTGGAAGGGAAACAGCTTAATGGAGGAAATTATTCATTGATGGCCAGGCAGTTAGAAATTCACACCAGGAAGCACAATTTGAAATATGGCTTGGTGTATCTGTCAGGATTTGTTTCATTTAACAGAACTGAAAGAAAATCCAAATAACAGTGGTTTAAAAACAATAAAGGATAATTTATCTTTGGTGGTATGGATTCAGTAGTGGGTGTGTTGATTCCATGGTTGGCAGAGACTTCTACCTTTCTGCTTTGTCATCCTTAGAATGGGGATGTCCACCCTCAAGGACACCTTGTGGTCCGAGGTAGCTGCTGGAAGTCTTGCCACCACCTCCAAGATTTAGGCAGGAGGAATCAGGGAAAGGTGGCGCTAGCGGTAAAGAACCTGCCTGCCAATGCAGGGGACTTGAGACAAGGGTTTGATCCCTGGGTTAGGATGATCCCCTGGAGAAGGGCATGGCAACCCGCTCCAGTATTCTTGCTTGGAGAATCCCATGGACAGAGGAGCCGGGGGGGCTACAAGTCCATGGGGTCACAAACAGTCCAACACGACTGAAGCGACTTAGCACGCACAAAAATCAGGAAAAGGTCAACAGGGTGTATATCAGCCCTTTAAGCAGCCTTCCCAGAAACAGCACCCAACAGCTTCTGCTCACATCTCAGTGGATAGGCTGAAAAGGAAGCTGGGAAATAGTCTTGAGTTTTTGGAATAAATTAGACCCTTCTGGAAAGTTAGATGGGGAGAATGACTAGGTGGGTAGGGCAACCAGCAATCTTTTCTACATGTGATGAGGCAGTCACGTATCATTGGTTAAATGTAGAGACTACAGCGTTACTTGGGTTAATGTCTGAGCTATAGATGATCAACAGCAAGACACCTAACATTTCTAAGATACAATTCCCTCATCTGTAAAATGAAGAAAGCAATAAAACCTCTTGCAGAGGCTTGTTGTGAGAGTCAGGTAAAAATGTTGATGTAGAATGCTCAGGACAGTGCGTGTTACAGTGAAAGGCCTCCAAAATGGCAGCTATTGTCGTACCTATGATTTAAGAGGCTGGGAAAGCAATATTTCTACAACTTTTATGCTTGTTCATGATAAAAAATCAAACCCCATTGAAATAAATGTATCATTCAAAAGGCATGACTGAAGGAGGTCTCCAAATCTGTGATGATGGCTCCTGTTAAGTGCAATCCCCACAGGACTAAATGACGCAGGTATCCTTGAATTCCTCTGTGAGAGGGCCTGACCATTTTGAGGGACTCCCCTTGCACCTGAGTGGATGCAGGTTCTTCCATATCCCACTGTTGTCCACCTGGTAGAGACTGGAAGGGCAGATGCTGCACTGATCTTGCTTGAATGAGTCGGACAGCCATGGGAAGTTCTGTGGCTGGACATCCTGCCTTCAGATTTATTCTACCCTGACTCCAAGAGCGAGCCCCTCACCACGTGCTCTCCTTCTATGGGGTTCTGACCATTCTGCTTAGATCTCCAGCTTCCTTACCTCTCTGCAATGCTCTTTGGCTCCATTTCTTTGGTAGCCCTGGTCCAAGGGACCCACCCTATTGAGTCAGTACTTCCCAAACTGTGTCCCAAGGAACAGTCTCAAACACTTTTCCATTATAAAATATGTGTGAGAAACATATACTCTACGCCATCTTGGGGAAGTCACACCACACACTAACATGTTAAAGGCTCTGAGAAGTTCAGCAAAGAAATAAGTTACTATTATACTCAACATGTCCCACTTATCAACTAAAAGACCTTGGCCTAGAGGCCAAGTTTCCTTGTTCCTGGGAGAACTTCCTAGTGAATCCCTCTTTTCAGCCAAGGAAAAGAGTTGAAGCCCATGGGCAGATCTGAGATAACCACCAATTAATTGACACCAATAAATGATACATCATTTCCTGGTGCCATTTATAGATGCTTCTTGCCTCTTTCTGTTCTTTGGGATGAAAAATGATATCATGTGAGTGAAAAGTGCTTTAGAAGCCATTTAAATGCTGTGTAAATGTTAATTGTTACCAGTACAATGACTCACTCTGGCACTCCAAACCCTTTTTCCCTGGGAAGTGGCATTTTCAGAATTATAACAGTTCCATAACAGAGTTGAAACCTACACACATAATAATGGCCATTTCTACCAAAGGGTCCTTTCTGTTCATGCAATAGGTAAACAATCTGTTCCTACAGAATGGAGGAAGAAATAAGTATAGACACAAACCCCCTTGAATCCTCAGGTTACCTCCAGTCACACAAACCCCAAAGCCACTCCACCACCAAGCCCAGACACTCAGAGCTGTCTCTTGCCTGCCTGGCCACAAACCATCAGGGTCAGACCCTCTAGGTCCCCACAGGCTCCGCAGTGACCGCCCCTGGCGTCAGACTTCACAGGAACTGTCTCCTTAGGATCCCTGTGAACCTGGGCCAGGAAATGCCAGGCGAGACCTGATTCGCCTGAGCCACTGAACAATGGACTCTTCCTTGTTTGTTTTGAGAGATTTCAGTTGGTAGCTCCTCCTTTCCTCGACACCACAGCAGTTTTCAGAGGCACACCCAGTGCAGAGCACATCCAGGGCTGGCACGGGCTCAAGGGCAAGGTTTAAGTTCATTTTGCTGACTTCTTTCCCGTTTCTCCTCCAGAGAAAACAGAAAAGAAAGGTCTCTATAGCCCAAATAAAACAGCCACAACTAAAAATATTTGACTAAGACAGACACAGAACAGCAAAAATTGTATAATTCCACTTATATAAGGTATCTAGTTCGATGAAGCAACTTCACAGAAAGCAGGATGAGTGTAACCAGGGGCAGGCAGCAGGGAGGAACGGGGAGTAACTATGTGGAGAGTGTGAAGGTTTTGGGTAGGGAATGACAAAAAAGCTCTGGAGATGGACAGTTGATGAGAGCTGCACGATAGCGTGCATGTATTTAATGCCCCTGAACTGTACACTTAGAAGTTGTCAAAAATGTACATTTTATGATATGTATATTTTGCCACAATAAAACAAAATAAACAGCAATGACTTCAATAAAATATTTGCTATGGTTCCCTGAACATGATGTCCATCCCCAGGGACAGCTCATCATCCATATGTAGCAGATGTGGTCCCGGGAAGAAGGATAAGAGGCCCCCCAGTCACCCTTCAGTCCTGGGTGACTGAATCCCACGTGGGGGAACCCAGCCAGAGTGCCGCTCAGAGCGCCGCCTGTGAAGCTCTGGGACGTAAGCAGGAAGGCTCATCTATGCTTTCTTGAGCAGCTTTCTGAAGTCTCAAGGCAGCCTGTAAAATTCTTTTGACAGACACTGGAAAGTCCCGGGAAGACGTCCAGGCTTCTCTTAGGACGAGAGCTCCACGAGAGGAGAGTTGGGGATCACAGAGGGTCATCTGCGAGGAGGTAGAAGGAAAACGGAGTTTACTCAGCAAAGACAGGTTTCCTAAGGTCTTTTGTTTGACCCAGGAAAAATGAGACGACAGATTGGTGGCCGAACTGTCTGAATTTCAGACAGCAGCCACTAGGTGGCGCACACACCATAATAAATACCCTGAGAAGAGGCAGTTTCATCAGCAAATTGAGTTTCAAGGTTCAGTTCAGAAGCAGGGGAGAGTTTACAAATAAGCTACTCCTCGTCGAAGCCGAAAAACAATCCCCACATCTAAACCCTTCTAGATTCAACCTAACGATGGCAGGGCTTCGATCGTCTTGATGACAACAGGGAGGAGGGCATCGTATCTACCTGAGGATCGGTCATGGCCTTTTCCTGGAGGAGACAGAGGTAATGTGAGCCCATGGAGAGAGAGGTAACGTGAGCTCCCAAGAAAGGGCCCTGTTCACAGGGGCCATTGTTTCTCCCAAGAAAGGGTTAGCGGTGGCACTTCCAGAACACGGTGGTAGGAGGTGAAGAATGGATTCAGTCTGCTCAGCTCCTGGAGTGGGTTTTTTCCCCTCCCCCTTTCAAGCCTGTATGTTCTCAGCAAGTGCTCAAGTGTGCAGGAGACCAGGACAAAGGCCATCAACCCGGAATGTAGAGCTCTGCACCAGGAAGACGAAGAGGGGGCAGCTCCTCTCACCACCCAGGGTCATTCTTATTTACACAAACAATTAACAGACACACATACAAACCCAGCTGGGAACAGACCTGGTAATGACCTAGATAATAAAGCGATCCAGTACTGCAGAGAGTGGAGCAAGCAGCGTCTCTCTCTTGTTCCCAAGGTAGTTTCACTTTTCTCTCCTCTGTCACACAGCTGTGTGGGGCAGGTCTGTTCTGATTCAGTGCAAAGTGGCATCCATCAGTCAGAGGCACTGATGAAGGGCCCCCCAAGGGCTTGACTCAAGGATGGGGTGAGATATGGCGGAAGGAGAAACTTCTGCCTCAGTGTCTAGGAAAACTATAGTCTAGGATTGTATTATCCATGTCAGTAGCCACTAGCCACATGTGGCTATTTATATTAAAATAAAAAGTAAAGAAAATTGAAAATTAAACTCCTAAGCCATACATACAGCTAGTGGCTACTGTACTGGACAGCACCAAAACCATTTCCATCATTGCAGAAAGTCCACTGTGGTACTAGTGGTAAAGAACCTGCTTGCCAACTCAGGAGACATTAGAGATGGGGGTTCGATCCCTGGGTTGGGAAGATCCCCTGGAGGAGGAAATGGCAACCCACTCCAGTATTCCTGCCTGGAGAATCCCATGGACAGCCTGGCGGGCTGTTATCCATAGGGTCACAAAGAGTCGGACACAACTGAAGCAAGTAAGGACATGTGAACAATGAGAGACCACTTTCAGAGATGGCAATTAACCAAGAGCAAATTAATGGGAGGAAATGAAGGCTCAGACAAGTTGTGTCTTTCAGCCAGGAAATGGTCTTCTGACTCCTACGCCAGTGCTTAGAAGCATCCTGAGCATTGTCTTAACTCTAACACACTAAGTGTTTGTGTTTGGGAGGTGGTGGGTGCTGGATAAGTTATTAGAATAGAATTTTAAGCAATTTAGAAGCATGTTCTTGTAACCTGTAGCCTCCAGATAGCTGATTCATTTCTGGTTTCACTTCATTCATGATATTCTTCCCCACTTTACACCTTAAAAAACTCTCTCACTGAGATTCACTCTGTGCCGGAAGCTGGGCTAAATACTGTCATGTATTTCATTTAATTCTCACAATTTTCTGTGAATTGGGTTAGTGGTACCTACCTAAGCATCATCCATCCACCCCTTGGCCTTACCAGGAAAGAGATCCCATTCCCAGCTATAGCTCTAGCTCCAGAAGTGGGCCTATTTGATCCAAGAGGAATCATTTGTCATTGATAAGCTGAGGAACTCAGTTCAGTTGCTCAGTCATGCCCAACTCTTTGCGACCCCATGAACAGCAGCATGTCAGGCTTCCCTGCCCATCACCAGCTCCCAGAGTTTACCCAAACTCATGTCCACTGAGTCGGTGACGCCATCAAACTATCTCATCCTCTGTTGTCCCCTTCTCTTCCTGCCCTCAATCTTTCCCAGCATCAGGGTCTTTTCAAACGAGTCAGCTCTTTGCATCAGGTGGCCAAAGTGTTGGAGTTTCAGCTTCAACATCAGTCCTTCAATGAACACCCAGGACTGATCTCCTTTAGGATAGACTGGTTGGATCTCCTTGCAGTCCAAGGGACTCTCCAGAGTCTTCTCCAACACCACAATTCAAAAGCATCAATTCTTTGGCACCCAGCTTTCTTTATAGTCCAACTCTCACATCCATACATGAATACTGGAAAAACCATAGCCTTGACTAGATGGACCTTTGTGGACAAACTAATGTCTCTGCTTTTTAATATGCTGTCTAGGTTGGTCATAACTCTTCTTCCAAGGAGTAAGTGTCTTTTAATGTCATGGCTGCAGTCACCATCTGCAGTGATTTTGGAGCCCCCTAAAATAAAGTCTGACACTGTTTCCACTGTTTCCCCATCTATTTCCCATGAAGTGATGGGACCAGATGCCATGATCTTTGTTTTCTGAATGTTGAGCTTTCAGCCAACTTTTTCACTCTTCTCTTTCACTTTCAACAAGAGGCTTTTTAGTTCCTCTTCACTTTCTGCCATAAGGGTGGTGTCATCTGCATATCTGAGGTTATTGATATTTCTCCCGGCAATCTTGATTCCAGCTTGTGCTTTTTCCAGCCCAGTATTTCTCATGATATACTCTGCATAGAAGTTAAATAAGCAGGGTGACAATATACAGCCTTGACGTACTCCTTTTCTATTTGAAACCAGTCTGTTGTTCCACGTCCAGTTCTAACTGTTGCTTCCTGACCTGCATACAGGTTTCTCAAGAGGCAGGTCAGGTGGTCTGGTATTCCCATCTCTTTCAGAATTTTCCACAGTTTATTGTGATCCACACAGTCAAAGGCTTTGGCATAGTCAATAAAAACTGTGGCATAGTCAATAAAAACTGGAACTCTCTTGCTTCTTCGACGATCCAGCAGATGTTGGCAATTTGATCTCTGGTTCCTCTGCCTTTTCTAAACCCATCCTGAACATCTGGAAGTTCATGGTTCACGTATTGCTGAAGCCTGGCTTGGAGAATTTTGAGCATTACTTTACTAGTGTGTGAGATGAGTGCAAATGTGCGGTAGTTTGAGCATTCTTTGGCATTGCCTTTCTTTGGGATTAGTATGAAAACTGACCTTTTCCAGTCCTGTGGCCACTGCTGAGTTTTCCAAATGTGCTGGCATATTGAGTGCAGCACTTTCACAGCATCATCTTTCAGGATTCGAAGTAGCTCAACTGGAATGCCATCACCTCCACTAGCTTTGTTCGTAGTGATGTTTCCTAAGGCCCACTTGACTTCACATTCCAGGATGTTTGGTTCTAGGTGAGTGATCACACCATCGTGATTATCTCAGCTCTTAGCCAATCAGGGTGTGGCATCCTTGTTGCCATAGCAATTAGTTAAGAAATGGCATGTGACTTCTTTGAGCCAATAGGAAACAAGAGGAAGTTAGTTAAGTGCTTCTGGGAAAGAAATTTGTTTTCTCCTAAGGGAGAGTGACTGGAGGAGAGAGTCTCTTTCTCCTGAACTTGTGTATACATAAAAGGCCTGGAACTGCTGCAGCCCTTTCTTTACTGCTGATATGTGCTAGGGCAGGGAGCCCAGATACAGAGAAAGAGAAAAGGCCCAGACTGAGCTGCTGCTGGTCCTCTGGTCCTCTGCAATGTTAGCCACTGAGCCCCTCCATTGTTTGAACACTGAGTTAGACTTTCTGTGACTTGTAGCTCAAGAAACTCAGTTGATAACCCCATTCTGCAGATAAGGAAACTCAGGCTAAAAGAACTTCAATAACTTGCCCAGTCTGCTAGCTAGCAAAAGGGGAAACAGGACAGAAACATAGATGTTCTTGATGCCAAAACACATGTCTCTTGTTTCTGTCATACTGCTTTTTCCCTCCATGAACTGTATCTGTATTTCAAAGATCTTGGAGAGAAACTGACAAGATAACCAAGAAATGACACCTTTAGGGACATAAGAAAAGTCTTTTACCTTGGATATTACCTGAACTTGTTCTGATTGCCTGGGTTTTGTAGGCACATGAAAACCATATGTGGACTTTAAAAACTCACTGGCAGCTACACTTTGTGGTCTTTTCTGTATATTAATCTTTCTGAGTGCCCTTAGTAAACACTATGGGATCTTGGTTTGTTTGTTTGTTTTTCCCTAGAATGGGTGGGAAGCTTCTATAGAAAACCACTGAAGTTTATGCCTTTCACATCCACTAATTTAAATAAATACTTTGGCTCCTCCCAAAGACACAGCAAACTGAGCTCTGTGGCAGTCAGGCCTCACTTTACCCTCTGCTTTTTATTTATCAAGCGAGTAAATACCGGGAGCTTGCTGGTGAGCCCCTGGAGCTTGACTTAGCACCCTTCGATGCTGGAAAGCTATAGTCATAGACCTAGAGACCTGTTTCAATATTTCTGGATTCTTTCAACACTCTGGAGAGAGGGAGCAATAATTTCCTTCTCTGTCTCCTTGCCACTCTCTCGTGTCTCTTGGCTCTCTCCTCCAATGTTGCACTTGACCTTACCATTTAATGAAGGTCATTCTCCCTGCAAATATCACATTAAACATATTGGGAACTGATCAACTGAGAGATTTCCGAGCAGAAAGGTCACAGCTAAAGGCATCATTTTCTCTGCTCCCCTTGGCAATAGCACTGGAGGAGGGGCCTTGGTGGAGGCAGAAGGTATCATAAAGATGCCTTGTAACATGTGGGATTAGCTGTCAAGGCATGCCTGCTGTTGCACTAAACAGGGGCTCTAACCTAAACCGTGCTGCCATGGAGAATTTTTGTCTGTCCTTTGGCAGAAGGGGCAGTTCACATCGAAAGCCAATGACCTGAAGAAATTGCTTCTTTTGATGATTGGGCCTAATGACCAAGTTATTAGACACCTAAAGTTGCAAGTTTCCCTACTCTCCTTGAGTTTTCCATCCCAGAAACACTTCCTGATTATGAAAGAACCACGTGGGCTGGACTTTTCTCCAAATAAAAGATGAGGGGCTAGCAACTACGTCCTAAGTGCGTAACAAGTCATGGGGTGGTTCTGAACAGGATGAATTGTCCCCAAAGATGTGAGGTCTTCTTGGTCTTCCTGCTTCCCCTCTTGGTACTTCCTTGCTCTCTAGCTTCATGCATCTGGTCCCATTCTTATTCTCAGCCAGGTCCCTACTTTCAACATCAGCCTCACTCTGCAGGTAGAACCAGCACATGGGCCAAGTGGGGCTAAACGTCATCCCAAAGGTCTGCAAAGCGGGGCTGGCTCGACCCCCAGCAGGTGTGAGGTAGCCAGCACCCACAGTGCCGCAGCAGGGCGCCTGGCCCCACAGGGGTGGGGAGCAAGGCCCCTTGAATGTGTGTAGGTTGAACCGGGGTGCTTGGATGGAGTGAGAGCAGTGGTAGACAGGGCAGAGGAAGTGAGGGGAGTGTCTGCGAGCACAGGTGCTGGAGTCAGACAGACCTGGGTTTAAAACCTGGCTCATCCACTCACTACACGTGGGGTTTGATCAAGTTACTGAACTTCTCAGAGGTTTAGTTTTCTCATCCTTTACAAAGTAATTGTTTAGGATGATTTGAAAGAATGCAAGTATCCATAGAAACAAAGCAGATTAGGGGCTGGGGAGGGGAATGGGGGTGAGTGCTAAAGGTCATGGGGTGATACACACAGCAATTCTTTTGGGGGGATGAAAACATTCTGAAGTTAGATTGTGGTGATGGCTGTACAACTGTATAAATATGCTAAAACTCACTGAATTATATACTTTAAACTGTTGAAATTTATGGTATGTGGATTATATCTCAATTTTTTTTAATGGGAAAAAAGGAAAACAGAAAACAGCACAGCATTCTGTCCAGAATCCCAGTCATTCAACAGACAGAATAGGCACACTCTTAATGCATTAAGTCTTATTGCCAGGAATACAAAAAAAGAGCAGGCAGTTTCCTAGAAAGTCCATTTAACTTGAAGACTTAGGGGGAAAAGTTATAATTTGGCCTGTAAATAATTAACATATTTTATATTAAACAAATAAATATAGAATGTAAAATTTGGAAGATGCAGAAAGACCTATAACTTTAAATACCTTCCTAGCTTGAGAAGAACCCTAGTGTCCATATATACCCTTGTCTGCCATAAAGCTTACTTCTTTAAACAACTTTGGGTGGAGTTTGCATGGTCAGACCTTTCTGGGGGTGGGGCAGGGGGAGTTTGCATTAACTGCTGAGAATCTGAGGCTCTGGGGAAACTTGGCTCCAGGCATTATGATATCCTTCATCAGCAGTCTCAGTGGGGACTTCTCAGACCATGCACTCTAGGGAGGTTGGTCTGCCCTCTGAAGCTGCTACAACCTTCTTCTTCCTCACCTCAGGACTCTGAATATTGAACAGAGGACCTGAAGGGAGAAACTGACAAACCCATGGGCCTCTAAGCTTTGGGCAACACCAACTCAGGGATGTTTGGGAGAACAAGGACCACGCCAAGGATTGGGTTCCTCCACCCCAACCACCACACATAAGAGGTGAGGAGGGTACAAGATGGCATCTGCTGGCCACAGAGACCTCCAGGCTTATGCATCTTCCTGTGACTGACCAGTACATTGGATTGTTGTGTTTTTCATTTTTGCTCCACAAATACCCTAAGTGCTCACCCCAACCCCCAGTAAGAGATCTCACCCTGCAAGTACACCCCCAGTAGCCTCAGTCTCCCACTCTAAAGCAACTCTGATGTGAATGGGGGCAAGAGTATGAAAGAGGAATTGTACAATGAAGAGACTCCAACAAAAATGATGTCTTAAGTAATGGTAAAAAAAAAAAAATAAAGTAAATAAATAATGAGGAGCAGATTTTGAGTCTGGTTCCAAAACATGATAACTATGCACCATTTCAACCTAAGAAAAACTCAGTGATTCTGGAATTGAGACTGAGCCATATCAGCCTTCCGGAAAAGATTACTAAAAGGCAACTGTGATTACTGGGGGAGATTTGGGTGGAGTCCCGTCTGTTCCCTCAGCACTGAGTGATCTTTTGAGATACTGTCTGGCTTTGTGGTTCTGCTCGTCAGCTGGAAACTCATTTTGCCAGCATTCACTGGAGAACAGAATTTAGAATAAGGCCTCATTGGACTTCATCCTAGGGGTTTCAGTCCCTGCAGTTCTAAATTTCCTGAGATAAGACTGTGGCACTGTTCCAGAACATGGCCCCGAGGTTGGCGCTCCAACCTGGGATCGTAGCTTAATACTCTGTGGGGTGTGTGTATGTGTGTGTGCACGTGGTTGAGTGTGTGTGGGGGGGAGGTGGGTGTGAAGAAGGTGCTTGTGGTGGGGTAAGTGTGTTTGTGGTGGGGCGAGTGTGTTTGGGGTGGGCTGAGTGTGTGGTAGGGTGAATGTGTTCATGGTGGGGCAAGTGTGTTTGTGGTGAGGTGTGAGAAAGAAGAGGAAACGCTCAGCTGGCTGCAAGTTACCCTCTCACTGTATAAGCTGTATTTGGACCGGGGGCTTCTCCTTTAAGCTTTTACTGGGGACTGGGCCTCAGGATTGCTACTTTCCACTTTCCTCTCCTCTCCTTTTCTCCTTGTTCAATGCCAGTTCGGGTGTCTGCCTGCCTCGGAGGACCAGGCCTTATGCAGACTAGCAGTCCCAGCCACAAGCAATTAGGGACTATGGCTCTTCGGGCCAGGACATAGCTCTTCCTGGGAGTTCTGTTCCCGAGCTCTAGACTCCCTGTTCACTTGGCCAAGTCCACCTGTTTCTGTCCCAGGTCCCTCTTGTCCTGATTTCCAAGATGTTCTCGTTCTCCTACGCCTGCTCCACAGCACCCCCTGGTCAGGCAGTTCTCTTACCACCCGCCCCACAGCCACACAAGGGAGCGGCTGCCCGGCTCTGTGGACCCCCTCAGCTCTGCCTCCAGCTTCCTCTGCTCCACCCAGAAGCCTTTGCTCTTTGTTTCTGGCAGAACCATTCAGCGTCTCCCGTTCACCCACTCACTGCTCGGGAGCGCTGACTCATCACAAGGCATCAGTAGATCCCGCTCCCAAGGTCTGCAGGGGAAGGATCTTGTGGGCAGACACATGGAAACAGAGGACAGGTGGCCTTTCCTTCACCTCGGAGCGTGCTGATGAATTACACGGGGACAGTGCCAGCTACAGTCATACGAGGCAGGTGCTGTTCAGCCCTGCCCAGTGCCTCCCAAGCCTGGCACAGAGAAGGGCCCCCTGCAGGTGGGCGCCTGGCTGAAGGCAGAGGAGGGAGGGAGCCATGGGCTTCTCAGATCACGACAGCTGCCTTGGATGGGACCTGAGCTGGCTTTGGAGCTGGGTTCTGGCATCTTTTTCCTGAGATTGGAACTGGAGACCAAGGAAAGCAGGAGCTCAAGCTGGCCCAGCCCTTCAGGTGTCCATGGCTGGTATCTGGCGCTGCCTCTCTGCCTCACCAGTCACGCTGGGCTAGAGCACTCTGATGGTGATTTTATGTCACACAGTCCAATGTACATAACTTTAACCACAAAAACCTTGACCCTGAGTGTCCAGACTGCAACTCTAACCTTCCTGTGAGGCAGACAGTGCCTGCACCGCCATTTCCCGCTGATCTGATGGGTCCCTGAGCATTGACCCAGCAACACAGGAGACCCACCTGGCGCCCTGTCCTCATACCCGACCTATGGAGAACTCTAGAGGCAGAACGCCCATGCTCTGTTGCCAGCTCCTCCCCGTACTTGCCGTGTGCTCTCAGACAGCTTATCACCTCTCTGTGCCCCAGTTGTCTACCAAGTGGGATATATTTAACGCTGGGATAGTGACAACTTTGTAATGGGGATTAGTGAGTGAATAACGCGATGTGTTGCGAACGGGACTTAGAACGTGCCAGCTGTTACTGTTGACAGTGGAAGTGCCATCATGGCCACACATGTCCCAGCCCAGCTGCAGAGAAAGCCCACCACGCGTGACGTTCTAGGGCCGGGATTCCTGCTGCTTGCTGGGAGCCAGCTAACCGACAGTGAAATGTGACTCTTGCCACAAACAAACGCGGGACTTGCTTCCTGCTGAACTGTGGCCAGTTCCCCAAAGAACTGTGTCTTTCCCCAGAGACATCCACCCTGGCCCTGTCCCTCTTGAGACTGAGAGTGGCATTCCTTTTGGAGGGCAGAACCCTGCTGGTTCGGGGTAGCTGTCCCTTACCCAGCTTCCCACCAAGGTCCTGGCTGGGGCTGGGGAACCAAGCACCAATTGCTGGGTGTATGTAGACCGTCTCCCACAGTCTGGCCATGGGTGGCCCCTGATGGACACCAGGTGGTAAGGTCCAAGTGGCAGATCAGCCTGGCACTGGGAAGGAACCCACTAGCCTGCCCTGGGAGGCAGAGAGGACAACTCCCAAGGATGAGTGGGGTTCCCATCCCTCACTCTAAGAAACCAGGGGCTTGGCAGAGGAGTCCAGGCACTGCCTCCAGCGCACAGCTCATGGGACGCTGTTTGGCAGTGTAGGGCATACCTGAGAAAGTGAGACTGTGTGGCTGAGATGTTTCTCTGCAGGCTGGCTCCCCTGAACAGCCCCTGGACTGTTAGCAGGAAGCTGCTGGGGGACCCCAGTCTTCAGAGGATGGCTCAGGATTCACTCAGTGTAAGTCCAGCTTCCAGAAATGAAGCTCACCCTGGGGCAGGCAGGACGGACCTGTAGGACTGCCCATCAAAGCTGTCCTCGGCAGATCTGATGGGAGAGGAGCTGGTGAGGGCTGAGGGCTGCCCTTTAAACCATAAGGAATTGCACATTCATGCTCTGTTGGTGGGGCCAATGACAAGGAGGATTAAACACCTGTTAATAGTACCTGTGTGTAACGAGATGTAAAATTAGAGATGAGGAGTCTGTGTAAATGATTATTTGCTGTTACTGTTTTAAAACTGGTCAACACTGTATCTAAATCCTCTGTGGTTTGTCTGTATGATGTCACTTTACACATAATTAAAATGAAAAAACAAAAAGAACAAAAAAACACCTGTGAGGTGCCACGTTACTCCAGCAGTCAAATCACAGAGGCCTGCGTGGTTAGCCTGGCCTCTGGCAGCTGGACACTCATTGGTGTCTAAGGTTGGAGAACATCTGTTGCCCTCATTTGACCTGTCTCCTTTAGACCTGCCACAGAGAAGATTTGTAATAGTTATTTGCAAAAGCAGGTGGGGCGCTTTGAAGAGAAGCCTCCTATAAACAGAAAACACGGGCAGCAGGGTGCTCTGCCCTGAGGCTAAGACGATCCCGCCTGTCAGGCTCTGCCATGTCAGCAAGGCTCTGCCTTTCCCAGGGCAGCGCCTTCGAGGTCATGCAGAGGAGAATACGAAGCCCAGCACTGTGGTCAGAAGACTGAAATGGAGCCCCAGCCGGACCATGTGACCTTGGCTAAGTCACTCAGTGTTCTTCTCCTGAGCCTTATTCTATTCTCTGTTGAGATGTATGGAAGCAGAACTACTTTGCTTAAAAAATGTATTGATTCATGTTGGTGGAAAAAACCCATAGAAAGGTCTGACTTCAGGCATGGCTTCATGGAGGGCCCTACGGATGTTACTAGGTTTTGCCCCTGGTCTTGATTCCCCTGTATTGGCCCTGGTTCTGGATCCATGTGGCAGCTCTGGCCTCAGCTTCACACCATTACAACACATGGGGCAGCAAAGGAAAGTGTGCACCCACAGCTTTCTGTCCTGGCAAAGTCCAGGGATTCCCTCCTCCTTAATCTGGTTAAGTCGTGTGCCCACCCTGAACCAAGCAGTGTGGCCAGGACGCTGAACGCACAGATTGACATCACTCGCTCACCGAGTGTTTGAAAAAAAAAAAAAAAGTGAGTATTAGTAGCTCAGTCATGTCTGACTCTTTGCGACCCCATGGACTGTAGCCCTGCAGGCTCCTCTGTCCATGGAATTCTCCAGGCAAGAATACTGGAGTGTGCAGTCATTCCCTTCTCCAGGGGATCTTCCCCACCCAGGGGTTGAACCCAGGTGTCCTGCATTGTAGACAGATTTTTTTTTTACAGTCTGAGCCACCAAAGAAGCCCCATCTAGTGTTTATTGATCACCAACTACACGCCAGGCACTACTGTATATGGGGGGCATATACAATACTGGGGACACAGTAGGGACAAGACAGATCATATCCCTGCCTTCTTGGGACTAACTTACTAGTAGGAAAGAAAACAAATACATTGTGTAAGATTAATCAAAACTAAGAAATGACAAGAATTAATGGAAAAAACATTCAGAAAATGAAGATCATGGCATCCGGTCCCATGACTTCATGGCAAATAGATGGGGAAACAGTGGAAGCTATCAGACTTTATTTTTGGGGGCTCCAAAATCACTGCAGATGGTGATTGTAGCCATGAAATTAAAAGATGCTTACTCCTTGGAAGAAAAGTTATGACCAACCTAGATAGCATATTCAAAAGCAGAGACATTACTTTGCCGACTAAGGTTCGTCTAGTCAAGACTATGGTTTTTCCTGTGGTCATGTATGGATGGGAAGAGTTGGACTGTGAAGAAGGCTGAGCGCCGAAGAATTGATGCTTTTGAACTGTGGTGTTGGAGAAGACTCTTGAAAGTCCCTTGGACTGCAAGGAGATCCAACCAGTCCATTCTAAAGGAGATCAGCCCTGGGATTTCTTTGGAAGGAATGGTGCTAAAGCTGAAACTCCAGTACTTTGGCCACCTCATGCGAAGACTTGACTCATTGGAAAAGACTTTGATGCTGGGAGGGATTCGGGGCAGGAGGAGAAGGGGACGACCGAGGATGAGATGGCTGGGTGGCATCACGGACTCGATGGATATGAGTCTGAGTGAACTCCGGGAGTTGGTGATGGACAGGGAGGCCTAGCGTGCTGTGATTCATGGGGTCGCAAAGGGTCGGACATGACTGAGCGACTGAACTGAACTGAACCGAATGGAAAAAACCCACCAACCAAAGCAGATTAAGAACGTAGAGAGTGATGTGGGGTGACAGTGGAGTGTGATTTTAGATGAGATGCTCAGGGAAGGAGGTAGCATTTGAGAAGCGGCCTGAATGAAAGAACAGAGGCCGTGTGAAGACCTGAGCAGAAGGTGCAAGTACAGAGGCCGTGAGGCAGAACAAGCCAGGCTTATTAAGGAAGAGCCATGGAGGCCAGTGTGGTCTGAGCAGTGTGGGCCGAGCAGACAAGGAGAGAAGGTGGAGAAGTGGCCACAAGATGCTGGCCCTGTAGCCCAAGGGAAGGAGATGGAATTTTATTCTGATCATGGTGGTGAGACTGGAGGCTTTTCAAAAGGAAAGAGACATGAGTTATGTTTGATCAAGATTTCCATGTACAAATGGTCAACACACACATGAAAAGTTGCTCAAGATCACTAACCATCAGTGAAATGCCCATCAAATCCACAAGGAGCTATCACCTCACCCCTGTTAGGATGGCTTTTGTCAAAGGTAAGAGATAACAAATGTTGGTGAGGGTGTGGAGAAAAGGGAGCCCTTCTATGCTATTGGTAGAATGTAAATTGGTGCAGTCATTACAGAAAATAGTACAACAGTTCCTCAAAAAATTTAAAAACTGAACTAACATGATCCAGCAATTTCATTCCTGGGTATTTATCCAAATGTATTGAAATCAGTGTCTAGCAGGGATATATGCCTTCCCTTGTTTATTGCAGCATTGTTTCCAATAGCTAAGATTTAGAAATAACCTGAATCCATCAGCGGATGAGTCAATAAAGAAAATGTAGTGTGTATATACAAGGAAATATTATTCAACCAAGAAAAAGAAGGAAATCCTGACATTTGTGACAATATATATAGACTTTGAGTGCTTTATGCTAAGTGAACTAAGCCAGACAAAGACAAAACCTGAATGATCTCACTTATATATTGAATCTGAAAAAGCTGAACTCATAAAAACAGTAGAATGGTGGTTACCAGGTGCTGAGGGTGGAGAAATTGAAGAGCTGTTTTTTAAGGGTAGAAACTTATAGCTAGTAGATAAATAAGTTATGGAGATTGAACATACAACCTGGTGATTATGGTCAACAATACTGTATTATAAACTTCAACGTGACTTATAGACTAAATCTTAATGATTCTGAACACAAAATAGAAATGATAAAGGACAAAGTGTTAGTAAGGTTACGGTAGTAATCAAAGTACAGTATTTCAGTGTATGAAGCAAACATGGAAGCCTTAAAGGTATACAATGTCATATGTCAATTATATCTGACTTTTCAAGTTTTTTTTAAAAATGAAAGACATACACAACAGGTGACAGCAGCACCCACAGATTCCATTGCTCTCATGTGGAAAGGGCAGGGTGAGGGGGAAGCCGGCACAGGAGGCAGACCTGGGGAGAGGCGGCTGGACTCAGGATACATTTTAAGTTAGGGGTCCATCCCTGGAAGATCCTCACAACCATCCCAAGTGGAGATTAGGGGTTGTTGTCAGAAGAGGTGGTGATAGATGCTGGTGGACAAAGATCAATAACTTTCCATTACTTCCACCATTTGCAGTTTCATGCAATTTTTCCTCTAGAGATATATTTTCACCACCGTCAGCTTTTTCTGGGTTGGGAGCTGTATCTCCAATCTCATTTCCTACCTCTAAGACCTAGAATCACTGCAAGGGATTTTAGAGATGATGTGGTCCAACCCCAGTCTGTTCACAGATGAGAATCCCAAGTCTTCCCCTCAAGCCAATCAGGGCTGGAATTGGGCCACAACTCTGATTTCCAATGCTGGCTTTATTCATAGAGCAAAGGCTCAATTTGGGATGCTGCCAAAGACTTGTGGGATGATGAGAGAGGGTTTAACCTTCCAACAGTCTCCATTAGCATCCCCCAAATAACCAGCAAGCTCAATAAACAAGGACCCCACCACTGACCACAAAGCTACCCCCAAGGATCCCATACAGGAATCCTGGAGCCACTCCCATGCTCAGTCACCAGCCCCTCATCAGCAACTCGAATGAGAGTCGAGAGTCCAGACCATAAAAGGCAGGCACACAGATGGGAAACACCAGGGTAGTGCCTTATGTTCTTTTTTAGAGGAAACTATATTTGAAGTCCAGGCTTGATAGTCCTGCTGGGAAAGCTGCCAGTGGACAGGTCATTGCTTCAGAGCTGAGGGACACACATCAGCCTCTGAGCAGAGCTGCAGTTCTGCAGTCTATAAAGCAAGAGGCACGCGCTGCTCTGCAGGACAAAACATCTCAGCTCGGGTGGAAGGACTGTGTGGAATTCTCTCCCGGATGCTCAGTGTGCTGGCTGGTCTCTCTGCGGGAGAGGCAGCTGGGGGCCAAACTGCTTTGCACTTACAACCCACCATGCTGCCTGACACTCAGGGGAAGACTGATATATGCTTGGTAAAGGCAGGGCCAGAGTGGCTGCATCCCATCTGGGCTGTATACTGAGTGACCGGAGGAGCGCTGCAGGTCACGAGGGTGGAGATGGGTTGAGCAATCTGTGGCTCTCACCAAAGCAGTGCATTAGAGCTCCTCCCAGCCCCCCTCCCCTCACCTCAGTCTGTGGTTTTAATTTTCTTCTAAGAAAAATAATCCAGCTTCTCTTTAATCAGTAACCACGATGGTCGGGAGAAGCTGTCACAGAGCCAATGGGAGCGGTTCCTGTGTTTAATCATGAGAATGGCCCAGCTGTCTTCTCTGAGGAGGGCAGGGAAGTGGCGCCTTGGACGGCTTTCCATCCTCACCCAGTGACCACCCTCGTTTCGGTGGGGAGCCAGCTGGCTGGCTGAGGGGATGGGCAAGGGGCATAAATACTCGTCCGTGAGCTCCCTGCGGAGAAGGCAATGGCAACCCACTCCAGTGTTCTTCCCTGGAAAATCCCTTGGACGGAGGAGCCTGCTGGGCTGCCGTCTATGGGGTCGCACAGAGTTGGACACGACTGACGTGACTTAGCAGCAGCAGCAGCAGCAGTGAGCTCCCTGGGACAGCAGGGAGTTTTAACTGAACATCTCCCCAGATGATACAGGTGAGAAGAGCAGTGTCTCTGGCGAAGGCAGAGGAGTGGGAAGGAGGGAGTGCCCGGCCACGCCCTACTGCCTTCCTGGACTGATCAAGGCTGTCCTTTCTCACGGGCCAGGTGGTGCCCGCCAGCAAAACCAAATGAGTATTGCAGTAGAGCAGGGGAGCTCATGGTGAGGCCGTGGCAGAGGGGAGGGTGAGAAGAGGCTGCTGTGGTGCAATTTCAGGGAGATGGAGCAACTTCTGACTTTAGCAAAGAAGGGATGGGGGTCCCCTACACACAGCCACTTTCTGCTTCTGACCTCAAACAGGGGGTCCCACTGCAGGGTGGCACAGTCACTAGGCTTCAGGATAATGCTGAGAGCACTCTCACCAACAAGGAAGGACGTTGAGTGCTCAAGCTTTAGCCGATGCTTCCCCCGCAGGTGGCGCCAGAAAGGGGTGCAGTCCTGCCCGAACCTTTCTTCCCTGTCACTCTGCCCCAGCAGCCCAGCCAGTGTTGATCCTGCTCCTGGGCTCCTCCAGGCATCTCAGCCCTCCCCCCGGTGCCGTGTGGAGACCGAGGACATCCTCCAGCGCTTCTTGTGTATGTCCCTATGTTTTAATTTACAATTTTCCTCTCTTCTTCTCTCAGTGGCAAACATGACCAGGTGAAGAGCTGGCTTACATCTCCTCCACAGCCTGCCGCCTCCTTTCCCCTGCACCAGGGTAAGTGCTGTGAAGCAGTACAGCTCTGGCACCCCAGCCCCATGTGCTGTAGAAGCAGCAGCCCCTCTTTCCTCTCTACACACAGGGAGCAGACATATTTTTCTAACCATTCTGTATTCAGCATTCTCCTTCTCTCAAAACTTCAGCTCCCAGAATATGTGTGTGTGTTGGCCAAAATTTGCCCACCTTAAAACAAATCATCTCTAATATCTCTATTTGCATCATGTTTCATGTTTCCTTCTGAAACCCCACGGGCACCCTAGTGAAGTCTCACCCTAGAAAGGTGTTAAGTTCACTGAAGGCTTTTTAGAGTGCAGACTGAAATGTCTAGAGCTAACAGTACCCCAGACCTGGAGCACAAAGCCCCTTTCTCCTGAAGGATGGCAGCTACTATCATTTTAGCCTCATACACACAACATAAAAAAAATGCCAGCTGTCTTTCTCTGGTAACCACTCACGTCAGAGGTACCTCTGTGGCCTTCCCTTTGCAGATCACTTTAATTACAGGCACCGATGCCTACGGGGGCTACGGTGCAAACTGGGAACCTTGGATTTCAGTAAAGTCCAAACTGCTTTGAAACCCAAATACAGTCAACCCTCAATTATCCACGCCAAGGAAAGGGAGCGTGGATAATCCCGAACAGCAGATGATTAAAAAATCATTTCTTTTGGCTTTGGGGAAGTGCCATATGCTATTTGCAACAGAGCAGCAAAATTTCCTCTCTAGTTGTGTTTTGCTCAGATTAATGTTGCATCATGCTTTCATTTCTCCTCACACGCCAGCTGACAGCAGAGGCGGTGAGACACGGGAGCCTGCGGAAGCGAGGTGAGTGGCAGGGGAAGCCAGCGGCCAGGGAAGAAGGGTAAGGCCCAGGTACTGATGAAGAATCAAAGGCTCTGGGTCTCCTCTCTCAACTTGAAATGGAATGGAGGTGGAGAAGAAGGAAAAAAAAAAAGGAAACGAATTAAAAACCCTAAACGGAGAGACCAGATACAAAGAGCAGAGCCTCCTGGGGCATCACCTTACTCCCATCGTTTTCCCAGCACACTCTTTATGATCCCATGACATGAACCATCTCCTTAGAACACCTGGTCTGCTCTCTGTCTACGGATCACAGTCAGTGCTCTCTGCCTCCTGGCCTTTGTTTCTGCTGTACCACCTGCCTGAAATGCCCTTTTCCTCTTGTGTTTTATCCACATTTCAGCCCCCTTTCAAGACCTAGCCAATTTCCCGCCTTTCTTTTTCCAATCATATCCATCAGAAGCAATGTCCTTCCTTCTTTCTTCCACTCCGCTGCTGAATACCAATGACACAGTTTTCTCTCTCAGCATACATGGGGTATAAGCTCTGTGAGGACAGGGAGAAATGCTATGATAGATTTCTGATGGGCGTGGTATTCCCTTTAACACCTGGCAATGTTTGGTACCTGGCAGGCTCCCCTACCTAGAGACGGACAGACTAAATCCTGCAGAAGGCGTGACGACACTAAACCCATGGTTTCAAACTTGAGCTGAGTTAGGCTTTCCTGTGGGACCTGGTCTCCCAGGGTCTGTTCCCAAAGATGATGCTTCAGTAGGCTGGGGGAACTTGGAGTCAGGTGTTTGCTACAAGTGCTCAGGTGATTTCAACCACTGAAAAGTCAGTTATAAAACACCCAAATCAGGGACTCCCTGGTGGTCCAGTGGCTAAGACTCCCTACTTCCAATGCAGGGGCCTAGGTTCAATCCCTGGCCAGAGATCCCACACGACACAACGAAAGATCTCACATGCTGCAACAATATTGAAGATCCCACGTGCCATAACTAAGACCTAATGCAACCCAATAATAAATAAATACTAAAAGAAAACACACAAATCATCAATGCTTACACACTCAACAACTTTCATCCTTGTGTACCATTCACTTATGTGAAACCTAAAGTGAGAGTTGGACTGTGAAGAATTGATGCTTTTGAACTGTGGTGTTGGAGAAGACTCTTGAGGGTCCCTTGGACTGCAAGGAGATCCAACCAGTCCATTCTAAAGGAGATCAGTCCTGGGTGTTCGTTCAAAGGACTGATATTGAAGCTGAAACTCCAGTACTTTGGCCACCTCATGCGAAGAGTTGACTCATTGGAAAAGACCCCGATGCTGGGAAGGAATGGGGGCAGGAGGAAAAGGGGACTACAGAGGATGAGATGGCTGGATGGCATCACTGACTCGATGCACATGAGTTTGGGTGCACTGGAGTTGGTGATGGACAGGGAGGCCTGGCGTGCTGCGATTCATGGGGTCGCAAAGAGTCGGACACGACTGAGCAACTGAATTGGAACTGGAACTGGAAAGGTTAAACAAAGACGCTGAGAAATGCACTAGGGTTATTACTGTTATCTCTCATACTTCTTAATGCTGACTTCACCATTTTCTTAAGTGAAAATAACTGTGAAGAGTAGAGGTTAAAATAGCACAGAGATTTACAACAGATTCCCCATATTTCCCAGAGAAGGCAGTGGCACCCCACTCCAGTACTCTTGCTTGGAAAATCCCATGGATGGAGGAGCCTGGTGGGCTGTGGTCCATGCGGTCGCTAAGAGTCGGACATGACTGAGCGACTTCCCTTTCACTTTTCACTTTCATGCATCGGAGAAGGAAATGGCAACCCACTCCAGTGTTCTTGCCTGGAGAATCCCAGGGATGGGGGAGCCTGGTGGGCTTCCGTCTATGGGGTTGCACAGAGTCGGACATGACTGAAGCGACAGCAGCAGCAGCAGCAGCAGCTCCATATTTCTGTGAGCTGAAGCAGCACATTTTTGCATCTTTGGCGTCAGATTATGGCTTACAGGCTGCTTTGGAGTCCAGCACTGCCTGTCCGCACACTAACTTGGTCCTCGCTCTTCACTCCACCCTTATGCCAACGAATTATGTGCATTGCTGGCACTGCACTACACTACACATGTTGAGTCTCACTGCCGTTTAAATAATTTCAAGGAGATCATACTATCATTTGGTATTGAAATGAGAAATTGTTGTATACACAGAAGGCCATGAAAACGGCAGCAGGGCATAAATTTGATATTAGCGAAACAAGTATTTACTGGAGGAACAACCACACTTCCTCATTTTCTTGCAAAGAAGCAACCCATTGAAACAATTGCTTTATAGCTTCACTTCTCAAATCAGCTGGTACCAATTGTGTTGGCCTCACCTGGGACCACGAGAAAACTGCAGAATCTCAGGCCTGTCTCAGACCTACTACACCCTGGCTTTTTACAAGATCCCCAGATGACTTGTATGAATATGAAAGTTTGAGAAGCAGAGTATTATAGGACTTAAGGAAGATATCCATAGGTAGATAAAGCTGAGTTATGTTTAGTTACTGAGATACGCACAGGAAGATTACCTATCACATGCTAGGCAAGAAAGGTTGCAAAGAGATGTCAGTGACTTAGAAGAAGATATGGGATATTATGACAGACCATATCATCAGTTCATTTGAAAGCCCAGAGGACATAGATGTTTGGGAAAATACACAGATCAGTGACCAAAATGTGATTCAGAGGAGTTAGGTGAACGTGAACAAGGTTTGAAAAACATGTTAACCAACTTTTCCACTGTTCTCCTTAGACAAGTGTAAGAGTGACACATGGTAACAATATGTGTTTAACCTTAAGGGGCTCTTTCAAAAAAGAAAAAAATTATATGAGCAAAGAAAGCATTTTGTCACAGTTTAATAAGGAACACTTTTCCTTCATAATACATAATATGGTGTATGTATCCTACAACCAAAGGCATCTCAGATTTCATGAAATGTAACTGAAAGTCCCACACACTTTACCAAATTGCTTTCTCTCAGAGTTTAAATTTCAGCAATCACTGCTTCGCTATGATGCTTCCTAACATTGATATTTTTTTACATAGAAAGTAAAGTTTTGAGTTTAATTCTGCTTAAGTTTTACACTTTTTAGGTCCTCCAACTCCATGGTTTTACTCTCCTACTATGAAAAACAGCTCGTCAGCTCTAGCCACCATACTTTAGAATTTAGAAAGTTAAATAAGAATGGAGAGAATATCAGGTGAGAGAGGGAAATGAGGCAGAAAGACACGGGTCCAGACTGCCTCTAACAACTATCGTATCTCCTTTTCCTACCTTAAACACTCACCAACATAAAACATTTAAAAAACCTATTAGCTGCTGTCACAATTATTGTCTTTAATACTTAGAAACCTGTCAAACAGGTTATTATTATTCTCTTTTCACAAGTGAAGAGAGTGAAGTCAGAGAAATAAAATAACTCACCCAAACAGAAGGGGGGATCTTCAGTGGTGGGACCAGAATTCAAAAAATGTGTCCCTGCAGCCCTGCTGAGTTGGTGTCTACACGTGCAGCTCCACCACATGCTTTCCAACACACAGCACTGTAACCACTCCTGCTGGTGAGTAATCCATACACTGTCCTCCATGGACTTGCAGGCCTTCAGCTGAGTTGCTGCACTGACATTGCCTTTTACTGAACAACCCCTTAGGCTGCCAGAGCCCTTTGCCTTTAACGTGGGACCAGCCTCCCTGCCTATTCTTGACTGCATTGAAGTATCCAAAACTACGGAATTTCTATCCATGTAAATGCCCCCAATTCTCGCAGTTTCTGAGAGTTCCCCTCGCCACCACATTTTAAAAAATTAGATTGTTTTAAGCTCACTTCACTTCTATCATTTAAAAGCATCTTATGTGACTGGCCCACACCCAACACAGCCATGCCATCTCACTGGCTCACCTTTGAGCCTGCCTCATGGTCTCTCCACACAGTAACTTTATCCTGGAGATTCTTATTCTTTCCTAATAAATCAAAATGCTACTCTGAAGTGAACCCTCTTACTTCTGACTAATTACGTGAGTGGTCCATCAGCCTCACCGACATTAGAATCATCTGGAAGCATTAACATCTACGGGGCTCACGCCACACTGCCAGCCAATTAAACCAGAATCTCTGGAGGTGGGATCCAGATCAGTATCTTTTTTCATTTTGCAGGTGATCCCAATATGCAACCATGATTGTGAGGCAGTAAATCATGCTACTTACCTCCTTCAGCTGTCCACTAACTCAGTTGTTGCTACCCTTTCCAATTAAGCTCTTTAAGTTAAAAGCCCTTTAATAATTGTTCCTTTTTAAGCCACTTTTCAAAAATAACTCGTTTTTATTACAAAAAAATACATTTATTTTACAGTCTTTAGCTTTGCAAATACAGCTGTTAACTACAAATTGGCACTTGCCATTGGCATTTGCCATCTACAAGGATTAATCATGTGCTGCTGCAGCTGCTAATTTTCAACAACCCCTGAATGTGGAGAGCAGAAATGAGGCACTCTGTGCTCGGGGTGGGGTCGGGGGAGCCTGGCAGAACAGGTCTTCAGATAGATATTTTCAGGAGACAACGTTATGAGCCCAATTCTTGTGTCTCCTCACATCTAGGATGGCTGCTCCTCATGACTAGCAGCTCATGACCTTCATGAGACTAGCAGAAACCTTGTGCAAAACATGTGTGCTTGATTGCATACACTCCCCCTTCACCAAAAATCACATTTATACAAACCTCTCCCCCGAACTCTTTGGGACAGTTTCTCAGAGCTATCTCTGGGCTATAGTCCTCATTTTGCTTCCAGTGAAATTTAACTTGCAACTCCCACTTTGTGCATTTTTCTAAGACAACACAACTGAGCCAAGAGAAGCAAATATAAATCAGCAATAATCTCACTACTGCTAACCTGTCCATGAAGACACCATCAGTATCTTTTCTTTGTATATGTTTTGCATGTGTGCATTTTATTGTACACGTGGTTTTGTAGCCTTCTTTTCTCATCTGAACATCTTTTCACTTGGACTTCTTTTCACTCTTGCCTTTTTCTCCTCTGTCCTGGCCTTCATAACGTTCACGATTCAGTCTTTCCTGGGTCTTTCAACCTGGCCTTCTGCTGTGAATTCTGAAGCCTCCTTCTATCCTAATGGGTGATTCAGTTCAGAATCACTAAACATGTTTCTTTTGGAGGTGCTGCCTTTCCAAATGGCTCTACCACCTGGCTGCCCAACTGCTCATGCCAGATGTACCCGAGGTCATTCTTGGACACTTGGACACTTCACACTTCATTTCCCTTTTTAAAAAAGATTTTATTTGGTATAGTTGATTCACAATGCTGTGTTAACTCCAAGCACATGGCCAAGTGGCCACATGTATTGATTCTATTTTAGATTCTCATGCACACAGGTCATCACCTCATATAGAGGTGATGAGATTCCCACCTCATACAGCAGGTCCCCACTGGCTGTCCATTCCATGCATAGTATAGTCATTTCTAAACAATTCTCAAAGCAAATATATTGTGCTTCTTAATATTTTTTGAATCTACACAAATCTCTCCATCCAAAGGGGCAGCTTCCTTCCACTGAGGCCACTGTCTTTGCCATGGCCAAACTGGTCTCCTTATCGTTTGCTTCTCTCTAGTCCACTCCCCATACCATCTGGGTGGTTTCAGAAAGTCAGTCTCATTACCTTTCAGGTAAAGTCCACACTCATTAAGACTTTCAAAACTTTGATGATCCAGCCCCTGCTTATGTCAAGCCTCTTCCTTCCTCCTCCCACAACCCAACACATACCTGGGCCACAGTGCTTCAGAAACACTCGACTCTTGCCCTCTTTGTTCTGCCTAAAACATGTTTCTCATCCTTTCTGATGGATGCCTGCTCATCTTGCAGGTCAGATGGTTTGTCACTTCTCTGGAGAAGTCTCATCTGACTCCCTAAATCTGGATTAGAAGCTCTCTCTGTGCTCCCCAGATATCCTGCACCTCTTCCACCAAGCACAGCTCACACTGCATTGCGGTCATCGCTGCTTGTCTGTGTTCTCCTCCAGACTAGAGTGAGGGGCCACGTCTGTTTTGCTTGTCATTATGTCCCCAGCATCTAGCAACACATACTTAAGCCATTGGTTCAGTGAAAAATGAATGATTGAATTTATTTTATGTGAATACATCATGAAATCAATCTTCCAGCACAGAAGCGGGTTTTTGCTGGATGTGATCTCACTTGTTACTTAGAATATTAGCAAGGCCAGGGTAATGTTTCTTTCCAAGCTGTAAGGGGACCCTGGGTAAGGGGGTGCCTTTTTCCTGTCTTTAGACCTGTCCCCCAATCTTTCTCTGCTTCATAGTTCTTCCTACCTAATTTTCCCTCCCTTTCTGCTTTCTCCATCTTCACAGACTTGAAGTTGAATCAGCCTAGTTGAATTTTGTATGAACTTAGTTTTGTTTTTCAAAGTGGAAACTCCTCATCTCCTCATTAATAAGACACCACTGTAACCCAAAGTTCTGTGGGTTTTCAAATAGCATCATGTTCATGAATGTCTGATGTTCACTTGCTGTTGATACCAGCATCATCATTTCAGTGGTGGGGGGAGGGGAAGGAGTTGGTAAAAGCCAGAGATAAGATTATATAGTTTCCAGTCTTTATCTCAAGGAGTTTTGGCATCTTTCTTCAAAATGTGAATATTCAGTGCCTGTGAAATTAGCTCCATGACACCATCTGGGCTTAGATGAGGTTTTTATAGAGTCTTGAGGTGTATGTAATAGAGAGCCTTTTTTAAAGAAAAGAAATGCAAATTACATATACACTAATAAGCCTTGAAAAGTGCTTGTGCAAGTTGGGGCCTCCTGAAAATCAACCTTCATCAGGTAAATCTATTCTTCATCTTCATCTTCTTAGCTTTCATAACTGGAGAAACTGAGGCCCAGAGTGACAGGTCCACCTGTGAGTTGGCTTGAAGACTGATGGCTGACCTACCTGTCCCCATTCTAGGACCTACTGCTTGTTATGGAGCTAAACGGACTTCAAAAGTTAGCTGAAGAAAGCCTCAATTCCCTAGCTCATTCATACAGGTCAAGCCAGAAGGGTACAAACATAGATACATAAGAAATCAACGTGTTTTCAACAAGTTCAGGCTCTGCTTGAGCAGCAAGCTTATTGATCTGGCAGGAAGGGCCCTGGGCTGGGAGTAGGGAGGGGAAGTTCTCTGAGTTCTTGTTTGTACTATTAAGCACCTACAAAAATTGACCTCCTGATGCTGTTTGAAGCTGATTGTGAATTTGGTGGAGCCAAGAGTTTAGACAGCTATCCAGTTTATAAGCTGTTGCACCACTTAACTGACTCCTGCAGGCTTGCGGGGCAGAAGGTCAATCTTCTGCCCTTCTACCTCCTGGCCTAGGGGCCATCCCAAGGCCTCGTACCTGGATTCCCTTTGTCTGGCTCACTTTTTTGACTTAATCAGCCTGGGCCTGTTTCTGACTTGCTTTTGCCTCTTGACCCTTGCTGTGGATCACGCTAACCCATCTGGGTACCCAAGTCAGTCCTGCAAGCTCCCACTTATCCGGGTTGGAGGCTCAGATCCCCATTTCAGGAGAGTCCTGGTAAGACTTCAGTTTCCAACCTTGTCTTCCAGGTTGTCATTCTGCAAGCAGGAATGTACTGGGGGTCACACAGTTTATGTCTCCAGTCCAGCTGTGTGTCTTGGAGGATGTCGTTGCACCAGGTTCCCCATTTATAAAATGAAGGACTAGACTTCACACCCTTTGCACACCACAGTCTGCAGATGCTAAATAAAGTTGTAATGAAAGCGAAGGAAACTGGCTCCTGTGCCAGAGTGCTTGTTGTCACTGATGTCAGAGACAAGCTCGCCAGGAATTCCCTGGCTGTCCAGTGGCTAGGACTCTTCACTTGCACTTCAGGGGGCACAGGTTTGATCCTTGGTCTGAGAACTAAGATCCTGTATGCCACGTGGCATGTCCACTCCCCTCCCCAAAGTACATATAGATAAGCACAAACAGTCCATCAGTTCAGTTCAGTTCAGTCGCTCAGTCGTGTCCGACTCTTGGCGACCCCATGAACCGCAGCACGCCAGGCCTCCCTGTCCATCACCAACTCCCGGAGTTCACTCAGACTCACGTCCATCGAGTCCGTGATGCCATCCAGCCATCTCATCCTCGGTCGTCCCCTTCTCCTCCTGCCCCCAATCCCTCCCAGCATCAGAGTCTTTTCCAATGAGTCAACTCTTTGCATGAGGTGGCCAAAGTACTGGAGTTTCAGCTTTAGCATCATTCCTTCCAAAGAAATCCCAGGGCTGATCTCCTTCAGAATGGGCTGGTTGGATCTCCTTGCTGTCCAAGGAACTCTCAAGAGTCTTCTCCTACACCACAGTTCAAAAGCATCAAGTCTTCGGCACTCAGCCTTCTTCACAGTCCAACTCTCACATCCATACATGACCACTGGGAAAACCATAGCCTTGACTAGACGGACCTTAGTCAGCAAAGTAATGTCTCTGCTTTTGAATATGCTATCTAGGTTGGTCATAACTTTTCTTCCAAGGAGTAAGCGTCTTTTAATTTCATGGCTGTAGTCACCATCTGCAGTCCATATGGGCCCTTAAAAAATATTTTTTTTTTGGCTACACTATGTAGCATGCAAGATCCTAGTTGCATGACCAGGGACTGACCCCCAACCCCTGCACTGGAAGGCAGAGTCTTAACTGCTGGACCACCAGGGAGGGCCTCACATGGGTCATGTTGCTTTGCCTGCAGCTCTTCTCATGTTGAAAGAGGAACTCCGAGGGCTTTCCTGGTGGTCCAGTGATTAGGAATCTGCTTTGCAATGCAGGGACACAGGTTCAATCTTTGGTCCAGGAAGATTCCACATGCTGTGGAGCAACTTAAAGTAGTTAAGCCCATGCATCACAACTACTGAGCCTGTGCTCTGGAGCTCCCGAGCCATGACTACTGAGCCCATGTGTCACAGCTACGGAAGCCGTGAGCCTAGAGCTCATGCTCCACAGCAGGAGAAAGCATCACAATGAGAAGCCCAAGCACCAGGGCTTTAGAGTAGCCTCTGCTTGCCCCAGTTAGAGAGAACCTTCAAGAAGCAATGAAGTCCCAGTGCAACGCAGCCAAAAATAAATAAATGTTAAAAAAAATTTTAAAGATGAACTCTGAGATGTTAAATTTCGATGCAAAGAGAAAGGTGCGCATGAGTCCAGGTGCAAGCCTTGGAGCAAGTGTTACCAGCTGTTTACACTTGGGCAAAGGCCACACAAACAGGACTGTGTTTGACAGTGAACTGGCAGGGCGCAAAGTGAGCTCAATAAGGGGTGGGGTGTATTTAACACATCACCCTCTCTGAGTTGGTGAGTGGGCACAGAAGCCAGTTATGGGGATTCGGGGTAGGAACTAGAGACCCCAGGTAGGTCTGGAACTGAAGGCTGCTGCTGCTGCTGCTAAGTCGCTTCAGTCGTGTCCAACTCTGTGTGACCCCATAGATGGCAGCCCACCAGGCTCCCCCGTCCCTGGGATTCTCCAGGCAAGAACACTGGAGTGGGTTGCCATTTAGGTTCATTTGGGAAAAATTCACAGCGGCCTTGAAAAGAGCCTGGGCTTTTTCACAGAGCACCAGCCCCTCTCCTTTGATGGGGAAGACAGGGGGTCGCATACAGTGGTGCTCAATTAAGGGCAGATTCCCTCCTTTTAAGGGAGTATGAAGTGTGTCCAGAACATGGCCCATGGGAGTCATTGCTCACTCCCACCAGGCCTTGGGCACTTGAGGTGGCTCAGGCCAGGCCTCTGTATTCTCCCTGTGGCTGCCCCAGGCTTGCTGACCTCCAGAGTCAATGTTAGTCTGGCTATTGTTGGGCCAGTTATGTTTGCCAAAACTTTAAAACAACTCGTACAATTACAGGCCTGTCCTATAACCGTACTCACAGCTCTGAAAGGGGTTCTTGTGCAGGCAAAACCCCCAGAAGGCCCAGGCTAGGGGACGGGGTCACCCCTGCTTTTCCCAGTCTGGCTGCCAGCTCTGTGGTTGCAGCTGGCACTGTGGGCAAGGCTGGGGCTGTTCACATCCGCACTGAAACCCGTGTCGGTGACGGGGGTGGAGAACAAACGGGATTATCTTGAAGCTTCCCTGCCCTGTCCTTTGTTGGGGAAGCTGATGGGCAGGGACTAGCAGAGTCCAGCTGTTGCAAACCCGAGTGTTCCTTGTACGGAAGCTGTCCTCCAGCCCAGGCCTGCTCAGGGGCTGCAGGCCTGTCTCAGGCCTGTCTCTCACTGGGCAGGCCCTCCCACTGGGCAGGGGAGGGAGGAGCCTGGACTCTGCACCTGGGCTGCCCTGGGAATATTAATATTGATTATCTGGGCATTTTGTGCCAAACACTAAGCTCAGCACTGGAATTACGATCACCATAATTGACCCCACGAGGTAGATGCTTCCTGCAGCAGTGTCCCTGGGGTTCGAGAGGAAGGAGCAGGTGCCAATGGATTGTGTTCGAGGCCCAGAAAGTACAGGGCCAGGATGTGAGTCAGCTCTGTACAGCTTGTATCCAGGCCCTTCACCTCCATGGAACTCACATCTGCTGTACAACTGTAAACAAACTGCTTGACCTCTCTGAGCTACAGGTGTAAAGGGAACTTAATACAGCTCCTCCTAGGGATTAGATGAGATGAGGTATGAGAGCCTGGGACACACAGTAGGAGCTAAACTTGGCTCTTTGTCCTTCCTTGAGATCTCAGATGCTGTCACTGGGATCCAAGGTGGGCATGAAGGATGTGGTGGTCACTTTTTGCTTCCCTTTTAACTCAAAGCATGTGACTCTGGGAGCGTGTAGGTATCCACCAACCATGGAAGATCCATGAGGCTGGGCAGTGATTGGCCTCTGGTTGTGTCCTGACCACTCCTTCCCTGACAAGTGGATCCATCTTGAGCTGGTCCCTCCTGCTAGGTTGGGACAGTGTCCCCAACACCAGGAAACTACAGGGCCCTGCCCTAGTCTAACCAAGATACCCTTTCTTCCTCTGGACCTGCTCTCCCTGAGGTCAGAATCCCACCTCCTCCTCCTATCCTGACCCCATTCCTGGGAATCCTGACAGACTGTGTGGCAGGCTGAAAAAGCCCCTCAAAGATATCTACATCCTGATCTAGAACCTGTGAATATTATTTTGTGTGGTAAAAAAGGACTTTACAGATGTGATTAAGGACCT
This sequence comes from Oryx dammah, assembly GCF_014754425.2. Taxonomy (NCBI): domain Eukaryota; kingdom Metazoa; phylum Chordata; class Mammalia; order Artiodactyla; family Bovidae; genus Oryx; species Oryx dammah. The sequence goes on along the minus strand of NW_024070211.1, from coordinate 98,353,931 downwards.
GGAGATGGGGAGATTATCTGAGCAGGTCCCACATGTAATCACCAGAGTTCTTATAAGAGAGACGCAGAGGGAGTGTTCACACTGAGAAAGCAGAGAAGAAGGCAATGTGAAGATGGAGGCAGAGACTGCAGTGATGTGGCCTTAAGCCAAGACTGCTGAAAAACCAAAGCCCAGATATTTATTCTTTGACAGATCTGAAGGCCAGAAGTTGAAAATCACTATCACAGAGCCAAACTCTGTCTGGAGGCCCTGTGGAGATCTGTCCATCAGTTCTTCTAGGTACTGAGGGTTGCCAGCAGTCTTGGCTTGTGGCCACATCACTGCAGTCTCTGCCTCCATCTTCATATTACCTTCTTTTCTACTTTCTCTGTGTGAGCTCTCCCTCTTTGCATCAGAAGGCCAAAGTGTTAGAGCTTCAGTTTCAGCATCAGTCCTTCCAATGAATATTCAGGGTTGATTTCCTTTAGGATTGCCTGGCTTGATCGCCTTGCTGTCCAAGGGACTCTCAAGAGTCTTCTCCAGCACCACAGTTTGAAAGCATCAGTTCTTCAGTGTTCAGTCTTCCTTATGGTCCAGCTCCCACATCCATACACGACTACTGGAAGAACCATGTGCTGTGGCTTAATTGCTCAGTCATGTCTGACTCTTGGACACCATGGACCATAGCCCGCCAGGCTCCTCTGTCCATGGGGATTCTCCAGGCAAGAATAGTGGAGTGGGTTGCTATGCCTTTCTCCAGGGGATCTTTCCAACTCGGGGATCAAACCCAGGTCTCCCACATTTCAGGTGGATTCTTTACCATCTGAGCTACTAGGGGAGCCCATATGGAAAAACCATAGCTTTGACTAGATAGACCTTTGTTGGCAAAATGTCTCTGCTTTGTAATACATTATCTAGATTTGTCACAGCTTTTCTTCCAAGGAACAAGTGGCTTTTAATTTTATGGCTGCAGTCATCATCCACAATGATTTTGGAGCCCAAGAAAATAAAATCTGCCAACATTTCCATTTTTTCCCCATCTATTTGCTATGAAGTGATGGGACCGGATGCTATGATGTTAGTTTTTTGAATGTTGAGTTTTAAGCCAACTTTTTCACTCTCCTCTTTCACCTTCATCAAAGAGGTTCTTTAGTTCTTCTTTGCTTTCTGCCATAAGGGTATTGTCATCTGCATAGCTGAGGTTATTGATATTTCTCCCAGCAGTCCTGATTCCAGCCTGCATTTTGCATGATGTACTTTGCACAGAAGCTAGAAAAGCAGAGTGACAATATACAGTCTTGATGTACTCCTTTCTCAATTTTGAACCAGTCCATTGTTTCATGAACAGTACTAACTGTTGCTTCTTGACAAGCATACAGGTTTCTCAGGAGGGAGGTAAGGTGGTCTGGTATTCCCACCTCTTTAAGAATTTTTCACAGTTTGTTGTGATCCACACAAAGACTTTAGCATAATGAAGCAAAAGTAGATGTTTTTCTGGAATTTCATAGCTTTCTCTATGATCCAACGGATGTTGGCAATTTGGTCTCTGGTTCCTCTGCCTTTTCTAAATCCAGCTTGAACATCTGGAAGTTCTCGGTTCATGTATCACTGAAACCTAGCTTGGAGAATTTTGAGCAGGATGGGTCAGGGTAAAACAAAATAAGGCTAAACAGCTTTTGGAATCAAGAACTGTTAAAATTTTGTTGGCATCTAGGAGGAGGAGGAGATGAGAGGCTGGAAGAACAGCCAGAGGGAGATGGCACAGGGGTCTGGAAAGAGCTCTGAGAGAGCCCAAAGCACAGTGATATGCCACGAGGCTGGAGCGCATGAAGACAGAGCAGGAGGAAAAGCCCCGCTGATACGTAGAGGCTATCAAAATTAGGAACAGTGATGTTCGCGTGACAGTGAGTTTATTTTCTACTCCGTGCTGTAATTACCCCCCCTTTAGCCACAAAACCTTAAGTAAAATCTCTTACCTGAGCCTGTGTACAAAAAATTTGCAGGAGATGAAGACAAGTCTTTAGCACCATTCCAGGACATCTTAAGAAAGGAGAGAGGTGGGCACTGCATGAATTTTGGTGACAGTGATGAAATAGCTGGTAGCAAGGAATGACAAGATGGATGTGAGCCCCTGCCCTTGGAAATTCACACATATATTGGGAGATGACAGACTTCCTGCAGTAGGTGCAATGGGGACTTTCCTAATCCATTTTACTTGGTGTTGGTGAGAGTCTTTCTGATAGAATTTGTGTATGTGTGAGTAACAGAAGGTTTATTAAATTACTGAAAGGCTAATAAAGGATGTTCTAGAGATGGAGATTAATTTAAAAAAACACACAAACTTCTCTTTTCAATATTTCCCTTCTTTCTTCTAAGCTAAGTGTGCAAGTATTTTGAATTTAAATAATTGTTTTTAAGTCAAATCAATTTTGGAACAGAGAGAACTAGAGGTTTATAGACTCCCTCGATGGTCAGCAGTTGCTGATTAATGATGCTGGAGTCTGTAATTATACTGCTGTCAGGAGACTGAGTGTCCTCAATAAATCCAGGTTCATCTGCCTTTCCAAGACACTGGGAGAAGAGTATCTTGATTTATCCCCCAATTGGCACATATTCTCTTTACTGTACCTTAGAGAGCGCCCAACTACTTAATGGTTTGAGAGGTCAATTTTCATCTTGCTTGTATTGAACAACCTAGAATTTAAGTGTCCTTGCCCATGACTTAAATTGGACCTTTCTTCTTATTGCCTTTTTGGTTCATTCTTCTCTCCCTAACTAACCTCATTCATTTGAAAAACTGGGTGTGGCAAATTGCAAAAACAGTGGTAAGTCTCCACTCTTCTCTGAATCCATGCCCTTTAATATGTGACTTTGCCACTCTTCTCATTACGGGATGGAATAATGGAATCCATTTTGCTATCTTTTGAACCTGAGCTGACCTTGTGACTTGGTTTGGCCAATAGAATGCGGTGGGAGCGACAATGGAAATTCTCAGTCAGGTCCTCGAGTCTTTTCACTCTTCGATTCTGAGCACCCTGCCAGATGCCATGTGCAGAGGCCCAGACTCAGCTACTTGACGAGAGACATGGCCACCACCCTCCCCTTCTCTCCCCAACCCTCCCCCATCCTCAGATCAAAGCCTACATGACCTGCAGCCAAGCCCAGCCCAAAGCAGAAGAACCACACAGGTAAGCCTGGCTTAAACAGACTAACTGCTGAATCATGAGCTAAATAACGACTGTTTTAATTTTGGTTCACTATGTAGCATTATTATGGAAATAGATAACAAACACCCTGGGTTCCTATTATATACTACCACTGTTCTAGAGTCTGGAGCCACAGAGAGTGAGAGTTACAGAGATGGCATAGCTAAGACATTGCTGTTACCCTTGAGGAGCTCACAGTCTAGTGAGGCAGACAGGCTGACAAACATATTATATAATTGTAATAGGAAGTGACAAGTAGATTAATTTTATTGAACATCATCTATATACCAGGCATAATGCTAAGCATTTTATCGACCTTCTCATCTCACTTAGTCTTTACTGCAAGCCTATGAGGCTGATGCTATTATTAGCTCATTTTAGAAAATAGAATACTGAGGCCTATAGAAATTAAGTCCTGACTCCAAAGTCCATGCTTTTCCTGCCAGCTCCTGATGTCCCCCTATGACCTGTATACATCTGAAAGATTCAGAGGAAGAGGCAGCTGACCCTCAGGGGTTGCGGGGGAAGCCTCAGTGGATCCCGGCTGATGGCACACACTAGGAACCAGAAGTCACAGGCCACTGAATCAGTCCAGGGGTGAGTTGTGGTGATAATGAACCAGAGAAGCTGGATAATGTGTATGCGGGCTGGGGACCTGCTGGGGAGCAGATAATAAACATCTTCAAATCAATTTTGGGTGGAGGCTGAAGAAGGCAGGATATCACCCAGGGGAAGAAGGGGTAAATGGGGACAGGAGGGGTTTTGTTGTTCTCTGTGTCAAGAAGCATTTCTGCTTTTTTCTGGGACAGAGTGTTCAATGCCAGATGATGCCCAATTGGGAATTTCTGCCTGGAATGGAGTTCTGAAAAAATATCACTATTAATAGGAAATTCAGTTTTTCCTTCTGCTGCTTTCTTGGCAATGCCATTTTCAGATTTTTAATAGATTGTCCAGCTTTCTTTTGAGGACTCGTTTGCCTGAAGGGATTGGTATTGTAACGTTACGGTATGGGTTGTGCCTGTCCTGGCAGCTCCTTACTTACTTACTGCTCTATCCAGAATTTCCTTGTTTCTAAAATGTCCACAGACACAGAGTAGGTCCTGACAGCTGCCTGGGCTGACTTTAGACTGTGAGCTCCTTGCAGGTAGCACCTAGGTCCACTCTATCTATTGTTCCTTATTATAGGCAGAAGTCTGCTGTGGGGAAAACAGCTAACAGGCATGGAACACTAGGTATCAAGCATTGTTGTGTTTATATGTGTCAATTCAAAGTAACATACACACTCCCATTTCCGAATTTTACAGATTAGGACAAGAACAGGAGAGGAAAATTATGTTTGAGTTCCCAGAGCTGGCAAGAAGCAGGGAATGGATTTGAGCAAAGCCATGTGGTTCTGATGGAGAAGGAAATGGCACCCCACTCCAGTACTCTTGCCTGGAAAATCCCATGGATGGAGGAGCCTGGTGGGCTACAGTCCATGGGGTCGCGAAGAGTTGGACACGACTGAAGTGACTTAGCAGCAGCAGCAGCAGCGTGTGGTTCTGAAACCCACAGTTTTAAACTCTGCTTTCAATGTATAGAAATGAAATTGCAGGGGCAACAACCTGGGGAAAGTGGGGCTGGGGAGGTGGGTGGGGTCCTTCACTTTTTCCATTATAAAATTTGGTTGAGGTGAATATGTAATAAAAATGCAAATCTAGGGAAAGAAAAGAAAAAGGGTCCTTTTTTTTTTTTAAAATCATGAAATGTTAGTGCTTAAAGTGACCTTAGAGATGATCTAGCCCAAGAAGGAAACTGTCCTGAAGGTTAAGCAATTGTCCCAGGCTGTTCAGCGAGCTGGTGATGACAGAATCAGGAGAAGAACCCTCTGTCCTGACTGTCCTTGTCACTTCCTCTCAACTCCTCCCACAGGACAGTATCTGTGCTCCACCTGTGGGTGGAGGCAAGGTCTGAGGCTGAGTTGCCTGCTTCTTCACCTGACTTTCTACGTGCAACATCCTTAAGGTCCATTCCAGCGTGGTCAGTGACAGGATTTCCTTCTTTCTCGTGACTGAATAATATTCCAGTGAATGCATATCCCACATCTTCTTTACCCATTTATTCACGAATGAATCTTCAAGTGTTTCCTATCTTGGCTATTGGAATAATGCTGCAAAAAACATGGGAGGGCAGTGACCTCTTTGATATCCTGTTTTCATTTCCTTCAGACATATAACCAAAAGGGGCATTGCTGGATCACCTGGTAGTTCTATGTTTAACGTTTTGAGGAATCTCCATACTGTTTTCCATAGTGGTTGCACCAGTTTACATTACCATCCACAGTGTGCAAATGTTCCCTTTTCTCTACATTTTTGACAACAGTTGCTATCTCATCTTTCTGATGATAGCCATTCTAACAGGTGTACATCAGACAGGGAAAGACAAATACTCTATGATATTACTTATATGTGGAATCTAAAAGGCCAGACTCATACAAACAGAAAGTAAAATGGTGGTTCCCAAGGGTGGCAGGTAGGGAAATAGAGATGTTGTTTAAGTGTACAAACTTGCAACTAGTAGGTTAAGTCCTGGAGATATAATGTACAGTATAGTGAATGGAGACAACAAAAAATATTGTATTATAAATCAAACTTGCTCTAGATTTTAATCATTCCCATCACAATAAAGACATGACAATTATGTGATGTGATAGCTACCATGGCAACCAACCATATCACGATGTATAAATGTATCAAATCAACACGTTGTACACCACGCATGCACACAATGCTACATGGCAAATCTGTTTCAATAAAAGATAACTAGACAAAGTATACCTCCTCCTTCCTCTCACCTTCACTAGGTCTGCCTCAAGTGCAGAGGGCTCTTATGCTGGCACCAGGCTGATTACAGTCCTTTTCCGGGGTCCCTCCTGGGCCCACCATTTGTATGTGCTCCATGTCTTCTTTTTTATTGATTAATTTTGGCTGTGCTGGGTCTTCACTGCCGTGAGGGCTTTTCTCCAGTTTCGGGGAGCAGGGGCTACACTCTAGTTGTGGTGCATGGGCTTCTCATTGCTGTGGCTTCTCTGATTGTGGGGCCCAGGCTCGAGGGTATGTGGGTTTCAGGAGTTGTGGCACACAGGCTCTGGAGCACAGGCTCAATAGTTGTGGTGCATGGGCCTAGTTGTTCTGAGGCATGTGGGATCTTCTCGGATCAAGGATCAAACCTGTGTCTCCTGCACTAGGAAGTGGATTCTTTTCTTTCCTTTTTTTTTTTACCACGGATCCTCCAAGGAAACCCACTCTATGTTTTTCTGACCTCCCTCCCAATCAAATCTGTCTTGTGTCCATGTCTGATTCCTTGAACCTATCTGATCGAGCTGGAGAAAATAATTCAGGCTAACAAGTGAATGTCTGAGACTATTTTCCCCTTACAGATTATAGTTAGATTTTAACAGCAGTCATTAGTGACTTAGAAGACTCCTGTATCCATTGCAGCAGCTAGGCCTGGCGAGTGGGGAAAGTCTTGAAGGACTTAATGCCTCAGTTAATGTTCTTAGTAGCAAGAAGAATTGCTAAGTAGGAAGGAAGAACTAACTGTAGGCACCACTAAATTCCATTCTCTGGTTAGACCAGTCAGACAAGCGACGTCAACTACAAAAATCCCTTGTTCTCTCTCATCTCTTCCCCACTAAAGAAGTGCCCTCCTCTCTGACCATTTTGAGGAAAGGGGGCTATGACATCACTAGGAAGGAAGATAAACATCAAGGTCTTCAGACAGGGGCTCTTTGCTGGGCCAAATGTTTAGTTTTTATAGCATCATCCAGTGTCTCATTATATTCCAGTGTTTTGCCCTCACGCAGAACCTCCTTAAAATAAGAGAGTGGCCATTTCCTCCTCCTGGGTCCCTGAAGGCAACGTGGCAGACAAGTCACTATTGTGTGGTTCTGGGAGCAGGAGGCATGCCACTTGGATGTTATGTTTATTGGTAACATCTCTTCTCAGTAAACCTGCTTTCTAAAGTCCCGGCCACTTCCTCTCTTGAGTCGCACAGTGGGCTTTGGTGGCTAAAGAGGAAGTGAGGGTCAGGGAGCAATTTTGATCCTCATCCTGTATTTAGGATTTTAGCTTCCCCTCACCTCCCTAGAGGTTTGGTTCTGGAAAACAGCACTTGTTTTCCATAGAACAAAGGTTTCTGGAAAGCAGGAAGGCCATCCTGGCAGAGCCCTGAGTGGAGAAGGGAGGGATGTTCTAGAAGCCCCATGAGGGTGCTTCTGCTGGGGAGGGCCGAGGAGATGCAGCTAGGATTCAGGACACAGGATTCTGGTGGGCAGGCCCAGGAGGCCACACTGTACCCACATTTGGCAGGACAGGGCCCCAGCTGGGAACTGCAGGGACTCAGCAATCACTAGCAGCCTCTGCAGTTCAAAGGCTACAGATCCACTTCTGGACCTTCTAGGAACACACAGTTTTTTGGAGCTTCTGTTTATCATTTTTGAAATGAAAATAGTAATACTTTCCCCTCGTACCTTGTAGAGGTAAAAGCACAGGTTACGAGAGTTAGAAAATCCAAAAGATTACTATGTTCCCTCCAGCCCTGCACTGTGCATGTTCCATCAAGACAGACTGTCCAGCCTTCCGGAGACCTGGGAGGACAGCTCACATAGTGAGATGCCAGTGCTTTCCCTTGTGGAGCCTGGGTCCTGAGATAATTCCCTGGCTTATGTGTGCGGCTCAATATTTCCAAAGTGGACACTATTACAGGATATGATCAGATATTCTGGGAAAACATATTTCATGTTCACATTTATTTGGTGAACACTGGATCAAAAAATTAAGCACTTCTTTACTAGAGCTCTCAGAGCCTTTAATATGCTAATTGCATTAAGAATCTCAAAGGGAGGGACATAACATGCAGACTTTCCCAGATATTTCTGATTTCAGAGAAATACTTTTCTCATGGCACAACTCTCAAACAGAGTGGTAAATGCCAATGTTCATTCTCATGCCTTTGGCTATACAAAATATCTATAGTTTTTATTGATTTTTAGACGAAACAAGATTATGCTGTTCTAGATACCAGGTTCACAAAAAAAAAAGAAAAAGAAAAGAAAGAAAGAAAGAAAGAAATCTTCTGCTAAACACCATTCTCTCAGACTTTTGTTTCTGGGAAGATGGAGTAGACATAATTTTCCCAATTCTTCCTGCTAATCACACTGGAAACTGCCAACGGACATTACATATGAAACAAACAGAGAAGATTTTGAAAGGAAGGCAACAGCCTGACCAGGAAAGTTGACTCCAGGAATGACAGAGTGATTTTTTTTTTTTTGCCTCATCTATCATGATGTGAAGCTAAAGAAGCTAGAAATGGAGAAAAAGGAACCCTTGTACGCTGTTGGTGGGAATGTAAATTGGTACGGCCACTATGGAAAACAGTATGGAGGTTTCTCAAAAAACTAAAAATTGAACTACCATATGATCAGCAATTCCACTCTATAATAAAACAGAAGCACCAGTTTGAAAAGATACATTCATCCCCAATGTTCATTATTTACAATTGCCAAGATATAGAAGCAATTTAAGTGTCCATCAACAGATGAATGGATAAAGAAGATGTGGTATAAACATGCAATGTAATACTATGTAGACCCAAAAAGAATAAAATTTTGCCATTTGCAACAACGTGGATGGACTTGGAGAGTAAGTCTTACGCTAAATGAAATGAATGAGTCAGAGAAAGACAAGTACTGTATCCTATCACTTATATGTGGAATCTAAAAAATACAAGAAACTAGTGAATATGACAAAAAAAGAAACATTCACAGATATAGAGGACAAACCAGTGGTTAGCCTGTGGGGAGAGGGAAGGGAGGACACGGGTAGGGGATTTAGAGGCACTAACTACTACATATAATAAGCTATAAGGATATACGGCACAATGTGAGGAATCTAGCCAACATTTTATAATGACTACAAATGAAGTACAAACTTTAAAAATTGTGAATCATTATATTACCCACTTATATGATATTATATATCAACTATATTTCAATTAAAAATAATTTTTAAAAAAGAAGCTGGAAATGGCAATAAGCACAGACAAAATAAATTTCCCACCAAACCCTGTTCTCTCTCATCAGAGGACCAGGAAAGAGGCCTTCTAACCAGAGAGAAGACTTTTAGGGAATAACAGCTTCATTGAGCCAGACAGTACAGGAAGTACTGCGGCCCCTGCCTCCGCTTCACTAGCACAGGCCAGCAGGGAGCCGGCACTTGTGTACCTGCTGGCTGATAATGATGTACTCCCTGCCTTACAGTGTTAGTGGAGACCACACAGGAGGCCTGAACTTCCACCCTGACCCAAGAACAGTGGCTTGCTGTCTCCTCCCAGATCCCTGCCCGTGTGGTATCCCAAGAGACCTGATGGAGTCAGGATGTTCAGCACTGATCAGTGGTGACAAGGACATCTCCACAGTGGTGGCAGTAGAGACCCCATTGGGACCCAGAATTCCCACCCAGCAGTGACAAGGAGCTCTCTCATCCCTGTGTGTCAGTGGAAGCTGAGCGAGGAACAGAATTCTACCTCCATGTGGCAATAATGAGACGGTACAACTTCCCTTCCCTTGCTTGAGCTATGTCAAAGAAAGGCAGCTAAAACAGAAAGTAAAGTGAACATGTCCACATTTCAGCTGGAAGTCATTCATCATAGCAAAAACCAAGAACATCTCAAATAGAATGCAAAGACAGTTGGTAGATGCCAACACTGAAATGACAGAAATGTAATTAATGTGATTTTACTGTAGTCATGGTAAAAATTCTTCAATGAGCCATTATGGACATACTTGAAACAAATGAAAAAATAGAAATCCTCAGCAAAGAAACAGGAAAATAGCAGCAACACTGTAGACTATATAGAGAAGAACTGAATGGAATTTGAGAACTGGAAAACATAATAACCAAAATAAAACACCTCAGTGGATGGGGTCAATAGCAGAACAGAGGGGACAAAGGAAATGTAAGTTAGAAGAACTTAACAATAGAGATTACCCAATCTGAGTAACAGAGAGAAAATAGACTGAAACAGATAGAGAGCTACAGGTACCTGTGGGACTATAACAAAAGATTTAACATTTGTATCTTTGGAGGTCCAGAAAGAAAGAGAAAGAGGGAAGGGATGAAAAAGTATTTGAAAAAATAATTATTGATAACTTCCAATATTTAGAAAGAGAAGTAACTACAGATTCTAAAAGCTGAGTAAGATCCAGATAGAATAAACTCAAATCTACATCAAGATGCATAATAATTAAATTTCTAAAAACTAAAGACGTGAAACAAATCTTGAAAGCAACCAGAAAAAAACATCACCATACTTATGGGGAAACTAATTTGAATTACAGTAGATATCCTCAGCAGAAACCATGGAGACAGAAGGAATCACCATATTAATTTTAAAGTGCTAGAAGAAAAGAAGATCAGTCCTGGATGTTCACTGGAAGAACTGATGTTGAAGCTGAAACTCCAATACTTTGGGCACCTGATAAGAAGAGCTGACTTATTTGAAAAGACCCTGATGCTGGGAAAGATTGGGGGCAGGAGGAGAAGGGGACAACAGAGGATGAGATGGTTGGGTGGCATCACTGACTCGATGGACATGGGTTTGGGTGAACTCCAGGAGTTGGTGATGGACAGGGAGGCCTGGCGTGCTGCGATTCACAGGGTCGCAAAGAGTCGGACGTGACTGAGCGACTGAACTGAACTGAAGAGAAAAGAATGGTCAGTTTCCTAAAGGCAGTGATATTATTCTTCAGAAATTAAGAAAAGTCATGATACTCTGAGATGAACAAAAACCAACAGAATTTGTTATAAGTAAGCCTATCTTGAAAAATTAGCTAAAGGAAATGAAGAAAGAAGGAACCTCAGAATATCAGAAAGGAAGAAAGAACATGGTAAATAAAAACATGGGTAATTACAGTATACTTCTCCTCTTAAATTTTCTAAATTGTGTTTGATGGTTGGAGCACAAATTACAGCACTGACTAATGTGGTTCTAAATGAATGTAGAAAAATATTTAAGGCAGTTATAAATAGAGGAGGGTGAAGAGATATAAAGGGAGGTCAGTTTTCTGTATTTCACTCAAACTGGCAAAATGGCACCAGTAATTGGCACTAAATTATGTATACATAGTATAATGCCTAGAGCAATTGCCAAAAGGCAATACAAAGAGACACACTAAAGAATTATAATGGAATTCAAGTAACCCAGTGGGAGGCAGGAAAAAGAGAAATTAAAGACAGAGAGAACAAATAAAAACCAAAAATTAACCGGCAAGCTTAAGCTCTAACATTAATGTGTGTGTGCTTAGTTGCTCAGTCATGTCCAACTCTTTGCGACACCATGGACTGTAGCCCACCAGGCTCCTCTGTCCATGGGATTCTCCAGGCAAGAATACTGGAGTGGGTTGCCATTTCCTTCTCCAGCAGATCTTCCCAACCCAGGGATCGAACCCAGCTCTCCGGCATTGCAGGCAAATTCTTCACCAACTTAGCTAGGAGGGAAGCCCTTAACATTAGTATAATTACTTTTTCTGCAAATGACCTAAAAATGCCAAAGTGAATTAAAAAACATGACCAACCTATATACTGTCTATAAGAAACTCACTTCAAGTAAAACGATATAGGCAAGTCAAACGTAAAAGGATAAAACCACTTCACATACATTAGTTGGTATATGGTGTGTCTGCTCAGTCATGTCTGACTCTCTATGACCCCGTGAACTGTAGCCCACCAGGCTCCTCTGTCCGTGAGATTTTCCAGGCAAGAATATTGGAGTGGGTTGCCATTTCGTTCTCCATTCATTAGTAAAGCTATTATTTTAAAAAATAAAACAGAAAATAATAAGTCTTGGTGAGGATACAGAAAAATCAGAACTTTTGTGCATTGCTGATAGGAATGTAAAATAGTGCAGCCACATGGAAAAATGTATGGTGGTTCCTCAAAATATTTAACATAGGATGACTATATGATCCACTTCTGGGTATTTACCTAAAGGAAACAGATGTGGAGATTTGAACAGATATTTGTACATCCATGTTTATAGTAGCGTTATTCACAATAGTGAAAAGGTAGAGAAAACTGAAGTGTTCATCAGTGGATGAACAGATAAACAAAATGCGGTGTACACAGACAATATAATATTATTTAACCTTAAATAATAAGGAAATTCTTTCACTTGCTAAGATATGGGTAAACTGTGAAGACATTATGTTAAATGAAACAAGCCAGTCATAAAAAAAGAGTGTACAGTATGAATCCACTTAGATGAGGTACTTATAATAGTCAAATTCATAGAGGCAGAAAGTAGAATGGTGGTTTCCAGGGGCTGATGGGGAGAGAAAAACGGGGAGCTATGGTTTTATGGGTTCCTGACCTGGTCAAACAAGAGATGCCAAGGGTGAACGTCGACATTCTAGGAATCAGAGAACTAAAATGGACTGGAATGGGTGAATTTAACTCAGATGACCATTATATCTACTACTGCGAGCAGGAATCCCTCAGAAGAAATGGAGTAGCCATCATGGTCAACAAGAGAGTCTGAAATGCAGTACTTGGATGCAATCTCAAAAATGACAGAATGATCTCTGTTCGTCTCCAAGGCAAACCATTCAATAGCACAGTAATCCAAGTCTATGCCCCAACCAGTAACGCTGAAGAAACTGATGTTGAACAGTTTTATGAAGACCTACAAGACCTTGTAGAACTAACACCCAAAACAGATGTCCTTTTCATTACAGGGGACTGGAATGCAAAAGTAGGAAATCAAGAAACACCTGGAGTAACAGGCAAATTTGGCCTTGGAATGCAGAATGAAGCAGGGCAGAGACTAATAGAGTTTTGCCAAGAAAATGCACTGGTCATAGCAAACACCCTCTTCCAACAACACAAGAGAAGACTCTACACATGGACATCACCAGATGGTCAACACCGAAATGAGATTGATTATATTCTTTGCAGCCAAAGATGGAGAAGCTCTATACAGACAACAAAAACAAGACCAGGAGCTGACTGTGGCTCGGATCACGAACTCCTTATTACCAAATTCAGACTCAAATTGAAGAAAGTAGGGAAAACCGCTAGACCATTCAGGTATGACCTAAATCAAATCCCTTATGATTATACAGTGGAAGTGAGAAATAGATTTAAGGGCCTAGATCTAATAGATAGAGTGCTTGATGAACTATGGAATGAGGTTGGTGACATTGTACAGGAGACAGGGATCAAGACCATCCCCATGGAAAAAAAATGCAAAAAAGCAAAATGGCTGTCTGGGGAGGCCTTACAAATAGCTGTGAAAAGAAGAGAAGTGAAAAGCAAAGGAGAAAAGGAAAGATATAAGCATCTGAATGCAGAGTTCCAAAGAATAGCAAGGAGAGATGAAAAAGCCTTCCTCAGCAATCAATACAAAGAAATAGAGGAAAACAACAGGATGGGAAAGACTAGAGAGCTCTTCAAGAAAATTAGAGATACCAAGGGAACATTTCATGCAAAGATGGGCTCGATGAAGGACAGAAATGGTATGGACCTAACAGAAGCAGAAGATATTATGAAGAGGTGGCAAGAATACATGGAAGAAGAACTGTACAAAAAGATCTTCATGACCCAGATAATCACGATGATGTGATCACTCATCTAGAGCCAGACATCTTGGAATGTGAAGTCAAGTGGGCCTTAGAAAGCATCACTATGAACAAAGCTAGTGGAGGTGATGGAATTCCAGTGGAGCTGTTTCAAATCCTGAAAGATGATGCTGTGAAAGTGCTGCACTCAATATGCCAGCACATTTGGAAAACTCAGCAGTGGCCACAGGACAGGAAAAGGTGAGTTTCATTCCAATCCCAAAGAAAGGCAATGCCAAAGAATGCTCAAACTACTGCACGATTGCACTCATCTCACATGCTAGTAAAGTAATGCTCAAAATTCTCCAAGCCAGGCTTCAGCAATACGTGAACCATGAACTTCCAGATGTTCAAGATGGGTTTAGAAAAGACAGAGGAACCAGAGATCAAATTGCCAACATCTGCTGGATCATCGAAAAAGCAAGAGAGTTCCAGAAAAACATCTATTTCTGCTTTATTGACTATGCCAAAGCCTTTGACTGTGTGGATCACAATAAACTGTGGAAAATTCTTCAAGACATGGGGATGCCAGACCACCTAACGTGCCTCTTGAGAAATCTGTATGCAGGTCAGGAAGCAACAGTTAGAACTGGACATGGAACAACAGACTGGTTCCAAATAGGAAAAGGAGTACGTCAAGGCTGTATATTGTCACCCTGCTTATTTAACTTCTATGCAGAGTACATCATGAGAAACGCTGGGCTGGAAGAAGGACAAGCTGGAATCAAGATTGCCGGGAGAAATATCAATAACCTCAGATATGCAGATGACAGCACCCTTATGGCAGAAAGTGAAGAGGAACTAAAGAGCCTCTTGATGAAAGTGAAAGAGGAGAGTGAAAAAGTTGGCTTAAAGCTCAACATTCAGAAAACGAAGATCATGGCATCTGGTCCCATCACTTCATGGGAAATAGATGGGGAAACAGTGGAAATAGCATCAGACTTTATTTTGGGGGGCTCCAAAATCACTGCAGATGGTGATTGCAGCCATGAAATTAAAAGACACTTACTCCTTGGAAGAAAAGTTATGACCAACCTAGATAGCATATTCAAAAGCAGAGACATTACTTTGCCGACTAAGGTCCGTCTAGTCAAGGCTATGGTTTTTCCTGTGGTCATGTATGGATGTGAGAGTTGGACTGTGAAGAAGGCTGAGCACCGAAGAATTGATGCTTTTGAATTGTGGTATTGGAGAAGACTCTTGAGAGTCCCTTGGACTGCAAGGAGATCCAACCAGTCCATTCTGAAGGAGATCAGCCCTGGGATTTCTTTGGAAGGAATGATGCTGAAGCTGAAATTCCAGTACTTTGGCCACCTCATGTGAAGAGTTGACTCATTGGAAAAGACTCTGATGCTGGGAGAGATTGGGGGCAGGAGGAGAAGGGGACGACCGAGGATGAGATGGCTGGATGGCATCACTGACTCAATGGATGTGAGTCTGAGTGGACTCCGGAGTTGGTGATGGACTGGGAGGCCTGGCGTGCTGTGATTCATGAGGTCGCAAAGAGTCGGACACGACTAAGCGACTGAACTGAACTGAACTGATGGTTTTATGGGTATGGAGTTTCAATTTTGGAATATGAAAAAACTCTGGATATGGGAAGTGGTAATGGTTGTACAATGATGCAAATGGTCTTAACGCCACTGAAGTATACATTTAAAAACAGTTTTAAAAATGTAAAAGGATAGGAAAGGATATATCATGCAAAGATTAATCAAAGGAAAGCAGAAATGCCTGTTTGTTAGTATTAGATAAAGTAGATGTCAGAGCGAAGGAAAATATCAAAGATAGAAAGAGACATTGTATCATGATAAAAAGAGTCAATTCACCAAGAAAACAATTTAGCAATATTCAAGGTGTATCCACCAAACAAGAGTTGCAAAATCCATGAAGTAAAATGAAATAGAATAGGAAGGACAAACAGACAAACCCAGGATTGTAGTTGGAGACCTTAAATCCCTTCTCTCTACACTTGATATAAACAACATTCCTTCCATATCTGACTCTGGTTTTAATACTTTCTGTCTCTTTAAACTTGCCTTGCAGTATATTCTGTGAATTTTTCTTGAAAGCCAGATGTACTAGGTAAAAAGAACTGAGGTGCATGGCCTTTAGTGTTGTAGTGGTAAAGTATATAGGGAGAGGAGGTATTCTATAACCCTGTGACTAGATCTCAGACTTCTGAGCTTGTGCTCCTTGCTCCTGCCCCTTAGATGGAGCAGGAAGTTGAGGGGGGTGGACATGAGTACTGCCCTGCCCCCAGGCT
Organism: Oryx dammah; assembly: GCF_014754425.2. Taxonomy (NCBI): domain Eukaryota; kingdom Metazoa; phylum Chordata; class Mammalia; order Artiodactyla; family Bovidae; genus Oryx; species Oryx dammah. The sequence goes on along the minus strand of NW_024070211.1, from coordinate 98,337,823 downwards.
CTGTTCAGTTCAGTTCATTCGCTCAGTCGTGTCTCACTCTTTGTGACCCCATGAATTGCAGCACGCCAGGCCTCCCAGTATATCACCAACTCCCGGAGTTTACTCAGACTTATGATGGCATCACTGACTCGATGGACATGAATTTGAGTGAACTCAGGGAGTTGATGATGGACAGGAAGGCCTGGTGTGCTGCAATTCATGGGGTTGCAAAGAGTCGGACTGAGCGACTGAACTGAATTGACTGATGTCCATAGAGTCGGTGATGCCATCCAGCCATCTCATCCTCTGTCATCCCCTTCTTCTCCTGTCCCTAATCCCTCCCAGCATCAGGGTCTTTTCCAATGAGTCAACTCTTCACATGAGGTGGCCAAAGTATTGGAGTTTCAGCGTCAACATCAGTCCTTCGAATGAACACCCAGGACTGATCTCGTTTAGAATGGACTGGTTGGATCTCCTTGCAGTCCAAGGGACTCTCAAGAGTCTTCTCCAACACCACAGTTCAAAAGCATCAATTCTTTGGCACTCAGCTTTCTTCACAGTCCAACTCTCACATCCATACATGACCACAGGAAAAACCATTACCTTGACTAGATGGACCTTTGTTGGCAAAGTAATGTCTCTGCTTTTGAATATGCTATCTAGGTTGGTCATAACTTTTCTTCCAAGGAGTAAGCGTCTTTTAATTTCATGGCTGCAATCACCATCTGCAGTGATTTTGGAGCCCCCCAAAATAAAGTCAGCCACTGTTTCCACTGTTTCCCCATCTATTTCCCATGAAGTGATGGGACCAGATGCCATGATCTTCGTTTTTTTTTTTTTTTTTTTTGATCTTCGTTTTCTGAATGTTGAGCTTTAAGCCAACTTTTTCACCCTCCTCTTTCACTTTCATCAAGAGGCTCTTTAGTTCCTCTTCACTTTCTGTCATAAGGGTGGTGTCATCTGCATATCTGAGGTTATTGATATTTCTCCCGGCAATCTTGATTCCAGCTTGTCCTTCTTCCAGCCCAGCGTTTCTCATGATGTACTCTGCATAGAAGTTAAATAAGCAGGGTGACAATATACAGCCTTGACGTACTCCTTTTCCTATTTGGAACCAGTCTGTTGTTCCATGTCCAGTTCTAACTGTTGCTTCCTGACCTGCATACAGATTTCTCAAGAGGCAGGTCATGTGGTCTGGTATTCCCATCTCTTTCAGAATTTTCCACAGTTTATTGTGATCCACACAGTCAAAGGCTTTGGCATAGTCAATAAAACAGAAATAGATGTTTTTCTGGAACTCTCTTGCTTTTTCGATGATCCAGCAGATGTTGGCAATTTGATCTCTGGTTCCTCTGCCTTTTCTAAACCCATCTTGAACATCTGGAAGTTCATGGTTCACGTATTGCTGAAGCCTGGCTTGGAGAATTTTGAGCATTACTTTACTAGCATGTGAGATGAGTGCAATCGTGCAGTAGTTTGAGCATTCTTTGGCATTGCCTTTCTTTGGGATTGGAATGAAACTCACCTTTTCCTGTCCTGTGGCCACTGCTGAGTTTTCCAAATGTGCTGGCATATTGAGTGCAGCACTTTCATAGCATCATCTTTTAGGATTTTAAATAGCTCAACTAGAATTTCATCACCTCCACTAGCTTTGTTCATAGTGATGCTTTCTAAGGCCCACTTGACTTCACATTCCAGCATGTCTGGCTCTAGGTGAGTGATCACACCATCGGGATTATCTGGGTCATGAAGCTCTTTTTTGTATAATTCTTCTGTGTATTCTTGCTACCTCTTCATAATATCTTCTGTTAGGTCCATATGATTCCTGTCCTTTATCGAGCCCATCTTTGCATGAATTGTTCCCTTGGTATCTCTAATTTTCTTGAAGAGCTCTCTAGTCTTTCCCATTCTGTTGTTTTCCTCTATTTCTTTGTATTGATTGCTGAGGAAGGCTTTTTTATCTCTCCTCGCTATTCTTTGGAACTCTGCATTCAGATGCTTATATCTTTCCTTTTCTCCTTTGCTTTTCACTTCTCTTCTTTTCACAGCTATTTGTAAGGCCTCTTCAGAGAGCCATTTTGCCTTTTTGCATTGCTTTTTCTTGGGGATGGTCTTGATCTCTGTTTCCTGTACAGTGTCACTAATCTCAGGCACTCTGTCCATCTAGTCTTTTAAATCTATTTCTCACTTCCACTGTATAATCACAAGGGATTTGATTAGGCTCTGTTAGGCTCTTTTAAAACCTCAATCGGTTAGATTCTGGTAAGATAGTTTCTCTGGAGGGCAGGTCTTGTTAAGAACAGAATGCTCTATTGTTATTTTAGAATGATTATCTTCCCCCTCCTGGTACTGGAAGCAGGAGTGGATTTCTCTCCCATCCTCCCCGAGAGAGCCTGGTAGGGCTCTGGAGTTTCGCCCTCCTCCCACCCAAGACTGAGGGCCCCATGGAGTTTTCAGCTCTCAGAGTTGAAGTGATGAATGATGGAACTTCCACCAATTTGCTAATTACAGTTTAGGTTTCCCTGCCCCAGCACTTGTTCCCACAGAGGTTTCTCCTCTGGGAAACTGTGATTCTGTCTATCTGCCTCTTTGTTTCTCCGCCTCTTGGGCAGTGGCTTTTCCCTGTGACCTCAGTTCTCTGGGGTATCTAAGAAGAGCTGCTGATTTCAGCATTTGACTTGTTAGGATGGAGTGACGACTTTAAAACCGCTTATGTGTTTGACCAAAACCTGAAAGTCTAAGCGTTGTTTAAAATAAATTAACATAAAGTTGTTTCTTCAGGTCTCTACAAGTTACATGCTAAATAAGTTACCTTTGTTTTCATTTTGGACAAACTGTTCTTAGAAGATATGTGCAGAAAATTCCAAGGCTTATACTTGAAAAACAGAAGAGCACCCCTTGCAAGGTTTCTCATTGTTAAGAATATTTGCTCTGAGCTTAAAAGAATAAAATCCACACAAACGAGTCAAATGAACACTGGTTGGGCCATCTTGGGGCAAAACACCTCCAGGGAAGTTTTTTTTTTTTTTTTTTCCCCAGGGAAGTTTTGATTCAATTAATCCTTCCTGACATGCTGTTACCCTTTTCAACAGGGCTTTAATTTAGTTTTCTCAAGAACACAAACTTCCAGAAAATTTAATTTACCTGAATAAAGTGTAGGTAACCCTTCCAGATAAGCTGTGCTCCAAGGAAGATAGCTTAGAGTCTGGGAGCAAGGGATGGAGATCCAGACTGGACTGGCTCAGCTGGCTGTGCTCTTTAACTTTTCACCCTACTGTTGGACAAAGCTGACACAAGCTCCCCCAGATTCAAGGCAAGGGGACTACTACAGACTGAATGTTTGTGTTCCCCGGGATTCATATGCTGAAACCTAATCCCCAGTATATTGGTATATGTGAAGGAGGAAACAGAACAGGCTCTATCTTGAAAGCAGGACTCTATCTTAGGCCAGATCATGGACTTTGAGCTATATGCCCAGTATTATGGAAAACACATACCAACTGGAAAACCAGGCCCCCGAAGGAAGAGCCCTCAGGCTCTCCAACACCTAAAAGAATACCCTAATTATCTGTGTAACTAGATAGAATCATACATTCTATTATGCTTATTGGGGTATGACCACAAGCCTATTGATAATTGTCCACTGTTAACTACCTAGGCTTAAGGCAAACGATCCTGGGTTAACTTTGATTGTATCTTTCTTTTTCCTTTGCTCAGACTAGTTTCAGGGAATTTGGGGAGGTGGGTTTGGGCACGGATGCTTAGGGTATATAAGGTTTTCACAAAAACTGGTCGGGGTCCTTGGCTAAAGGAAACTGCCTTGGGCCCGCCGGTATAATGAACTGAACTTCACTATCTGCATTGTCCTTCTGAGTGAGTGTGTTTCCTGGAGCATGTGGCTACAACACGTGGAGATGGGGTCTTCGGGAGGTGATTACATTATGAGGGCACAGCTCATTAGTGCCCTTGTAAGAGAGACCCCAGAGAGCTCCCTTGCCTCTTCTGCCATGTGAGGACTCAGCAAAGAGATGGCCATCCACGAACCAGCAAGTGGGTGCTCAGCAGTCAGAATCTGCTGGTGCCTTGATCCTGTACTTCTCTACTAGAACTGTAAGAAATACATTTTTTTTTTAATAGCAGCCCAAATAGACTAAGACAGGGATCTTTCAGTGGGAGGAATGCCAGCGAATTTGTGGCCATGCTTTAAAATTGCCACCGAAGTCACAGACTCCATACACTTCCTGCGGAGTTCAATTTTCTGTGCTATTTTCTGTAAGGGAAAAAAGCAGAGCTTGGAGCAGGAGGAACACACAGAGAGGATGGACCTATCTTTTTAGTGTCTAAAATTGACAGTAGATGGCTGGGTATTGCCAGATTATCCTACTTTATTTTCACTTCTCTGTAGGTTGAATATTTAGGAGGTAAGGATGGGTACCCATGGCTTTTTGTTTTTTAAAACATCAGTTGCCTACACACAGTGCTATATACAAAATAAATAAATAATAAGAACCTATTTTTTAGCACAAGGAATTTTACTCAATCCTTTTAATGACCTACATGGAAACAGAATCTAAAAAACATGGGATAGGGACTTATCTGGTGGTCCATAGGCTAAGACTCCACTCTCAATGCAGGGGGCCTAGGTCTGATCCCTGATCAAGGAACTAGATCTTACATGCCATACATAGGAGGCTGTAGGCTGCAACTAAGGACCACACATGCCACAGCTAAAGATCCTGCATGTCACAGTTAACACTGGCACAGCTAAATAAATAAAAAATAAAATCAATGGATATATGTATAACTGATTCACTTTGCTATAAAGCAGGAACTGACACAACACTGTAAGTCAACTGGACTTCAATAAAAATTAATTTTAAAAAACTTGTAAAGGGAGGGAAACAGAAGAAGAGGTGACTAAAGTAAAGCCTCAAATTTGAAATTTGGGGGGGGGGGGGCGGAATAAAACATCAACTGCCACTACTTTCAGCTAAAAAGTCGTTTCTCTCTAAGACAATCTGATTTGAATAGTACCCCGCCCCCCACCTCAAATTCTCATCTCAGGATGTGATCCTCTTTGTAAACAGAGCTTTAGCAGATATAATTAGTTAAGATCTGGAGATAAAATCATCCTAGATTTAGGGTTTGCCTACATCCAGTGACTGGAGTTCTAAAAGAGGATAAAACATAAAGAGACACGCCAGGAAGAAAGCGATGTGGAGATGCAGAGAGAGATTAAGTTTTGCTGCCACAAGACAAGAAACACCTGGTATCATGAGAAGCTGGAAGAGACGTGAAAAGATCATCCCCTAGAGCCTTTGGAGGGTGCATGGCCCTGTCAACACCTTGATTTCGGACTTCTAGCCTCTCTAACAGAGAGAATCATCTCTGTTGTTTTAAACCACCCAGCTTGTGGTTATTCTGTTAATGGCAGCCCTAGGAAGCTAATACATATGATAAATGAGGAAAACCACTGAGGAAAGATCTTTGCCAAAGGTGAAGGCAAGAAAATGTTGTGTGCAAAATACTTATAAAAATGAATTATGTTAGTATTTATTATTCATCCAAATAATACTGGCCCCCAGATAACTGCAATAATTCAGTCATATTTGATATCTTGCAAACTTTTAGTCATATGAAAACCATACCTTTAGGCATGCTTATAAAGGGATACTTGAGGAAAACATATGAAACATTTTATATAACAGAATTAACAGATTTATATCTTTTAAATTTCTCTCTGTATATATTTATATATCTATATGGCATGTGTTTCCCTGTGCTCTGCAAATGTTAACGGTGGGCCTGCATTTTTGTCCCTCTAAAGAAAGCTGAGAGCCGAGGAACTGATGCTTTTGAACTGTGGTGTTGGAGAAGACTCTTGAGAATCCCTTGGACAGCAAGGAGATCCAACCAGTCCATCCTAAAGGAGATCAGTCCTGGGTGTTCACTGGAAGGACTGATGCTGAAGCTGAAACTCCAATAGTTTGTCCACCTGATGCAAAGAACTGACTTCATTAGAAAAGACCCTGATGGTGGGAAAGATTGAAGGCCGGAGGAGAAGGGAATGACGGGGTGAGATGATTGGATGGATCACTGACTCAACCGACATGAATTTGAGTAAACTCTGGGAGTTGGTGATGGACAGGGAGGCCTGGTGTGTTGCAGTCCATGGGGTTGCAAAGAGTCAGACCTGACTGAGCAACTGAACTGAACTGGACTGAATCATGTTAGGAGGTGAGCTAGAGCATAAAATAATGGCTAGCATTTATTGAGCACTTTTTGTAGGCCAGATACTGTGCTAAGTGCTTACATGCACTATCTCAGCACATCCTACAATAACTCATTTTACAGATGGTAAAAACTGAGACTTGTGCTTTGCTAGAGGTCACACAGTCAATGAGTGGGTGAGCTGGGACTATGTTCTATCCATCCACCTTGAAAATCAGAACTTCTATCCTGAGCCTCCTAAACACAGCTTCATGCAAAGGGAACAGGAGTGGAGCTACTGCCATTCCAGGCGAGATCCTCAGGGTTTCATTTCCTCTCCTTTTGGCCCAAGGCTGAAAAGTTATTAGCTGTGTCTGATTGTTCACCTGGGACTCAAAAGAACAATGTTGACTCAACAATGCACGGGGATGCTATTCATCTGGATCCATCTCTCTCACAGTCTTCAGGGGCTGCCCCAAGGGAGGGGCTCCCCGTGGGCCCAGCATGTGGTCTTTACCTTCAGATCTGCCGAAGCTGGTGTCTTTCTTTCCCTCTGTTCTCTTTTGTGTCTGGCCTTCAAATCTCCCAGGGCCAAGATGAAACATTGTTTCTTCCTCCTGCCATGTGAAGAAGAATAAAAGATAGCTCTTCTTGGCTCACTTATATCATGGATCAACTCAAACCCTGCAGGAGAATAGGGCATGGATTATAGATAAAGCTTAACTCCATTCTTGCAGGAATAGGGTGGCTTACAAATGAAGGCAATATCTGTGTTTGGACAACAGCTACCTTGGGGACTTTATGGTTTTAATAAAATTCTATACATCAAAACTCTTTAAAACCCTCTGCATCATGAGTATGCAAAATGACTCTTCCTCTACTGCGCTCCTGGTGAAAATTTGTGGGCAGGGGAGAGGAAGGAGCATCAGCCAGCGCAGAGCACCAGGGCCCCTGAGAGGTGAGTGCCTCGGTGATGGATGTGCTCCTCTCAGGAGCAGAGAGCTGCAATCATCCTCCCACCCTGCCCAGGTATGTGCAGAGTAAGAAGGAATGGGGCTGATCATGTGAAGCAGCAGTTCTCCAAGAGTGGTCCAGGGATCCTGGGGTCCTAGAGATCCTTTTGGGGGTCCCTAAGATCAAAATTATTACTTGCATAGTACTAACACGTCATTTTCTCTTTACATCCTTATTTTCTCACGAGTGTTCAGTGGCCTGTTACGGAGACCACATAATGTGTGATGTCAGAGCAGATTGAACGTAGAAGCAGGTGAAGTATAGCTGTCTTCAATTAAGGCAGACATTAAAGGTGAATGTATCCCACTGTTCACTGCAGCACTGTTTACAATAGCAGGACACGGAAACAACCTAAATGGCCATCAATAGATGAACAGATAAAGAAGAAGGGACACAAACATATAAGGCTGTATTACTCAGCTATGACAAAGAATTCAATAATGCCATTTGCAGCAACGTGAATGGACTTAGAGATTGTCATACTGTGTGAAGTAAGTCAGACAAAGACAAGTATCATATGATATTGCTTATATGTGGAATCTAAAAGAATGGTACAAATGAATTTATTTACAAAACAAAGAGAGTCACACATATAGAAAACTTGTGGTTATCAAGGGGAAAGGGGGGAGGGATAAATTGGAAGATCAGGATTGACATATACACACACTACTATATACAAAATAGGTAATTGATAAGAACCTAGTGTATAGCACAGGGAACTCTACTCAATACTCTGTAATGACCTATACAGGAAAAGAATCTAAAAAAGAGTGCATATGTGTGTATGCATAACTGATTTTGCTGTACAGTAGAAACATTGTAAATCAACTATCCTCCAATAAAATTTAACTTAAGAAAAAGCCAGATATTAAAGAGATTTGCGGGAATTCCCTGGTGGTCCAGTAGTTAGGACTTAGCACTTTCACTGCAGTGGCCTGGGGTTCAACTTTGTTGGACTTACAAATTTGTCCTTGGAATGGGACTTGCTCATATGTGGGGGACTTACTGTAGTCTCATATTGCATGAGGGTGGGTGTTCCACTGAACACTGTTTCTAAAAAAGGTGCCACTCTCCAAAACAAAATGTTCTTGGGTCAAATAAACCTGAAAAATACAGGACTTCTAAATTCAATATTTATTCCAAGTTTACTCAGAGACCTCAAAATGAGTACTCTGAATCTCCATGAGAGAGATGCTGTGCTCTGCTTTCCAGAGCATAAAACTCGTCTTCGGGACAACTTGTGGAACTAATCTTCTAAGGAACATAGGGACTCCTTTACTCAGCAAAAGGATGAAGTGGCGAAGTGGTCTCCCAAGTGCTGAGAGCTGCTTAGTATCCCGAAATCCACTTGCTTGCTCCAGTAAGGGAGGTCAGAGCTGGCTGTGTGCTCACTCCAGATACGCAGGTGTGGGTCTGGTTGGGGGTGGTTGGGCTGGAAAGCATTCACCCCACTAAGGTGGATACAGAGGTGATTGGAAGCCCAGGGCAGGCTCTGGGGTGAAACTGAAAGGGGGGCTTTCTAGAGCTAGTGGGGACATGGGACACTGGGCACGAGAGAGCAAAACCTGCTCTCCCTCCCAGGGCAGGGGGTATAGTGACCCGGAGTGAGAGATGGGAAGAGAGGGCAGGTCTGGCTCGCCTCACCCACCCAGTCACACGCCAGGAAGGGCTCGCCGTGGGTGAGAGGTCCACAGCTGCTGGGAGAGTTCCGGTTCCCGCCTCCCTGTTCTCCCAGCAGAGGGGCAGTCACTAGTCACTCATCTGATGGCTCAGAGCCTGACGTTCCTTTCTGGAGGTGGCTCTGGAGGCAGCCACTGTGCCATGGTCATTTGGGGTGAGTTTCTTAACCTCCCTAGACAGGGCTTCCTTGTCTGTAAAATGGGGTCGAAGTGAGCCTGTCCTCACAATTTCCCAGTGAGACAATCCAGGCGAAGGGCTGAGCTCAGTGCCTGAGACACAGCGTGAATACAGAGCCCCAGGAGGGGGTGAGCGGGGGCAGCGAGGCTCAGCGGATGTCCTTCCCTTGTCTGCACCCCACTCCTGCCTCTCTAGCCCTCCTTTGGCCTCTCTCTGAGGGGTCAGACCTACCCACACCATGCCCTTGCGGGAGAGGTGAGAATTCCAGCTTCAACCTCAGCTTTTGGCATGTTCTTCTAAAGGGCAGCTGTGTTCCCCAGGGACTCAGGTGCTTCCCAGGTTAGCAACGTGGGCTCCTTCTCCCAGGGCATGCCTGTTCCCTGGCACCCAAGACAAACTTCCTTCTTATCTTTTCCCAGGAAGGGGGCCTGGCTCACATCTTGAGATTCCGTTTGGTCTCTGTGTGATAAGGACACACTCCTCTCTATGGTCAGAACCAGGTGTTATGTGTATTCAAACACCAGTCAGCGATTCTTATTTGGGAAGTGGATCTAGGACCTACAGCTTGAACCAGAGCAAAAAGCAGGCTTCCATAGCCACCCGGGGAACGGAACTCACACAACCAGGACTTCATGGGGGTGGGGTTGGGGGTCCCTGAGCACACAGCTGCCTGGTGACCCCCCCACCTGGCAGGGAGGCTGGATACTCTGGTGTTTACCTGGGCAGCTGAGTGCCCTGAGCTTACCTTGAATTTTCCTAGGCACGTCAGGTGGTCCCTCCTCTGCCCTTGAAGAATGAAAAGTGAAGTCGTGTCCGACTCTTTGTGACCCCGTGGACTGTAGCCTGCCCGGCTCCTCCGTCCATGGGATTCTCCAGGCAAGAATACTGGAGTGGGTTACCATTTCCTTCTGCAGGGGGTCTTCCTGGCCCAGGGACTGAACCCGGGTCTCCTGCACTGGAGGCAGACGCTTTAACCTCTGAGCCACCGGGGAAGCCCTTGAAGAATGGTGAAGAGTAAAGAGGGAGTGAAGGACGAAGAGAGAGAGGAACGTTTTCTTTTAGCATCTTCCAGAATGTCCACAGTTCCCATTTTAGACTTGCAGTGTTGTGAGTCAGCGTTCACTTGGGTAACAATCTGCCTGAAAGGCGGAGACCTGGATTTGATCCCTGGGTCGGGAAGATCCCCTGGAGAAGGTAATGGCAACCCACTCCAGTATTCTTGCCTGGAGAATTCCATGAACAGAGCAGTCTGGTGGGCTACAGTCCATGGGATCTCAGAGTAGGACATGACTGAACAACTAACACACAATACATTTCTCCACAAAAGCTAGAGAAGAGGGTAGGGCCTTTCTCTGGCTTGGGGGCCGCCAGCCCCTTTCCCAGGCTGCACTGCCGGGGGCCCCTGCTCCTCCCCCTGCCCAGGCCACAGAGGGTTCCCAGCTGAGTTGCTTCTGCGGGCTGGGCTTGTGGCATTGAGCTGGTCGACCTGGGAAGGTGCTCTCTTGATTTTGTTGTATTCCTTGAGTTCTTTTGCTGCAGATCTGCTGAAATTCAGAGTGTAGTTCATGAACAGGGCACTTTATATATATATAGTTTTCTATCATTTTAAACACATCCACTTTGATTCAAGTCAATAAAGTATTTTCCTAACTATCTTTACTAAGGCAAACACTAAAACTAGTTTGCATTTTTTGATGCACCTAATTTGGTGGAGAAGTTGGTGGGAAGCTGGAGGGGGATTCCTGGCTGGGACAGGGTTGTCTCATGGACTCATGTTAACATCAACCTAGATTATGTGAAGGCTGGAAGCGACTGCTCTTTTGCTTCCTTCGGGAGACCCAGAAGGACAGACAGGGGCTCTAGAAGCCAACAGATCTCTTATTGATGCGGTGGTGGTTTATTTCTCAGCCGTGTCCAACATTTGCAACCCCTGGACTGTAGCCCGCCAGGCTCCTCTGTCCATGGGATTTCCCAAGCAAGAATACTGGAGTGAGTTGCCGTTTCCTTCTCTAGGGGATCCTCCCAAGCCCGTGTCTCCTGCATTGCAGGCAGATTTCTTAGCTGTTCATGTTCCATTTTTGAGCACAATCTTCTCTTGCACACTGTTTTTTCAGACTGTTGTGAAGATTACATGGGCTAATGTGCATAAAGCACTCAGCACAGCCCTTGACACCCGGTATCCTAGTAAACACTCAATAGAGGGTTATTATATAGAGGTTTATTCTCACCCAAACCAGTGAGAGAAATTCTTTGTTGCTTCTTTCTGCTTTTTCCACTTGACCTTCTCCCCGTCCTTGGGTGCAGCTGGCTTTCTCCTTAGCCCTGTGCCATTCTCATTTATTTCCTGCTGCCTTTGCTCAGAATTAACCTGAAGTTAATTACCCCGACGTTGAGTTCCTCTTGCTCTATGAGGTTTACCTTGACAGCTGACTTGATGGCTGCTGTGTGTTCTGATGGGCTCAGGGGGCACTGCAAGCTCTCGGGGTGATGGCAAACTCATCAGGTCTCCCACTGTGCCCAGGACGTTGCAGGGGGATGCTCCATAGTCGCATGAAGGTTGGAGTGAGTGGGTGGCTGAGGGAGGTTGCCCACTGCTGTGACTCCACCAGGCTTGCTGGTCAGGAGCACATACAGGTCTCCAGGGAGCTGCTCACAAGGTCAGTCACTGGCTACCATTACTTTTGTTTTTTGGGGTAGAAAGTTTGCTAAAGAAACTTAAGTGGACATGTGATAGAAAACTGCTTACTCTGGGCTGGTTTTGATGCAGTGGAGAGAGGGGCCCAGATCCCCTCCTCTGGACTCCTGAGGGTCTTCTGAGGACTTATATGGCTCTGTCCCTCAAACTGGAAGCCACTAGAGGGTGGGGTTTCTGACCACAGGTTACTTGGTAACTGGGTTTCCATGGTTAACATCTAAGCTACAAGACGGAGCAGTAAATTAAAACCAACCTACTAGGGAACCTTGCTTCTAGGACAACCTAAGCCTGAGAAATGTTATCTAGATCTGTCTTGCATGTCTAGGGATGAACAGATATTGTGGCTTCTGCCCACACACAGAATTAATACAACATGGATCTCTGGTCTGGAGCCTATATTCCTAGGAACCCAGTAATGGACGAATAGAGATCATCTCAGCACCATCTGTGTCTTGGGCAGAGACTTACAGAAGCTTTGCCTTATCCATACCCTTCCTACAGAACTCCTACAGTGAGCAGCAGCAACAATGAGTCCAGGGTAAACTACTCTTCCCATGAGATATATGGGATGGATTCTAGAAAAGCTCTTTTAAGAAGCTGATTCAAATGACAGGTTCCACATTCCCTGCAAATTGAGTTGAGGAATGAGGGCCTCTTTTTGTTGAAGAATGAGAATGTGATGGCTGGAGCTGCAGCAGCCAGCTGGGAAACCATGAAGATGAGGGCCATACCTGGCAATTAGGATGGAGCCTGGGTCCCTGAGGACATTGAAGAACCACCATACTAGCATTGGTCTGCCTTTCTTTATTAATTTCAGTATGTGAGGGGGAAAAAAACATTAAGACCTTCTATAACTCATCTTGTTGAAGTCACAACTTTGGGAGATTTTGTTATTATCAGCCGATTATAATTATGCCACTACCACAACTCAGTGATGTGGCCTCAGAGGATAGCATTAGTAGTTCCAGGTGGTGTTGGGCCAAATTTTCTCTAATTAAGATGTTATATAGTGACAGACTTGATAATTTCCAGTATCACCTCACCTTTCCTTTGATAGCTTTTTGCCACAGAAGTGTTAATTACCAAAGAAGCAATTTAAAAGTAGGCTACAAGCAGTAAAAGTGAAATAAAGGGGCACCTAATTATTTGTAAACTAATTACTGTGAAATAAACACACCATTATCTCTAGATCACAGTTTAGAGACAAAAAGGAGGCTTCTGGTCACTGAGGCCAACCATGACCACAGTGATATTGGTGGATCTGTAAATATCTTAATCATTCAGCTGCGGAATGTGCTTCCTGGTTTGTCTTCACAAAATAGTTTGTAAAGGCTTGAGATGCAGTCCTCACTGCATGACCATTTTTATAATGTAACAGGCAGATCCCCTCCTATCGTGCTCATTTCCAACCTGGAGCCCATCTGGACGGAATCCTTCCCCCTGGTCCCCCAGGAAGCTGGGCACACCTCACTGTACTCATTCTCACACCTGAAAAGGCAAAGAGAGTTCCTTAGGATTGGGATGGGATGACCACTGACTCTGCAGAACCCTGAAAGAGAGACTCTGGAAGGGCATTTTCCTCCGCGAAGTCATTTTATTAGATTAGTACTCAGTGGATGGCAGCTCATCAAGGCACTGGAGTCAAACACATTAGATTTCATCACCAGCAAATAAAGGCAGATTTCAGGGGTATTGCCTTTTGGGAAGCGAATGAACAGGAATAGGAGCTTTCTGAAAGAAGAACTGAATATTTTCCCACTGATCTCAGAATGACACCTTTGATCCAGCATAAGTTGTTTAATTTATTTTACAAGATAATGCACTGGTCAGCTCTGGGCTCACTGGGGCATGAATGGAGGCTGAACTAGCCCATTGTGTTATTAAGTCTGTGTCTAAATCCGCCTCCCCTCCCCATCCATTGGATGGGCCTTTAATAATGAAAAAGCTGGCTATAGCTCATGCAAACAATTATGACAGCACAAAATGCTTTTTAGTGATTTCAAGTCAGAATTAGGCAATGACAATGGGCACAAATAGCCACTTAGGGGACATGCCAGCTGCTTCCAGTGAAGCTGCTGACATAAAAACAGGGAAAAAGCACTAAAACAGATACAATTCAAGTCATAATTTGGTTGCTAATAATTTCCTTTTTGTGTCTGCAGCCTTGAAAGATTGTCCTGAATAAGTGCATACATAAAGAGAGTGAGCCAGGTCAAGCCATCACACAGATGAGTAACAGCCAACTACTATCACAGGGCTTCCCTGGTGGCTCAGAGGGTAAAGCGTCTGCCTGCAATGTGGGAGACCCAGGTTCGATCCCTGGGTTGGGAAGACCCCTTGGAGAAGGAAATGGCAACCCACTCCAGTACTCTTGCCTAGAGAATCCCATGGATGGAGGAGCCTGGTGGGCTACAGTCCACGGGGTCATAAAGAGTCGGACACGACTGAGTGACTTCACTTCACTATCATAAGGTGAGTGAGTTTAGTTCAGTTCAGTCACTCAGTTGTGTCCGAATCTTTGCGACCCCAAGGACTGTAGCACATCAGGCCTCCCTGTCCATCACCAACTCCCAGAGTTTACTCAAACTCATGTCCATTGAGTCGGTGATGCCATCCAACCATCTCATCCTCTATCGTCCCCTTCTGCTCCCACCTTCAATCTTTCCCAGCATCAGGGTCTTTTCAAATGAGTCAGTTCTTCGCATTGGGTAGCCAAAGTATTGGAGTTCCAGCTTCAGCGTCAGTCCTTCCAAAGAATATTCAGGACCGATTTCCTTTAGGTTGGACTGGTTGGATCTCCGTACAGTCCAAGGGACTCTCAAGAGTCTTCTCCAACACCACAGTTCAAAAGCATCAATTCTTTGGTGCTCAACTTTCTTTATAGTCCAACTCTCACAACCATACAAGACTACTGGAAAAACCATACCTTTGACTAGATGGACCTTTGTTGGCAAAGTAAAGTCTCTGCATTTTAATATGCTGTCTAGGTTGGCTGTAACTTTTCTTCCAAGGAGCAAGCGTCTTTTAATTTCATGACTGCAGTCACTATCTGCAGTGGTTTTGGAGCCCCCAAAATAAAGTCTCTCACTGTTTCCCCTGTTTCCCCATCTCTTTGCCATGAATGACTGAGTGACTTCACTTTCCATGCATTGGAGAAAGAAATGGCAACCCACTCCAGTGTTCTTGCCTGGAGAATCCCAGGGACGGCTGGTGGGCTGCTGTCTATGGGGTCGCACAGAGTCGGACATGACTGAAGCTATTTAGCAGCAGCAGCAGCAGCAGCAAAGGGACCAGATGCCATGATCTTAGTTTTCTGAATGTTGTGCTTTAAGCCAACCTTTTCTCTCTCCTCTTTCACGTCTTTCATCAAGATGTTCTTTAGTTCTTTTTCACTTTCTGCCATCAGGGTGGTGTCATCTGCATATCTGAGGTTATTGATATTTCTCCCGGCAATCTTGATTCCAGCTTGTGCTTCATCCAGTGCAGCATTTCTCATGATATGCTCTGTATATAAGTTAAATAAGCAGGGTGACAATAGACAGCCTTGATGTCCTGCTTTCCCAATTTGGAACCAGTCTGTTGTTCCATGTCCAGTTCTAACTGTTGCTTCTTGACAGATTTCTCAGGAGGCAGGTCAGGTGGGTCTGGTATTCCCATTTCTTAAAGAATTTTCCACAGTTTGTTGTGATCCACACAATCAAAGGCTTTGGCGTAATCAATAAAGCAGAAGTAGATGTTTTTCTGGTACTCTCTTGCTTTTTCGATGATCTGATGGATGTTGGCAATTTGATCTCTGGTTCCTCTGCCTTTTCTAAACCCAGCTTGAACATCAGGAAGTTCACGGTTCATGTACTGTTGAAGTCTGGCTTGGAGAATTTTGAGAATTTTTTGCTAGCATGTGAGATGAGTGCAATTGTGCGATAGTTTGAACCTTCGTTGGCATTGCCTTTCTGTGGGATTGGAATGAAAACTGACCTTTCCCAGTCCTGTGGCCACTGCTGAGTATTCCAAATTTGCTGGCATATTGAATGCAGCACTTTCATAGCATCATCTTTCAGGATTTGAAATAGCTCAACTGGAATTCCATCACTTCCAGCAGCTTTGTTTGTAGTGATGCTTCCTAAGGCTCATTTGACTTCGCATTCCAGGATGTCTGGCTCTAGGTGAGTGATCACACCATCGTGATTATCTGGGTCGTGAAGATCGTTTTTGTACAGTTCTTCTGTGTCTTCTTGCTGCCTCTTCTTAATATCTTCTGCTTCTGTTAGGTCCATACCATTTTTGTCCTTTATCGAGCCCATCTTTGCATGAAATGTTCCCTTGGTATCTCTAATTTTCTTGAAGAGATCTCTAGTCTTTCCCATTCTGTTGTTTTCCTCTATTTCTTTGTATTGATCTCTGAGGAAGGCTTTCTTACCTCTCCTTGCTATTCTTTGGAACTCTGCATTCAAATGGAGATATCTTTCCTTTTCTCCTTTGCCTTTCACTTCTCTTCTTTTCATAGCTATTTGTAAGGCCTCCCCAGACAGCCATTTTGTCTTTTTGCATTTTTTTTTCTTGGGGATGGTTTTGATCACTGCCTCCTGTACAATGTCACGAACCTCTGTCCATAGTTCTTCAGGCACTCTGTCTATCAGATCTAATCCCTTGAATCTATATGTCACTTCCACTGTATAATCGTAAGGGATTTGATTTAGGTCATACCAGAATGGTCTAGTGGTTTTCCATACTTTCTTCAATTTAAGTCTGAATTTGGCAATAAGGAGTTCATAATCTGAGCCACAGTCTGTTCCTGGTCTTGTTTTTGCTGACTGTATAGAGCTTCTCCATCTTTGGCTGCAAAAAATATAATCAATCTGATTTCTGTGTTGACCATCTGGTGATGTCCATGTGTAGAGTCTTCTCCTGTGTTGTTGGAGAGGGTGTTTGCTATGACCAGTGTGTTCTCTTGACAAAACTCTGTTAGCCTTTGCCCTGCTTCATTCTGTACTCCAAGGCCAAATTTGCCTGTTACTCCAGGTATTTCTTGACTTCTTACTTTTGCATTCCAGTCCTCTATAATGAAAAGGACAAATTTTGGGGGTGTTAGTTCTAGAAGGTCTTGTAGGTCATCATAGGACCATTCAAGTTTAGCTTCCTCAGCATTACTGGTCGGGGCATAGACTTGGATTACTGTGATATTGAATGGTTTGCCTTGGAAAAGAACTGAGATCATTCTGTCATTTTGCATCCAAGTACTGCCTTTTGGACTTGTTTGTTGACTTAAAGTGAGTGAAGCTGATGTCAAAAGCCAAGATCTCCTAAAGTGGGGCAGGATTCACACACACAGCTGAGAAGTGTTTTTGTATGGGTGGCATCCCATGTTCTCTGAGGCCCAGGCCACTGCCTGGATAAGTCAGCAGAGGGCAGCTCTCTGGCAGGGTGGACGCTTCCTATAGAATCCCTCAACATGCCTTGCATCCTTTGTTCTCCTTCAACCCCCTTGCCAGTTGCACACTAATTAAGACTGTTTTCTTCCTCTCCAGTAAGGATTTCCTTAACCTACAGCAAAGATCCTCTTTGAACTGTCTGCCCTGCATTTGTAGATTAAAAAAAAGAAATCCCATTAGGTGCTCTATGTCTGATTTCAGTGACCTGTTTGTTTTTCTGCTCACACCTCTCTGGCACTTTGCTGAAAGAGCTCCTTTCCCACACTCTTTCCCTCCAGCTTGGGCAGCATGGAGGTGGGTGAGGTGTTTATTTACACATCTCTTTGCATCATTAGATAAAAGGGATGACACACTTCTCTCTCCTGGGAACATGTTTAAACATGAGCCCGAGTTTTACTTCTCCACTTACTTTCCTGTCAACACACACATAAATCAGCCCAATCACAGCTCATTCAAAAGGACTCTCCTATGTAGTGCTTTTCAAATATAAATTTTCTAGAGTTCTGTTTAACTTTTAGTAAGCTGTCAGCTTTTAAATAGACTGTGTATATAACTACAAAGAATTTTGTGCTAAAATCTTTAGTCTGAGAAACTACTATAAGTGGATGTTTTATAAGGTTTGAAATTTATAAATTGGATCTTTCTCAACTCAGGAGACTGGTAATAATTACCTTTGATTCTAGGTTATAAAACTAAGTCTCAGAAAATGCTATCACTCATTTCTTCTGTGACTTTTTAAGTGTTAATTTTCTTATTGGAATAAATTTTACATATGATGAGATCTTATGTCTTCATTTTGATGAGTTTTGCGAACTGCATACACCTGTGTAAGAGCCGCCGAGCAAGATACACATCATTCCCATCATCTCCTAAAGTTCTCTAGTCAATACCCCTTAGATACTGGTGCCCCAAGAGGCAACACTGGTTCTGATTTCTATCAACATAGATGATCTCTGCCTCTTCCTAAAACAGAATCATTCTGTATGTATACTCTTTCGTGTCTGGTTTCTTCGGAGCATGATTTTGAGATTCACCCGTGCTAATATCAGTATCTGTGGCTCATTCTTATTACTGCCTAGTATTCCATTACACAAGCGTATTCCAGTTTGTTTATCTACTCTCCTGTTGGAGATTTGGGTTGCTTACAGTTTTTGGCTATTATGAATAATGCAGTTATAAACAATTAAAAAAAATCTAAGTGAGAAGTAATGGCCAAATTTGCAAGTTTCTTTTCTTTATAATCTGGTGTGATCATAGAAGTAAAACCATCCAGTGTCTCCTCCAAAGGCACTGCTGAGGCTCCAAAATAAGAGAGTTGTTTTAATGGGCCTGTGTTCAAAGACACGGTTTACAAAGTTCTTTTAAGGGGAGTTCTCAGCCCTATCGAAATTATCACAAACATCAGAATGAATGATTAGGACTCATGTTTCCAAAAATGACTGGTTCATGTAACACCAGTGGTGGAAGACAGTGAATTTTGGTGGTACATGGATATTTGTGTTTAATAGTTAAATGTTCATTTTTTATGCTTGCCTTTTATTTATGGTAAGTGACGACAGATTTTCCTTTATTCTGTGTGATTAAGTTCCCTTTGGCAAATTTAAGACTGAAGCAAACTTCTCAGGAAAATTGTTCAGTTGAAGCTCAAATTACTCAATTTTAAAAATACTAGCACTGTAGTTAAGGTAGACTGTGGTGCTAACTTACCTTGTCTTGGCCACTCACCCAGTGGGCTTCTGGATCTGTAAAATGAGCTATTAGTACAGGTTTCATCCATTTGCTGTGAGGGCTGAATGATGTCTGTGATACTAGGAGTGCATCTTGAATACTGGATAAAGTGAATTTGCGGTGTTTCACTGTAAGAATCAGCAATCATGTGGATAACCAAACACTGGCCAGCAATTGATGACTGGAGGAGTTATGTGAGGTCCTCATTTTTGATACTCATGAAACACCCAAGGGCTTTCATAACTTTTAAAAAAGTACGCATAGGCAAAAGATATGTACACTGGCAAGAAGAAAAACCTCATTTCTGACATTTTAAGATCTCAATTTTAACCTTAACCATGAAATTTTTGCACTCTTGTTTTATGTCCCTGGATATGTTCCAGTGTCTCCTAGTTTATAGTCTATGGGAACTTGAATAGTATTTGTATCCTACTCTTGTGTGAAAATTATATAAACCTTAAGTATGTTGAATTGGTTCATGGTGGTTTTCAGGTCTACTAAATCCTTCTACTTTTCTGTATATTCATTCTATTAATTTTTGAGAACTTGATGTTGAAACTTCAACTAAAAATCTTAGCTACTTGAAAAATAATTATAATATGGCTTCCCTGTGGCTCAGATGATAAAGAATCTGCCTGCAATATGGGAGACCCAGGTTCGATCCCTGGGTTGGGAAGATCCCCTGGAGAAGAGAATGGCACTCCAGTATTCTTGCCTGGAGAATTCCATGGACAGAGGAGCCTGGTGGGCTATAGTCCATGGGGTCGCAAAGAGTAGGACACGTCTGAGGGACCAGCACTTTCACTTTCGTAGAACTATATGTAACTTTGTTCTATATTTTCTAAGTCTCCTGTAAATGTGATTTCATAATTTCATAATTAAAAAAATTAAAAATTTCAACACTCCAAATCTTTATCACTATCTTCCAGGCAAGTTCTCCCCAACCCTAACTTCAGCTGCTACATTTTCAGGTTCCAGGGCAGGAAACTGGAGAGGGGAATGGTGTGCAGGTCAAGTGGCTTGATCACATGCTGCCATCAGCCAGGGAGCTTCTCGAGAACAGATGCCTGGACCCCACCTCCTGCGGTTGCCACTGGTCAGTGATGGGGGGCCCTCTGATGTGTGGTCAGGGTGGAGATGCATGGGTCTAGCTCACCAAGACTGGCTCAGTTCAGCCCCAATTCTCCAGGACTTGGGAGCGGGGCAGTACGCTGACCACGGCTGAGCGGAAGCACAGCTCTCTTCAGGAGGTCTGAGTTCTGCCTGACCTTTTGGGGGCAGCAACAGAAAGTCAAGTTAGTTTCAGAGCTTTTCTATTTCATACCTCCAAGAGTGCGGTGGGGGGAGGGCTCAGCTCTTTGAACCACGATGTGGTTTTGTCTTTCAGGCTCCATCTGTAGGTTCTTTTTTCCTGTTATCAGGGAGGAGCCTGAGAGGGCCCCTGACCTTCTGCCCAGTTCTCACCCACAGGCTTCTTTCTGGCGCCATTACAAGGCCTGGCTGAGACCCAAGTGAAACCTTTGCAACCTAAATTCAGATCAGGTTTTGAAATGCTGCCTGTCAGACGGGGGTCCTGGCTCACCAAGCTACCCCGAAGGATGAGGGGGTCACCGAAAGCAGCGGTCGCTGTCAAGTGAGCTCAGGCGGCCGCAGAGCCCTGTACTCCTGACTTCCTGGGGGCGGACCCGTGAGCCAGATGCACGGAAGGCAGGTTCAGCAGACCGCGACTCAAAGCGCACACAGACACCAGACATCTCCAAAGTCCTGAGGCCAGCTCCCTGGGGGAAATCCGGCGGCCTCTGCCATCGAAAAAGGGTGGTTTCCAGGGCGCGTGAGGCTGGGAGCAGCTGGGCAGTCTGACTGTGGGACCTGGCTCAGGCGTCATTTCAGAAAGGCTGCGCTTTGGAAAGGTTCGCCATTGGTGGACATGAGGAGGATGGTGAAATGCTTGTGCTCAGTAGTGTCTGACTCTTTGCAACCCCATGGACTAGCCCACCAGGTTCCTCTGTCCATGGATTTTCCCAGGCAGGAACACCTCAGACGGGTGCCATTTCCTTCTCCAGGGGAACTTCCTGACCCAGGGATCAAACCCTTGTCTTTTACACCTCCTGCACTGGCAGGTTGGGTTCTTTACGACTGCCGCCACCTGGGAAGCTGGACCTGAAGAAGCTTTTTGCTTATTTCTGTATTTTCATTTCACTTTGGAGCCCAATTCTTGAGCTGTAGTCCATTCAGCAAGGGAGAGAAAGCACTTTCCTCTTGGAACTCTCTATGTATACTCACAAATTTAAACACACAGGCCAGACTAGGTTTTTTTATAATCACATTTGCAGGATATACTGAGCTGAGTGAACTCCACTGGGTTTGACTTGCTGTATGGGTTGTTTTCCATGTAACACCCAGGGTGGAAACCACAAGACTTGGAAAGTTCTCAGACTTTGGGTCTTCAGGGATGGAGAAAGGCTAGGAAGGGATGCACCTTGGTATTATAAGGACCCCTGCCTACCATGCATGGTGGGGCTACTCTACCCTATCTCTAAGCCAGGAATTATTTTGTCTTAAGGGATTACTCAGCAAAATAATTATGTAGAATTTGTCTCAGCTTATTACATTGCTGCCAACCAGTAAGTGCCCAACCACTGTTCTTACGCAGTTACGGAGTTCTTAAAATGATGCCAAAAGGAGCCTGCCAATTTAGTTAGGGCCAGGCTGCCAGATGTAATTTCTCTTCGGTGAAAAGTGGTGTTAAATATACAGCAGTCTGGAAAAAAACATGATAAAATGATAATGGACATTAGATTAAAAACAGATCACAAGAAATAAAAACACTAAGATAGATAAAGAAGAGGAAAGTTCACAGCGTCATTCTGTGGAACAGTCCATTCCACAAAGTATATTAACTGTATGGAACTAGGAAAAGTCCAAAATAGATGGGTATATTTAAGCTGTTTCCTATATGCAATGAGATTCACATTTATTAATTTACTTTTCTGTGTCATACACAGAAGAAAAAGAAAAAAAACAAAGAAAAAGAACAGGGAACAAATTTCCAAGGATGAAATTTCCACATTTATTTTTCTTTCATGTGCATAGAAAATGGCAGTGAAGTGTCCTATGAAAGAGGCAGGGAATGGGCATGGTGCTGCTATACCAGACTGGACTTTGTGCTTCAAAGGTACACTATTCATTTTGAAAACAAAGGATGTTGTAGTTTGTTTTTAACTGCTAACAATTCCTTGGGTTTCCCATTTGTTTTTTAAGCTGTCAGTTTCTTCAAATCTCTTTTCAGATGACACACTGCGTTACAAGTGATGGCACTTAACCAATGTGGCATTTCCATATTTACATCAACAAAAGAAATTTACAAGACATCATAGCATACAATCTTGACAGTTAGTAATAGCAATAAAACACGAAGGGCATCCATTTTATTTATTTTTTTTCTGTACAAACTATCAGAACATAACTTATTCACATTAAAAAAATCATTTTTAATTTGATTTGACCTACACATCCCCCTTCTCATTTCACCCATTTCTTAAACCTCTCATCACATCGCCCACACCTTCACCAGACTATAGAATCTACAAGTAATTAGATCTAACACCTAAGTATAGCTTAGAAAGTCCTTTCTCCCGAAGGTTGCCTCACTTCCCTGAAAATTCCTCAAAAAAGAAAAAAAAGAATATGCTCTTCACTCATTCCTTTCATATCACTTTCACATTTCATCAGCAAATCAGCAAGACGGACTTCTCATCTCAATCCAAACAAAGTTAGAAAGAAAGAGTTCCTCTCCCAAGCATCGGGATGCTACACCCACGAGTCTGGGGACCCTGGGTACTGTTCTGCTCTGTAAGAAGGTCGTTTAGTGGAATAAAAGTCCACGTAATTCGTGGTTGATTTCAGTCCATACTGTGTCGAATAATCAGTAGAAGCTGGAAAGTGAACTCGATCATCAAAATAAGGATCTTCATAGCTATGAGGAGACTGCAAATACAATCTGTATGCATCAAAGTTCTTTCTGTTGGAGTCATCTTGACTATAATACAGCTGTTGATGCTGTTGGCAAAATGAGAAAGCAAATAAATCAAGGCAATTTTTGGAAGTACATGTTTAGGGAAAAATTAATGTGGGCTTCCTGCTTTATATTTTTAAAGCAATATTCAGTGTTTGTGAATTTATCGTTGAACGTTTTTCTGGTGCACACTGTATGTTTACTAGTGGACTGGAAGGATTTTAAACTGTTTACAGGTGAGCTGGCCGTTGGCTCAAGTCCTGTCCTATGACTTCTAGAAGTTAGCAACTTGGGAGAACCCCAGAGAGCCCCTGCTACCTCCCTCCTTCCTAGAGGCCAAGTTCTGTGCTCTGCTCTGGAAGAGCCTGTGAGCTGGGCATACCCGTTGAAAGATGGCCTTTATTTTTGCTTTGACACAGGGGTACAATTAGCACATCAAGAACCCAGTTAAAGGTTGGATTTTGGGGCTTCGGATTGCTGTATAATTGCAGAACCATCTTTGAAAACATTTATCTCAGAGATGAAGATTGAGTCCATTCCTCAGTTTTAAAAGAAATATGTAGTCTGGTGAACAAGTCACATTTTGGAAACCCTGCTGTGCTTTTAAACGAATAAGCAATCTCCAGGCAGGAGAGTAGTACAATTAGAAGAGATATGTGAGCAAATACAATTCAAAAGGAACAGACTTCCCTCAAGCCAGGGCTGATACTAACTTCATCTGTAAGGAAGCAAAGTGAAGCACAGGTGGGCACCCACAGCCTGACCTCATTTCCTTTCGTGCTGTCTATCTCTGACTTCACATTGATTTCTTCACATGTTTGGAGAAAAACTGTAATGTTTCTAATGTCTGTCCTTCCTCCTGATTATGCCCAAATTCCACCCCTGTCCTGCCTGTAGCAAGATGTTACAAATTTACCACATAGGGATCAACACCATATTCTGGAACTAAAGGCATTCTAATATTATAAGGATTTCAGAGCTAAATTTTGCTTTTTAACTTAGAGTGATGATTCTGAGGATATTTCTCCTGATGAAAAAACTATAGCAGAGATTATGAGTAATTTGAGAGGTTCTTCTTCCATCTACAGGGAAAAGATATGGAAGGAGGTCTGAGAGTATCCTTATCTGCAGGGCAGGTTACAGGCTTGTTTGGGAACCCCCCAATTGCTGTGTTAATGGAAGAAGGTAAGAGGAGAGATCAGATGACCCAGGTGGACATGGCATCAGACAGGACCAAAATGAATTTTAGGCCCCATGAAAGCAGAGCTTAAATGTTACAATCACTAGTCCCCTTTCTGCTGGGGAGTGGGGTCTACCCCTGTAGGGCTGAGTCCATTGTGACCTCTGAGCCTAAGACTCAAGTGTCTTCAAACCATGGAGGCCCGAATCGGAGGGAGCCATGAAGATGGAGAGAGAGACGGAGGTACAAAAAAGAAGAGTGAGGTGAGAGGACGAAGTGTGCTTACTGATCTTTCCCCACCCAGAGAACAGAAGAGATTTTAGAGATTTAAAAAAAAAAAAAAAAAGGTGGGAAAAGGAAACTGTTGGGTAAAGAACAGGAGTTAAAGACTTCTCAGCTGGTTGCCATCAGTGGCATGGGGTTACCAATTTGGATATGCAAGGATATAGGCTACTATAGAAGTGATTTGCTTAAACCATGGATGAGCTTCCAAGGAACAGAGATCCCCTGGGACAGCTCCCCGGCCCCGCCGTGTGGGCCCAGCTCAGGTAAGTCAACCAGCGCGGACCCCTTACTGTGTTGATCCCTGCTAATCGGCCTTCTGTAAAAATGGTATTGCAAATTCACCTGTAGCCGTCTATTTTGTTCTCTTGCTGGTGAGGAATAGGAACTGATGTAAATTGGTGAAGGTTTGCTGGAGCCTGTAAGAAAATATTTTATGAAATTAAAACTAGTGCTCATTATCTGGTCCATTAGGTCATATGGACTCCCAGGGCTAGGGCTGGTGGTGTGCCCGACAGGCCCTGCCTTCCCGGCATGGCATAGCCCCAGACGGTTAGCGGCCTGGGTGCCCCGGATCAAGCCTGCTTGCTGCCTAACCCAGGGCTCTCAGGGGCTAATGAATATGGCAAAAAGAGGCTGTGTGTTTCATCAAAAAGCAATGCCAATGCACAGATCCAAAAAGGATTCCTTCTCAAACTCTGGTCACTATGGGGAGCTCTTCCCACCTGTGCAGATGTCTGCTGGCTGGCTTTCTGAACAGCAGACATGCTCCTGGAGCCCAGGAACATGGCTTTTCCAGGGCTCTTGAGCTTTGCCCCCACCCTCAGATGGGGGAAGGGAAACATAGCAGAACAAGCTCCATGCCCTCGGAACAGCCTTGATTCAAAATCCCAGGTCCTGCAAGAAGCAGGCACAGCCTGTGTTCTAAAAGGCCGGCCACCTGAAGGCACAGTCTTGTGTCTGCCATATTTGAGTATGTCTTAAAAAGAACCTGGTAACCAGATAGCTGTCTTCAAGAGTCCACAGAAGACTCTGATGATGTCACTGGTTACCCTACTAGTATTGTTAAGGCTAGCAAAGATTTTTATTTTAATGAGGAAAATGAAACATATTTGAGGCAAATTAGTTTATTGAAGCAAGCAAAGAAGATACAGAAGGGCGCGCATGCTAAGGAGGCGATCTTTAAAATAAAGCAGGCTGCTGCAAACCTGAAGCAACAATGCACTTCAGTTGGTATGTGCGTTTCCTCTGCAAAGAGCTTGGTGTTTGAAATGTAGCATCTGCAGTTTTCTGAGCTATTAATTGCCACAGTAACAACAGTCGATTAGTAAATAGTCCTGTGGAATCACAATTTTAAAGACAACAGCGCAACTGAGACTGCTCCCCCAGCAGTTGTTAAAGTGCCACCAGCTTTTATTTCTTTTTAATAAATAGCTTTTTTTTTTGGAGAAAGGAGGGTTTCTCCCGCTTTTTGAAACTTCCAGAGGAGTTTCAATTTGCCAGATAGCTGAGAATGGAGATAATATGAAATCGTGGTAACCCTTCAGGTTGGCATTCTTTAAATAAATTATATGCATGGCTTTCTGAATAGGACATAAAAATAATACTGTGCAACATCACTTTTGTTATTCTTAAAAAATAAATAATCACTCTGAGAAGAATCACATTATATATTTTGTTATTCATTCAAACTTTTCCACGAAAATGCAAATGGAATTGACCCCCATCCGCAGGTTTGAACGTATGAGTCGGTCCAGGAGATTGGCCCTGCCGAGTGTCACAGAGCTCGGGTTTCTGGAACACACCGGAGAGTGGGGAGGGGGCAGGACAAAGGGCCTGCATTGCAGGGGAGCCGGAAATGGATACAGTGCTCTCTTTATTTGTGGTCAGCAGACCACTGCCTCTGCTTGTTTTACTTAAAACAAGTGGGAAAGGCAACAGCCCCTGAAGCAGGAAGGAGATGGAGAGAGTGGACCATGGTTTGCTGCTGGGGGACCATCTCAAGGCAGGCAGAGGTTACCTCCCAGGCTGCCGTTCAAGTGCCTGGGGACACGCGGCTTTTCGAGATACTCTATCACACACCCGACTGGCATCTTACCAGGGTACAGGCCTCTGTGTGTGGCATCCCCTTGGCTACTGTAATACTGCATAGGTGGCTGGGTCCTATCGTATTCAGAGCGAGGGTCTCTGACTCCTAACAGTGCTGGTGAGGAAGAGGTGCTGCCGACTGAGGGGACAGGTGAGAGGAGGAGGGGGAGAGAGAGGAGAAGAAAGAGAAATCAGACTGTCAGTGTCTCTAGGAAGTCCTTTCTGGAAGAACAAAGGTCAATAATTAGACGCGGCCAGCACTAAAGTCAGCTCTTACAGGGGCTGAGAGCTGGAGGGCAGCCAACTCCAGGTCCCTGGATGGTGGCCTGCAGACCGGCCACTGTGATGATCAGTGCTATCAACCCCAGAGATCGCTGGGGAGCCCAGCGTGGTACAGGGGTCGTGCAGTTTCCCCACTGAGATGGCGGGTCTCAATGACCTGCCTTTGGGACTAATGCACGAGTTACGTTTGCTGTTTTACGATCTCAGTTCAGTCACTTGTGACACACCCATCTATTATCCTTAATGTATAGCTCTTCGGTAAATAGATGTTTTATGGCATGTTTTGATTTCTGATGATTTCAAAAGTATCTGCATTTCTAAATGTGTTTGAATAAGAGTGCCCGGCCCATGAAATTTCTAATTCCTTTTATGGTGATCAGCTGTCAGGGAAATTATAAGCCCAGTAAGCCCTGCTCATCAAGAAGCTCAGGATGCTGAGAAGCCCAGCTTCACAAAAGTCCAGCTTTTTTATCCAGCTGGAGCGAAATGTTTCATAACAACATATCTACCCTTGGGTATCCTGTGGGACATTTTCGCACAGAAGGAAAACACTGTACATCTTCTTTTTCTCATTAAGGAGTCATCTTGCTTGTACTGAAGTGTCTTACAATTAAGAGTGGTCACTTATTCACTGGATCCACTAGGGAGCAGCAGCCCCCAGACCTGTCACTGGTGCTTTCGCATGCACTGATGCTTTCAGAGGAAGACTGATAGCAAAATACCTTCCCCAGAAAATATTTTGAGCATGGGCTGTGTCTATGTGCTTCTCATCCTACTTTCTAGAAGGTAGGTAGACATCCCCACCTGCCTCCCACTATTATCAAGATGTCAGCAAGATATGAGATATGCCCATAAGCAGATATCACACTAACCCCAAGGGATGGATATCAGCCCTCAGAATAACTGGAGAAACAAGTGTGAATTATATCCTACCTTCAAATGGAACTCAGAGAGGGACCTCAGAACTTGGATGGGGCTTGTCGGCACTGTCCAGTGTGGATATCTGAGTCCTCAAAACAAGTTCATTGCTTACCGACTATGTCCTAATTTGTCTGAAATTACTCTTTTGCCTGTACACATGCCTTTCGTTAAGTAGCCAGCTCTCCCACTTGCCCTGGTACCACTCTTTCCAAGTTCCCTAAAGAATCCTGAGCATTTTAATAAAGCAGGATGGCCTCAGGCTATACCTGGGAGCCCAGCAAGAATGTGTCAAAACCCAAGCAGAGGTCTTTTTGAAGGAAAACAACTCATAGTTTAAAAACTAAGATATAAATATATATCACTGCAGTAGGCGGAGATAATTTTTAAAAACTCCTGGTATAAGTGAAGACATCTAATTATGCGACAAGAACCCCCAGTCGTATATTAGTCTTTTGGGCCACATTTGTCCACAAGAGAAATAAGACTGCCAGCAGGAACACAACTGAATACAACAGATAATATTTATATGTCAGAAGGGGAGATTTAAAGCCAAATAAAAGATGTTTATTACTTTTCCTGTTTCATTTAGTTAAGAATTAAATTTACAGGGCTGAATCAACTTGGTGGTAATATTCTGTTCTTACATGTTAAAAAAAAAATTATGTTGAGTCTCAAAACATTCTTTCTACCAAATTAAACACCACTAATAAGTAGGTAGCGTGGCTGCCAAGACTCCCAACTTACAAAATCATAGGGAATCCCTGTAAAGCCACCTATAAGGTCTGCCCATGAGCTGTGGATGCTGGGGTCTGGGTTCAGCCAGCAAATAGAGGTTTAACTGGTGAGAAGTAAGATACAGGGGAAGATCATGGCTCTCCCAGGGTCTAAAGGACTCTAATAGTTTTCATCAAGAAAACTAAAAAAATCACTTTGGAAGAGATTTCAGACTTATGGCCAGCAGGCAGACAAGGGCAACCATTTTCAGGCACAAGCTAGTGGTTCTCAAAGTGTGTTCCTCCACGCTCCTATATCCACGTCACCAGGTCGGCTTATGAAGTGCAGGTTCCCAGGCCCCTTGGCAAACCTAGTGAAGCAGAAGCTTGGGGTAACAGATGCTATGGAGGAGGCTGGGCCACTTTTGTGTACCCTAGTTGGTGTAAACTTGCATAAACCTTTAAAACGGAAGGAGGAGAGTGGGCCTGCTGTTTATAATAACATGTAATTCCTGAAGAAGGCTTTCAGTTTGAAGAGCAAACTCTCCTTCCCTCAGTGTTTGGAGGTGACAGACTTAATCAGTGTGTATGCTCAATTTCCTCTGGACGGGAAACGACATCCTGTCCCACACTCTCACCTAGGAGGGGCGTTTATCCACTGACCTGACTGAATGACAGGTGACATCTGTTGGTTGGTGATAGACAAGGAAGGATGTGATTTGAACCGGTCTCGCTCTAACGTTGACACAGGTGTAATAAAATGGTTCTGATTCCACCCATCCTGTGGGGTTAAAAGAGAAAAAGAAACCTCTCAAAATGAAAAATGACATTTCATGATAATAAATGATTACGACTGTGCGCTCTGATGAATGCTAATTATACTAGAGCTATTCTTGTAAGTTACCTTTTTATAAATGCTCCGGAGGTCCCGATATTGCCATAATGTATTCAAGACTTGGGCTGCTGCCTTCACCACTTTCAGAGATGATCTAGGGAAAGAGTGGGCATGTTAATGAATGTGGGCAGCACCGCCCCAGGCTCCACTTGAGAGACTCTGGCAGCAAAGCAGAGGCCATGAGGCTTCCTCTCCAAGGACCAGGGCGGGGAGGAGGCTGCTGCTAGCAACCACCACCAAGGTGTGAGGAGCCCCTGGGAGTCTGTCAAGTTCAGGGCTGGCCTGATGTGGCAGGGACCAATAAAGGCTCCCAGGCATTTGGCTGTGTGGTCAGAAGCTGTGGTTGGAATGAGCCCATGACTGCTGACCGTGACCACATATCCCAAGGGTCTGAGGGCCCTGCCAAGTTGGCTGGAATACCCACTGAACCATTATTAGACCTTCTTGTAACTTTCCTATCATGTATACCTCTTTGTAAACACGTGTGTCTGTGTGCTCTCATATTTGCTTTGGAAAATAAGGTCAGTTACTGCCTCCCCTCTCTGAAGACTGTCTGTTGAATGTCGGTGCTGTATTCGAGCACCGCTGACCACAAGTCCAGGAAGTTCAGCTCAGGAGTTGGTCCTCTCGGTCAGCGGCCTCATCATGAAGAGAAGCGGGGATGCGGGAATGCGGCCTCCTGCCTCAGCAAACAGCACCTCGTGAGGGTGGTTCAGAGGCCCTGAAGAGAACTGAACACCTCTGTCCTCAGACTTCCTTTTGATATTGAAGATTTGATCTGCTGTCCTCTTCCATTCCTTATCTTCCCAACTAAACCCTCAGGACACGGGGGAAGAAGAGAGGTGAGCAGGCTGGTGGCACCTCCTCCATCCAGTCCATCACAGCAGAATCTGGGCTGTGATGATTCTGAGGCTTCAGCAGGGGAGTGGCACGTAGGCAAGTGCAGGAGCCTCACAATCTCAGTTCCCGGAGGGGAGTCAAGGGAAAATCTGGGTCAGACCCAACCACTCTAAGACTTTTTAAATTTAAAATTTCCAAAATAGACAACAGAGCAAGGAATACCCTAAAGAAGAGAATGCATAGGAAATTTCAGACACCTGTGATGGTCCTGCAAGGTCTCTACAGCTCACAGCCACCCACTCTCAGCCGGGGTCTCACACTGCTGTTGCTGCTGCTATTGCTTTCCATTTTTAAGTGCTGGGCAGCTGGGATCAGGTCAGGAAAGGCAGACCTCAGACCTGGCTCCAAGGACTACTCCACAAACCCGACAGCAGGGGCATGCTAGGTGCACACCGTGACACCAACAGCTAGGCCACATGCTTCTAGAGACAGGTTCTCTGAGCAGAAACCTGACTCCCGAGAAAGCAAGGCAGTTTCTCTGCCCTCCCTTTGCAGCGCCATTCCTGGACGCAATTACGTAGTCTCATCTCTAATTTCTCTCATCCCATCTTCTCAATATTGTTCAACTGGGCATGTCTCAATCCTAGTCCTACCTGGCTGAGCAGCACATGTGATATGCGCTCACCTTCAAAATACTTTCTGCATGGGGCTTGCAAGGCACCAGGTGTGGCTGGGTCTCTTCTGAATGGTCTGGCTGCCCTTTCTCGGGCTCACTGCTGGCTCCTCGTATCTCCTTGACCTCAAACCATGAGGGACACCAGAGCCCTCAGGCCTCTTCTCTTCTCTATCTACATTTCTTGTTGATCTCATCTCATTTCTCTTCTCTAGATATGCCATCTACACCCTATGACTCTCAAATTGATCAGTGGCCTGGACCTCCATCTTGAACTTGACTCGAGTATATTCCACTCCTGACCAGACCCTCACGTGGACATCTACTAGCCATCTCAAGTGTATCACATCCCAAACTCTGGTCCTCCCTGAAGACCTGCTGCTCCTGCCAGCTGCCCCATGTCGGTAAGTGGCACTTCCATCCCATGGTCTCTTCTGCCAAAGACCTCAGAGTTGTCCTTGACACTTTCCGTCTTCCCTGCTGCTCATTTAATCCTTCAGTAAATCCCATTCACTGATGCTAGTTTCCAACATGTCAGGATTGACCACTTCTCCACCTCAAGTCCTGTCACCGTTAGTCTTATTAGGAGTCAGGGGAGACGAGGTTGTGGAGTCACTCTGATTACTTTCAGGGACATCGGATCATGTCTCTCCTCTGCTGTACACTCTCCAATAGCTCCCAGTTTTGCTCAGATTAAAGTCAGAGTCCTCTGACACTGGCCCACAGGCTCCTGTACTTCTGGTTACTGTCCCTCCTCCTCTTCCCTGCTGACTTGCTCTGTTGTAGCCCCTCTGGCTTCCCGCCCTTCATCACACACACGGGTGATCTTCCATCTCTGGGCACTTCCACTTGTTCCCTTTGCCCCCAAATGCTCTTCCCTCCCTCCTCCAGGTCTGTGCCCAAGAAGCACCATCTCTTTGAGGTCTTCCCGACGACTGATCTAAAATTGTAACACCCCCTCCTCACCCTGGCGAGCCCTGTAACTATCCCTGATTTTATTACTTGCCACACACTCAGCACCATCCACAGGCTAAGTGCGCTGCTCACTCCACTAGAACCTCGTCTGCTCTACCCAGGGAATGTAAGCTGCCTGTGGGTGGGTGTGACCTGCACACCCCTGTAGCACATGGCAGGGAGGCAGGAGACAGATGCGTGGTGAGTGAATTGAAAAGAAAGTAAGTTTATGTTCAGAAGAAAACTTGATTTGACCTAGGACTCTCTGAATCTGTTTTGAAAAAAAAATTAGACCTTTTTTTTTAATATACAAAGATTTTGGCACTGTTTCAGCATTTCTGTAGTCTGCTCTTATGCCTTTCAAAAATAAAGGCTATCTCACAAAATTTTAAGAGCACAAAATGCGATTTTGGTTACTCTTATGGAAGAGGGGAGAGTAGGGGAGTTAGTGGAACAGGACCTTAGCTTTTTCTGTAATGCTTCATTTCCTTTGAAATAAAAAGGAGTGTGTGTGCACTTATTACTAATGAGATAAAAGAGATACATACATAAGATACATACATACATAAGAAAAAAAGGACTAAAAGGAAACACAGATAATGTTGATAGCTGTGGCTTCTGTGGAGTGAGACTATGCTTTGCTACATTATTCTTATATTTTATCAACAGAAATTATTTCAAAAGTATATACAATGTGACTTCTAGCACTCATGCTCAGCCAACTAATAAATGTTTACTAGTTGGGGACCAGGCTTTGTTCTAGACACTCAGGACACAGCAGTGAATAAAAACACAAAGCACCTGCTACTGGTGGCGTTAGATGCCAGAGGGGCCATAAATAAACCAGGGAAGCCACTGCCTCACGGGAGGCGATCTG
Source organism: Oryx dammah (assembly GCF_014754425.2). Classification (NCBI taxonomy): domain Eukaryota; kingdom Metazoa; phylum Chordata; class Mammalia; order Artiodactyla; family Bovidae; genus Oryx; species Oryx dammah. The sequence continues at coordinate 98,305,191 of NW_024070211.1, read as the reverse complement.
GGGGGGCGGGGCACTTTACAACTGAAGTGGATGTGTGTCCTACACTTCCCACTTCCTTGAAGGACTCTCTGATCTGGCACTAAGGCAAATTCATAGTCACCGCTATGGCTCTGTGACAAGAAACCTATTTTTGCCACCAGTCCTTCTGCTGCTTCATCACTTGGGTGTCACCCAGAAGTGACATATGATCCAAGCCCAGGGCTCATCCTGAGGCCACACGTAGACTCTGCTGCACATGGTGACTTTAGTACTTTGTGGGAGCAAATAATCCCAGAACTGAGGATTTAGGAAGAAGTTCTTGCAGAACAGGCCCTGGAGCCTGGAGCAGAGCCAAATGCCCGAGGGAGATGGGTCTTCAGGTTTTCCTCCCCATGACACGTCTGATTCTTCCAGGAGGCAGAATGACTGCATGTGGCTTTAGCAACAGGACAATAGTAGGGCTAAGGGATGCTCCAAGAAAATAAAGAGCAGAAAAGGGGCCACATGACCACAAATACTTCTCCCAGCAAAACAGGTTTTAACTGCCTAGCTTATTGGTATGTAAGAAGTGCAGAAATAAATCCCTCCCAACAGGAAATGCATCCTTGACCAAAGCCCTTGTCACAGGTCCAACCCAAGAATAAGGGCCTGGGGCTGGCACCCCCTTGCAGCAGACTTGCCTGTCTCCTCTGCCCTTGGTGATGTTCACCAGCTTCTCTATTCCTCCCGAATCAGCCAGGGCCTTGGCGTTCTCCATGTTCTTGCTGGTGACCTCGTGCAGGGCGCAGCAGATGGCCGCCACGGTCTCATCCGACAGCACGCTGGGGCTGGCGCCACCTGGGAGCCGGTTGACCAGGTCTCGCATGGCGTATTTCCCTGCCCAGGACAAAAGAACTCATTCAGATTCTGGAAGGGACCTGGTTTTTGTTATTATTGTTATTGAAAAATTGTGACTGCGTGGTCTCTTTAAGATAAAACCTCAAAAGAGACAATAACAGGAAAGAAAAAAAATCCATAGTGAAGAAGGAAATGACAAACATTTTAACTGTAAGGGGCAGGTTAATATCACGGCCAGGCCACTTGGGGAAATGATTGGTTTATAAAACTTTACTGCAAATTGCTAAAAGAAAATGTAAATCAGGGTGTAAAACTGGTATACTAATCACGTTGCTTTAGTTTCCACTATTTTCATGAACAGTGAGAATAAAGGAATTATCATAGTAAATATTGTTCTCCATTCAATTCCTATGCATCACAATTACAACTTCTTAAAGCTTTTAAAAACTTTTTTTTGAATAAGTTTTAAGCTGATCAAGTAAGGCTGCCAAAAATACTTTTCATGACATCTTTCTAGATCTCAACATGTGAACTGGGTAGTCACATATTTTCATCAAGTTGAGGGTTTCTATCAGTTGGTCTGACATCTGACATCAGTAACAATGTGTTTGTTTCTTTTAAAGAAGACACAAATACAATTCTGGTATGAATGACTATGCTCAACGTCTCAAGAGTGATGTAATAATAAAGTTCCCAACAGGACAAGGCAGGGGAACCCCCTCACTCCTGAAGCATTTCCCTACAGACCCTCAATTTCCCTTACTTTTCTCCAAAATGGAATTATCTCGAGCTTTTCCCGTTTAAATTACTGACCAACAAACTGGAAATTAACTAAAGCACAAGTAAATATTTTCTTAGTTTTTTCCCCCATGCTAATAATTGAGTGGATGCTACATGGGGTTTTTATTGAAGACCTATTTATATACAGTGGTAAGCAGGAGAAGACAGGGCCTGAATACAAGCAAGCTCCATAATTTACAGCATGTCAAGGGAAGCCTTGAGCTTTACTCATAGAGAATATTGTTACCAAGAGTGGAAAAAGTGATGACATCTTAAGCTAGAAGATAAATATGGTTTTTAGGAAAAGATGGTAAGTTAGCACTTGTGATTGTGAATACTTGTGAATGACCAGAAGGTCCGCAACATGTAATCTGTCATTTTGCTAAGACATAGTTTTAAACTACACTCAGCAAGTTTGGGAGAAGGCCGCTCATTCCATCTGTGAGCGCCCCTAGCAGTTCTCTCAGAGCTTGTGGCCCAGACAGCTGGCTTTGTTAGAGTCAAGTGAATATGTAGGAACTTTTGTGAACTCACAAAACTGTGTTTCCTCGTGAAGAAATGTCTCTGGAGACAGAGTTCACTGCTAGTGCTGGACGTGAGGAAAGAATGAAGGGAGTGGTTCTTAGGAACAGAAATGCTGGGTAAATCAGAGTCAGATACTAAATCTGGGAGGTGCTCAGACTGCCTAGGAAGGAAGGGATCTTCATGGAGAAACAAGGAAAAGTGACTCCTGAGTAAATAACGCTGGGTAAAATAAAGCTCATCAGTGGAGGGAGAAAATGCTCACTCAAGTTTAAAAGCGGGTGAGGAACTCTCAAAAACACAAGGGGGCACTGAGAGAAGGCGAGGCCCCGGAATGCACACTGGTCTCCCCACAGGTCTGGGCTCCCATGGAATTGCGAGGCACTCTCTGCTCTCCCACTCTCTCCTCCATGTGTGGAATGATAGGCTGCAAGGCATCTGTGGCCAACCCTTTATTTTTTAGCAGTAAGAACTCCCAAACTATAAATTCAAATAATATAGATGTAACAGAAATAACTTAAAAAATCTCTCTTTGGGGACCTAGAGGATTTCTCTCAAGGAAATGTGGGTACTAACAGCTATAAACACATCTACTGGAATCAGGCACGAGCTGGAGTATGAACAGGCTGGGAAAGAAGCTCCTTTCCTCTCTGTGAGGTACAGTTTGGCTCCACGGAGGAATGGTGTTTTAAGAACAGGATAATCCAGGCAATGACTTAAAATAGCACTGCTGTCAGGCACTGTATGAGGGGCCATAGAGAATTCTCAGTCGCTCTGTAAGGTAAACCTTCTGGCCCCTGTTCCTTTCCTCTCCCTATCTCTCATGGGTATTTTAATGAGTTCAACATACATCCATTAATCCACATAAGGTCTTGTCTAATTTCTCCGCCTCCTCCCCTGACCCATCATCAGCTATGGGTCTGGCGTGGACCTTGCATTTTCACAGCAAGTCCATTGTGAGGAGAGTTGGCATGGGCAGCTTCCTTTCAGAGATGGAAACCAAGGAGGGGTTTTCAACTGAGATGAAGGAATAGAACCTGGTGGGCTCAATGCAGGACACCCCAGGTTATATAGCCAGTGAGCAGTGGATCCAGGGTTTAACCTGAGGCCTGCTGGAGGGTCTCTGATCTTTTCTGTATGCCACACTCTGCTTGGGATGGTGGCCATCCCTAGGAGGCAAGCAAGGTAAGCTGCCAAGAGTGCAGAACTTTGAAGAGGAGCTCATTCTCAAGTTAAGTGCTAGCAAGTGCTAGCCACATTTAAGGGTGAATGCCTCCTAGAATTTTGTACCTATATGCCTCATTTGCCTTTCCCTCATCCTGACCCTGCCCTGGGGTCAGGCCTTGGGGCAGTGGCTCTGTTTTGGTGTGAGCACTTACACAGATCTGAGAAGGAAAAGTTATAAAACATTCATGTGATTTCTTTTTAAAATTTAGAACATGGTAGTATTGGTGAATTAGCAGATATAAGTCTCAAAAATCAGAAAAGTGAGCATCAAACCTTTTTTTGTTGTTTAAGAAATGAATCTCTCTTGGGAAACAGTCACGGGTCAGGGGAGGAGGCGGAGAAATTAGATAAGACCTTATGTGGATTAGTGGGTGTATGCTGAACTCATTAAAATACCCATGAGAGACAGGGAGAGAGGAAAGGAACAGGGGCCAGAAGGCTTACCTTACAGTTAATAACCCTACCTCTCTGAAATGGAGTGGTCAGAAAGTACAGACACAAGGGTACCAAATACACCAAGAAACCAGGGACTAGGACTCAGTTGTTAATCATTTTAAATGTCATATTTTTATAAAACAAAAGAAGAGCTTTATAAACGCTGTCATTTCTCTTTAGAGTTCATCAGGTCACCAGAACATACCTATGAGCTCCTTGTTGCGAACATCTAGGGCCATATTCCTCAAGGCAGTTGCCACAGAAGAAACAACTCTATCGTTATCCATTCTCAGAAGCTCTACAAGGATGGGGAGCCCTTTTTCTTTGCGGACGGCTGCTCGGATATATGCTGCAAACTAGGAAACAAAACAAGGTAATAAGCCATTATAAAACAGAGTGCAACTCTCAGGCATTACTGTCACCTAAGAAAGATGTTTTCAAAAGATGAACTAATAGATTAAATGTTTTCTTTCCAACTGGAGATTAAATCTGTGATGCCAGTCAAGAGAAAACAGTTTGGGAAAAAGATAAGCTAGGATGACTGATTTAAAAAGAAATCCCAAAGCCTGAAAACCTCAAACCACCATCTGGCAGATATTTTTGTGCAGAAAAGAGAAGGCAGTGATTACTTTCTACTTCAGCTACATAAACATGATTAAGGACGGATGGCGTGTCTTCTCTGCAGTTGGCCCCATGCCAGGTCCAGAGGCTATAAATAGCATGGCAGAGCTGGTAACTGATCAGTGCACATTAAAGGAGAACCTGTCTCCATCCAGTCATCTTTTCCCTGTATCCTCTGCAACAATATTTACAGTTTAGTAACCCTTCAAAGAAATTGCTTGGGGAAAAAATACCTTGCCTTGGAAGAAAAGGAACTCTCCAGGAACACTGAGCATCATAATTCATACACATTGGTGAAAAAGTAAGTATATCTGTGCACAAAACGCTTTATCATTCAAGATTAGTTAGCTGCTGCTGCTGCTTTTTTAAAATCCACAGTCAAAAACTTCTTCCGTGATTAAGAGGCAAGTCTGTACAGTGAGTCAGTTTGGGCACCACATGAATTGGAAATGAACACGAAGTCATCAAGGAAACAAACAAACAGAAAAAGTAACATTTGAAAATGGGTCTTTAATCTTGTTTTGAGCTTTCACTGACATTTTTACCAATACAAACTATCTTTCAAAATTTAGGATAATTGAAAAACGTTGCTCATGAAACATCTTAATACTTTCCTGCTGTGGTCAAGACACAAAGACAAAGACCTGCCAGCCCTTCGTATTATTTTGAACATGAAAATATGTGATGACGCTTCTTTAATATCAACAGAATGGATTTTTAAAAACCATAAATAAAAGGAAAAGATGCATTTCAAAGATGCTATTAGCTTTCTTCAGGTCAATACTCCTGTTTTCTAAATCAAATGAAATCTGCAGGGGAGACATAATACACAACTTGCTGTCGGGTAAAGGACTTGGGCAGCTTTGGCAACTTCTCCCTCTGAAACCTGCAAGGACAGAACCAATGCCTGTCTCTCTTGGGAGACAACCGGCTCAGTTTACCTCGAGTGCCTCCCTCTCAGAACGTTACCACCATCACCACTCCCTAAACAGCTTCTCATTTGCTCACATCTCTCACCACGACAATCTTGTTTTCTTAATGAGACTCCAATATTTTGATTTACTATTTTCGATACCTTTGAAATCATTTCCATATAATATTTACATTTTAAATGACCCTGCCATTTAACTTCTATTCACTAAAGGTCTCAGAAAACAAAATTCTACAACTCAAATCATATCTATTTTAATTATTGTTTTTAAAATCACCATATGATTCTCAGGTCATAAGAAGCTGGAGGTGAACACCATATCACCAACATAAATATTTATGAATACTTATATGCTGGGCACCGTCCTCGGTCCTCCACATTTATTACCTCATTTAATCCTTAAAACCACATAATGAGGTAGGTATTATTTCCATTTTACAGATGATGAACCTGAGGACATGAGGATGAATCTGAGGCCTCCAGCTAGTAAGGGAGGTAGGGCAGGACTTGAAGCCAGGGGTCTGGCTCCAGAGTCAGTACTTAGATGCTGTTAGTACTTTTAATGTTTTTAACTAATTAATAGTTGATTTACAATGTTGTGCCAATCTCTGCTGTACAGCAAAGTGGCATACACATATCAAGGACAATAACAAAAAAACCACAGTGGCTTAGCACTAGGCCTAATTATTTATATATAAGCATTAGAACAGCTGGCTGCATGCTAGCAATGCAATACTTTTCACTCTCATGGAAAAAAACAATGCCCAGACAATTTTTGTTTTGGGAGGTGGTAATGGAGGAAATAACCAAAAACAAGCATTATAATAATTCTACTAAAACATACTTGTTGGCAAACTTCTAGAGGTTGAAATGTTTCAAACAAGGATTGTCTGAGACGTTGTCAGATGATATTTTAGAAGTTCTGAGAACTTGCTTATAGTGGTAACAGTAGGAAATCACCTTCAATTTTCCTAATGAAGTCACACATTTACCAGTGGAGGCAGAAACTGCCACACGTAGGTTCTGCAAGTATTAGAAAGGAATGAAGGCCCAATCTCAGCTCCAATTCAGGCCCTCGGCATCTCTCACCAGGCTTTCCAATAGAATCCCAGCCTCCATGGCTCCTGACTTCAAATTCACTCTCAGTGCAGCTGCAGATGGGATCCAACAGTGTCCACATCAGTCTGTCTATGTTGCCTGTCTGCTTAAACCCTTTCAGTGGCCCCTCTGGTCTGAAGGTCAGGTTTTAGCTCCTGAAGCTTGGCCGTCAGGCCTGGGTATGAGGGCCAGTTCCACCATGGGCACCCTTCGTCCCCCTGCACATCTCAGCCACCAGCCTGTAGCCTCTGCCCATGACGTCCTCACTGTGAGGGCTCTTGTCCCCTCTTGTGCCTTTATCTGGAAAGCTCCCTCTGCACCCAACCTCACACTGGGTGGGCTTCACCTGCTCATTCTTAAAGGTTCCACTTGGGCAGCACCATCCCCCCAGGAACTCTTCCCTACCTCCTGGAGTCCCTCCTTCCTTGCCTTTCCCTCACCAGGCTGGGTTAGAGGTCCTCTTCCAAGACCATGGAATCTACACAACACTTACTCAGTACATCTGGTTTTCTCCTTCGCCTTCAGTTTCTCATGGGGAAGGGCTATGTCATATCCATCCTCGGGTCCCCAGAGCCAACTGCAGTCTCCTCACTTTTTTCCTCCTACCCTTTAGCAAGCTCTAAGCACCTTCGCTCGTCCCTTGCCATTGGCTATGGCTGGTCTGACTGCATGGAGGTATGGACGAGTGGAGGACATCCTACCTTCCAGTTTCCAGCAGAGAGGTTCTGGAGTGATCCGGCAGAGCCTTCCAAGGTGGCTGGGTTGGAACTTTCTGCTAGGAGGGTCAGATATGGTTTTACCACCGATGGGTGCCACAGCATCTCAACACCTTTGGGGGACTTCGAGAGTCCTGGGATAGGACCGACTCCATCCCACTGAAAGACAAAGAACATGCACTGGTGGAGGCAAAGTGAACACAGTATTCAACATCTGAAAACATTCCTTTCTGCTGGACTCAGCCAGAGCTACGCAGAAAAGCTGAATCATGAGAAAAAATGTTTTCTTGCCAAATATGTGATTTCTTACTCCCAGAGAAATGAAACTTATCAGAGTTTGATATCAAATAAAATGCTAACTTGATCCTCTTGTGGTGTCCTCTTTTTCTTCTTCTTCTTCTTCCCCCAGCAGCTTGGCTCCGAATCTTTGCTGGGAGACTCTTTTCCGAGTAAGTCATCCAATTCGTTCAGCCCCAGCAGCCGGGCCTGAGGCACCTCCAGCTCCAGCCGATACGACAGGTTCCTCAGGGTGCACACGCAGTTCTCCACGGTCTGAAACCCAACAAGGCGCAGGGTTAAAACCATCATAGCGTGTTAGTGCAAAATGCTTCTGTACCAAGCACCAGTGGTACTAAATAAATGCAGAATATGAAAGAACTGTTTTTCACTGATGGGAACCTGCAACCTGAACGTTAGAACTGATTCCAGACTGTTGGTGGGACCCCAAGCTCACAGAGCGTGCAGAGCCACCCGAAGGAGAGCTGAGGATCTGATTTAACAGAGTGGAGTGTGCGGGGCGCTGGAGGGAAGAGCACCCAAGGCTTCTGCTTCAGGGCCGCTGCAGTGGCAGATGCTCCCACATTACCAGAACCCCACCCCTTCTCACAGCTGGGAACTCTCATCACGACAGCAGCTGGGGCCAACCCCCTCCGGCACAGCCTGTCCCCCAAGTGCCATCTTTGTCCTCTTCTTCCATCTCCCACCTCTCCCTTCCATCTGTGGAAAGTTCCATGAGCTCTTTCGTTCTACATTTTGTCGTCTGTACATGGTCTTTTGCCCCCCTAAGTCTCTATCACACCTCTAATTGGGAAGCCAACTGTCTATTCAACCAAGAGTGTCAAAAACCAAGCTCAGTTTTGCCCCGCAAGCGCTCCCCTTCCAACTTGTTTACTCCTCTCAGTTTCATCTGCAGATCTTTTGGTTCAATGAAGCTGAAATGAAAACCTGGCTGTCACTTTGAATTCTCCTCTACCTCCTCCCAAGCCTATCACTCATCATTCTTTTCTCTCACAAACCCTTATCTTCAAACCCAGGCCTACTTGCGGCCTCTCTCTGTCTAGCCCAATCTGAACAATACATGACTGGCCTGCCTTGGGATTCTTGACACATTTAGTCCCTCTTTCCTGTTTCTTCCCACCTTCCCCAGCCTCTGATGCCAGTGCAGACCTTGGATGATGAGCAGAATGCCTTGTACAAGGGCTGGGATGGAGGAAATGGGAGGGGAGGATAAGGGGCTTATGCTGGGAACAGAGGGAGTGCATGAAAGGCAGCAACCTGGGGTGTAGAAAGGGGCATCCTTTGGTACTGAGGCAGGTTGGGCAGAGCGGTGGGGGGATTCCAGTGTCTCAATCAAGAACTTTTATTCAGTAAATACTCAGATGCAGATGGATCTGATTGTAGCAGCAGGGGATATAGAATTAGAGGGGACAGCAGTGGGGCAATCACCTTGACACTGAGCCCAGGAGAGTCACAGAGAAGGTCTGGACCCTGCTAAGGTTCTTACCACACGGAATCACTCAGTTTTCATGGTTCTAAGGCTATTTTTGTTAAGTTCTCTTGTCTCTGTTAACTTGTAATTTTTAGAGACATTCTCCCTTTAACCTGGAGCGTAACCTAACCAAGAGGAGAGGGTCAGGAATTCCAGCCAGAGTCAAGGGCATGCAGACGGTGATGGTCAGCAGCTGTCGTCCTCTGCCAACCAGCATTCACTGACCTTGCTGTCGTAATCGGAAGTGTTCACACACGTGTGGATCACATACAACAGCGAGTCCACCAGCCCCTCGCAGGACCGCATCTGCTTCCTCGCTTCCTCCCCAGCAGAGCTGAGATTCCTATACAGGCAGAGACATGGGGGAGCTCATTAGCCATGGAGCCTTACCTTAATGATCTGAGAATGGATGACAGAGCAGCGTGTAAATCTGGTCTGAGGAGGCGTATGGAGCCTGCATTTTAAAATCTCAAGAGCTCATAATAACAGCCAGCCCCTCATTAGCCATGAACAGAAGACAGCAGGGACACTTGAACTTCGTATCTCTCTCATGACAGGTCACTTTCTAACCTCCTAAAATAATTATTTTGGGGGCTTATCCTGAGTTTCCTTCTATGTAAAAAAGGAGGAATAATAGTAACTATCTCATAGGATTGCTGTGAGGAAAAGATGAATTGCTACAGATAAAGCAATTACAAAAGTGCCCACCATATGAAAGGATGTGTGTTAGCCATGCATGGTTGCTATATTCAGGCAGTTTTACTTTCCTTGTAAGGCCATAAGGTCTTGGCAGTCCCTGCACCTATTAAGACATGTTTTGCACGTAGTAGGTGGTCATAAATGCTTCTTGAATGAACAGAGGAAACATCACTTCTTATACAAAAACTTCAAGTTAAATGAGAATACTTGGTCATGTTACAATTTTCCTGATCTTTTAAATGATTAAAACTCTGAGTCGTTTTTAGGTCTCATCCATACTGAAATTTTACTATCCATTCCATTTTGTGAATTGATACCAAATTTTAAGGCTCTATTTTATGTGCCATTAACAAAGTAGTCTAACTCTGCAATTTTGCAAAAATTAGCCTTTGTAAGGGGGATTGAGAATGACTTCTCTTTTCACCTTTGTTTTTCTGAGGCCAAAGAGATACTATCACCTATAATCCCTCTGCGGTAACCTCTATGCTGCATTCAACAGCTGCCCTCTTCTGTTCCTTATATCTCTCTGGTTTTCCTCTCATCTGCTGTCTTCCTTCTCAGCCTCTTCTGCCCATAGGTCCTTCTGGGGGTGCAAAGGGCTATACTGGTCCCTGCCTCTATCTTTGCACTCTTCCTGGATGGTATCCTTCTGTTCCTTGGATTTAACACAAGGAATACAACCTGTGGACCCATGACCCCTAAATGCCTATCTTTAGGGCAACCCCTCTCAAGAACTCCAAACTCATTTATCCCAATATTACTGTATGGATATCTAATCAGACATCTCAAAGTAGACCAGCCAAAACCCTCAGTTACTCCCCTCTCCCCTCTGCCTGACCTCATCAACAGCACTTCCATGCTCCCAGCTGATCTGGTCAAAGATAAAGGCGCTGTCTTTACTTCCTCTCTTTTCATTGTCTATCATAGTCAATGAGCAAATCTTGTCAGCCTTTCCCTCTAGAACATACCCCACTCTGCCTACCTCTCTCCAGAGCCTGGTCTCAGCCACTCTCATTGTTTGCCTGGATTGATGCACAGCCTCATCTTCTTGCCTCCACTGTCCCCTACATCACAGTCAGAAACCATGCCCTCTCCTGTGATTAAAACCCTGCTTCCCATGGCACTTGGCATGTGGTACAGACTCTTTCCTGTGATTTAAAAAATCTGACATAACCTGGCACCACTCTGCACCTTGCACATTAAGCTCCAGCCTTGAGCCGTCCCTGCCCCAGTCTTTACACTCCTTGTTTCCTTGGCTTAGAGTGTGTCCTCCTCACCTCCCTCACAGGCCCTCATGTGAGCAGCTTCTGCAGTATTTCAGATGCAGGCTGAAACTTTACCTCCTATGAGAGACCACCTGACCTTCAAAGTACCCAGCTAGTAACTCTTGCTGCTAAGTCGCTTCAGTCGTGTCCGACTCTGAGACCCCATAGACGGCAGCCCACTAGGCTCCTCCATCCCTGGGATTCTCCAGGCAAGAACACTGGAGTGGGCTGCCATTTCCTTCTCCAATGCATGAAAGTGAAAAGTGAAAGTAAAGTCGTCAGTCGTGTCTGACTCTTAGCGACCCCATGGACTGCAGCCTACTAGGCTCCTCTGTCCATGGGATTTCTCAGGCAAGAGTACTGGAGCGGGGTGCCATCACCTTCTCTGTAGTAACTCTTAGGTCACCCGATTTTTTTAAATGACATCTGTTATTTTCCTATTTACCTATCTTCATCAATAGAACTTTGTTCTATCACAGCAGAGATCTAGTCTGTTTTGGTCATCACTAAATGTACACAGAAGGCATTCGCCAAATGTTAATAGCTCTGAACCACTGGGGGAGCCTGTGTGTCCTGCTCCTGGGCTTTCCCTGAAGCCCGGCAGACTGGCTGAGTGATCACAGTCTCCCCTTTCAGGTATGGAGAGAGGATGAGATGCTGACCCACGAATCAGCAGCGGCGGCCACGTGACCTGCTTGGTGATGCAGGAATCTGAGTCAGGGAGTTGGTCTGTCCTCTAAGAGCCTGACTCTTGTCACCACCACCGCCCCTGCCGGTTCTAGGCGAAGGAGCCCACACAGTTAACCATTCCAGTAGGGGAAGGGTTCAGGGGAGAAGCCTTCCTGGTGGCTCAGACGGTAAAGTGTCTGCCTGCAATGTGGGAGACCCGGGTTCAACTCCTGGGGTCGGGAAGATCCCCTGGAGAAGGAAATGGCAATCCACTCCAGCACTCTTGCCTGGAAAATCTCATGGATGGAGGAGCCTGACAGGCTACAGTTCATGGGGTTGCAAAGAGTCGGACACGACTGAGCAACTTCACTTTCACTTTCAGAGAAGCCCAGGCCCCTTCCCCTGCTCCCACAAAATCTGTTGTAGAGATGCTTAGACATCTTAGCTTAAATGTGAAAAGTGCTCACTGTGTTATCACTACATGAAGCATTCCATACAAGCTGAGTCCTCACAATTCTGAGATGGTATTATTACCCCTGTTCTAAAGATGAGGAAACCAAGGTTCAGAATGGGACAGTAAGCCAGTCTGTCTGAGGCAGAACCCTAAGGTTTGTTTCAAGTTCCCAAGAAGCCTTGGCAACCGCTGATGAGAATGACCAGCAAATAAGGAGCAATACTGTAACACTGAAAGGAGGCCTTCTGGATTTCAAATGCTAAAGATAATAACTGAAAATAGTATTGGGGTTCATTTTCATTTATTTATAAAACTCAAATCCAATGACTGTTTAAACTACACCTTTCTGCACCCTTTTAAAAGCAAAAAGGTTTCAACTATTACATTAAAAAAGTTAAAGTCACTCAGACGTGTCCAGCTCTTTGCAATTTCATGGACTATACAGTCCATGAAATTCTCTAGGCCAGAATACTGGAATGGGTAGCCTGTCCCTTCTCCAGGGGATCTTCCCAATCCAGCGATCGAACCCAGGTGTCCCGCACTGCAGGTGGATTCTTTACCAGCTGAGCCACAAGAGAAGCCCAATAAAACTGGGTAGCCTATATCTTCTCCAGCGGATTTTCCCAACCCAGGAATCGAACTGGGGTCTCCTGCATAGCAGGCAGATTCTTTACCAACTGAGCTATCAGGAAAGCCCAGATTTAAAAAGACTGACGTCTAATTAACAGGCATTGTATTAGTTTCAGGTGTACAACACAGTGATTTGACATCTGTATACACTGTGAAATGATCACCACAGTGAGCCAGTCACCACACAAAGTCAAAACCGTATTTTATTTCTTGTGATGAGAACTTTTAAGATTAACTTTCTTAAGTCTCTTTCAACGTTACAACACAATATTGTTGACTATAGTCACCAGTTACTCCTTGGAAGAAAAGTTATGACCAACCTAGATAGCATATTCAAAAGCAGAGACATTACTTTGCCAACTAAGGTCCATCTAGTTAAGGCTATGGTTTTTCCAGTAGTCATGTATGGATGTGAGAGTTGGACTGTGAAGAAGGCTGAGCACTGAAGAATTGATGCTTTTGAACTGTGGTGTTGGAGAAGACTCTTGAGAGTCCCTTGGACTGCAAGGAGATCCAACCAGTCCATTCTGAAGGAGATCAGCCCTGGGATTTCTTTGGAAGGAATGATGCTGAAGCTGAAACTCCAGTACTTTGGCCACTTCATGAGAAGAGCTGCCTCATTGGAAAAGACTCTGATGCTGGGAGGGATTGGGGGCAGGAGGAGAAGGGGACAACAGAGGATGAGATGGCTGGATGGCATCACTGACTCGATGGACGTGAGTCTCAGTGAACTCTGGGAGATGGTGATGGACAGGGAGGCCTGGCGTGCTGCGATTCATGGGGTCACAAAGAATCGGACATGACTGAGCGACTGAACTGATAGTCACCAGTCACCGGGCTTCCCTGATGGCTCAGATGCTGAAGAATCCACCTGCAATCTGCCTGCACATTAATGTTCAATCCCTGGGTTGGGGGGATCCCCTGTCCTAAGACATGGCAACCCACTCCAGTATTCTTGCCTGGAGAATGCCCATGGGCAGCGGAGCCTGGGGAGCTACAGTCTACTGGGTCGCAAAGAGTTGGACACGACTGAGTGACTATGCACAGCACCCACAGCACATAGCTACCAAGGTGTACACTGTATCTTCATGACTTATTTATTTTACAGCTCAAAGTTTATACCTCCATATTTTGAATTTAAACAAACACCAGGCTACAAACACATTAGCAATCAGAATGTAATAACCAGAAAAATGCTGTTAAAGTGTAAAACACTGGAATTTTGGCAGTAACGTTTCAGACTGAAAGGTTTTTTTTTGACTAGTCTATAGAAGAGTCATTTACAAGATAATGTCTTTCAAGCCACTAGTCTGTGCTCATAATGTTTTCCTCACAAAGTCTAGTGGCTTAAATTTTTAAACAAACTTGGAAACTTACATAGATATTAATAAAAGTGAAGTAAATCATCCTAAAATCAACTTAGCTATGACACATATTATTTAATCAGACAATCGGAAAGAAGAAATAAAATATCTACCTCAAGCAACCTGTTGTATTACGCAGAACGAGTGAAGTCTGAAATTTAATTTTATGATCATCATCAAAAGAAGAGTTATTCCATCCAGAATGTGGAACGATCACAGTGTTTGTCAGGGTCGAGAGAGCATCTCGGATGATTGTCATCTTTACAGCATCACATGAGGATAAATTCCATAGAACTCCTAAAGAAGGCAGATTTTAAAATCAAATCATCAATTAGAAATCCTGCAGTTTTAAAATGAAATGAACATATTAGCATTAGTTGATGGGAACTCAGTCTGTTCCAAACCTAATCTATGGCCTGAATTTACACCTGGGCTGGGGCTGGACCTCTAATAAACGTTGCATGAACATATATGAGTTTCTGGTACATCACTGAGTCATCCTTAGGCAAGATGACTGGTTTTGCAAAGCAAAGCAGAGTTACTCCATGAGGAGGATGGGCACAATCTAATCAAAGATCACAAATATGATGCGTCTGTGATGGTTGTAAAAATGAGGTTCCTGTATTGTCTCGTACATTTAATGTTCTCTGTGACAAGCCATTTTTACAATTTAGTACTTGAAAAGAACTTCTCTGTCTCAAAAGACCTACACTTCATCACACTTCCTTTTCTTACCTTTGCTAGTGGGAAGCTCAAGCATAAATATTATGTGTGCAGTGATTTACTGGCACAAAGAATGGTTACACATTTGCTACGTCTCCCTTATTTAGAAAAGGTTTAAACATTTCTGTTTCCATGTTAAGAGTGTTTTTAGTATGTGCAAATTACTACCATTCCTTTTTGGATACAGGCAAGATACTAACAATAAATTAAAAGCTGCTGATACTGTAATTCATATCAAGATTCCAAGGACAACAGACCCTAAAGGTAGCTTATTAGAGTGTTACTTGAATTACAAACATACTTGAAGGTCTTTATTTCTGTGTCAACCATAAGAGGGTTATTCTTGTAGCACGCATATTTTCTAATAATTGCTCTTTAGAAATTAGAGAAATTTCAAGATTATACCTACTCTAATTTTTACATCAATGCATTTTCCTAAGTAAGAAGGAAGGGGATGGAGGAGAAGTGGTGCAGCTGGTTCCTCTGCACTGAAGTCCTCAGAACCCTACACTCCTGATGTATCCTTGGCAAGGATCCTTGCTTTCATCAGTACAGTGCTTTAGAATTATCAGCACACAAAATGTTCGAGGCCCTGTGGAGTGGACAGAGTTGGCAAAATCTGCCCATGTCCATGGAAGCACGTCAGGCTTGTGAATGTGACTAAAGAGTGTCAGGCCAGACTGAAAGCTGCTGCTCTGGGTCTGGTGACCAAGAGGCCAGCCTAGAAACTGCACCGCCTCCCCTGGGCCTGACAAAATCGCAGGGCCCTTTAAAAGGAGGGAGGCAGGAGAGAACTGACAGGAGCTTGCTTTCTTTCTTTATGAAGGGAGGAGGAGGGGTATAGGCCAAGGCCAGAACCAAAGAGAACACTCTGTGGACCGGGAGGACCATCATCCCCCGTGTCTGCCCTGACCCACCCTCACGGCTGTCGCCGGTCAGTGATGGAGGCAGATGCGGGGTCCTGGCTGCTCTCTGCTCTCACTTGGCTTTGACTTCTGGGCCTTGCTGACTGGGTTTCCTTTCTTCCCCCAAGACACTCTTTCACCCTTTCTCTGCTCCTACCCTTTGGGGTGGGACAACCCACCATAAGCACAGCTTTTCAAAACCTCAGCCTTAGCGGTGACCCACCTCGTTAGGCTCGGACTCGAGGGAGATTTGGACAGTCCAGAATCACGGAAAGGAAAGACCCTGCTTTGTCTCTTAGAGCTTGTCCTGTCCACCATGATAGACCTTGGCTTCCGTAATTATTTTGTGGCAGACGCACACGGCAGGCACTCACAAAATGAACTTCAACTCCACAGGCGGCCTTACTTCTCTATGGATTCTGAGGGTTCTGCTGGGCTCCCGGGGAAGCCAGGGGAGGGGTGCGTGGAGAATTGGGGGCAGGGCTCTAGATCCTACCCCAGTTCACCCAGAGTGGCTCCAGCCTCTTTTCTCAATACTGGGCTTCACTTGTGTGTTGCTGTTTGGAAAACTGGGTTTTGGGTCTAAAAGACATTTTAAAAGGGCTGTATTAGGGGAAAAATATCTGAGGATGGATGACCACAGAACAGACCTTGGGAGCTAAGAGTGAAAAACGAGTCACTGAAGGTTGGCTCTGACCTAGATGATAGGTGAGCTGAGAGAAGACAACAGGTTGAGGTGCAGAAGGGATGGTGACAGCAGCTGCCACAAATAGGGCTCTACGATTTCCTGCCAGCCATGTCGGCCTCACCGCCCAGGGCGCCGAGGAGGCCTGTATCCGGGGCAGCGTGTGGCCCAGAGGCTGTGGTGGCGAAGGTCGTTTCCCAACCTCCCCTGCTGACAATTTTATATCTTGTGATTCCTAAGGCCATAGAGAAATTTTTCTTTCTGTGAAATCATTTCACAGTCCTCTCTACAGAATTCTACACATGGGGGAGAGCTGCATTTTCCAATAAGCTACCTTCTACTTCACAGAATAAATGCATTCCAGTAAAATCCACTTAAGGCAAGGTTTATGGAAAAGTCTATCATATTGTAGGCTATGGGTATAAAATGAGATATATCTATACAGAAAAGTAAACAGTGTTGTCACAAACTTCAGGTGAAACCGTGACTAAGAAGAGGGCTGGTTCTTAGCACACTTATCTTGAAGTTGATGCCTAGAGGTTCTCTGATCGCTGGCAGAAAAGCTTGTTTCTCATGGTTCCCGCCTCCACTCCTGGCCCCTTCTAAGATCTACTCCGGCAAAGGATAGTTAACAGGTTTGTAGAGTGGCCTGATTTTCTGTCCCGGAATGAGAATTTTGTCTGGATCTTTCTGTTCCTTGTCCAGCATTTAGAATGATCAGTGAAGTTATACGTCATTTCACAGTCTACTACCAGCCATTTCATCTACTTGGGACTAGACAGCAGAACGTTCACAAATCAACATCAACAACAGTAACTTGGCCGTTTTACTGTGGTCTTACTCTTTGCCAGGCACAGTGTGCTTTACACACAATACCTTAAAGAGTCAAGATACACAAAATAAACTCTCCGTTTAATGATTTGGTGGGCTTGAAATTCCACATGTTGACTTTTTATAGTATGATGAGCATTTATCTTTTCTAAATCTAACATTAATTTAAATTTCATTAGGCAAGCATAGTAGGTAAGAAATACTCTTTCATTCTTTTATATGTCTGGTTACACTTATGCAGGGCACACAGTAGGAGCTCAGGAATATATGTTAATGGATCCACTTTTGTTTTTAGATTTCTGTTTTACTGCTTGCCTGTCAGATTTAGTTCCCAAGTATTCCTTCTTTTTCATTTCTTTTCTGAATGTTCTGAGAGTATCCTTTCACGTCTGTAACTATAGGGAGAGGGTCAGAACAGTGGTGTGGATCTTCAAGGGAATTCGCCAGCATAGTTTTGCTTATTTTTCATCTGAAGACCTAAATGGACAGCTGCTGAAACCAGCACCCTAGTTATGGGGCTAGGGGAAGCACATTGCTGATCCATCTCCTAGCACCAGAAGTTACACCAAAATGCCTGGATCCCCATCCCTCAAACTGCAAAACTGCAGGGTCAGTGTTTCCCAAATATAAAATGTGAAATTATTTAGAGGTATGTAATCCTTCTGTAGATGTATAGAGCAGCAGAGTAGGCTATCTTTTGGTCAACTTGGATGACTCATAAGACCAGTTTGCCATAGAAATTGAGGCTTCCTCTTCTGCAACTTCAAAAAATGTTCAAAATTATTCTTAATCAGAAAAAAGGAAGGATTCTATTTTTGATATGCTTGTGGCATCCACACAAAGGCAGCTTTCTGATCCCACACTAAGGGTTACATTATACTTCCAATCATGCACTTTCCCATATAACACTGAAAACTACCTTTGGTATGGATTTAACTCGCCATTCTGAACATCAGAGCAAGTTCTAAGACACTAGTTTTTCTTCCCCACTTTCTATTTAAAAAATAAAGGTTATAGAAAGCTAAAGTAACCAGTTCTGATCAACCAATATTAGATGAAGAAGGTTCAATTAAACTTAAAAGCCTTAGCTATGGAATGATTAATCTGACTTTTCTACTCGAAGTAAAAAGCACCAGTCTTAAGACCGACTAATAATACCTGTGTGCACCCACATCACTAAAGTAGTAATAAAATAATATTCTTTCCACTTAGTCTGTCTAGGGCTTCATTTAATGGGTCAGGGAGAATGTTCCTAGAGCAATAAGTAATGAATAGAAAATACACTAACTCCCACACGCAGTGAGACTGATAAGAAATAGAGAGCTTTAGGATTAGCATTCTCCATCAACATGATAAACCTCCAGCTCCAACATCCTAATGCAGAATGTGCTTCAGAGATATCCAGCATGTTGACTTTTTACAGTATGATGAGCATTTTTTCTAAATTTAATATTAATTTAAATTTCATTAGGCAAGCATAGTGGTAAGAAATACGCTTTCATTCTTTTATATGTCTGGTTACACTTATGCAGAGCACACAATAAAAGAAAGTTAAAAATGAACTATAATTCAGCTTAGGAAATGTGAGGTTTTTATTCAAAATAATTAGTTTTTTTTTGTTGTGAGAACTATGAACATGCATAAACAATTTAGAATATGTTAGGGAATTTCATGCCTCCTATTGAAGAAAACGCTGCTTATTCTCTACCACAGAAAAAGTACATGTAATTAAGAGTAACCAGTAACCACAATGAAATACTGCCATAAGAGATGAAAGCTCATTTTTCCCACAAAGTATGAAGAAAGTAATTAGAATACCATTTCACATAAATCCTTGGCTGCAGAATTTTGAAAAAGCTCACATTTAAAACTAGTTTTATAGCTATTCAAAGAGCCAAGTGCTAATTTTATAGTTAAATTAGAAACTGATTTTACCTGATTAATTAAAATAATAGCACCATTTGAAAAACGTATTTCTTAAAGGATATTAGAAAACCAAACATCATTTGGAAAATGCTATTTTTCAAGTAGCATAAATACATAACAGCCTATGCAATTTTTTTCTGATATGAAATAAACCTAAGCCCATTCATTTTTATATAGTATTCATGTTGCTTCCTAGTTATCAAAAAATGGAACAACAAAACAAAAAACCCAACACCGAACAACACAAGAGTTCATGGACACTGCAAAAAAGAAAGAAAAATAAAACAGCCAAAAAAGTACCAGTGCACTTCAGGTATCACTACTGACCATCCCCTGCATTTTCCTTCATAAGCTGGCCTCATGCTCAGTGTTTGTTCTTGTTTTAGTTATGCTCTTTCACGAGATATCCACCAGGCACCCAAGCCATAGGGGTGTGAAGAGTGTTAACTCAGAGGAGGGACAGTAAGGTCTTGGCCCCATGGTTCTCTGCCCAGAGCAAGCATCATGACAAGTCAGGTCATGTTTCAGTTCTCTGGGGGTCAGAACACTGTGTGGTATAGATGTTCATGCCCGGCCCCCCACCAGCTATTCTGCATCCATGGGCTCCGTGGAACAGGCTGCAGTTGTGTATCCCCACCCTGCAAGCATCTTTGAAAAAGAGGGGTAGAAATATTAGACTATTGAGCATGCAAAGTACAGGTAGTCCAAACTGAGATGTGCTGAGTGTAAAATATGCACCTGATTATGAAGACCTGGTGTGAAACAACTGAGTGTAGAACACCTTACTAATAGCTTTCGTGCTGCTTACAAGTTGAAGTGGTATTTTGGAACTGTTGGGTCAAACAAATTATATTATTAAAATAAACATGTTTCTTTTCCGTTGTAATGTGGCTACTAGGAAGTTCATAACACGTGCACTGCATTTATACTTTGGAAAAGTGCTGGTAGGGGTGCTTTTACAGCAGACACTAAAGGAAACACATAGGCGGGCCCTTGGCTCCCAGGAGGCCTTGACACACAGAGTTACAGCACCAGGCAGCGGTGACCGAGGAGTCACCAGCAGGAAGAGCAGCAAGGCCAGCTGGCATACGGTCTGTGTCAGACACTCCACGGCAACCCGAAGTGGCAGGTGCTGTGCTTATCACTGAGGAGCTGGTGCTGGTGAGGGGCACTTGCCAGGGGTCAGAGAGCAAGAAGGAAACAAGTCGATCAGACTCTGGAGCCCACACTCGCTCCCAATACCAGGTCGCCTCTCCCTGGATGTTCACTGAGCAGGTGAAGCTCCACCTTGGTGTGGAACTGGAGACCATGGCATGCATGCAGGAGTGTGAAAGGTAGAGGCCAGGCGGAAGTGGGCTTGGGGTGCTCTTCCCTCTGAGAGGGGCAGGAATGGGGGAACCTTGAGGCTGGGGTTGGCCCAGAAGGGAAGGTGAGCTCAGGGTCTGTAGATTTGGCTGGCAGGTGGGGAGGTGTGGACTGTAAGGCCAGGGGTCATCCCAGGAGGGGACAGGACACTGAGGGACCAGGAGGGGCAGAGCCTGTGTCCAAGGACAGTACTTCAGGGAACACGTGATGAGGACCTGAAGGAGTGTGGAGGGGACGGGAAGAGGGAGGGAGGATGCTTGTGATGAGAGTTTGGAGCCTGATATAAGCTGAGGGTGATGTCAAAGATGAGTCAATAATTCAGCTCATGTGTGAGACTACGGTTCAGTTGACAGAGACGAGGAAATCACAGGGGGAGTGGGAAAAAATAGTGTGAGCAGTACTTGCTATTTGTGGCTTCAGGTAAATGTCTCAAACTTTCCACTAGGACGGGAATGCTGTGAATAAATTATGACACTGAGACAGAAATGAAATAATGGGAAAGCAATTATTATGAGAGTGTCTTTAATTATAGTAATAGCTTTCTCTGGAGAAATTCCCAGGAAAACAAGTCATGGTGGGATAATCATCTCCAGGGTTCCCAAGAAGAGACCATCTCAACAGATTCCTAAGACATGTGTGAAGTGAAGTCGCTTAGCTGTGTCCGACTCTTTGTGACCCCATGGACTGTAGCCTATCAGGTTCCTCCGTCCATGGGATTTTCCAGGCAACAGTGCTGGAGTGGATTGCCATTTCTTTCTCCAGGGGCTCTTCCTAACCCAGGAATCGAACCTGGGTCTCCTGCATTGCAGGCAGATGCTTTACTGTCTGAGCCACCAACTGTAACTCAACTGTAAAACGTGTGGTGACCCTCAAACTAGCTGAATGTGCAGTCCTGGGCCTGGCTTACACTCCTACCTCCTGGCTTTCTTCTTCCTGTGCCTCCGCTGACAGCCTAGGCTTTGCTACACTCATTGCTGGTTGGCACAGTGGCATCCTAGGTGGGGAGCAGTGCAGCTGCCTCGAGAGCTGGGTCCCACAGGGAGGCCTGGCCCAGCCAGCCTGCGGGGCTTGCTTTGTGACCCTGGTTGCTCCGAGATTTCCTGCTCAGCTAACACATACTCCATACCAGGCATGGGAAGGCTAACTCGGACCCTGCTGTGGTCATGGTGGTCAGGACCTCTGGTTCCCATCACAGTGAATGATGGCTCAGATGCTGCACACAGTGTGGTCCCAGCCTGAATATTCAATTGGAAGGGGACTACTCTGGCTGTTTAAATTTTCCCCAGCCAAAGGACCCAAATGATTAATCTTTATCTGTATAGAGTCTTTAAAGAACGTCAGGGTTAGCCTTTGTTTCTGTGATTTTTCAGATACAAAGGTGGATCACAGCATCTTTAAAAAGATCTATCAATTTCTAAAGCTCCATTTACAGACCCACATTTGCATTTCATCATATTCTTTCTTACCTAGGTAACCTCCCAACTTCAGAGGCAGGTTGAGAAGATTAATGACATCACGTAGGGATACAGTCTTATGCACCCTGGAAAGGCATTTCCTCTGAAAATAAATCAGCTTACAATTCAGAATTGCTGACCAAGAATGGCCCGTAAGGCACATAAAGGATGATTGCTTTTGCTGGGGGGCAGTTTATAGAAGTGAACAGGTCACATGAAGGGAAATCCTTCTAAAAGAAGTATCCTCAGGTCACTTCAGGCGCAGAGTTAGGCATTTACACTATCACAGAGATGGCCCTAGGAAAAAGTTCCTGCAGTCGTAGGTTCCACAGCTGACTTCTCTGTGTTCCAGAATGTACTTATGCATTTGTAATGGCACTAAGCTTCTACCGAGTCATCTGGTCCAAGCAGAGCAGCTTAGAGGCAGAAGGGCCTCCAGTCCTAGGTCTTAAGAGATCAGAAAGACTCCGAAACTGCAAAAGACCCGAGAAACATGGGTGGGGTCTTCTGGGCATCATTTTTGGGTATTTCGTCATGTGCTCTCATCCTTCTCACACTAACACGCTGGCTAGTTTACTGACAGTGTCATTAACGGGGCCTGGCTCATGCTGAGATACCCCACCCAGGCCAATGGCTGACCACTTGAACTCTACAGGAGACTCTTGAGTCTCCCCACTTGACTGCCTCATGCTGCTTGGTGTTCAGAAGCCTACGCGCTAAACAGAATGTCACATTCCATTTCCAAGGGCAAATCTTTTCATACTCAGGATGCAAATCTTGAAATACAAGGCTAAGATCACATTTCACATGTTGAAATGTGATCTACCTGATCATTAGTTTGATGTAGTCATGCTAGTGACTAAGTTCAAAAATATTTCTCTATACATCTGGGTGAAATTCAGACAGTAAAGGAGATATGGGATTTTTTTTTTCCTTCTTGGTGGTAATTTGAAAGATTAAGGGAAATGAGAGGTGAAAATGGGCTTTTGCACCCTCCCCCAGACTTGGGGGATGGGCTGGGGCAGGCAGAGGCAGGGAGGAAACAGTTCCAACCTGCAAGCCAGGGAAGCCAACCTCTCTGCACCCTAGTTTCTTATGCTGAAATCCCAGGGGCAGAATAGATTTCTTTACGGCCCTTTCCAGCACAAAGTTCTGTGACTTTGAATTAGCAGTTGTTGCTTTTATCAAGCTATTTTTGTCTTGCTACCAATGAAACTTTTGTCATTTTATTTCTCATTACTGGTTTTTATGGTTTGAAATGTTCAGTTAAGAAGAGAATGCATTTAATAATAAAATGCTATTATTTTATAAAGTGGGCCAAGTGGTAAGGACTCTACCGACTTGTGCGGAGAATTGGGGGGCGATGCTGCTTGATTTCTGAAAACTACCCATGCGGCTCCGAACAGCTCTAGGGGCCCACAAAAAGCATAGCAGTAGCAGGCCAACTCCTCTCTGGATCAGAGAATAAATGACTGTTTTGAAGGCACATTAATTAGGCCAAGGGGACATCTTTAGCAATTGTTTCATCCTGTAATGGCAAGCAACCGTCCAAAAGGCTGAATCCATGTCCATTAAGCTCTGGCTCTTTATAAGATGTCCTGCTGTTTGCTAAACTTTAGCCTGGCCCATCTACTCTTCCTCGGTGCACAGCTATCATTTTCTTATTAATTTACTAATTAGAAATATGGAGCTGATGATCAGGAAAGGAATATGCGTAATTTCACGTTCTTCACAGTGTCTGGAATCCATTGTTGACATCCAAAAATTTTAAAATAAACAGTGTGGAAATATTTTATTTAGCCATATGGATGAATAATCACTTGCTAAATTGGAAGGAATGTGAATACGGCAGTCATTTAAACAAAGTCCATTATTATCCAAAGGCTACTTTTGGGTATTTAACACCAGTGTTAATGGGGGTAAGAGAAGTGTTATAATTTTGGGACATCTGGTGCATTAAAAGGCAGGCCTCCAGATTCCACGCAATATCTTCAATTTCTATAGTTTTAAAAAATGATACTTTCAGGATGCTCGATAACTTGAAGCTGACATATCCTGGCTTAGAAACACTAATTATCCTGAACAAGTAAATTCAACATATTTTTCCTAGTGACAAGATGATCCCACTTTTCATCCATAGCCTGTGACCTAGTAGATGTTCATGTTACAACCCAACCGGGGGAAAACCATACTTCATGCAGCTTTCAGGTTTAAGCACAATAAAGGCAAAAACTATCTTTGTAATACAAACCTCACCTACACATATCAGCAGTTACTGGAAGAAAAGCTCATTAGGTTTCAACCTGGAAAATGTTCAACACAATGAAGAAAACACAGAATCATGTTACATATTAGAGAACTATTTTAATTAACAATGGCAGCCAAACTCTCCTGGGAAAATACACTTGGCCAAAAGTATTTTTTCCTTTTTTCCCCTGAAAATAAAGATGTGGCCCAAAATGTCGGCCCTGGATAGTTATTATATTTAAAGCAAAGGCGAGACATCTTTTTAAAAGAATAGCTAAAACTTCTTCACTGAAGTGTGTTAAGAATGCCAAACTGAAATAAAAGGAACTAGAAAAAAGGGCTTTGGATTAATAACTAGGTTGAATTACTTAATATTAAGAACAACAGAACAAGGGGATACCAATTTTCAAGTGATACAATATTTTGAACATGACAGTTGCATTGTGCTTTAACATTTCATGATCCAAAGTTGACTATAACTTAAGTGAAGAACACTTAGGCTATACCTACGAAGACCAAGCATCATGCAAGGTTGGCCAGGGTCAGAGTGTTTTGCGGAGACTCTGGCAGAACATTAGTATGTGGAGGGTATCTTCTAGGAGATGGGCAGGTGACAGGGAGTGCGGGGTGACGCAGTCACATAGCTCACCCTACAAGCCAAGTCTGGAGCAGATGTGCTGCAGTGAAAATGGTTCAGACTGGAACATGCTTTCCCAGTCAGGAGCAGTCTGGAAGGCTGGATTTGGGGCTATGTGTGTGCACGCTTAGTCATGTCCGACTGCAACCTCATGCACTGTAGCCACCAGGCTCCCCTTGTCCATGGAATTTTCCAGGCAAGAATACTGGAGTGGCTATTCTTAGGCAAAATGAGCTTCCGAGGGCTTCTCTTCCTTGCCTCTCCAGTCGTACTTAATGTTTTCTTGGTGCTTTCTGGACAACCCTGCTGCTCAGTCTTAATGACTGAGTAATGACAAAGTAGTGACTTCCCTGTCCCTGTGGGTTCAAGCAAATGGTGGACGGCTTGCATACCAGGGAAGCCACCCAGGGGCTCCAGGCATTAGACGGCTGATGGGCAAAATGAATTTTGAGGTCCTCTCCAATCTTGTGATTCTATCATTTAGAGACAGTTTATGAGTATTTGACTTGAGGAATAGTTAATGAAAGGGCAGAAGGATCTCTAGATGTTGTCACTCTCTAAAACATATCAGGGATTAGTTGCTCTTAAAACACTACTGAGGATGTCCATGGTGGTTCCAGGGGTTAAGAATCTACCTGTCAATGCAGGGGACATGGGTTCAATCCCTGGTCCAGAAAGATTCCACATGCCATGGGGCAACTAAGTCCATGTGCAGAACTTGAGCTCTGCAACAAGAAAATCCACTGCAACGAGAAGCCTTTTGCACCACAACTAGAGTAGCCCCCACTCACTGCAACTGGAGAAAGCCCATGCACCACCATGAAGACCCAGCACAGCTAAAAATATGAATAAATAAATAAATAAAATTTAAAATAACAACAAACCACTACTGATAATTAAAGTTGGTACTACTAAATTCTGGAATTGAGAAATGTGAATAAATTTTTCTTGTCTCCATAAACCTTAACCTACAAATAAATGTATAAATATAATACACATACACTGCCAAGTAACTGCTCAATTTATACTATGACTTGGTAGTTTCATATTAGGTAGATAATGTTTATATACAAATCAAACTTGGGCTAACATATAGCATTTTGAAACTGGAAACTCAATTCTGTAAGTTCTCTGGTCCAGCTCCTTTCTATATTGTCATCTCTGTGACCTGTTTACACACTGGCTACTCCCATTCCAAAGCAAAGCCTACTTTTGCAAAAATTATTTCATAAGCAATCTATCCACACACCAGCATAAATTGTTACAGGTACAAGTACAGAGTTATAAAACAGTTGTTAATATTCCCTATCCTATAACTATGGCCAAAAAATACTTCTAAAATAGGCTAAAAGCTACTGGCAGCTGTTTCTAAGACAGAAATATCAGAGGTTGTTGCTAGTTTTATATTGGAACTGATACAATCTATTAGGGAAATAGCTTTTTGAATTGGGAAAACTCATATCCTCCTTTCAAGGTCAAGGTCCAAGTCTTAAAATATCTTGTGTTCTCAGCAACTAGTACTGTTCCCAAATAGAAATGATGAAATATGTAGTAAAGCAGCTAAATTAGCACTCCCATCCAGAGCATGCACCAGGTAAATTAGCACATAAAAGCCCTTAGAAGTACAGTCTGGCTCTACTTCAAATAAATTTGATTTATTCTAAAATGAAAAAGAAATCACCAAACTTTCATGCACTTTACTTCTTGTTTATCACTAAATCATAACAAATTTCTTGAGCTCAGTTCAGGAAAGACACTGTAACAATTCCTCCCAAGGATAAAACTTCAGAAACAAAAAAGCTGCCAAGACTCCTTCCTGTGAGAAATTATGACAGAAGAGAAAAAAGCTGCACATTATGGATGCTAAGGACCAAGCCATGATAAATCTGCCTAGTTAATCCAAAGAGAACCAGATCTAGTAGACGCTGTGTTTCCAAGGTCAGGTTGACCTTGGATTGCCCCTGGTCCCTCAGGGAGCCTGCACACATCATTCGGTAGCCTTGCTGGCTGCACAGGTGTGTTACTGGGAGAAAACATCGAACATTCACATATATGTTCAAACTGATAGGAAAGAAATATCATATAAGGAAAGAAAAAACTCATATACTGCAAATAACACCATCTTCTCTATGCCTCCCTAAGAGGGAGCTTAAGATAAATTTTGGGGTGTAATCACAGTGACTGTCCTAACTTCTTAAATGGTATGTCTACAATCTTTTCTTCTTAATTCTATTTCTTGTTCTAATTTTCAATTCATACACACACACAATACATAGTATGTAAATACAAATAAATTAGTTTTTTGGTGTGAGAGGGTTTGATGTTTTAAGAACATTTTATAAAGAGGAAGTACATACGCCTAAATCAATATGTAATTTAGATGTGTTAAAGCATTAATATTCAAACTACATTAGGGCAAGCAATCCATTTTGGAGTTTAAGATTATACATAACGTGGATTCTACTTTTAGTACATAATTTTCATACTTTATTTGAATACAGGGTATTTACTTTGAACATTAATATCTTACAAGAAAGCTGATTCCCCTTGACTAAATATTAGATTCAAGATGGTTTATTATTAATATATTCCTAAGTGTGACTGAATAAGAGCTGACAGAACCTTAAGCTCTGATTTAACAGTGGAAGCCACTGGGGAATGGGTTTAATTTTGAAAAAAAATGTTGTTAAAATTTTTTAAGTTAACTATTTCAAGCATGAAAAATAGCAAAGCAACTATAAAACAAACACCCAGATGTCTATTACCCTTAGTTTTGTTAAATGAAATTGAATTCTGAACAATATGGGTTTGAAATGGATCCACTAATAATGTGGCTTTTTTTTTTAATAGTAAAAACTACAGAACTGTACAACTGGTGGTTGGTCAGATCCATGGATGTAGAACTGTCGATATGGAGGAACTACATATGTGGAGGGCTGACTGTAAGCTACACACAGAGTTTTGATTGCACAGGGGATCAGTGCCTCCAAACCTCAGGTTATCCAAGGATCAGCTGCATTAACATTTTATCTTATTTGTTTTAGATTTCTCTTTCTTTTTAAAGAAATGGAGCTGGATTTTACTCCCCAATCCCTTTTTCTCCACCTGAGCCCTGTATACATAACCAACTATCCTGAATCTTTTATCATTTTAATAAAAAATTTTACCTTTCTTGCGTGTGTCTCTATCAAAAAATAAATTATAGCCTCAACCTGCACACTTTAACACTTATACTATAGTATCATACTGGGTTTATCATTCTGCAAACAGTTGTAGAGATTTCTCTGTTGCTACAGATAGTGCTAATCCACTTATTTTAACCTTTCTATGTAGTTTCGCAATGGCAACCCACCCCAGTATTCTTGCCTGGAAAATCCCATGGACGAAGGAGCCTGGTAGGCTGCGGTCCATAGGGTCACTAAGAGTCGGGCACGACTGAGCGACTTTACCTTCACTTTTCACTTTAATGCATTGGAGAAGGAAACGGCAACCCACTCCAGTGTTCTTGCCTGGAGAATCCCAGGGACGGGGGAGCCTGGTGGGCTGTCATCAATGGGGTCGCACAGAGTCAGACGTGACTGAAGCGACTTAGCAGCAGCAGCAGCACGTAGTTTCGCTGTGTGAATGTACTGCCATTTATTTAACCATTTCTCTACCAATGAATGCTCAGTGTTTCCCCCTAATATTCTACTATAAATAGTGCTGTCATTTATTCATCCTCCTGCAGAATGGTTTTTTTAGCTTGACCTCAAGACAAAGCATCACTGTTTCTCTGGGTTGCTCACTCCCCAGATTTGACAATCAAGCCCTGGCCATGAAATATTTCTCTCATTGCTCCCTCTTCTTCACTGCCCACTACCAGTGAATAGTACAAGTTATTATCTCTAGACTCCTAACCTCCTCACAGCCCTCTCAGGTGCCAGGCTCCTCTACTTTAAATCAATCCCCCACCCAATTGCCTGCTGGAAGAACTCACTGAAAAGCCCAATTGGAGAAGGAAATGGCAACCCATCCAGTGTTCTTGCCTGGAGAATCCCAGGGACGGGGGAGCCTGGTGGGCTGCGTCTATGGGGTCACACAGAGTCGGACATGACTGAAGTAGCAGCAGCCGCAGCAGCAGCCATGTCATGCCCCGTAATCCCTCCCTCTGCATCTGGAACACAAGTTCCCCAAACCAGGCCTGTGTTTCTCTCTGGTCTTGTCTTCTTGCAGAATACCCCTTCTGCTGATAGCTCTGCTCCTAGATCCCATGCTGTCTCCGAGCCTCTGCCTGCGACTGGAAA
Source organism: Oryx dammah (assembly GCF_014754425.2). Taxonomy (NCBI): domain Eukaryota; kingdom Metazoa; phylum Chordata; class Mammalia; order Artiodactyla; family Bovidae; genus Oryx; species Oryx dammah. The sequence goes on along the minus strand of NW_024070211.1, from coordinate 98,276,140 downwards.
TATACCCTCTCTGTACCCGGCCAATGCCTCCTCAACCTTCAGGCCACCTTTGGTTTCACACTGACCAGAGAACTTCCCTCCCCATCAGCTGTGCTCCCAGTGCAACCTCTACTGAGTTCGGCACCTGCACTTTTCACTGACATTCACAGAAAACCACTTGTGCTCCACTCGAATCGGAGTGCTACATGAGGGCAGGGACTTTTATTCATTTTACATCTCCAATTACCTGGAGAAGTGTCTGAGATACTAATAGGCATTCAGACACTGGCTGAACTGAAGTGGCAGGTAGCCAATCCATTAAGTACAGTTTATTTTCATACCAAAGGAAACCAAATCTATTTAAAATGAGTAATTTCTTCAGCAATCAATGCAAAGAAATAGAGGAAAAGAACAGAATGGGAAAGACTAGAGATCTCTTCAAGAAAATTAGAGATACCATGGGAACATTTCATGCAAAGATGGGCTCGATAAAGGAGAGAAATGGTATGGACCTAACAAAAGCAGAAGATATTAAGAAGAGATGGCAAGAATACACAGAAGAACTGTACAAAAAGGATCTTCACGACCCGGATAACCACGATGGTGTGATCACTCATCTAGAGCCAGACATCCTGGAATGTGAAGTCAAATGGGCCTTAGCATCACTACCAACAAAGCTAGTGGAGGTGATGGAATTCCAGTTGAGCTGTTTCAAATCCTGAAACATGATGCTGGCTCAATATGCCAGCAAATTTGGAAAACTCAGCAGTGGCCACAGGACTGGAAAAGGTCAGTTTTCATTCCAATCCCAAAGAAAGGCAATCCCAAAGAATGCTCAAACTACCGCACAATTGCACTCATCTCACATGCTAGTAAAGTAATGCTCAAAATTCTCCAAGCTAAGCTTCAGCAATACGTGAACCGTGAACTTCCTGATATTCAAGCTGGTTTTCGAAAAGGCAGAGGAACCAGAGATCAAATTGCCAACATCCACTGGATCATTGAAAAAGCAAGAGTTCCAGAAAAACATCTATTTCTGCTTTATTGATTATGCCAAAGCCTTTGACTGTGTGGATCACAATAAACTGTGGAAAATTCTGAGATGGGAATACCAGACCACCTGACCTGCATCTTGAGAAATCTGTATGCAGGCCAGGAAGCAACAGTTAGAACTGGACATGGAACAGACTGGTTCCAAATAGGAAAAGGAGTACGTCAAGGCTGTATATTGTCACCCTGCTTATTTAACTTCTATGCAGAGTACATCATGAGAAACGCTGGACTGGAAGAAACACAAGCTGGAATCAAGACTGCCAGGAGAAATATCAATAGCCTCAGATATGCAGATGACAGCACCCTTATGGCAAAAAGTGAAGAGGAACTAAAAAGCCTCTTGATGAAAGTAAAAGAGGAGAGTGAAAAAGTTGGCTTAAAGCTCAACATTCAGAAAACGAAGCTCATGGCATCCGGTCTCAGCACACCATGGGAAACAGCTGGAGAAACAGTGGAAACAGTGTCAGAGTTTATTTTTTGGGGCTCCAAAATCACTACAGATGGTGATTGCAGCCATGAAATTAAAAGACGCTTACTCCTTGGAAGAAAAGTTATGACCAACCTAGATAGCATATTCAAAAGCAGAAACATTACTTTGCCGACTAAGGTCCGTCTAGTCAAGGCTATGGTTTTTCATGTGGTCACGTATGGATGTGAGAGTTGGACTGTGAAGAAGGCTGAGTGCCGAAGAATTGATGCTTTTGAACTGTGGTGTTGGAGAAGACTCTTGAGAGTCCCTTGGACTGCAAGGAGATCCAACCAGTCCATTCTGAAGGAGGTCAACCCTGGGATTTCTTTGGAAGGAATGATGCTAAAGCTGAAACTCCAATACTTTGGCCACCTCATGCGAAGAGTTGACTCACTGGAAAAGACTTTGATGCTGGGAGGGATTGGGGGCAGGAGGAGAAAGGGACGACCGAGGAAGAGACGGCTGGATGGCATCACTGACTCGATGGACCCAAGTCTGAGTGAACTCCAGGAGTTGGTGATGGACAAGGAGGCCTGGCGTGCTGCAATTCATGGGGTCGCAAAGAGTCGGACACAACTGAGCGACTGAACTGAACTGAACTGATGGAGTAAGTAATGAAAAACAATGTATTCAACCCTTTGTGAATAAGACATCTGTTAGCTGATACTTGCTCAATGAATGAGACTAGAAAAGACGACTCTAGCGCTGCAAGTGCCTTCTGAGTCATTAGAGTAACTTGCATGAGCCACTGTCACAGCTGTGAGCACTGTATCATCATCTGCTACCGAGACCTTCTAAAGTCCTTCGCAATGCCACCATACGTGGGCAGCGTCTAGATGGTTTTCAACACCTCCTTCAAGACAAGATCACATTTTGCACCCACCTGTGACCAGCTCCCTTACTTCTGCATCAATAGATTTTCTCAACAGTCGCAACAAGGCAGGTATTCCGCCAACATTCTTCATTGCTATTTTATTTTCATCTGTAGACTTGCCGAAAACAAGGTTTCGGAGGGCACCACAAGCATTCTTCTGAACTTCCAAAACTCGGTGGTCCAAAAGGTCAACCAGATGCTTGATTCCCCCTAACCTACACACCTAGAATGAAAAATATTAAGTAACAGACCTAAGTGACATATGGTCAATCAGAGGTCAAACAAAAGACAATAATGGAAAGATCACGGAAAACAGATAACTTCAGATCATTTCAAAAGGGTACTTTTTATTCCAAGAAACGTGCTTTATATATTTTAAGGACACTGTCTAAGATGAAGCTCTTTTCACAGGTTCATGGCTTAAAGAAGGGAAGGGAGACCCTAGCTGGATTAAGGGCCATATGCAGGTAGCACACTCACACATGAACCTCTGAACGTACACAGGGATCACGCTGTTGTTTCTGAGTGAAATGCACAAATACACAAGCACAACAAAGTTACACAGGGTTGAAGAAAACACAGGAGGGGAGTTTGACCGAAGTCACTGGCTTTCTAGAATTGTGTCTCTGGGTGACTCTCCTCTTCTAAATTTTCTTCCTATTTGTCACTTCATTAGTATATTATTATTTGGGGGCTTTATCTACAGCATCTACCTGTAGGTCTGTAACTGCATGTTGTTCTAAATTTTAAGGGATGAAAAAAATAAATGCTGCATGACACTGCAGGGGGAAAAATGGCTTAAAAATGTGAAATCCAGCCAAAACCAGTGACTCACTATTTTCAATAAAAGCCCCAAATGCTTAAAATCTGAAATAAAATATTCATATGTATTCAGAATTAGTAATGGCTATAAATCCTTTACTTAATTACGTGCTGGCACCGATCTTGACCAGAATCTCATAAAATACGTGAGCTCACAAATACATATTATAATTTGTATCTAATAGATTTACAGAAAATACTTTTAAAACTGCAGGTTAAATTGATTTTGCTTCATGTTTTATAAATAAGGTAATGAGTGGATACATGATTTGAAAAAGCTAAATGTACTTCCAGAAATATCCTCATTGCAGCTTTTCCCAAGAAATACTGAAATGTACAGTTGAGAAGTAAAAGAGTAACTGGTATCAAAACATCTCTGTTAAAGGGCCTCCAGACGCACTGGGCCATTGCTCAAGCATGCAAGCACGCAGCTGCTAAACAGAGAGGTACTGCCCCCTCCCCATTCCCCGCCTGCAGCCATGGGCACCCCAGGCCCTGGTCCTGCACCTCCATCTTCACTTTGTTGTCACCAAAGCACAGGTGCTGCAGGTAGGCCGCTGCGTTCGCCTGAACTGACGGGAACTGGTGTTGCAGCATGTGAATGACTTCAGGCAACTCAGGATCACGCCAGGCAAACTCCCTGCAAGAGAGAAACATGGCTTCAGAAAGGGGGGCCCGGGGTCCACCATAAACTGAGCAAAACATCTGTCGAAAGAAGAGAGTGGAGAGCACAATAGGACGTTACAAAAATCCTAAAAAATAAAAAATTTAAAAATATACATAAGTAATATTTTTCCACTGATGAACATATCACAGATACTTATGATCTTAAAGAAATCATGATGCACAGGAAGAATCAGGGGCACAAAGGAGGTTCTTAATATGAGTTACTTTTCCACTTTTGTTTTCCTTCTCCCGATTCTAATTTTAGGCCTTTCTGCCTCTGCAAGAAATTTGCAGGTGCGAGTGCAAGTGCACTTCAGCTAGCTGAGAAGATGTCAGGTCTGGGGAGGGAGGAAGAAGCCTGGTGGAAATACCACATGCCTGCTGGTTTATAAGAAATCTAGTATATATGGTTGCTCTTGATTATAATAAATATAAAACATGATAAATTTTTTTTCCAGTAATCCTATATCCAGAGAAAACCACTGTTTATGTTTCCTGTTGGTCTTTTTTCAACATACCAAGTGTGCACATGTGTGTGTACAGAATTGTTAAAAACTGTATTATTATTAAGTAGCATGTAATATTTCCTGAGCACCTATTCTGTGCCAGGCACTATTCCAGGCATTTTATTTATATTAATGCATTTATACTTAAAGCAGTCTTTCAGATTTGGAGGCTGAAGCAGAAGTGCTAAGCGACTTGCCTAAAGACACCTAGCTAGTCAACAGCCGAGCAACATTTGAATCCAGGCATCCGCTTTCAGGTGAGCTTTCCTGATGGCTCAGCAGTAAAGAATCTGCCTGCAATGCAGGAGATGAGAGTTCAATCCCTGGATTGGGAAGATCCCTTGGAGAAGCAAATGGCAACCCACTCCAGTATTCTTGCCTGGAGAATCCCATGGCAGTCTACGGGGTTGCAAAGAGTCAGACACGACAGAGCAAGCAAGCGATCAACTTTCAGAGTCTGTGCCCTCACCCCTGTACTAACCCCTTTCTTGTATAATGAGTATACAATCATACTAAATATACATACATATTTTCATACCATTTTTTAAAAAAAGATAATACTATATTGTCAGAATTTTCTGATGCCATTTAAATGGCTCATTATTTGGTATCCTTGTTAAATGTGATTTTATGCTTATGTTGCATAAAGATAAGTTTCTTATAAATGATTCACAATGCAACACATCTGCAAACTTTGATAACAGGATGGAGTAAACTGTTACAAACTGGTTCATCCTCTTCAAAGGGGCAGGTCATTTCATACCTGCACGCACACATTCATACCACCCATCAGTGAATTCCTACTACAAGTGCCACAGTAAGTGCTGGAGATACAAACATTGAGTAAGACATGATTTTATGTACAGGGTCATGAATGCCAAGCTAGAAAAGCTTAGTCTTAATACTCTAACATGAACTGTTACTGAGTTTATCTGTGTCAGATATTATGTCAAGAGCTTTACAGACATTATCTCACTTAGCTTGACTGTTGCCCCATGAGGTAGGCACTATCAAACAACATTAGATATAGATAGACAAGGAACCTGGCATTAGTAATTAAGAGGTGGAGTTCAGTGGTTCATGTGTGTTTCTCCCACACAGGGAAAGTTACCTGGTAGAGGTTTTGAAGCAAAGCAGAAGAGTGAGAGAATGCAATATGGTCACATTTATAAGGAAGATAACTCTGGTGGCCAAGTAGAGAATATACTAGAATTGGGAAAAATTGGTGGCAAGGAGACTATCCACCATCCCCACATTTGCCCAAAATAAAACAGGATCATCCTGATTTTTCTCTTCCTTTTATCTTTCTCATCCAATCCACCTACAAACTCTGTTAACTATCTCCAAAATATTTAATATAAATCCAACCCACCTACTCTTTCCATCTTGGCTGAACCAATAACATGCCACCTGGGCTCACTGTCCTTCAAATATCACCCCTCCTTCGTCTATTCTATGCACAGCAGCCAGACAATCCACTTACTGAAAACTTAAGTCAAGGATGAGATGGAGATTTCCAGTTTGGGGGATAGACAGGCACTAAGAAAACCACAAATGCCAAGAGAGAGAGGATAACACAACAGAAAAAGCACAGAATTTGGAGCTAGACTGCCTATGTTTAAGTCCAAGGTCTTTCAATTATGATGTGATTTTGAAAACCATTTATTTAGAACTCCAGTTTTCCCATCTGTAAAATAGGAACAATAAAACTATTATTTCTAACTTCTTCTTAGGCTGGTTGTGATGACTAAATTGTGGTGATATATATTAAAGTATTTTAAATACTTAGAATTAGGATATATATTTCACTAACATTCATCAGCCCTGAAAAATGAACTATATATACTAAGTAGGGGCAGTCTCTGTAAAAGGCAGATTTTCACTTATGCATTGAAACTATGTTAACTATTTCTAATGAAAATCTGTCTACAGCTTACTATATAGATCTACAAGGTAATTAGCAGAGTGCAAGGAGTATGATTTAATCTTTTCTTGAAGACTCAATCATTATGAATATACACTCTGTTCTCTTTAAATGGTCAAGATTTCTTAGTGTCCCTGGGTATCACTAAGGCCAGACAACACAAAGGTTGGGCTCCAGCTGGAGATGGGGAGTTAGGCTCAGCTGGCATCAACTCCAAACTTGATTTTCAGCAGAAATTTATCCTGGAATGACTGCTATCAATTCATGGGCTGGCTGGATGGCAAGTTCATTTGGGCATGATGGTCTTAGTTAACTGAGGGGGAAAGACTGGAATCCGGAGATGCTAAAGAGGTTAAAATTTGCAGGGCAGGATATTGGGGAGGAGAGGGCTATGCAGAGGAGATGCTGCAAGTCTGTGTATGGTCTGCTCACAAGTCGTTAGTTGAGCACTAAACTGTATATGTATATATGAGCCCTGCATATATGCAGGTTTGGTGGAGAGCAGAATGAGAACCGAACACATACCAGGTGATGTTGGACTTCCAGCCCAGTTACAGTGCAGACCATACTGATCACCTTAGCATTTAGTCTCCACAAAGGCCATGTTTAGGAGTAACAACAATGACACAGAGAAAGGGCCATGTGCTAGGGAGTAAAACAAATCTAAAATAGATCTGTGCTAGTAAGGAACAGAATCAATTGTGAATGATCAAAGCACCTGTCAGTAATTTAGTTATCTGCCACAATAAAGCTTAGAACCCTAAGAGGAGACAACACAGAGTGCTAACAATGTGTCATCCACAACAACCAGGCTATAATTTAAAACTACAAGGTGTAAGAAGAAACAGAAAAATGTGACTCTCAAAGATGAAAATAACAGAACCAGACTTACAGAAAACATAGATGTTGGAAAGATCAGAGGATTTTAAAATGCTTTTTATAAATACACTCAACAACATAATGCAAAAGATGTATTTAAGGAGTGAATAGATGGGGAATGTCATCAGAGACATGAAAACTATTAAAAAAAAAAAAAAAAGCCAAATTGTCTGAAAAAAATTTCACTGGATGGGCTTAACAGATTGGAGCCCAGCGGAGAAAAAAAAGCAAATCTGAAGACAGATTAATAAAGTCTTATATGAAGAACACAGAGAAAAAAGACTTTTTAAAAGTGAGCAGAACTTCAGTAACCTGTGAGATGGTGTTAAGTAATTTCAGGAGAAAAGAGTGAATTCTGGACCAGAAAAATATATTTACAGAAATAATAGTTAACTATGTCCCAACTTTGGTAAAATCACCAACACATAAAGAATTTCAGTGAACCCCAAACAGGTTAAATAGAAGAAAAATATAACTAAGCCTTGTTAGAGTAAAACTGCTAAAGGTCAACAAAAAGAGAAAAAATATGAAAGTCAGTCAGAGAAAAGATACATTATTCTAATGAGAAAAATAATGCAAATGTTGGTTGATTTTGCATCAGAAACTACGGAATCTGAAGATAATGAACAATGTCCTTTTTAAAGTACTGAAAATGAAAGCTTATTAATCCTGAATCTTATATCTAGCAAAAACAGCCTTTAAAAATTAGTAAATAAAAACACTTTCAGATAAGTTAAAGCCGAGAGAATGTGTTGCCAGCAGACATGTAACACAAGAAAAGCTAGAGAAAGTTCTTTGGGCTGAAGGGAAATGAGTTGAGATGGAAACTAGAATTTATAGGAAGATGTGCAGGAAACTATAAATAATTCTGTAGGAGAATAAAAAGGTCATGTTTCTGACTTCATGTAATTTTTTAAAAAGACCAGTGACTATTTACAGTAAAAATACCAGTACCATATCATGGGCTTTACAATGTATGTAGAAGTAAAATATTTGACAATAGCATAAAGATCAAAGAGACGGTAAATGGAATTATGCTGGTGAGTGTCAGAGCTGAAGCCCTCCTCAAAAAGAATAACATGAATTCTGTCTCACTGCCACTTTCCACAGTACTTTGTTCCTTCTTTCAGATGAATTATTTGTACCATTAATACATTTTGGCTCTAAACTAGATCATTATTAAAAAAATTCATCCCTTATATATAGAAAACATCAATAATTTCTTCAGTCTTACAAGGAAACTGTCAGGCTAACTATGATGTGGCATTAATGACAAAGTAGGTATACAAGTGAATAAAAATATTAAAGTTGTTATTTTTAAAACTAAAATTGTCATGAGTCTTTACTTTGGTTTGAATATTCAAACTTTAAACTCACTTAGATTCCAGTTTTGACTAGAATAAATGCACCTATTATTATAAGATAATCATTTATTCATCTTACAAAATACATTATCAGTGAAGTTGCACATAATCAAAGCTAGCCACAATAGTTTTATGCATCAGACTATGAAATTATCATACTATGAATAACTGAAGTGTATTAACCAGACATGAAATCCTTGTTTATAATGAATCAGTTCAAAACAGAGGTCAAAACTTAAGTCTTCAGGAATGCATACTAAACTCAAAGCTCTAATCACACTTCACTGATTTTCTGGATAGCTATTCTTTTCTCAGCAGGTTCAACCAAGGCACGGTCTAAATGATCTACAATTCAAAACCCTTTAGAGAATTTCTGTATTATCAGAGTGCCCTACTCTGTTGTTCCGGTGAGGACTTAAAAAAAACAAAATCATGTAAAAAATTTTAATTTAATTATACTGGAGGTGCTATTAGACAAATTATTTTTAAAAATCCTTAAAATGACAGAATGGGGGCAAACAGGAATAGCTCAATCAAATGTACACATACACTGTAAAAAATTTTTAGGCAAAAGAGTGAATAGGCGGCGTGGTTTTAGTGGGGCAGTGGGCTTCCCACTCAGTTCAAAGTATATAAGGTTATTTTGTTTTAATAACCAAAGCTCACTCACGCTTTAAATTCACATTCATTAGAATGAGCTGGTAGGCTGCTAAAAATGAATTGATAATTATAACAATCTTTCAGTGAAATAACTATTTGTGGGTGAAGAGAGAATGAAATCTTGCTAATATATGCCTTAAAATAACACTCAAGCTGCTTAAAACTTAGAAATAATATCACTCATTCAGAAGTTAAAATTCTCTTTTAGTTTCTAAAAATCTTCATTTCCTGAATATTTTAAATGACTTTCATTAAAGACATGAAGCTAGTTTTTCAAAATCAATCAAGTACTAAATGACTCGTGCATATCTTAATAAACACGTTTTCTACAAGACCAAATAAAATTAAAACAAGGAAATAAATATTTTTTGCTTATGCAATATGAGAATTTCTTGTAAACTATTTTCCTCAAAATGGCAAAAAGCTTTTCAAAGGACCTAGTTGATAAAAGCACAACACAGCACTGACCAACATGATTCAAAATATACACGACACTGGGACTTCCCAATATAAAACAACCTCATGCATTTTCTGAAGCCATCATCTAAAAAATCAGTCAAGATAAAAGAAAGGGTATAAAATTATCCTTTAAAATCTTTTGTGTAATTCAGACTAAGGCTATCTCAGGTAGTTGCCCCGGTAAAGTATTTTGAAAAATGATGGATGCTGCAGATATTCACATAGACTTGTGCATTCTCTAACTTTATTATTAATGCACCAAAAGAAGGACACCATCTTTAAAGATTAACCTCAGTGACCTACAGTGCTGGAAAATATTAGAGATGAGAATTTACTGACACTATAATAGACAGGGCACCTTGGGAAAAAGAAAAAGAATGAAGGAACGGGGTGACTCCTGAGATATGGCGGCATTCTGGAGACTCTTAGCTAGTACTTGCCTGGGGTCTTTCTGAATGCTGTCTATTGACGGGGATCTCGTTGTGCCACCATCAGCCGGTGCTAGGTGCTGAAGCCTGTTATAACTGCACTCTTGCACTCGGTACTGTATTGGCCTATAGGGCTCCGCATAGGTAGCTGTTGTGTTCAGAGGATAATTATTTCTTTGGTATGTAAGGGTACTTCGTTGGCTGGACGTCCTTTGCAGATTTCCAACACCTACTAGAAAGTCAACATTTTAAAAAAGATTAGTATGTTCTCCACAAAGAAATACTTTTCAAAGTAAAAATGTTTTTAATTTTAAGAAGGGTTTTTAACAATTATATAAATTGCTTACTTTTATATATTACAAATCTAGTTCACTAGTGGGAAAAAGGAACTGAAGTTTCTAATATAACACAAATATTATTATCAATTTTATTAGCAGGAAAGAGCAAAAATGAAACTATAAATCTGTTCCCATAGTAAGTCTTAATATATTTAAGATTCAGTAACAAAACTGCAAGTGAAAGAAAGGAAAATGATCTTAGAAATAAATAGGAAAATTTTATAACAATTTTAACAATAAAAAACAAGCAAGATATTTTTTCAAACAGATTATTGAAACCAATCTTTGGACATGTAGTGAATACTGGTTACTTATTTTGATGTACATTTTATTTATAGATGTGTGATTTTGATAACATTGAAAAAAAAACTTTACAGGAAAGAAGACTGATAAATCAGTCAAATTCTTTTAAAGCTACTCCCTAAAATTACTGCCTGATGCTATGTATAAGGTATCACACAGTGTATTTAACATTTTTTCCCAAATTATTGCAATAGGTAGGTCTCCAACGATTGTGTTTATAATCTTCCTGCAATTAACATATTTTAATAACATTATTTATTTCTTAAACCTCACAAAAAATTCTTCAATGTGTAGACCAAAAGAGTGAAATATTTTTCCACTAACATATATTAAAAATTGTCATATTCTCTTAGAAGAAAAATCCCACAGTGGACCCAACTGTCAGTTTTTGCAATAACAGTCTTTTCCCTCGTGGTGGTCTGTGAGATATGGCTCTTAGAGTTGTGCCTTTAGGGTGTTATCATTGCTATCTAGAATTCATTTATGGGTATGTTAATAAATCTACACTAATTTTTTTTTTTAAAGAAGAGATCTCTTTGAGAATCTATAAATTAGACCTGTAGCACACTCTGGCAGCTCCCGGGGTCACAGGCTCTAGTTTCTGCTCTATCAGTGACTATGGTGTGGCACACATGAGGCTAGGGGTGCAAGAATGTGATTCACTAGCTTCCTATGTTTCATTTTTGACTTAAAAAATTTTTATTGAAGTATAGTTGATTTATAATGTATTGATTTCTGCTATGCAGCAAAGTGACTCCATTTCATATACATATACACATATATATAAATTCTTTTTCATATTCTTTTCCATTCTGGTTAATCACAGGATATTGAATATACCCTGTGCTGCACAGTAAGTCTTTGCTGTTCATCAATCCTACATATGCTAGTTTGCATCTGCTAATCCCAAACTCTCAATCCTTCCCTCACTAGCTCCCTATTTTTGTAACTGTCAGCACTGCATTCTGCCCTAGATTGAGTCCATCATAAGGAATATTTATTTCACATCTTATCACTTAAACATTCAGAAAAAATTCAGTATCAACAAAGAGTAATACCAAATATACTGGGCCACATATGTACCAAATCAAAGATAAGCCAATAGCTCACATAAGGATTTTCTCTAAAGATGCATTCCAGGCAACAAAAATTACAAAGAAATATTCCCCCAAAGGCTTTTCTTTCTGATATGCTTCGAACTCAAGGAGTCAGATTTATAGCTATTCAAACTTATTTGTGAACTAAAGTATAACTGTTTAGACTGAACTACGGCAAAAATATATTATCTATGATGTGAAAGTTGTTCAGTCATGTCTGACTCCTATGAACTGTAGCCCATCAGGCATTACATTCCTCTGTCCATGGAATTTTCCAGGTAAGAATATTGGAGTGGGTAGCCATTCCCTTCTCCAGGAGATCTTTCTTTACCCAGGGATCAAACCTAGATCTCCTGTATTGCAGGCAGATTCTTTACCATCTTAGCCACCAGGGAAGCCAACAAATAAATAGGTACTAAATGAACTTCTGTTTTCCTCTTTATTGATCTGCTTTTGTAACTGTTTATCTAACATCTAAATGGACAACGTGAGTTCATTCTAACAGGAAACCCATCTCAGTAAAATCTTCTACTCTTGGGCCTGTGAAGTTAAGAAAGGGACTGAAGAGAGCGGACGCCCACCTGAGCCTGTGCGGTACAGCGCTGTCTGCGATCCCTGGAGCTCCACAGTTCCGTGGTTTGGGCTGCGGTACACTGGGCTGTAATAGGTCCTCCCCTCATATATAGGAGTGATGTGCAAGTCGGGAGACACAGCTGAACGAAGGTCTTGTCCAAGTTGGCTGTGCTGACTAGCATAGGAACTCCGTAAGCCTACAGGCGGGAAAATTACATTAAGAAACTTGGAATGCTGTGGTGAGGTTAAAAGTAAAACTCCTAATCAATATGACCAAATGCTGAGTCTAAACACCAAACCCAGTGAGTTTTACAGGATACCATATACACTCTAAAAGTAAGACTTTCTCCTGGCAGCAGGATAAAAGCAAATTTTCTAAAATATACATATATATACACATATACACACGCAAAATTATTAAACAGCTTGATATTCTGAAATTCATCCCCCAACTGTAAGTTATTTTATGATGGTAAGAGCACGCCATCATGTCCCACATCTCTTTAAATCCCAATGCTTAAGATAACACTTACATAACAGTGCCTACAAATAGGCTGATATTCAAGAACTGTTCTGACCTTTGTCTCAATTTACTTATGCAAATTTTTTACAGAAAAATGAAATTTTATGATATAGAGTTTAAAAAATCATCAGCAAACTAATAAGATATCTAAAGCATTATTTTTTGTTATTGCAATTAAAAAAAAAAAAAGAAGACAAAACCAAAACAGGTATTTTTCCAGGAACCCACATACCAGATTCTGGTTTACCTTCTTTCTGGTATAAAGGAAAAGTACAAAGTTAGTGTATTAATATTACGTTACTTCAACCACTCTTTCATTCAAACTGTTTATAATGCAGATTTCAAACCCAAACATTTTAATTTCTTTAAAAAAGTGCTGTAGTATTTTCTGTACTATGATGCTCAGAAATTTATGCTTTGTCATCATTAGTAAGCAAAATTTGTCACTTTGTAAGAGTATCAACTAAGGTTATATTCCAAATATGAGGAAGAAAAAGCATAAACATATCTGAAGTCAGTCAGCATATATTTGCTTTTAAAAAGACTGCAAATAATCAACACAGTAACTAATTACAAAAAGATACAATCATTCACATCCTGTTAGCTCACATAATCATAGCATAACTAAAAACAAATGGGGCTGAATGTGAGTGATAATTATATGTTGCTTAGTGAGGAGTGGCAAGAGAGTTAATACATAAAGCTTCTAAAATGAATGATTATTACCTATCCCAGAGAGCAATGTGACATGGGAAGAAATTAAATGAGCAAATGTGGGTTTTGGCCACTGGCTATCCACTCGCTGAAATAAAGATCACAAGTTTATATAATCTTGTAATTGGGAGCTTATTCAGTCAAATCTTCCCATTTCAAAATTGAGGAAACAGAGCTGAAAAGGAAATGCAGTTCATCCTCTTCAGAGAGCTTTCTAGGAGGGCTGAGTGGAAGCTCTCTCTGTAACTGCACACTCAACATTGGACAAAACTACTTCTCAAGGATCAATGAGACACAGTGTGAGAAATCCTGAACTGGACAGAGCTCTCCACAAACATAAGGTTAAAGAGGGAGGTTAGTTCACCAGGGGCTCATGGAAGCCCATGTAACTCTAAGAATGATATTATGATTGCTATTGTAAAGTTCTCATTTCAGGAGTTCAGCTTTGTATTTACTGGCAGATTTCTCATTCTTAGAGAGTATAAACTCCATTTCTTTATAGAGCCCATGAGAATCCTGAACGAAAGTGCCGGCACTGTTTGTTAACTGTGACGTAAACTGGGCAGCAAAATGTACCTAGTCCTTGGAAATCTTATCAGTATGAGGTGCTATTTTCATATTCAGTAGAACACTTGATTTACTGTGAGACTGAAGATCACAAACACTTGGGCCAAGGCAAGTTGAGCCCTGGATGCTCCTAAAGCCCGCCAAGTCCCGTTGGCCCACTCCCACTGTGGTGTGAAATGAGACCAAAGCATTCTGTTCCATTCAAAATGTGACAGGCTCACCGTGCAAATATCTGGCTGGAGTTTTCAATGGAATTTAACTTTCGTTGCCATTTACTATGACTTCATAAGAAAGGACCCAAATGAGCTTGTTAACACTTAGAACTATAGAAAATATCCAGCAAACATTCCCTGCTACAGGATTCCTAGTGAGATGAAATTACTGTATGTGACAGATTGTAACAGGAAATAAAGAACTTAAGAATTACAGTGAGAGAGCAATTTTTTGATATTAGAAATCTTTGTAATATTATGGTTAATATTTTTAATTACCTACTCATGCATTAAAACAAAAATACACAGTGTTAAAGATTAACATTTAAAAAGTTACAAAATTATATAGCCCCAATAGATTAAGTTCAAACCTATCACATGGACCACAGCCTTGACTAACTCAATGAAACCATGAGCCATGCCATGTTGGGCCAGCCAAGATGGATGGGTTATGGTGGAGAGTTCTGACAAAATGTGGTTCATTGGAGAAGGGACTGGCAAACCACTTCAGTTTTCTTGCCTTGAGAACCCCATGAACAGTATGAAAAGGCAAAAAGACAAGACACTGAAAAATTAACTCCCCAGGTTGGTACATGCCCAATATGCTACTGCACAAGAGTGGAGAAATAACTTCAGAAAGAATGAAGAGATGGAGCCAAAGTGAAAACAACGCCCAGCTGTGGATATGACTGGTGATGGAAGTAAAGTCTGATGCTGTAAAGAGCAATACTGCATATGAACCTGGAATGTTAGGTCCATGAATCAAGGTAAATTGGAAGTGGTCAAACAGGAGATGGCAAGAATGAACATTGATATTTTAGGAATCAGTGAATTAAAATGGACTGGAATGGGCGAATTTAACTCAGATGACCATTATATCTACTACTATGGGCAGGAATCCCTTAGAAGAAATGGAGTAGCCCTCATAGTCAACAAAGGAGTCCAAAATGCAGTTCTAGGGTGCAATCTCAACAACAACAAAATGATCTCTGTTCATTTCCAAGGTAAACGATTCAATATCACATTCAACCAGGTCTACACCCCAACCAGTAACGCTGAAGAAGCTGAAGTTCAATCTTCTATGAAGACCTATGAGACCTTCTAGAACTAACATCCAAAAAAGATGTCCTTTTCATGACAGGAGACTGGAATGCAAAAGTAGGAAGTCAAGAAACACCTGGAGTAACAGGAAAATTTGGCCTTGGAGTACAAAATGAAGCAGGGCAAAAGCTAAGAGAATTTTGCCAAGAGAATGCACTGGTCATAGCAAACACCCTCTTCCAACAACACAAGAGAAGACTCTACACATGGCCATCACCAGATGGTCAACACTGAAATCAAACTGGTTATATTCTTTGCAGCCAAAGATGGAGAAGCTCTATACAGTCAGAAAAAACAAGACCAGGAGCTGACTGTGGTTCAGATCATGAACTCCTTATTGCAAAATTTTGACTTAAATTGAAGAAAGTAGGGAAAACCATTAGACCATTCAGGATGACCTAGATCAAATCCCTTATGATTAAACAGTGGAAGTGACAAATAGATTCAAGGGATTAGATCTGATAGACAAGGGTGCCTGAAGAACTAAGGATGGAGGTTCGTGACATTGTACAGGAGGCAGTGATCAAGACCATCCCAGAGAAAAAGAAATGCAAAAAGGCAAAATGGTTATCTGAGGAGGCCTTACAAAAAGCTGAAGAGAAGCTAAAGACAAAGGAGAAAAGAAATGATACACCCATTTGAATGCAGAGTTCCAAAGAAGAGCAAGGAGATGTAAGAAAATGTTCCTCAGTGACCAATGCAAAGAAATAGAGGAAAGCAATAGAATGGGTAAGACTAGAGATCTCTTCAAGAAAATGAGAGATACCAAGGGAACATTTCATGCAAAGATGGGCACAATAAAGGACAGAAGTGGTATGGACCTAACAGAAGCAGAAGATATTACGAAGAGGTGGCAAGAATACATGGAATAACTATACAAAAAAAGATCTTCATGACCCAGATAACCATGATGGTGTGATCACTCACCTAGAGCCAGACATCCTGGAATGAGAAGTCAACTGGGCCTTAGGAAGCATCATCACAAACAAAGTTAGTGGAGGTGATGGAATTCCAGCTGAGCTATTTCAAACCCTAAAAGATGATGCTATGAAAGTGCTGCTCAATATGTCAGCAAATTTGGAAAACTCAGCAGTGGCCACAGGACTGGAAAAGGTCAGTTTTCATTCTAATCACAAAGAAAGGCAATGCCAAAGAATGCTGAAACTACCACACAATTGTACTCATCTTGCATGCTAGCAAAGTAATGCTCAAAATTCTCCAAGCCAGGCTTCAACAGTACATGAACGGTGAATTTCCATATGTTTAAGCTGGATTTAAAAAGGCAGAAGAACCAAATATCAAATTGCCAACATCTGCTGGATCATCGAAAAAGCAAGAGAGTTCCAGAAAAACATCTACTTCTGCTTTATTGATTATGCCAAAGCCTTTGTGTGGATGACAATGAACTGTGGAAAATTCTTTAAGAGATGGGAATACCAGACCACCTTACCTGATTCCTGAGAAATCTTATGCAGGTCAGGAAGCAACAGTTAGTACTGGACATGGAACAACAGACTGGTTCCAAATTGGGAAAGGAGTACGTCAAGGCTGTATATTGTCACCCTGCTTATTTAACTTCTATGCAGAGTATATCATGAGAAACGCTGGGCTGGAAGAAGGACAAGCTGGAATCAAGATTGCCGGGAGAAATAGCAATAACCTCAGATATGCAGATGGAGAAGGCAATGGCAACCCACTTCAGTACTCTTGCCTGGAAAATCCCATGGACGGAGGATCCTGGTAGGCTGCAGTCCAAGGGGTCGCATGACTGAGTGACTTCACTTTCACTTTTCACTTTCATGCATTGAAGAAGGAAATGGCAACCCACTCCAGTGTTCTTGCCTGGAGAATCCCAGGGATGGGGGAGCCTGGTGGGCTGTGGTCTGTGGGGTCACAGAGTTGGACACGACTAAAGCGACTTAGCAGCAGCAGCAGATATGCAGATGACACCACCCTTACGGCAGAAAGTGAAGAATAACTAAAGAGTCTCTTGATGAAAGGGAAAGAGGAGAGTGAAAAAGGCTTAAAACTCAACATTCAGCAAACTAAGGTCATGGCATCTGGTCCCATCACTTCATGGCACATAGAAGGGGAAACAATGCGAACAGTGAGAGACTATTTTTTGGGGCTCCAAAATCACTGCAGATGGTGACTGCAGCCATGAAATTTAAGATGCTAGCTTCTTGGAAGAAAAGTTATGACCAACCTAGATAGCATATTAAAAAGCAGAGACATTACTTTGCCACCAAATGTCCACAGAGTCAAAACTATGGTTTTTCCAGTAGTCATGTATGGATGTGAGAGTTGGTCCATAAAGAAAGCTGAGAGCTGAAGAATTGCTGCTTTTGGAAGACTCTTGAGAGTCTCTTGGGCTGCAAGGAGATCCAACCAGTCCATTCTAAAGGAAATCAGTACTGAATATTCATTGGAAGGACTAATGCTGAAGCTGAAACTCCAATACTTTGGCCAACCGATGTGAAGAGCTGACTCATTTGAAAAGACCTTGATGGATGCTGGGGAAGATTGAAAGCAGGAGAAGAAGGGGACGACAGAGGCTGAGATGGTTGGGTGCCATCACCGAGTCAATGGCTATCAGTTTGAGCAAGCTCTGGGAGTTGGTGATGGACAGGCAAGTCTGGCGTGCTGCAGTCCATGGGTTCACAAAGAGTCAGACATGACTGAGTGACTGAACTGAACTGAATAGATTAAGTAAGGTGATTTTGTAGAAAGGCTACTATAATTTAGTATCTTTTAAAGAGGAAGACAATTTGCTGCAATTCCACAAATACATATCAAGTTTACCTACCTCAATGATATATTCCTTGTGATTTAACACCTCTATATTTAAGTCAGTGAAAACAAACATAAATTTATCTTTCAAATGTGAATTCTTTTTATTCTCAAAACTTGCCTTAATATGCTATGGTTATAGTATAATGAATGTGTTGGGGCAGACACATTTTTCTGTTGTAGGAGATAATTTATACACATCATTTAAACTGTGATCACCAAATATTCAAGTGTCTGAATCTATTACAAAATATTGCTTTAGGCTTTTCAATTAGCAGGTTGTTAAGTCTTTGAACTCAAGAACCATAGTAAATATGACAAGCACATCATTTTCTGGAATAAAAAAAGAAAGGAATTTACAAGTTAGGATCTACATTCAGAATAACTGGGCAGGTGGACAGATGATGGGAACCAAAGCTTCCTTAGAATATTTTTAAGAAACCCTTTGCTTCTTTTGAACACTGTGGTATTCAGGGGAATAAAAAAATCCATAGTAGGCTATAATTTTTTTCCCCTGAAACATAAAGTTTAACCTCACCTGCACTGTGAAGAGAAGCAGGTTTCTTAAACCACAAGAGTCCAGCCCTCAGGGTTAAACATGGAGACAATTCTTTCTGTGCCCACTTTCTTTCCTGATTTTCTCTGCGCTCTCCTGCAAACATGGGTTTCAGCTACTGTTCGTAAATAGGGAGGGGTTGGGTAGGGGGAACAGGAATCCTCAGAACTATTTCTCTTCATGCTTCCTTTGGAGGAGGCGTGTCATCGATGATTCCTACTTTACTCTGCTGCACGCTTTCCAGGGCCATACCAGAAAATATCTAAGCCAGTGTACCCTTCTGATGGGCGAATGAAAAAGAGCTAGTTTCTCCATTAGCAATTTCCTTGAGTTCAAAATCAAGTTCAATATTTATTCTTTGTGCAAGATCATGCAATTAGAAAACCTCAAAAGGGCTTTATTTTTCCCAGAAGCCATAAGGAAAAGATATTAATTTTATCATACAAAATAAATATTAAAAACTTCTGTAAGTAAGAAATAACAAAAAACAGTCAAAAGACAAGTTATGAAATGAAAAATAATTGAGAAGCATATTTCAAGGGGTCAATTTATTTCAAGTATAAAAAAGCATTTACAAATTAAAAAAAAACATACAAAGGACCTGAACTTGCAGTTTGCAGTAAAGCAATAAAATGGCTGATAAACATCAAATCATCAACCTCAGTCATTACTCAACACAGGCCACTTAAAACAATGAGGTACAGACTGGCAAAGATGAAACACCTTGCTAATATGCAGTGCTAGTGAAGGTGTAGGGAACAGGCACTCAAGCTACTAGTGGAAATAAAAATCTATAAAAGTTTAGCGGGGGCAATTTGATAGTATTTCATTAAGAAAACACAAACACATATTTTGATCCAGCAGTCCTATTTCAAGAAATGGATCTCACAGTTATCTTAGTAAGCTATGTGCAAATATGCAGGAAGAGTAATATATATTGTATGATTGTCTCTAAGAGCTAAAAATGAGGATATCTAAATGTCTGTTAATAGAGAAGTGTTAAACAAATTATAATATGTCTATAAAATAAGGTCCTAGGCATCCCTTGAGAGAATGAGGTAGAACCCTCAGATACATTAAAAAAAAAAGGTATAGGAGATATGCAAAATAGAGCTCCAACAGCATGAAAAATACAGTGTGCACATCTATATGTAATGTATATACTTACATATGTAACCAGTCTGGAAGACACATAAACTTGGGAGTGGGACTGGGTGAGGGTAAGGGGGGGCTGAGACTCTCACTTCACAATTTTTATTTTCCTGCATAGTTTTAACTTTTTTTTTTACTAAAGATGAATATAATTTTAATCAAAAGTCTGTACATCCTGTAGAAAACCCACGATGAGAAAACTCTGAAAGAAACAGCTGTACTATCAGTGATCTGGTTGGTGTCTTTCTGACTTAATCCAAGTGGCATTTGAAGGCAATTCATAAGAACTTTGTGCATTTCCCATTGGGGTGCTAAAAATCAAAGCTTCTAGTCTACACTAGGAAGGCTTTTCTTTAAAAAAATATCATATTGGAATAGACATTCTGATACCATCTTTTAACATAATTTAGGGTTTCGAGTATGGGTAGGGCTGCTGCTGCTGAGTCGCTTCAGTCCTGTCTGACTCTGTGTGACTCCATGGATGGCAGCCCACCAGGCTCCCCTGTCCCTGGGATTCTCCAGGCAAGAACACTGGAATGGGTTGCCATTTCCTTCTCCAATGGGTAGGCCTATCTAGTGAAAAATGTTTCACTATGAAAAACCGCAACCAACAGTTTAGAATTCTAGCCAGTTCTTCTAATATACAAAAACTACCTACCTTTTATATCCTAGTTTTCTGAGGGATGAGGGAAATGTTTTCATTGTGAAAGAGGTCTGGTGATATAAATGTTATATAACGTGATGCATTAAAAAGTTTAAAGCCTGAGAGAAAAGTCAACCTGCAGTCTGCAGTACACTGTGGTACAAATTTTGAGATAAAAATATAAAGTTTTTCCACATTATATGCTCTGTTTTAGCAACGGTTGCATGGAACACTTATCCCACTGGGCTTGTGTAGGGGTGTCAGCTTATACTCACCTGTCAGGCTGTCTGGCCTAGGTGGAACCATCCTCTCGTAAATTTCATACTGCTGCTGTCCGAATTGTTCCATGTCATGAACAGTCCTTTGCAGTGAAGGTCCCAGATGCTGTGGTACGGCAGTCATCCCTGAGCGTTTGGGGGACGATGACCCCACCTGGCCTTGGGATGGGGAAGCTACTCGAGTCTGTGCATCCGTCAGCGTCAGTGGGGACCCCACTCTGGTGGTGGTTTGGTACTGAGGGGTTGGTCCGTTGGGATTGGAGGTCTGCCGGGAGGTGACCGACCCAATCCGACGTACAGCTGATGGGGAAGCGGGTCTCTGTGCAGAGTATGGAGAAGCTGCCCGCTGAGCAGGTAATGTGGTGGAGGAGTATGCACTGGGGTTCAGTGGCCGGGAGTCAGTCACAGAGGGAGAGCCAAATCCACTGCCCAGAGAAGTTCTCAGTGACCCCCTTGAAGGAGACACGCCTGTGCTGATAACATAAGAAGGAGACTGTGCTCTAGATGGAACTGAACTAACTCTTCTCATGGCCCGATTGGCCACTGATGGCTGATGGAGGGGGGAGAAAAGAGAATGGTTTATCCAGGGTTGTGTATCCATGGTCATTACAGAAAAGCATGCACATAGCTAACTACAGAAGGTGAACTCACTATTTATTTCATCTCCACCTTTCCCTTTCAGAATACTAAAACCAACCCGTAAGGAGAGATACAAAGACATTTAATATTCCTTGTACTTCTGTCTTTATTTGATGTTACCCTCTGCCCATGCACTTTTCACAACACATAGTATGTTGTATCTCAAGTGTGACAGGTCACTGGAATAGTGTACTTACTTTGTACCCTGTAAATCTAAGTTTGGGGAAGGTAACCCATTTGTGTAAAACAAAATGTTTTCAATACGTTAAGTTAGAGCAGTATCTATAATTGTCTTTATATCTGTCTTTATGAGTTGACCTCATTTACAAAAGGAAGGTAAGTGGAATAACTGAACATTTGGATAGGGTCTGGGGTCCAAAGGTCTCCTCTGTGAACACTGTACAAGTGCTCTAGCCAAATCTGTCTTTTCTTTTAGCTTCAATGTGGCTGCTAGTGATTTCAGCCGTTTCTTTCTATCTCCTTTGATTTATAGGCTCTTGTCTTAAGCTGGTGGATTGAAAGACATACGAATAATCAGCCCACAAATCTGTTGCAGCAGGAGGAATGCTCAAAATCTCCACTGGGTTCTGGCCAGCTGGGAAAGAAGGAACATTTCTGCCATGGCCAGTCCTATCAGTCCATAGACTCTTGCAAATATTGCATCTCAGATCCCAGTCTTCATGCAGGATGACAATAAAAAGGAACAGTGGCTGGACTGGCGTGTTGGGTTACAAGCTCAGAACTGAGCTTTCTGTATTCCGTTAGTGATAACTAGAGTTCACTTGTCATCAACCTCCTGTTACTTTTAATTGGGGCAATAAAGGAAGAAACAGGGATGACTCAAGGACTTTGTATATTCTTAGATGCTGTAAGAGGAGATATGCTCTGTCTCCATGTATCACAAGCAACTGGTTGCCTGAAACATGGGTCTGAGACCACTCAGGTGCTCAAACTCAAGAATTCTGTGAAGGCAATAGCCATGGAAAGGAGAAGGTCTGGGGAGGGAAGGGGACTGTAAATAAACAATAAGGCAAGAAAGAGGTGGTTTAAAAATTAGTAGGCAATTGGAAAATTAAAATCTGTGCTTGGGGTTTATTAATAGTACTAAAGGTAATTTTAAAAGTCCCACATATAAGTTGTTTATTATCAAAAAAGGATGACACTTGGCTCAAATGTCTACAATCTGTGTTTCCCAGAATACATGCAAATTTAAAGACCTCCTTGCAACTTCCAGGAACAAAATCAACTTAAGTTAAAAAAAAAAATTAAACAAAAAGTCAACATGACCACCCTTAGGGGCAAAATAGAAAATCTTTGTAATTATTATTCAGAAGTGTGACTTTAGACCTGCTGACATAGAGACTGACCTAAGCAGGTGAACATCTGTAAACATTTAGTGTAAAGCTTGTCAAACCATTCCCTCAGTGCATCCCGAACAGCAGAGGAGTAAATGTATCATCTGAGGAACTGGGGGTGGGTGTTGCAGCTGGAAGCAGTTTGCTATGGGCACAAGACTTCCTGTCCTAGCTTAAAAATTCATGCACCATATTTGTGTTTGTCTTAATACAGAAATGTTTCTTAATACTTAAAAGTTTCCCTTAAATTGTTGAGCTAAAGTTGTATTGTATTTCTCCTTTGGCACTGGAGAAATTGGCCCACTGCTGTGTGTACCTTCAGGGCTTCCTGTATTGCATTAAGAGATTAGTGTTAGACTAACTTCTTTGATCATCGTGCCATTTTTCAGCTCCAGAGAAATCACTGGGGCACTTGGCCAGAAAGTCATCCTTACTGGTTACTGCCACTTGGGACTCCTATAACTTCTACTAATTTTGGCATATGCTGGAAGACTGAATGAATAAAGTGGCAATGAGTGAGGAGCTAAGGAGTTTTCACAAATATATGCATTATTATTATTAATATCAAATAAGAAAATCCTAACTTAACAGAATGGTTATGCTTCTATAGACTAGATTTCTATAGGCTGCAATATCTATATTCTAGCAACGATACGTGTTTTCAGAGAAAAATTCCAATGATGAGGCAAAACCTTTGGTTAGAATGGACCAGTCCCATTTTATACAAGCATGGGAACTGCTCTGCCCCTCTAGGACTCTTCACAGCACATTTTAGCTCTGGTATTCTGAGGAACTCACAACGAGACTAGAATATACCACCCAGTTCTCTCACACTCTCCCTGGACTACTCTCCTGATGCCAAACTTATTGCTTTCAGAAAAACTACTCTCCTGTATCAAGAATTGTTCAGATTTAATTAGTAGGAACTAATACATTTTTAGTTTTCAAGTTTAAAATTTCATTAGCATCATGGTGTAAAATGATTTTGCTGCATCATCCATTCTAGAACTTCAAAATTGTACACATTGGGTTTACTTTCAATAAAGAATACTTAAATTAATAACACATAATCAACTAGGAGGGCATTTCTTTCCAACGTTCTTGATGTGTTTGGCTTACCTGAACCAGTGTTTGCCCTTCAGCTCTTGAATTCCTCACCAGGTGGTTATTAGTTGATCCTACGAATGAATGCTGTGGTCTATTATCTGCCTTACTCAAGTTCTGGCTGTTGTGGAAACTCCCTGCTTCCTGGTATCCACTGTCGGAATAAGAATTCATTTGTGTTGAACTTCTTGAGTTACCCAAAGATCCTGCAGGAATGAAACCAGCAGGAAATGCCTTTATTTTACACTTCTGATGCTCATTTTCAAAATGGAAGCATTAAAAGCAAATCTAATACTTAAAAGATAATACAACAGACCCTCACTTTCATGGAGAGACGTCTGTTCTGGTGAGTAGAGGGTCCCTGGTTCTGGCTCTGTCCTGATGAAATAGTTGTTGGGATGGACAGCGTCAGAAACTCTAGGTTTGTTTACACCAGTATTTGGCACATCTGTAAGAAGAGAAGTTTAATCAGCTAAAATGAATGACATTATATAAGAAGTTGCTAAAAAAAAGGTTCAAGTATTTGTCAGCAACGTCGGATAATCTTAATACAAGACTATCAACTCAAGACTTCATACAAGTTAATATGACTATTTTCACCTTAAACCACAGTCATTTTGACTCTTTTCTATAGAAAAGTATTGCATATACTCAGTTTGTTACTATGTTTTGCTAAATTTCATGAGTGTTTTTCATCCTGATTACCAGCCACAAATTAACTCACATGCTGCATTTAATTAAAATCTGAAAACTGACCTTGTTCTCCCTTGGAAAATTCACCTCCTGGGTGACTTCCTCCAAGAGGATCAACAAACTGAGTGAGAATGATGTTATTTAAACAAAAGATCTTCCATATGTCAAACTTTTGAAATGAAAACTTGCATGATGTCCACATTATTGAGCTTGGTGATCAAACTCTGGAAGGTAGGGCTAGCTTTTTATGTCATATTTCATATGGACTAAAATAAAAAAAACTTTGCACAGTTTTCAGAACTGTCAACAGTGGAAATTTTAATTTCCTATCCATTTGCTTCTTTTATGCTTTTAGTCTTTTTCCAAATGAATACAGACAAATTTAACCTCATTACTGTTTTCTCTAGTCAAATCTCTTTTGCCTATTATCTTGTTTTATTTTCAACTATATCACTTTGCCATCTTGAACTTAAAAAACAAAACTATTTATCTTCTTCTTCCCAATTCCAACTTCCTTTTTATGTTATAAATTTAGGTGGTGTAGATTAAACTGCATTTTATTCAACTCCATTTGAATATGCTCTTGTTTTCTAGTATCTTTAAAATATATTTGCCCAAATTCTGATGATAAGTCTTTCTTTCTCAAATTTAACCCTCATGTTGCTAACAAACATTTTTTTCAGAATGCTGCTGCACTCTCACTTTATAAATTGAATCTGTATCATATTCTGAGTTTAACACACAGTCCTAAGGAGGACTGAAATTTGTCTTTGGAAGAAAAGCTTTAACAAATGTAGACAGCATATTAAAAAGCAGAGACATTACTTTGCTGACAAAGATCCATACAGTCAAAGCTATGGTTTCTCCAGTAGTCATGAATGGATGTGAGAGCTGGACTATAAGGAAAGCTGAATGCCTAAGAATTGATGCTTCTGAATTGTGGTGCTGGAGGAGACTCTGCAGAGTCTGTTGGGCTGCAAGGAGATCAAACCAGTCCATCTTAATGGAAATCAGTCCTGAATATTCATTGGAAGGACTGATGCTGAAGCTCCAGTACTCTGACCGCCTGATGTGAAGAGGTGCCTCATTGGAAAAGACCCTGGTGCTGGTAAAGATTGAAGGCAGGAGGAGAAAGGGACGACAGAGGATGAGATAGTTGAATGGCATCACTGAGTTGGCGGACATGAGTTTTAGCAAGCTCTGGGAGTTGGTGACGGACAAGGAAGCCTGGCGTGCTGCAGTCCATGGGGTTGCAGAGTCGGACACGACGAAAGTGAACTGAAAAATGTGGCTGAGAAAAGACACAGAGTATGTGTGTGTGTGCATGCACATGTGATTGTGTTACTGTCTAGAGTTAAGGACCTTAGGAGAGGTTTCCTAGAGGATGTAGTATCTAAGTAGTATCCACTTACCACAGGAGGACAGCTTGTCCTTTCTTTATAGCACTTACTACCATCTCTCCCCACTAGAATAGAAGCTCACAGTGGGCAGAGACTTTTGTCTGAGTTGCTTACTGTTGTACCTCAGTGCCTAGGACAGGTGCATAGCACTCAGCAGGTGCTCAGTAAGTGCTTACTGAGCAAACAAATTCCCAGAAAAAACAGCAGCTTCTCTTTACTGAGTACTGATTCACACCTGGCATTGTGCTATAGCTTGTGTTCAACAAGGTTTATCTATGTAAAGCAAGGGCTTCCCTGGTGGCTCAGATGGTAAAGAATCTGCCTGCAATGTGGGAGACCTGGGTTTGATCCCTGGGTTGGGAAGATCCCCTAGCGAAGAGAATGGCTATCCACTCTAGCATTCTGGCCTGGAGAATTCCATGGACAGAGAAGCCTGGCAGGCTACAGTCCATGGAGTCACAGAGAGTCAGACAGGACTGAGTAACTTTCACTCACTCCTGTAAAGCAAAGTATAACTTTTAGACATTGCTGATCAAGCTAGTTTGAAAAGTAAAAACAGCGTTTATAGGCAAACTGGAGATCCTATATTCTAATCCTTTAACTTGATGTCAGATTCAATCCAAGGTTTTGTTTCCTAGCCCCCAGGAAGATTTGCTGACATTCTTAATAATAGGTTTTTGATGAATGTGTCTCCAAATTTATTATTTGACAGTACACTTCTAGGTAGCAGAGCTCTGTGACAGTTCTGAATTCTTAAGTTTGAAATTTCAATATAGATTTCAGATTGCATGTGGTTCCCCCAGTACATATTGAAACATGCTCTCTCTGTCTATCAGGCTAATAAAACTGGAGAGTTATCTGTTTCAATTTGCAAGTCTTCTGTTTTTCCACAGTTCTAAACATTCTTACACCGCAGTTTGTGAAGGAGTTTTATGAGGAACAAGTAAAATACATAGTTTGCTGGGTTACAAGAAAGAGTTTTACAGGCAATAGGATGACTGAGAGAAGCTAAACAAGAGATGACCTGAAATCAGAGCTGTGCAGCAGCAATCCACCTTTATTTCATCCAGGAAAGGAACACAGGAAAACCACACATGAAATGGTAACAAATTATAGATATGGAGGAATCACCGGGGTAGCTTCAAGACTTCACATACATTGGGAAATGTGCCATTTTAAACAAGAAAAAGGTGTCTAGATATTTTCTAGCTTTGGCTTTAGTATAAGTATAGGCAGGTTTTATATAAAACCTGCAATACCAAAACATCAAAGTTTTTGGCTTGGAAACACTAGGTGGCACGCAGTGTCAGAATGTGAAAAAATTATCACCATGGAAACCAAAACCATTAGAGTTCTGTGTATGTCTCTCTCTTTTTAACCATTAGGGGATATTATTTAAATAAGAAAAGAGTAGGAGACACCCTAAAAATCTATATTTCAGCAATTTGGTCTCTTTATCCTATGGAACATTTTATTGCAAACCAGGAGACAAGCAATTTTGCTTCTTTTCTAAAAGAAGATATTTAAAATAAATAATCTTAGAGGGATGGAGATGGAGGAGTAGAAAGATCCTGAGCTCAGTTCCTCCTGTGGATATACAAAAAGGTACCTACATTTAGCACAACCATGTCTGAGGATGATCTGAAGGCTAGCAAAACAGATTTTCTACAACTGAGGATACAAAGAAAAGACCACACTGAGATGGGCAGGAGGGGCAGAGATGTGGTCTAGTCAGAACACAGAGCCTCAGTGCAGCCACCCACAGTGGAAGAGGTACTGCAACTGTGGAGGACCCCTGAGGAGTGAGGGACCCGGGTCAGGCTTCCCAGGCCAGGGCACCTGCACCAGGAAGATGAGCCCCCAGAATGCCTGGTTTAAAAACCAGTGAAACTTAAGTCTGGGAGAGCCAGAGAGCTGTGGGAAACCAAGAATCTGCCCATGAAGAGTTCACACACAAACTCATTTTCTCCAAGATCCAGGGCAGAAGCAACAGCTTGAAAAAATTGAAGATATAAGAGAAGGAGATTCACTGACTAATCTGGGGACATTTGCCAGAGGGCAGGGGTCTGGTGGAACTGTCTCTGGGAATGAAAACACTGACGGATGTCATTTTTTTTTTTCTTTTCTTCCCCTGGGTGACCTGTTGCCAGCAGGTGTCATTTCTGTTACTCTGTTTTGCTACCTAACAAGCACTGTGAACTTGCCCAGGTGTTCCTGAGGACCAGCCCTGATCAATCCACCTGGCCCCACTGTCCCCTTTAAAGCATTTCTCACTCTGTCCCCACAGTGAGTGACCCGAGCCAGCACCAGCACACCTCCAATGTGGCTCCCACTCCAGGGAACTAGCCCAGCATACCAGTGTGTCTGCAACAGCTCCAGCTGGGACCTACAGCCAGGTGTGGGCGGACCAGCCCCACCCACACATCAGTGTGCCTGCAGCAAGTGAGGAAAAACCTCTCCGCTAGCTGAACCAGAGAGTCACCAATCTACCAGAGTGCCCATAGCAATCATGGTCCAACCATACGAAGTAAAGGCAGCCCACATAGAGGGTATTCCTGGAGATCCTGGCTCTTGTGACTAGAACGGATTGAGCCATTGGACCTCAGAGGACACTTTCCATATGAGACCAGCCTATTTCTCTAGGAGAAATAGTTGATATACCTAATGCATAGTAACAAATACAAGAGAGTTAGATAAAACAAGGAGCAAAGGAATAGCTTCTAAATGAAAAAAACAAAAAGACAAAATCTCAGAAAAAGGCTAAACAAGATGGAGATAAGCAACTTACTAGATAAAGAGTTCAAAATAATGGTCAAACATGCTCACCAAACTAGGATGAAGAATGGATAAATTCAGGGAGAACTTCAAAAAACAGAGAGAAAATATAGAACCCACCAGAAGTGAAGAATAAAATGACTGATGTTAAAAACACACTAGAGAAAATCAGCAGATTAGAGGATGAAGAAGAACGTTATCAATGATCTGGAAGACAGGATGGTGAAAATCACTCAAAAAGAGAGTAAAAAGAAAAAAAGAATTTAAAAATGAAGAAAGTTTAAGGAACCTATGTAAAAACATTAAGTATACTAACGTTCACATTACACAGGGGCTGCAGAAGAAGAGAGACAGAAAAGACCAGAAAAGCCATCTAAAGAAATAATGACTAAAAGTTCCCTAACCTGCAGAAGGAAACAAATATCCAGGTGCAGGGAGCACTAAGTCCCAAATAAGATGAACACAAAGAGATCCATACTAAGACATATCATGATTACATGGCAAAGATAAAGAAAGAAAAACAACAAAAAAAAATCACATACAAAGGTTAATATGCCATAAGGCTATTAGCTGATTTTTCAGCAGCAAGTTTACAGGCCAGAAAGGAGTGGAATGATATAGTTAAAATACTAAAAGGAAAAACTCACAAACAAGAATATACTACCTGGAAAGATTATCATTCAGAATTGAGAGATAAAGAGTTTCCCAAATAAGCCAAAGATAAAGAACTTCATGATCACCAAACCAGTTTTTTTTTAAAAAGTTGAAAGGATTTTTTTAAATGGAAAAGAAAATGCTATAACTAGAAACAAAAACATAATGAAAGAAAATGCATTCGTAAAGGAAAACATATAGCAAAAGTAGTAGATCCATCAACTAAAAAGTCAGTATGAAGGTTAAAGGACAAAAGTAGTAAAATCATCTATATCTAAAATAATGAGTTAAGTAAAACACAAAATAAAAATATGACCTCAGAAACAAAGTATTCAGGGAAGGGAGTAAAAAACGTAGTGCCTTTTAGAATATGCACAAACTGATGTGACCATCAACTTGTAATAGACTGCTATACTCACAGGTTGTTATAGATAAAGCTCATGGTAACCACAAACTAAAAACCCGTAACACATACACAAAAAAGAAAGGAAAAGAAACATAAACATCACACTAAAGAGAGCCACCGAATCACAAGCGAGAATGAGAAGAAGGAAGGAGCAGAGGACTATAGAACACAACCAGAAAACAATCAACACAATGGATATATGTACATGCCTATCGATAATCACTTTTAGTGGAAACAGACAAGAACAAAAGACACAGGGTGGCAGAATGGATAAAAAGGCAAGATCCATATATATGCTGCCTATAAGAGACATGCTTCAGATCCAACGATACACAAGTGAAGGGATGAAAAAGATATTCCATGCAAACAGAAACGAAAAGGAAGCCAGGGTAGAAAAATAAACTTGAAAATACAAACTGTAACAAGAGAGAAAGAAGGGGTCAATCCAACAAGAGGATGTAACACTTGTTAACATGTGTGCACTCAACACAGGAGGACCTAATACATAAAGGGAGATATTGACAGCAATATAGTAATAAGTGACTTTAACACCACACTTACTTCAATGGACAGATGAACCAGACAGAAAGCCAATAAGGGAATGTGACTTTATTTTTTTATTTTTATTTTTTTTAATTTATTTATTTATTTTTAATTTTTACTTTACAATTCTGTATTGGTTTTGGCATAGATTGACATGAATCCACCACAGGTGTACATGCGTTCCCAAACATGAGCCCCCCTCCCGCCCCCCTCCCCACAACATCTCTCTGAGTCATCCCCGCGCGTCAGCCCCAAGCGTGTCATATCCTGCATCAGACATAGACTGGCATTTCGATTCTTACATGATATTATACATGTTTCAATGCCATTCTCCCAAATCATCACACCCTCTCCCTCTCCCTCTGAGTCCAAAAGTCCGCTGTATGCAGGACAGCAAAAAGGACACAGATGTGTATAGCGGGAATGTGACTTTAAATAATACATTAGATCAGACAGATCTAATAAATATATATACAGAACATTCCAGCACCCTAAAATGGCAGAATACACATTCTTTTCTAAGGCACACAGAACATTCTCCAGGATGGATCATGTTAGGCTGCAAAAAAAGTCTCAATAAATCTAAGAAGACTGAAATCACATCAAGCATCTTTTTTTGACCACATGAAACTAGAAATCTAGCGAAAACACAAACACCTAAAGGCCAAACAACATGCAATTAAAAAACCAATGGGTCAAAGAAGAAGTCAAAGAAGAAATTAAAAAATACTTCTGAGACAAAACAAAGTAGAAACGAAATACTCCAAACTCTACAGGACTAGGCAAAATCAGTTCCAAGAGGGAACATTCTCAAATAAATAATCTACCCTTATACCTAAAGGAACTGGAAAAAGAACAAAGCCTAGAAGTAAGCAGAAGGAAGGAAATAATAAAGACGGGAGCAGAAATAAATAGAAAAAGCAATAGAAAAGATCAATGAAACTAAGAGCCGGTTCTTTGAAAAGACAAACGAAATTGATAAACTTTTGGCTAGACTCATCAAGAAAAACAGAGAGAGGACTCAAATAAAATTAGAAATGAAATAGAAGTTACAACTGACATCATAGAAATTCAGAGGATTTTAAGAGATTACTACACACAATTACATGCCAACAAATCAGACAAACAGGTAGCCAAAATAGCTCAGTTGGGAGAATGTTAGCCTGAAGATCTAAAGGTCCCTGGTTCAGTCCTAGTTTTTGGCGACTATTTCTGACCCTTTGGGCTTCCCTGGTGGCTCAGATGGTAGAGTCTGCCTGCAGTGCGGGAGACCTGGGTTTGATTCCTGGGTTGGGAAGTTCCCCTCGAGAAGGAAATGGCAACCCACTCCAGTATTCTTGCCTGGGAAATTCCATGGATGGAAGAGCCTGGCAGGTTACAGTCCATGGGGTTGCAAAGAGTCAAGACATGACTGGCAGGCTACAGTCCATAAATCAGACAAGCTAGAATATGTGGACAAACTTCCAGAAACACTAAATCTTCCAGGACTGAATCAGGAAGAAAAAAAATATGAACAGAATAATCACTACTAATGAAATTAAATCAGTAATCAAAAACTCCCAACAAACAAAAGTCCAGGCCCAGACTGGCTTCACAGGTGAATTCTATCAAATACTTACAGAAAAGTTAAGAACTATTCTTCTTAAACTACTCCAAAACCTTTATGGTTATATGGTCAATTAATTTACTACAAAGGAGCCAAGAATATGCAGTAGGGGAAAGGCAGTCACTTCAATAAATGCTGTTAGAAAAACTGAACAATTACACGCAAAAGAATAAAACTGGGTCACTTTTTTTTTTTTAATAGCACATACAAAAATAAAGTCAAAATGGATTACAGACTTAAATATAAGACCTGAAACCATGAAGCCCTAGAAGACATAGGCAGTATACTCTTTGACAACAGTCTTATTACTATTTTTTTGGATCAACCTTCCCAGGCAAAGACAACAAAAGCAAAAGTAAACAAGACTATATCAAACTAAAAAGCTTTTATACATCAACAAAATAAAAAAGCAGCCTACTGAATGGGAAAAAATATCTCCAAATGATAGATCTGTTCAGTTCAGTTCAGTCGCTCAGTCGTGTCCGACTCTCTGCGACCCCATGAATCGCAGCACGCCAGGCCTCCCTGTCCATCACCAACTCCCAGAGTTCACTCAGACTCACGTCCATCGAGTCTGTGATGCCATCCAGTCATCTCATCCTCTGTCATCCCCTTCTCCTCCTGCCCTCAATCCCTCCCAGCATCAGAGTCTTTTCCAATGAGTCAGCTCTTCTCATGAGGTGGCCAAAGTACTGGAGTTTCAGCTTTAGCATCATTCCTTCCAAAGAAATCCCAGGGCTGATCTCCTTCAGAATGGACTGGTTGGATCTCCTTGCAGTCCAAGGGACTCTCAAGACTCTTCTCCAACACCACGGTTCAAAAGCATCAATTCTTTGGCGCTCAGCCTTCTTCTCAGTCCAACTCTCACATCCATACATGACCACTGGAAAAACCATAGCCTTGACTAGAGGGACCTTAGTCGGCAAAGTAACGTCTCTGCTTTTGACTATACTATCTAGGTTGGTCATAACTTTTCTTCCAAGGAGTAAGCGTCTCTTAATTTCATGGCTGCAATCACCATCTGCAGTGATTTTGGAGCCCCCAAAAATAAACTCTGACACTGTTTCCACTGGTTCCCCATTTATTTGCCATGAAGTGACGGGACCAGATGCCATGATCTTCGTTCTCTGAATATTGAGCTTTAAGCCAACTTTTTCGCTCTCCTCTTTCACTTTCATCAAGAGGCTTTTTAGCTCCTCTTCACTTTCTGCCATAAGGGTGGTGTCATCTGCATATCTGAGGTTATTGATATTTCTCCCGACAATCTTGATTCCCGCTTGTGTTTCTTCCAGTCCAGCGTTTCTCATGATGGACTCTGCATAGAAGTTAAATAAGCAGGGTGACAATATACAGCCTTGATGTACTCCTTTTCCTATTTGGAACCAGTCTGTTGTTCCATGTCCAGTTCTAACTGTTGCTTCCTGACCTGCATACAGATTTCTCAAGAGGCACGTTAGGTGGTCTGGTATTCCCATCTCTTTCAGAATTTTCCAGTTTATTGTGATCCACACAATCAAAGGCTTTGGCATAGTCAATAAAACAGAAATAGATGTTTTTCTGGAACTCTCTTGCTTTTTCCATGATCCAGTGGATGTGGGCAATTTGATCTCTGGTTCCTCTGCCTTTTCTAAAACCAGCTTGAACATCAGGGAGTTCACGGTTCACGTATTGCTGAAGCCTGGCTTGGAGAATTTTGAGCATTACTTTACTAGCATGTGAGATGAGTGCAACTGTGCGGTAGTTTGAGCATTCTTTTGCATTGACTTTCTTTGGAATTGCTATCTGTTAGGGGGTCAATATTCAAAATATATAAAGAACTCATACAAATGGACACCAAAAATCCCCCATAATTCAATTTAAAAATGAGCAGAGGATCTGAATAAACATTTTTATAAGGAAGACATACAGATGATCAATAGACACATTAAAAGATCCTCAACTTCACTAATCATACAGAAATATAAATCAAAACTACAATGAGATATCATCTCATATCCTCAGAATAGTTATTATCAAAAAGACAAAAATCAGGTGTTAACAATGATGTGGAAAAAAGGGAATCTTCATGTAGTGTTAGTGGGATTGTAAATTGGTACAGCCATGATGGAGGCTTCTCAAAATAGTAAAAATTGAACTACCATATGATCCAGCAATTCCACTTGTGGATATTTACCTGAAGACAGTGAAAACATTAATTTGAAAAGATACATACACTTGTATTTTCACTGCACCGTTATTTTTAATAGCCAAGATATGCAAACAGCTTAAGTGTCCACCAATGGATGAATGACTAAAGATATGGTATACCATTGTGTATTGCCCATCCATTAAAAATGCAATTTTGTTATTTGCCACAACATGGATAGAGTATCATGCTAAGTGAAATAAGCTATAGAATAACAAATACCATATGATTTTACTTATATCTGGAATCTAAAATACAAAACAAAAATGGACTCACAGATACAGAGAAAAAACCAGTTGTCAAATGGTGAGGGCTTAGGGGGTAGTTGGCAAAACTTGTGAAAGGGCTTAAGAGGTATAAACTTTCAGTTATAAAATAAATAAGTCATGAGGATGTAATGTACAACACAGAGATAATCAACAATATTCTGGTAACTCTATACAGTGACAGACGGTTACTAGACTTAAAATTACCCTCAAGTAATATAATCATCTACCCTCCAAATGTGAGTATCTATCTTATATTTTTATTATTTATTTACTTTCAGCCATGCAGGATCTTAGTTTCCCAACCAGGGATCAAACCCGTGCCCCCTGAAGTGGAAGCATGGAGTCTTAATCACTGGACTGCCAGGAAAGCCTGTTTCTTTCAAGTGAAATGCTTCAGAAAATAGAATGTGGATAAGGACACAGATGTTAATTGTTGTTCAGTCTCTAAGTTGTGTCCAACTCTTTGAGACTCCATGGACTGCAGTGTGCCCAGCTTCCTCTGTCCTCTACCATCTCACAGAGTTTGCTCAGATTCATGTCCATTGAGTCAGTGAGGCTATCTAACCATCTCATCCTCTGCCACCCGCTTCTCCTTTTGCCTTCAATCTTTCCCAGCATTAGGGTCTTTCCCAATAAGTCAGCTCTTTGCATCAAGTGGTCAAAGTACTGGAACATTAAAATATTAAATTCGTATATGCCAAAAATCTAATTTGAAGACCTAAATAACTGGGTTTAGAGCATACCGTACATACTCTGTGCTTTACATTTCAGTAAATATAAAACAAAATTCTACAAAATTGGTGAAACATTCATTTAATATGAATTATAAAATAACCAAATTCTATACTATGAATAAGGTCTTCAGTCATTTTTCTACTTCTATAGTAGAGTCCAATTACAATGTATATCTGTGAAGAGAAAAAGACACTGAAATCTCTTCTGAATCATTAAAAGAAAATTAAAACTTTTTTTCAAAATAGTTTTGCTATTATTTACTGCTTCTTTGAAAACTTATAATCCACCAAATACATATGGACACATAAATGTATGTACACACAACCACTATACCTCAGGTAGACATAAGGGTCATTTCCAAATTACTAAATAAAGCATTCCTTACTGTAGCATGGCATGTCACAATGACTAATTATGCATTATTTACACAATCTTTCAAATGAATGTCTTTTAAAAATATCTGCTATGTGGAATGGAAGCAGATATAGTAAAATTTATCAGAGAAACCCACAGAGACTTACATGATGGGGTTAATCATTTCATGATTAATGCTTTAAACTATAATTAAAAAGTTGGCATGTTGTGATTTAATACAATCAGAACATGAAATTAAGGCATTTTTATGAGTAAAAATGGCAAAGTATGAATGCTATTTCTTTAATCTGTGAAAACATGTGTTTACATCTGTGAAAACATGTGTTACCTTTTCTTAAAAAAAAATCATAAACATGTTTTCTGGGATACCAGAAATATACTACAGGACATTTTCAAGCATCAAATTAGCATCTTCCAAGAAAATGAATGTCTATAAACACAGAATTTGAAAAAGCTTCAAAGTAGAATGAAGTAATCTCCATCTGTGATTAAGATTAGGGGATTTGTGGAAGCATGGTCCTTTTTGCCTGCTACATTTCATCTGAATGCCTGAGTATTACTCAAAAAAGGGCTATTAATTAGAAAAAGTAGAATGTTGCAGCTAAGAAAAATATTTGTGTTAAGGGACAATAATGTTGTGGGGCTATTGAAAATGTTATATTATCCACCCCATTAAGCTCACAGTAAAAGATGAAATATTAGGTGAATTATTTTATCTTTTCTGTGATATATCTCCCCGATACATACTGAATACGCATGAAAATATGCTCAGTAAAAAGTCTAAGACTTCTTTAAAGAACTTGAAATTCTTAAAACGCCTCTGCTTTGTTAATCTATGTGTCTGTTTATGTTATATGAAATGACAGAGGTCTATACTGTATGTAAAATTACCATGGAAACAGAAACCTAGAGATCAGTAGTAAGGAGACAGCACGTACAACCCTGTAACTAGTCTTTCACAAACCAGTGTGCTGTAACTTTATGCTAGATTCTCCCTGTCCTGAGTTGCTACAGCATTTACGGGTATGCCCTTTCATAAAAGTAGTGTAGTGAGAGTGCTGGCAGGGCTCTTCGGATGGTAACAGCACACAGTGTTAAGGCAGATGATACTTTCTTTGTTAAGGGAACTGGGCATGTGACATTTTCCCCAACTCTGGCCTAGGAGCTGGTTAAGGCTATCACACACAGGGGCAACACTGTGAAAAATGAGCAGAGTATTTAGTCTTATGGGGACTCCACTTGCTATTTGGCATTGGGACTATCACTTTTCCTAGGATCAGAGGCTCAGGAGGGAGTCTACTTTCCAGAGAGCTGTTGCAGAAATAGTATTCCAGTGCCTTCAACAGCTAAGTAAAGCTCTCAGCCAAATTCTGGAAGGGCACCTGGAAAATGGTCCCCCCAAAGACTTGACCTCTTCAGTAGCTTCCCTGATGTACAAGATTCATTTCTATAGAAGGTAGCCTTATTACTAGAGACAATGAGAACATTGGCAAATCCTGATTCAGCATGAATATGTAAATAGGGTGACGGAAGCATGAAGCATAAGAATGTTCTTTAATCCACATAAGACATAGATGGATACTGCTGATATTTTAAGAATATTATACATATTTGGAGTTTGTTGACAACTATAAACTATTATACACATACGATATCCTTTAAAAGTTGGGTTTTCATGGAAGTAAAAACTTAGAAGAATGAACAGAAGACCATGTTTTATGAAGCTATTTCTAGTCTGGTTCTCTTGAGTATATCTAAATTCTTGACTCTTATGCATGCTCTTACTTTCTTTTAAATATTAGTAAGACAATGTCCCTAAAGTTTTTACTCATCCAGAAAACACTGTGTTAAAAGCCTTGGAAAACAGAAACCATATTAACAAAGTACCTTCTAGTTCACTTTCAACCTTGCTCTAAACATCAACTAGTCTGCCTTAAAATCCATTGTAAAAGCTCATCTACCTGAATTTAGTCTCATAGTTTAAGCAAACTTCATATCTGTATAAATTGGTATGAAGTACTCTGATCTCTACAATGACAAATCTGAAAAATAATTTTGCTTGGTATGTCATCAGAAAGAGCTCTTGTTAAAAAATACTTTTAAATTCCTGAATTCTGTCCAGGGACTCAAAATGATTACAACTAATTTTTAGAAAAAAAAAAAAAAAATAGAGGAATTTCTACAAGTAATGGAAATTAAGATGAGTGTTTATTAAGTGGTTTTAGTCTGGGTACTAATAAAAATACAGGTGTTACACCTATCATAAAAATTTATACTCTTTTATCTACAAAAGAAAAATTACAGAAATAGTAAGTTTAGAAATACAAAGATGAACAGAAACAGATCCCACTATGAAGTGTCCAAGTTCAACAGGTGATTGTTCATGGAAGGCCAGGGGGCTCACTTCCTAACGAGAAAAGCTGAGAAAAGAATAAGGGATTTGCTGTCATGTAAAAAGAGTGGTGGTGGTAGTTTAGTTGCTAAGTGATTGACTCTTTGTGACCCATGGACTATGGCCCACTAGGCTCCTCTGTTCACTGGATTTTCCAGGCAAGAATACTGGAGTGTCTATCAACCTAGTAGGGTGGGATGGGGAGGGAGATGGGAGGGAGGTTCAAAAGGAAGGGGATATAGCTATACCTATGGCTGATTCAGGTTGAGGTTTGACAGAAAACAGCAACATTCTGTAAAGTAATTATCCTTCAATAAAAAATGAATTAATTGAAAAAAAAAACACTAGTAACAACCCAACTGCACATCAACAAGAAAAGGAATAAATTAACTGTGGCATATTCATGCAATTCAATGGTGAAAATGAGTGAACTACAATTCATCAGCATGGATAAATAACAAAAATAATCTGAGCAATAAAGGCAAGTTAAAGAAGATCATAAAAAAAAGAATACTGGAGTGGGTTGCCATTTCCTTCTCTAGGGGATCTTCCCCATCCAGGGATCGAACCCTGCTTGGCTGGCAGATTCTACCACTAAGCCACCTGGGAAGCTGTAAAGTGAACTCTATGGAAAATAAGTGCTCAAAAATCACTAAAATAATTTTTCAAAGACAAATTTCATTCTTTTATGGGAAGAAAAGTTATCAAATACATCAATAAAAGTATTTGCTAATGGGAGATACGAGATAGACTTCTTCTATTAAAAAAAACAAAAAGAATCTTAAAAAATAATCCATATATATTCACCACCAAAAGCAATGAATGGGGCTTGTGAAACTTTTTTTCTGTACTTTTCTATTGGATTATCTATTTGGATAAAGATTATCAAGATAAAGCTAAAGGTAGGCTAACTTTGTTTTTTTTTTTTTTTAAATTAATTAATTAATTTATTTTTAATTTTTACTTTACAATTCTGTATTGGTGAAATGTGGCGTTATAGATGGTAGCCTTTTTAATGTTTTCCGAAGGAACAACTAAGCTTCCCCAGTGGCTCAGTGGTAAAGAATCCGCCTGCAATGTAGGAGCCGCAGGAGATGTAGGTTCGATCCCTGAGTTGGGAAGACACCCTGGAGGAGGGCATGGCAACCCATTCCAGAATTCTTGCCTGGAGAATCCCATGGACAGAGGTGGTTGGTGGACTACAGTCCATGGGGTCACAACGAGTCACACACGACTGAAGTGACTTAACACACGCACACACAGATCAAAGTAACAATTGTAAACTGAGGAAGTGCTGCTCAGTGTGTTGAGGAAGTGGTAATGGAAAAAGAGGAGCTTTCTGACTTGACAATTTCTATTTTATTTTAGCTAATAGAATATTTCTTCACATTATCACTAAAAGCATGAGAGAATTTAAATATTTATTTGACATGTTTGAATTAAACATAAAATGTTAAAGGCTAAAACTGGATATTTGATTTTTACATGAAGTACTAACTCAAAATCTTTAAGCTTCTCAGGGATATGCTCATACATCACGAATAACTGGCTCGGGAACATTCAGATATACACTGACTAAAGCAAAATGCTAATATTCTTATTTGGTGGCACAAACACCCATGCACAGAGGGACAAATGTGGAGTTCTAAGCTGATGCCCAGCACACTAGAGGTAATTTTGCTTAATGTTAGCAAAATCTCATTTATGTGGAAACTTAAAGTACCACGCACTGCCTAACAGCACGTCACTGTCTCATAGTTGGTTTCGTTGCTATCAGAGGCTGCCTTCGGAGTATGGCAACACTTGGCAGGCTTTAACATATGTCACTCTGATGTACAATTTAACCCCCTTTGTTTACAGAATTTGTATTTAAATTTTTTAGAAATAAACTTTCAAACACATATAAAAATAGAGAAAAGTATAATTAACCACCTCCCAGATTTAATAATTATATTATGCCACACTTTTCATGCTCCATTCATCTTTTCCCTTTCTTTTGTTAGAGAATTTTAAAACAGACCTCTCACATGAGATCATCAGAACTCTCAAGACTTCCACTTGTAGCTCTATAAAATAAGGACTACAGAAAACTACCATTATTCCATAATGCCATATAATTAGCTCATATTCAAAATCTTTCTGCTGTCTCACAAATGTCTTTCTTCAGTGGCATGCACTAGTCAGGCTAAAACAAGGTTCACTGATTGCATTTGTGATTGTTCTTTAAATCTAAAAAGGATTTCCCATTCCTTCATTTTCATTTTCTTGGTTCACTGCTGGAACCATAGCGATAAACTCACAGGATGTGCCACATGCTGAACTTGTTTGATGGATTTCTCATGGTATCATTTACACAACCTTGAACTACAATTTTTCTTGTAAGCAGAAATTTAGAGATAAAAAGCTTTCAGGTCAAGCTTCCGTGGGTTAGAGTACTTTACGAAGGGTGCCACGTACTTTACATCCTGTCATATCATAACTTTTTTATTTGCTCAGATCAATCAGCCAATTCAAGTGGTGGCAGCCTGATGTTTGTATTTTCAAGTTTACCACCTTCCTTTCTACTAATGCAAGGATTCTCAGCCTTGGTTGCACACCACACAACTTGGTTGCCTGGGGTGGAAGTATAGGGTGCAGAATTTAGAAACTACTGCTGACTGAGTCCCACATTCAGATATGCCAAGTCACTCAGCCTAAGTTCTGGTCTGAATATTAGGACTT
Source organism: Oryx dammah (assembly GCF_014754425.2). Taxonomy (NCBI): domain Eukaryota; kingdom Metazoa; phylum Chordata; class Mammalia; order Artiodactyla; family Bovidae; genus Oryx; species Oryx dammah. The sequence goes on along the minus strand of NW_024070211.1, from coordinate 98,235,358 downwards.
TTAAAAAATTCACAAGGTAATTCTAAAGTGCAGCTAGGATTAAGAACATAGAGGTTTTTGCATACATTAATAATCTTTGCTTGAATCAATGATTTCATTAAGGGTTGTAAATTGCTGATTTTCTAATTTTATTGATTTTTCTGTATTTATTACACTGTCTAGGGTTATTGGGTGATCCTGGGGAAAAATACATACAGGACAGAAAGGATAAAATTTTAATTCTTCTCTTTAATTACTAGTAAGTAAATTAACTTAATTATGAGTAAGGCAGTGGTTCTCAAACAGCAGAGTGGAATCACCTGCTGTTTAAAGGTGGATCTTAAAAGATCATTGATGTCTGGTTTGGGCCCCACACTTTAGGAATTGGTCATGTGTAGGGAGGCGTGGGAATAATATTTTAACAACTCCACAGGCAATTTTAATATGCACCAAAGTTTGGGAACCTCTGGAGTGAGGTTATTTGTTACTCAAATTACCTCCAGTGGTGATAAAAAAATTTTTTTTTTTTACTTGTTTTGATAGTGGTTGTTGCATTTTTGTTGACAGAAAACTGTATCAGATATATTCAAAGAGAAGAAAGCAAAGCTGACAGGTAACGTAACAAAATTAGTAAGTTTAAGATCAGGTATAACTCCAACTTTCATAAGAATTAATCAAATAATAGAATGGTCAGTGGTATGCTGAAGTCTCCAGGCAATGTGATTTAATGAATATTTAATAATTATTTCTTTAAATAATTTACCCTCTTTAATCTGCAAATGAGGCTTAAAGAGAAATTGGAAACAATTTTCTTAAAAGCCTAATAAATTATTAAAAATTTAAATAATCATGATGATTTACACTTCAAATGTTACTAACCACTGGTAACATGGGAAGCATGGACAGGCGTAACAGTTGGTAAAGGTAGGAATATATGTTTGTGGGGATGAACTTGGACCTGGAGAGTTTGCATGAAGGTTATTCTAAACTAAAATATTTGAGATTCAACAGATACCAGAAAGAAGGCTTTTTGTAGCTTCCCTTATTTCACTAAGAGCAGAAAACTTCTGGGAGGGAGGCTGCCATGGATTCCTTCTGGAGGAATTTTATGGAATTAAAAAAAAAAAACAAAACGGAGAGACCACTTGCACCTTGTACCTGCATAAACAAACATCATCACAAACTGTCTTATCTCCCATTGGTTCTCCTGGAAATCCATTTGTTCTACCTACAGAAGCCTTTCCTGCCTGCATCCTTTCCAGTAAGTTAGGTATATAACCCCCAACCCTAGTCATTTAGGGAACTACTACTTTTGTGAGCTTTATATGCATATGAATTACTTCAGTTCAGTTCAGTTCAGTCGCTCAGTCGTGTCCAACTCTTTGCGACCCCATGAATTGCAGCACACCAGGCCTCCCTGTCCACCACCAACTCCTGGAGTTCACTCAGACTCACGTCCATCGAGTCAGTGATGCCATATGAATACTCAGGGTTTTTATTATTCTTATTAATCTCTCTATTGTCAGTTAAATTCACAGGCCCCCAATTACTTAACCCAAGAGGGTAGAGGAAAAGTCTCCCCCTCCTACATCTCACTAAGCATTTTCACGGGCAAATTGACACTATTTGCCAAAATAGAAATGTATATACCCTTGTCCAAGCAGTTATCCTTAAAAATGTGATCAAGTGAGACACTCAGATATGCAGTGATAATTTTTACCATTGCTTGTCAAAGAGCAAAACTGGGAAAAAACAAAAAAATGTTCACTAAAAAGGAACTGGTTATATAATTTTCTAAACAATAGACACCCATTAAACAGGAGGCAGATCTTTATACATAGTGTTTTAGAAACACATGCATGGATTTACTATGTTGTTAAGGAAAAAAGTAAGTCACAGAACAATGTATAATATATTATCTTCACTGTAGTAAAAAGAAAACAAATGCAGATGTACAGATATTTACACACACACACTCACCAGTTTGGTTTGTTTTCAGATTTACTGTGTGTGTGTGTGTACAGGTGTGTGTGTGTGTGTAGGTGTTTGGCGCAATGGTCATGGTACGGGTAGATGTGGGAATGAGGGAAATTTTTAGCTTTTACTCCAAATTCTTCTATTTATTTTAAGTAAGAAACATTCTTCAAAGAGAAAAAAAAAGCATGCCTTTTGTAACAAAATATGAAAAAGCTAAGTGAACCTTCATAGTAGTGTTTAGGAAGCTACAACACTGCAATTGTGGTAAGAAGACTATAATGACTATGTTACTAAAAAAAGGCCTGAAAAATAAGCAAGGAAAAGCTTAGGACTCCAAGGCTGATATTAAGAGAAATTCATATTCCTCTTGGTATTTGGAAGAGAAGCAGAAACAAAATTTTGTCATTTATACAATTTATAGCCATAATAAATCATAAAATTCAAGCTCAGTAATAGTCCTTTATACATGATTGCTAATCTAATATTCTGCTTATGAATATGTATAATATAACTTCCTACTGTATCTCCTTTACAAATTCAGTACATTCCTACTGAGGCATAAAGTGTTCTTGTTTAAGTGTGGTCTTGTCTCATGATGTGCTGATGCTTTTTTGTGTTGTAAATTACTTGCTCCAGATGGAGGAAAAAAGAAAAATAAATTGACTAGGGCTAGTCTCTCAATTATCTTTTATCTTCAGTATTTATGTTTTTTTTTTTAAACCCATCCCAGTGGAAGAAAACTTGTGTCCATTTAGAAGCAAAATTTAAATGTATAAAGAAAATGTTAAAAATAAAAAACCTTTGAAAAACTCTTAAATTTACTTGTATATGTTAAATAATATCTGTATATACTATACAATAATGGTTTAAATGGATGGCATGTTAAAATTATGGCACTTCAGTACATATTCCACAATAAATAAATGTAGCACTAAGTTAAATAATCTGATCAGCTTAAAATTTCTATTTTACCACCATCTTTCTCCTTCTCTTTCACACGTATTGTCAAACATCAAATATATGAATGGAATGGAATCAATCATTCATAGTTTTTCTCCTTCTTATAGTGAAAGACCCATCCAAGTTTATTAATCCCTTAGTGCCTTTTGGTCAACCAGAAATTTACCCTACTTTTATGTTTCTATGTCTTTTATTTTTTTTTCACTTCATACTTCCAGCAAATTAAAAAAAAATTTCCTTGAATTACAATGTTAATATCTTCAGTACAGCAAAATGACCCAGTTATACATATGTATATTCTTTTTCATATTCTTTTCCATTCTGGTTTATCACAGGATAGTGAATACAGTTTCCTGTGCTATACAATAGTACCTTGTTTACTCAACAGCCCTTCTTTCTGATGCAAAGAGTACACAGTGTTTGGTTATTTTTATGACTGAATTGGTGTGCTACTTCTTAAAAGACGGGAAAGGCCAAGGTTTATCCTTTAGAAGATACCTTCCATAATATAATATTTTCCATCATGAAAAATATAATTACTTGTGCATAAATTTGCATTCTCACTTTCTTCAGGTCTTTACCTATTATTCTATTATACTTTTTCTATGAATATGGATTTTTTTTTCTATTGTATTATATGGGTTCTTAACAGCTACCTCAAATTTTGGCGGAACACAAGAGACTGCAGAAATACTTACACTGGGATGAAGGTGTGAAGAGTGGAAAAATGGCACATTAACAAAAGGGGAAACAGGAACACTAAGACAACATTCCCCCTTCACTCCTTTGCAGCAGAATATACACAAACACATTCACAAAATCCACGGTCATAAGGAATGCAAGGCTATAGAAAAGACAAAGCCAAACAGAAAATGATAAACTCTCCTCTGCAGAAAAGAGAAGAGGAGGTGCATTGCCATTTTTAGAGAGCAGATATATAATGCTGATAAGATAGAAAATACAGAATAATGAGGACAGAAGACAACAGAAATGCAAGATAACAACAAAGCATATATGCTTAAAACAACTTTATAACATCCAGGGGAGCTTCTCCTTAAGACTGCTTCCCAATCAATCTAGGAAAATAGAAATGTGTTGTAGAATGGGTGATTATTCCATATGGCTTGGGAAGTTATCTCTCTGAGTATTCAAAGTTTTGGCCTTTTACTTTCCAAGAGCCTACAATCCCTGGTACGAGTTAAAAATCAACCAAACCAACCAACCAACCAACCAAGAAAAAAACAAGCAACCTGATTATCCTGAACTGAATCACAAATGGAAATCTTTTCTGCCTACGGCCTCTTGAGCTCTTCCCTAGAAAATGACTCTATAGTAAGTTAGCTATTTAAAAACAAATTCAGCAGTTGGTCTCAATTTCTGGTAGGGATCAAATTATTGCCTTGCTATCAATTCACTTTGTTGCTGAAAATCTTTTCAAGTCAAATTTGTAATACCAAAAAGAGAAAAAGAAAGGGTAGAGAAATTGTCTTCAAGTAAATGTTCAAAATACTAAAGAAAAATGAGGAACAATGACAGACCTCCAATCCTAAATCCTTTCATGTGATCCTTTTTTATTTAGGAAACCAAGATAATTGAATAAAGATGTTTCTTTTGCCAAGACCTAGCCAAAGACAAAACAGACCAAAGACTTTTAAAATATATTTTATATTTAAGCCATCTCTACCTCATTCTGGGCGGGACTGTCAAATTTTAAAACAAGATTATTTTCATATTACAGTCAGTATTTCGGCACGCATACTGGTAAAGAGAAGATAACAAACTTTACAAGTAGCAGCGATACTGTCATTTCATCCCATTTACTCACAATCGAACTTAAGGGCATCTATAACTGCTTAGAAAAAGGATTATGAAACAAACCAGATATTTCTTTTATTCATATAATCAAATTTCAAATTTCTACTCTTATCATTATAGCTTGTTGCCATCGTTATAACTGAAATGCCTTAAGAATGGCTGAAAAGTAGGCAAATTTAAGAAAACACACAAGTAACATTAATGTAGTTAAAATAATAGAGTGAAGTAAATAGCATTTGTGTTTGCTGTGTTTGAAGGTTATGTTTCCCTGAAGAAGGAAAGAGGGTAAGTAAATGGAATACCTCCATGTTGGAATATGAACTTGTGCAGGAGTATACTCTGATTTAAGTAAGGGATGAAGTATAGTTATCAGGTGTGAATTATGAATGTGCATGTGGTGAAGATGAATTACTGAAGCTCTATTTCCCTAAACACTAAAGTATTTGGTGAGCTAGTTGGCATATGTATAAAAATAAAAGATTATACAATATTTATATATTAAATGAAACATAATGTTTTACAAATTATCTATAATATTTTATCTATCTCTATTTTATGCATTAGTAAATCATGAAGAAAGAAAGAAAGTGAAGTCACTCAGTCGTGTCTGACTCTTTGAAACCCTGTGGACTGTAGCCTACCAGGCTCCTCCATCCACAGGATTCTCCAGGCAAGAATACTGGAGTGAGTTGCCATTTCCTTCTCCTGGGGATCTTCCCAACCCAGGAATCAAACCCGGGTCTCTGGCATTGCAGACAGATGCTTTACCCTCTGAGCCACCGGGAAGAAGGTGGTCAAATGATTGAAACTGAGTGAACACACCGGTTGGGAGGAGAGGTAGAAAGGATGCTAAGGAATGGTCATTCCCTCTTGGGTGTCTTCATAATCTAAGCTCATTCTCTTTACGAGTACATCAATACAATTACATACTGTGCCTGCCTGGCTTTGGTAGTTAGAAATCTACAACTGCTCCCTCCAGCTTACTTCAGCCAGGCTGTTTCTCTGGGTCTACTTCAGGAAGTAGACCTTCTCTGGGAAGGCTGTATCTCCTTTGTGGTTCTAGCTAATGCTGGAAGACTGCCTTGCTCTACCTCCCACCATTGCTACAATTTGGTGGCAACCCACGCAGCGCTTGGTCCCTGCAGTCCTAGACATGGCAGCAGCTTCCAGGAACAGTTACCTCTTTGGGTGATTGGGCCCTGACTGATACAGCTATTTTCCTTGGGCTGTGAAGAACTTCCGCCTATCAAATGCTAGCATTCCAAGAGAATGGGGCAATGACAGGATATCGAAATATTTTATAGCTAGAAATATAAACGATGACACTAATGAGCGAGTGAGAGGACTGACCTCACATACCAAAAGGGAAGGGGAATGAATACAACTCTTCGAGGAAAACAACTTGGTTATACATCTAAAAAGCCTTGAAAATGTTCATAGACTTTGAATAGTTTTCTTCCTTGGGAAAACCTAGCCTAAAAGGTATATCAAAGCTGCAGGTATAATTTTATATACAAGGATGTTTACCATAACATTATTTATACCCATGAAAAACACCTGAATGTCCCAAAACAGAGCTATGGGTAAATATGATATATACTTATAGTTTTTCTTTAAAGAATTCCCCTCCCCAATTTTAAGTGTATAGGGCTATATATCTCCACTAGACCTGAAACACTTAAGAGGGCAAGGATATCTGTTTTAAACAGTGACAACTATGTGCGAGCCAACTAGGCTCTCAAGAAATATTTTGGGAATAAATTAAAGATGCAGTATTAAATATGAACTTACAGGAGAATTTTATATTAAATGGTAGAGTTCTGCCATAGCTTAGTAGCAAATGCACTCTGTATTTTTCTTTAAACTGAAATCTTCACATCTCTTTTTAACAGTTCACAGCACTGCCACGTCTCCTGAGGAATGTTTAAATCGAATGACTTTTTGCTCAAAGGATTTCCAGTAGCTCCCCATGACCTGTAGGAAGTTCAAAGTCCCTGGTATTTACAGATCTCTGTAATTTGGCCCAGTGTGGTCTTTGCCCGTCTTATCATCTCCCAAACCAGTTTTAAATGTTCCCTTGAGACATTTTTGTCGTCTCTGCTGCTGTGACAATGACAATACTCTCCCCACAGCTGGTCTGCCAGTCACGCCCCAGGCTCCAGGCTCACCCCTGCAAAGTCATCTCACAAATGGACTGTCCATTTGATGACGATGTTTCCTGCATAATACTTACTTGGCAGTTAACCACATATTATTTCATGCCATGTCTTTCCTACTATTAAACTGCTGTTTGTAAGTCTTATTGTTAAGTAGATTTTCACGTCTCTTCTTCATCTTTGTGCTCAGTAGCTCCGTCATGTCCAACTCTTTGAGACCCCATGGATTGCAGCCTGCCAGGCTCCTCCTTCTGTCCATGGGATTTCTCAGGCAAGAATACTGGAGTGAGTTGCCCTTCCTATTCCAGGGGATCTTGCAACCCAGGGATCAAACCTGTGTCTTCTGCCGTCTCCTGCACTGAAGGTGGATTCTTTGCAAATGTGCCACCTGCGAAGCCTCCATACTACACGTCATCTATGCTTTGAATAAAACACTACATTTCTTGGGAATAGCTTCTTTAGAAAATAGCAAAGAGCCTTGTATACACTATAAATAACACCAGAATCCTGGTATCAGGTTCAGATAAACTCAGATACCAGGCATTTAGTGATTTGAGTTTTACTGAATTCAACCTTTGTTTAAAAACTGTCAGAGTATTTGGATATCAAGGCCTAATCTAGCATTTATAAGTTGCTGGCATTGTCCCGCACATTATAAGCTTCATGAGAGGCAAGGGGCATGTGTGTGGAGTCCATCACTATCTAATGAGCAATGTCTATAGTATATGGTTCATGATGTGGCTGCTCAGTAAACATTTAATGAGTGAAGACATCAAACATCTGTGAAAGTGGGAGACACTCTCCTTAATGTAATTCATCCTTTATATGAGGTGAACTTAAGGTAAAAACAAAATATGGACTACATTAGAATCTTCCAGGCTACTTTAGAAGCTATCAGGTAGTCCACATTTGAGTACAAAAAAATGAACATTTCAGGCAACTCTTCTCTTTTAATATGAAAAAAAAAAAAACAAAAAACAAAAACTGTGAAAGGAGAGACTTTGACTTAGATAAGTGATTAGCCAACTTCCCAAGATTATACAAAAACCTGTGTGCGAGGGCATCATTGTATTTATGATAAAAAATTCAAATATTGAATTGACATTAAAAATATTGATGCTCAATCCTTTAATTTCTTTACAAATGACATATATAAATCTATTCAAACATGTTTAAAAAATTAAGCATATTAAGAAGTACTACCTTTAAGCAAAGTAGCTCAATATTGTCACTATTAAAGTTTTGGCTTAACTGATTTCATCAAGAGACAGTAAATTTAGAGAGCAGACTTTGCTTGGGCAAAACGTAAGAAAGATTTTTTTATATGAATAAAAACTCATACCTGTTGATCTCCAAGGAAATGACTTCTCAGTTGAGCTAGAGAAAAAGAAGGAAAAAAAATGGAACATTTATTCCCTTTGTTGTAAACTTTAACTGTGGATCTGTTTTGCATATAAACACTTTTCACATTTAATTATATAAAAGTATATTAAAACCTCAAACAAAATTTAAAGTGACTGTTCTAAATTAATTTTTAGAGAGTATTTAACCCCCTATGTCAATCTGGGACAAATTTGTATTTCTTAGAACTTAAGGCAAATTATAAAAAGACATATGATTCTCCTTAAATAAGACAAATACAATAGCACAGCTAACTGTGACCTTCACAGTACTTATATGAGGACCTACGCTGCTTTATTGGAGAAGGCAATGGCACCCCACTCCAGCACTCTTGCCTGGAAAATCCCATGGACAGAGGAGCCTGGTGGGCTGCAGTCCATGGGTTGCACAGTGTCAGACACGACTGAAGCAACTTAGCAGCATCAGCAGCATGCTGCTTTATGTGGAATAATTTATATGAAAACTACATATAAAACAATATATATAACATACACTGTACGACATATACATTAAAAAGAACCAAAAAGGTTGTTATTAAGTTTATTCATTTTACTTATTTTCAAAAAAGCCTTAGATGCTGTAATAGACCTATAAGTTAATGGGGTCAGTTTACTGAATATTGCCTTATAAAATTTAAATATCATAAATCTTTATATCAAAACACAAAGTTTCACAAATTTGGGGTAAATTTTAACTCTATATTTTTCTTAGCTTACAGAGTGCTATGCTCAGTCACGTCCAAGTCTCTGCAACCCCATGACTATAGTCCGCCAGGCTCCTCGGTCAATGGGATTCTCCAGCAAGAATACTGGAGTGGGTTAGGTCTTCCTCCAGAGGATCTTTCCCACCTAGGGATAGAACCTGCATCTCCTGTGTCTCCTGCATTGGCAGGTGGATTCTTTACCACTGAGGCATCTGAGAAGCCCAGTTTATAGAGTACCAATTTTAAAAATTAGTGCATAAAAACATATCTGAGCCTCCCTGTCCACCCCCTCCCTTAAAATAATACAGGAAAGCATGGTTCTCAGGGGACAGTGTAGCAGAACAAAGCAATAAGAGAGGCTGAATTATTAGGCATTCATTAAATGTTAAAGTACCTCACATATATTATCTCCTGTATATTATTCACAACAACCTAATGAGGTACCTTATTATCTTTATTTCACAGATTGAAAAACTGGACAAAGCCTTATCCCATTAGTAAATGGAAGAATTGGGATTTAAACCAAGGATGGTTGGATTTCAAAGTCAGGGCTTCTTACCACTGTGCTATATAGAACAGCTTGTGATTCCATTTTTGTATTAAACACACACACATGCACACATAGACACACACAATATGCCTAAGAAGTGTAGAAAAATAAAAATCAAAGTGCAGGCGGTTTTTTCTGTGGGTTACAACTAAAAGGATTTCTTTCTTTTTAAACATTTGTGTTTTATTTAGAAACCAGAAACAAATACATACTGAAGTATTCTGGAAGTGTTTATTAAATTTAAGGAAAAGGTACATGACTTTGCACTTAAGGAAACTCTAAAATAAAGAAAAGAACAATACTTTCAGAGTTGTAGTTGTAAGATTTTAAGTCCATGTTAGTCCCTTGATATTTTCCCCAAGTCATTAAGTGGCTGATGAAACTCCTGCTGGTTAAAAACTCTAGATTCAGTAAGAACTCCCAAAGTTCAATTTTGCCTGTGATCTGCAAGCAGCTCACATTCTGGGACCCTGAACTAGCTGTGACCAGGGGAACATGCTCCCAGTGAACAGAGTCAATCAGTTAATGCTCATCTTCAGCTTCCGATCATGATCCTCCGCCTGATGTACTCCTAACTAATTTCAAAAGGGACTGATGGGAAGAAAAAAATAGATAAAAATTTAGTCAAATATCAATAAATGGCATACTTGTCTTGTTCCTGAAGATATTACCACATTCTCAAAAGTGGTTTCCAAAACTGAATTCTAATTCTCTTGAATATTATCATTTAATCCTATCATCTAAACTAGCTTTCTAAGCACCAAAGTTGCTATTACCCAACTGTGTTTCTATCAACATATTCACATTTTTTGTCAATATTAAAATCAAACTACCAACCAGAAATGTTTAATATACTTCAGGTGTCTTGGGAGTGGTAAAGTCTATTATCTTCTGGTTGAAATTTACATAAACCTTAATGAAATATCTTTATAAGTTTTTTTTAATTTTGAAATTTTAGATCATAGATTATATGTCATCTTAACTGCTCAAACTGGGCAAGGGTTGTGGCTGTTTTGTGCATCTCTTTAGGTCAAGTGCACTGCATACTGCTTGGCACACAGATGTTTTGTGTGTGTGTGTGCACAGTCGTGTCCAAATCTTTGCAAGCCCCTCTACTGCAGCCTGACAGACTCCTCCATCCATGGAATTTTCCAGGCAAGAATACTGGAGTGGGTTGCCATTTCCTACTCCAGGGGATCTTCCCGACCCTGAGATCAAACCCTTGTGTCTTGTGTTTCCTGCTCTGGCCGGTGGATTCCTTACCACTGTACCATCTGGGAAGCCCCTAATATATACGGTTTTAACACAAACTGTGGAAAAAGTATTAATAATACTGAGTTCTTCATTGTTCTGAGGGATCAGGTATATGTAAATTATTACTATTTTGTTCATAAGCTGGCTTGAAACTCAACATTAGAAAAAACTAAAATCATGGTATCCAGTCCCATCACATCATGGCAAATAGAAAGGAGAAAAGTGGAAGCAGTGATAGTTTTATTTTCCTGGGCTCCAAAATCACTGTGGACAGTGACTATAGCCAAGCAATTAAAAGATACTTGCCTCTTGGGAGGAAAGCTATGACAAACCCAGATGGCATATTAAAAAGTAGAGACATCACTTTGCTCACAAAGGTGCAAAAAGCTATGGTTCTTCCACTAGTTATGTACGGAAGTGAGAGTTAGACCATAAGGAAGACTGAGCACCAAAGAATTGATGCTTTCGAATTGTGGTGCTGGAGAAGACTCAGAAGGACAGAGAAGCCTGGTGTGCTGCAGTCCATGGGGTTGCAAAGAGTCAGACACGACTTAGCAACTGAACAACAACACTGTTCCAACAGGTCAAATTATTCTCCCCTACTCTAGATAGGAAATTCCAGTAGTCTCATTGTATAACAAGCAGGCAAGCAGCATTTCCGGTGCTGAAAAGACCTTTGGTCATCAAAATACAGTAAGGCATTCCAGTCCTAAATATTCATTGGAAGGACTGATGCTGAAGCTGAAACTCAATACTTTGGCTACCTGATGCAAAGAACTGACTCATCTGAAAAGACCCTGAAGCTGGGAAAGATTGAAGGCAGAAGAAGGGGATAACAGAGGATGAGATGGTTGGATGGCATCACCAACTCGATGGACATGAGTTTGAGCAAGCTCTGGGAGCGAGTGATGGACAGGGAGGTCTGGCTTGCTGCAGTCCATGGGATCGCAAAGAGTCAGACACGACTGAGTGACATGAACTGAACTAAGGTGAAGGCATAGGGAGGTCTGAGTTAAAATTACTTTTTCTCCTATCATATTCTAGACAAACAATAAAAAAAAAATCACGGGGAAAATAAGTTAATATTGAAGATTAAAAATAAAACATTCCATGGTATATTTTGAAGACTATATATTTAGCCCAATTACTTTCACACTAATTCCACAATCCTGGTCATTATTCATAATAGTCCATTTCTTTCTGAAACACCACTCTGGGATTCAGGGATCAGGCAGTAAATACGTGAAGTTCTGAAATGCTGTTTCAAGTCACTTTTATTGGAACAATAAAACTAGAGGTAGCTCCACGTGACACATAGGTGTATTCCTTCCTCCCTCTCTCCCTCTAGCCATCTATTCCAAAAAAGATTTCCCCAACTTTTATTGAATGTCTACAACATGTCTCAGAGCATTGTGGCCACGGATGACTCCATTCCATTCCCTTTCACTTCTCATCTGAATATGCCAAGAACCTCCTCTGCAGTATGAAAACATTTTAAAATACAAGAATGGGATCATCCATGACAACTCTGTTTCAGTGGGAAGATGCATTCACAATTTCTAACAACTTAGTTATCAACAACCTTCTAGAATGAAATCCATTTATAAGTTTGGGACTGTTTGGTTAGCAAACTACAGTTAAAAGCAAAATCATCAGCAAATTAATAAATCAAGGCAATTCATTTTAATGAGAAAAAAAAAATCTAGTTTTAAGAAAGACACCATGCCTTCATCACAGTATTGATGAGAAAATGCAATAAATCACTATAAAATTCCGTGCACTTAAGAAATTATGTATTTTTTTCATTCACAGACATAAATGGAGCCCCAAATACCTTTGTTGAATATTTACTGCAGTCTTTCAGTTCCGTTCAGTCGCTCAGTTGTATCCAAATCTTTGCGACCCCATGGACTGTAGTGCACTAGGCCTCCCTGTCCATCACCCACTCTCAGAGCTTGCTCAAACTCATGTCCATCAAGTCGGTGATGCCATCTAACCGTATCATCCTTTGTTGTCCCCTTCTCCTCCTCCCTTCAATCTTTCCCAGCATCAGAGTCTTTTCAAGCGTCAGTTCTTTGTATCAGGTGGCCAAAGTATTGGAGTTTCAGCTTCAGCATCAATCTTTCCAATTAATATTCAGGACTGATTTCCTTTAGGATGGACTGGTTGGATCTCCTCGCAGTCCAAGGGACTCTCAAGAGTCTTCTCCAACACCACAGTTCAAAAGCATCAATTCTTCGGTGCTCAGCCGTCTTTATGGTCCAGTTCTCACATCCATACATGATGACTGGAAAAACCATAACTTTGACTCGACGGACCTTTGTCGGTAAAGTAATGTCTCTGCTTTTTAATATGCTGTCTAGGTTGGTCATAGCTTTCCTTCCAAGGAGCAAGTGTCTTTTAATTTCATGGCTGAAGTCTCCATCTGTTGTAATTTTGGAGCCCAAGAAAATAAAGTCTCTCACTGTTTGCACTATTTCCCCATCTATTTGCCATGGAGTGATGGGACCAGATGCCATGATCTTAGTTTTCAGAATGTTGAGTGTTAAGTCAGCTTTTTTAACTCTCCTCTTTGCCTTCATCAAGACCCTCTTTAGTTTCTCTTTGCTTTCTGCCATCAGGGTGGTACCATTTGCATATCTGAGGTTATTGATATTTCTCCCAGCAATCTTGATTCCAGCTTGTGCTTCATGCAGCCCAGCGTTTCACATGATGTACTCTGCATATAAGTTAAATAAGCAGGGTGACGATCTACAGCCCTGACGTAGTCCTTTTCCAATTTGGAACCAGGCCGTTGTTCCATGTCCGGTTCTAACTGTTGCTTCTTGACCTGAATAAAGATTTTTCAGGAGGCAGGTAGCCCACCAGGCTCCTCTGTCCATGAGATTCTCTAAACAAAAATGCTGAAGTGGGTTGCCATGTCCTCCTCCACAGGATCTTCACAATCCAGGGATTGAACCCAGGTCTCCTCCATTGCAGGCGGATTCTTTACCATGTAAGCCACCAGAGAAGCCCATAGCTGTCTTCAAAATCCCCTTATTGTGATATTTACCTATGTTATGAGTGAGAAAACCAGCCGCTCACAGTCCCTTGCAGCCAGAGAGCCGGTCAGTGACAGGGTCTAGAAGGAGGCTGGTCAGTGCGGCAGTGGTGCAGCAGGGACCAGCAGTGGGGGGCCAGCAGTGGCAGTGGGCACTGTTCCCATAATCCTCAACTCAGAAGCTGGCTCTCTGGCCTTCCTGGAGATTCTGAAAATTGATACCTCACAGCTTCTGACAAGTTCTTTTCCAGCTTACACAGGCCAGAGGGGATTCTACTGTTTGTAGCTGAAGGTTCTGACTGATGTTTATGACTGAGACCAAATATAAACGGCCCTCTGAAAAGAGCTAAAACCTCACTCCTTAACTCCTGACCTGTATTTCCAGCTGCGTACCGGATATAATACATTTTGTACTTGACACACTGAAACCCTCCCCCCCCCCAAATTCCCATCTAATCATTACCACCTAGTCCCTCACTGAAGAACATGGAGCTGTTTTACTGACTACCTACTGTCCCTGCACCCTTCTCATGAACAGCTCCGTAAGGGCAGGGAAGTCTGCCTCATTCACAGATACACGTACAGAACCCACAGCAGCTTGTGGCACATGGCTGTCACTCAAAACATACACCTTCTGAATCCATCGCTACCACCAAGTACACAGTTCAGGCTTTCATCCTCTCATGGTCTCTTGGGTGGATCATTCTTTCAGGCTCTCTCCTAGCTGGTCTGCTTGGCTTTGATTTCTCATCCTTTCAGGCTCTCTTCCAGGCTGTTGCTACGGTGATATTTCAAACACTCAAATCTGAAATTCTCCTGATGCTAACGCACAACAGATTCATACAGGATACATTTCAAGCATCTTGGTTAGTATGGCAGAGATTCAAACATCTTCAGATGGTGCAGAAGGCCCTCCACCACCTGGTTCCTTCGAGTTTGCCCTTTCCCACACAAACCTACATTCTAGGCATTTCTAATTACTTGCAGTTTCCTCACATATCAGGCTGCTTCACGCTTCTAGTGCTATTTTGGGGGTAGAATGTATAGAACACAGTCTGGAAACTCAGCATTACACAAATTTCAGAATGGTATATATGGTACAATGTTAACAATATATATGTCATACACACCATGGATTGGAACACTCTAGTTTACTTTTACTTTTTAATCACTTAATAATAACAGGAATATCTTTGTAAAATGGTCAACATCAATAAGTCAGTACTCGATTTCCTCCTGGATTCTACTGTGTCTGATGTGAGCTTCAGAGGACAGTAGTAGCAAACAGCAGGAGAGGGAGGAGTGGAGAAAACTTGATGAAGCCACACAGTAACTTCATTGCGGCACTTCCCTCACCTTCTCTCTGGTCTAGCTGGGCCTCTATCATCACTAGGGAGGTGCAGGCTACTGTTACTTTCTCATCCAAAACACACTGAATTGGGATACATTCCAAGTTATTCCATTGTTTTATTTAGAAAAATAGCTATTAAGAAATTTTATACTACACACAGAGACATATATGTGTGTAAGTATATGTACAGCCCTTATTAATACCTCAAAAAGTTAAGCACAGTCAAAACTCAAGCTTCATTTGGTATTAGTGGACAGGAATTACTGGAAGGAATACACCAGAAACTGTTTTACTTATGAACGGAGTATGGGCATGTACCATTGTCTAGACTACATACCCTCCACAACATTCTCTCTGGTAAGCACTAATCATTCTTCAAAAATTAGCATGATGAAAGTTGATCACTTCTTCTTTATATTAACAATTAATCTACCTTGATTCTTGTTTTTCATATGATTGTAACTGCAATATTTGCTTATCTGTTTCCACTACCAGATTATGGCTCTCTTGAGGATAAAGATTGTGGCTTAATTCTATCTGCATCCAACCACAACTGTGTAGAATGCTAAATAAATGATAGTTGATATTAATTTTTTGAGTTGCTCATTATTAGGGCTAATCCTATGTTATTTTAGAATTGTTTCAATCATTCGACAAAGGAATTTTTGGCTTTTTCTACATCTTACAAAAAAGATGTCTACTGTAAATATTACAAGAACCCATTCAACAAATGTTTGTTGATCATCTACTGAGTGTTAGAGGCTGGGATATAATGGTGAAAAGAAGCAAACAATGATCAACATTGTTAATCAGGGAAATGCAAATTAAAACCACAATAAGATGTCACTTTATACTTGTTAGATTGGCTATCACCAGTTCAGTTCAGTTCAGTCGCTCAGTTGTGTCCAACTCTGCGACGCTACGAACCGCAACACGCCAGGTCTCTCTGTCCACCACCAACTCCCGGAGTCTACCCAAACATGTCCATTGAGTTGGTGATGCCATCCAACCATCTTATCCTCTGTTGTCCCCTTCTCCTCTCACCCTCAATCTTTCCCAACATCAGGGTCTTTTCAAATGAGTCAGCTCTTTGCATCATGTGGTCAAAGTCAAAATACTAGAGTTTCAGTTTAACACCAGTCCTTCCAATGAACACCCAGGACTGATTTCCTTTAGGATGGACTGGTTGGATCTCTTTGTAGTCCAAGGGACTGTCAAGAGTCTTCTCCAACAACATGGTTCAAAAGCATCAGTTCTTCAGCACTCAGCTTTCTTTATAGTCCAACTCTCACATTCACACATGACTACTGGAAAAACCATAGCCTTGACTAGACCTTTGTTGACAAAGTAAAGAATATAAATACCAAACATTGGTGTGGATGTGGAGAAAAAGGAACTCTGTTCACTGTTGGTGTGAATGTAAACTAGTACAGCCACTGTGCAAAACACTGTGGAAGTTTTTCAAGAAAAACAAAAAAACAGAACCACCATATGACCCAGGATTTATTCCTGGGTATATATCCAAATAACAAAAAGCACTAATTCTAAAAGATATATTTATCCCCAATGTTCATAGCAGCATTCTTTATAATTGCCAAGATATGGAAGCAATCTAAGTGTCCATTGACAGATGAGTAGACAGATGTCGTGTGTGTGTACACACACACACACACCTCAGAATACTAATCAGCCATAAAAAATGAAATTTTCCCATTTTCAGCAACATGGATAGACTTGGAGGGTACAATCCTAAGTGAAATGTGTCAGAGATAGCAAAAATTATGATATTACTAATATGTGAAATCTACAAAATAACATAAACTAGTAAATATAACAAAATGGAAACAGATTCAAGATAAAGACAACAAACTAGTGGCTACCAGTAGGGAGAGGGATGAGGGGAATATCAAAATAGGGGTAGGGGATAAGAGGTACAAACTATGTATAAAATAAATAAGCTAAGAGGATATATTGTGCAACACAGGGAATATAGGTAGTATGTTATAAGGACTATAAATGGACTATAACCTTTAAACATGTGAATTACTACATTGCATCAGCTCAGTTCAGTTACTCAGTCTTTTCTGACTCTTTGCAATGGACTGCAGCATGCCAGGCTTCTGTGTCCATCATCAATTCCTGGAGCTTACTCAAACTCATGTCCATCAAGTTGGTGGTGCCATCCAGCCATCTCATCCTCTGTCATCCCGTTCTCCTCCCACCTTCAATCGTTCCCAGCATCAGGGTCTTTTCAAACGAGTCAGTTCTTCGCATCAGGTGGCCAAAGTATTGGAGTTTCAGCTTCAACACCAGTCCTTCCAATGAACACTCAGGGCTATCTCCTTTAGGATGGACTGGCTGGATTTCCCTGCAGTCCAAGGGACTCTCACGAGTCTTCTCCAACATCACAGTTCAAAAGCATCAATCTTTGGTGCTCAGCTTTCTTTATAGTCCAACCCTCACATCCACACATGACTACTGGAAAAACCATAGCTTTGATTAGACGGACCTTTGTTGGCAAAGTAATATCTCTGCTTTTTATTATGCCCTCTAGGTTGGACATAGCTTTCCTTCTAAGGAGCAAGTGTCTTTTAATTTCATGGCTGCAGATACCATCTGCAGTGATTTTGGAGCCCCCAAAATAAAATCTCTCACTGTTTCCCCATCTATTTGGCATGAAGTGATGGGACTGGATGCCATGATCTTCATTTTCTGAATGTTGGGTTTTAAGCCAACTTTTTCCCTCTCCTCTTTCACTTTCATCAAGAGGCTCTTTAGTTCTTCTTTGCTTTCTGCCATTAGGTTGATGTCATCTGCATATCTGAGGTTACTGATATTTCTCCTGCAATGTTGATTTCAGCTTGTGCTTCATCCAGCCCCACATTTTGCATGATGTACTCTGCATATAAGTTAAATAAGCAGGGTGACAATATACAGCCTTGACATAATCCTTTCTCAATTTGGAACCAGTCTGTTGTTCCATGTCTAGTTCTGTTGCTTCTTGACCTGCATACAGATTTCTCAGGAAGCAAGCCAGGTGGTCTGGTATTCCCATCTCCTGAAGAATTTTTCATAGTTTGTTGTGATCCACACAGTCAAAGGCTTTGGCATAATCAATAAAGCAGAAGTAGATGTTTTTCTGGAACTCTCATGCTTTTTCTATGATCCAGCAGACGCTGGCAATTTGGTCTCTGGTTCCTCTGTCTTTTCTAAACCCAGCTTGACTTTCCATCTGGAAGTTCACAGTTCATGTACTGTTGAAGCCTGGCTTGGAGAATTTTGAGCACTGCTTTGCTAGTGTGTGAGATGAGTGCAATTGTGTGGTAGTTTGAACATTCTTTATTATTGCCTTTATTTGGGAGTGGAATGAAACTGACTTTTTCCAGCCTTGTGGCTGCTGAAGTTTCACAGCATCATCTTTTAGGATATGAAATAGCTCAGCTGGAATTTCATCACCTCTACTAGCTTTGTTCATAGTGATGCTTCCTAAGGCCTACTTGACTTTGCATTCCAGGATGTTTGGCTCTTGGTGAGTGATCACACCATTGCGGTTATCTGGGTGATGAAGATTTTTTTTGTATAATTCTGTGTACAGGTATACTACATTGTATACCTATAACATATAATATTATACACAACTAAACTTCAATTCTAAAAAAGTTCTGTATTTTCTGTACATGTTAACTCCTGAATTCAAGAACCACTTCATGTTCACTGAGATGAAATCTAAGTAGCTGGAATAAATTCCAAAATGCATTTTTCTCATTCTCTACCAATTCATTACTAACTGAAGTTATTCCATTAGCAAATATGTAGATACTAAATCCATTTTGAGAAAAATTTTGGCAACTTATTATTGGTTTGTTGTAATTACCTTTGTAATTCATTGCTCTAATATTTACAAGTCTACTTTTTACTTAATTCCAAGGTTTATTTCTCTCAGATAAAAGATGAAAGGTCGGTTTGCCTTTTTATCTTAGGCAATTTACATTGAAATTACAGTAGTCATGTACAGATGTGAGAGCTGGACCATAAAAAGGCTGAGCTCTGAAGAACTGATGCTTTCAAACGGTAGTGCTGAAGAAGACTCTTCTAAGTCCCTTGGACAGTAAAGAGATGAAAACAGTCATTAACCCTGAATATTCATTGGAAGGAGTGATGCTGAAGCTGAAGCTGCAAATCTTTGGCCACGTGATGCAAACAGCCAACTCTTCGGAAAAGACCCGGATGCTGGGAAAGACTGAGGGCAGGAGGAGAAAGGGGCCACAGAAAATGAGATGGTTGGATGGCATCATCGACTCAATGGGCATGAGTTTGAGCAAACTGAGAGATCGTGAAGGACAGAGAAGCCTGGTGTGCTGCAGTCCATGGGGTTGCAAAGAGTTGTATATGACTAAGCAACTGAACAATAACAACAAATACCTTGCTATCCTCTAGGCATTACAAATTGCTTTTCAATTAA
Source organism: Oryx dammah (assembly GCF_014754425.2). Taxonomy (NCBI): domain Eukaryota; kingdom Metazoa; phylum Chordata; class Mammalia; order Artiodactyla; family Bovidae; genus Oryx; species Oryx dammah. The sequence goes on along the minus strand of NW_024070211.1, from coordinate 98,215,710 downwards.
CTGCCTCAGAATCTTCTTAGATACGAAAGTGGGACTCCAGATTTCCTATTATGCACCTAGGATTTTCTCTGCCAGAATCTGGCAAAATAACTACTAATGATTCTCAACTTGTAGTCTCTATTTGGAGTGTTACCAGATTAAACTTAAAATAAATTCCCTTAACTGAGTAACCCAGTCTATCCAACACTTACACTTCTCTATTTTCACTAATTATAGGTAAAATTTCAACAATATGGCAGTAATATCATACCATACTCTGAGTCTTCTAAAATTTCTATCTAGTATTGCTTTGATTCCCTTTTAATTAGTACATTTAAAACTCTGTTCAGTTCCTTTTAATGAATTGGTAAAATATTCCATTAGTTTTTTTTTGTGTGTGTGAGTTCTTAGCTGAGTAAAGCTCATTGTGTGCTTGAGTGCTCTTGAATTTATGGTTGAGAAAACCACTTTTTGAAGATAATGCCTGTGGAAGTACCAGGTCTTAAAGCATTCATCATGTAAGCAGGTCAAATTTTTCTTCACCTTGACCTCAACAAGAACATCTCTGAGTTCATTTTATACTCATCATTAGCAAGGTGAGAAGTGAGGTCTAGAAGCCGAAGATGGAATCAAAGGGCTCTCTAATATCACGAAGCATCTTCTGATGTTCCAAGAACTCATACCACCTACCAGTAGGTAACTGATAGGTTTTAACTAGTACTGTTTGTCTTGTGTTTGTGAAATGTACCTCATCTCTCGCTTTTAGTTAGATAAGAATTAACTAGGAAATAAATACCTTACATTAAACAGAGACCCACCTTTTGTTTTCATGCCTGAACTAGAGCAGTAAGACAAAATTAAATAATACATCATGACTATTCGTCTCAAGACAGGTGTGCACAGCTATTTTCCCACTAGGCTATTTCAGTAAATTGAAGACAAGAAGACCAGTACGTAGACAATGAAGGTGAACTGCTTTGCCTGCTGAAGCAAGGGAGGGGAGCTGGAAGGCAGACAGCTATCGCAACTCACTGTTTTATTGTCCCTAAGGGGTTCTGCTAAGTCACTTCAGTCGTGTCTGACTCTGTGCGACCCCATAGACGGCAGCCCACCAGGCTCCCCCATCCCTGGGATTCTCCAGGCAAGAACGCTGGAGTGGGTTGCCATTTCCTTCTCCAATGCATGAAAGTGAAAAGTGAAAGTGAAGTCACTCAGTTGTGTCTGACCCTTAACGACCCCATGGACTGAGGATCCTGGAATAACAAATCATTAGCCTTTAGATAATAAAGATATCTTAGCAGTGATACTACAATTTTGGGAGCCTCTTCCAAATTTACTTATTGCCTATTCACAATCAATCTCAACAAACCAAAACCAAAAGTTCTTCCTTCAAATTCAGGATTTCTTTATTGTGTTATCAGACCCTAGAATATTTTCTATTGGAAACTGATTTCCTTCTTCCTACCAAAGGACCACGTGATACCAGCAGTCAAAATAACTGAAACCAGGTCTTCCCTGGGCTCAGTGGTAAAGAGCCAGCAATGCATCAGACACGGGTTCAATCCCTGGTCCAGGAGGATCCCATATGCTACCTATGGAGCTAAGCCCATTCACCACAACTATTGAGCCTATGTGCTAGGGCCTGGGAGCTACAACTACTGAGCCTATGTGCTGCAAAGCCTGCACTCCCAGCGTCCCTGCTCCGCAGCAAGTGAAGCCACCACAATGAGAAGCCTGCACACTGCAACCAAAAGTAGCCTCCACTCGCTACAACCAGAGAAAAACCCATACAACATCTAAGACCCAGCACAGCCAAAAATAAATAAATAAAATTACATTAAAAAAGAAAAGTGAAACCATGACAACATGCTCTTACTTGTAGCTTATTATTAATTTTATGTGTTACAGTTTTAAATTGCCCCTGAAAATGGTATATGCCTATAATTTGAACTAAGCAAGGAATAAAAAAATGAGACAGGGCAAAGGATTTCTTTTCATAATTATCTGTATGTCTGAGGGTAACACTGAGGATTAAAAAGAAAAGGCACTGGAATTAAAAGTGATATCCTTCACATAGGACACAGCTGCTCCTGATCCATGAGCAACATGACAGGAGCCCTGAGTTCCCTTCCATGCCTGGGGATGGATTTCTGCCCAGCAACCTGCACTCACATGTCACTGTCACCTGGGTGACCAACTGAAGGCACAAGCAAGATGGCTGCAGGAAGGCAGGCATGATGCTGCATGGAATATGGGAAGGGTCAAAGGCTTACAGTCTGACCCATATCCTCCCTCCCGCTCAGTGACACTTCGCCTGAAAAAACTGGCCTTGCTCTCAAAACGTGCTTTTAAAACGTCAGTCTTCAAAAGATCATGAGGAACAGCAAGGGGTGGGATAAAAGTGCAGTCCTGTTTTCCACAGGCTGCTCATGAGTTTTGAGTAAAACGCACAACTGAACCCTGGGGTGAACGTTTTTGATCTCATCCTGGCTCTATGTAGTTCTCACCCTCGTTTACTCAGTTCTTTCTTCCACTCTTCTCTCATACCACTTCACCATATTTTGGACCCTTGTAACACCTGTCTGAAATACATTCCAGGAAAGAGTAAGACAAAAAATAAATAATATTACAGTGAGTCTCTGAAAGAGAAAACTATGTACTTGGTGCACAGCAAAAACACATTAAAGGAACAGGAAATATCAGATTAGCCATTTAAACAATTCAAGTAACTTTCATGGGGACTGAAGGTGAACACACATTTTAGAAGATAAATATTCTTTGACAAAAGCTGTTTGTGTTAGTACTTTGAATCTATGAATAAAAGATCCAGAGGACCTCAGGGGAAGGGGAAGATCAAAAAGAATGTAGTACTAGACAAAAATGAGACAAACGATTCCCTCTGGTATCTCTACAAATTATACAGGAAGCATGACTTCTGGTTAAGCTCATCCCACAACAAGTGTTTCAATTATAAAGGCAGAAATCAGAATAAAAAGGTTTTCTAACATTTCAGCTGACATTTGAAAGAATAAAAGAAACTGAGAGGAAAATAGTAAAATGACTAAACACAGCACCAAACTCTCTTTCCTAAGCATTCTGCCATAACGTCAGTTCAGTTCAGTCGCTCAGTCGTGTCCGACTCTTTGCGACCCCATGAATCGCAGACGCCAGGGCTCCCTGTCCATCACCAACTCCCGGAGTTCACTCAGACTCGTGTCCATCGAGTCCGTGATGCCATCCAGCCATCTCATCCTCTGTCGTCCCCTTCTCCTCCTGCCCCCAATCCCTCCCAGCATCAGAGTCTTCTCCAATGATGTAGGATGCTATTAACATTTAGGCAAAGGGTCAAGCCTCAGAATAGATGAGCTGCTGAGAATTTGTGTTGAGGTCTACAAAATGTTACTGTCTCCCACATTTGTGTTCTTTTACATTCTTCCAAAGGCAAAGAAACAGAAAAGGAAAAGATTCTTTTAAATTTAAAATTTAAAACACACACACACACACACACACACACACACACACAAACTCTTTTAGAAAAATGTAAGACAATTCAAATTTAACATTTGAAAATGAAGCTGGCACTGGTATGGAGCACAGCAAGGGCCCTGTTTTTACTCCTTGCTCCATAGGAAGTGGAGCACACAGTTAATGTGGACTAAGGTGCAGAGACCTGCAATAAGAGATCTGCTGGCCGGCATCCCCAACCCTTAAAATTCCTCATTATAAAGCTTACAATTTCATTTTGAATATTATTTAGGATATAAAGTACTTTGAAAAGCCTATACAAAAATTCACTTAAAAGTAACTTTAAGATATCATAAACCTAAATGTCTTATTAAACATGCACTGACCACTCTATTTATCCTGTTCTGGCATTCAAAAGCAAATGATATATTCACATAAATTCTTTGATCTCATGTACAGACAGCATCAAATTTAGTATGTGTCTAAAGAATGATATTCACTTTCCAGCCACTGATTACCCAGAAGACTTTAATTAATTTTTTTTAACCAGTCAAGTTTCTTACATGTCTGAGGAAACTTTTATTTTCATTAAGAGTGCAAAAATATATAACAGCATTTTCGGCCCTCAATTCATGGACAAGCACCATAAATAGCTGTTTTGAGTCCTCCTGTGGGGTAGAGTACAGGCCCTGCATCATCAATAACTGCCCAGGAAGCAGAATGGACACATAAGGATGCAGTCGGCATTTGGCAGAGCATAGCCCTCATAGCTCAGCTGCTAAAGAATCCGCCTGCAATGCAGGAGACACCGGTTCGATTCCTGGGTTGGGAAGATCTGCTAGAGAAGGAATAGGCTACCCACTCCAGTATTCTTGGGCTTCCCTTGTGGCTCAGCTGGTAAAGAATCTGCCCACAATGTAGCAGACCTGGGTTCGATCCCTGGGTTGGGAAGATCCCCTGGAGAAGGGAAAGGCTACCCACTCCAGTATGTTGGCCTGGAGAATTCCATGGACTGTATAGTCCACGGGGTTGCAAAGAGTCGGCCACGACTGAGTGACTTTCATTCATGCTAGGTTTCTAGGTAGTAGACTTAGGAGCCTAGCAAAGTGGTAATAGAATGCTTTAAAACTCCCCTGAAAGCTCTCACGGATCCCTAACTTGTCCCACATTCCCTTACATAATTACCCTGTTTCCTTCTCTTCTCTATTATCCTCCAACATGAGTGTACAGGGTTTCCAAACTACTGAATGGGGGAATGAAATAGGAAAAAAACAGTCCTGTTAGGAGGAATGAGAAGGAATGCCTATAATGTGAATGGAAAGTAAAGTCCTTTCAAGCAGAATTCTTGATATATAATGGGTGAGTGAAAAACACTGCTCAGCCACCCTCCATGGCAAATGAACAAGTGGCTGGACAGGACTGTTAAATTCCTAGTTTTAATATCCACCATTCTTCTTTTAAGAAATATGAATGAAAAGAGGACAGTGAAAGAGGAAGCGGTTGGTCTGTTTTCTCTTTCTCCTCTTTGCTCCCTTTCCCATTCACTGCCACAGCGAGCCAATGTGATTGATGGAAAATGCATTACAGAGTATGGCGGAACATACTGTGCTGATGCATAATCTAATTTAATTTTAATAAGTACTCTTCATTTAAACTATTAAGGAAAGCATCCATCACTCAGATTTTGGGAAATATTACCTTTCTAGCTTTATAAAAATGAAAAAAAGTTTTAACCATGATTTTAGTCAGTGTGCCACAACAGAGACCCAGCACAGTCAAATAAATAAATATTTTTTAAAAAGAAAAGAAAATTAAGAGTTGGATCACTGAACATTTAAGCTTTTTGTTATACAATATTTAAAACACACATATACATGTATATATAAAAGAAAACAGTATAATGAAGCCTCTATAGATTCATCACCCAGCTTCAACAAATAAAAGGGAACATGTGCTCAACAGTTTTCACCTATTCCCTTACCCACTATTTTCTCTGCATTACTAGATTACTTTGAACCAAGCCTCAGATATCTTATTACTTTAGATGTATCTTTAAATACAGACTTTTTATAAGATTTCTCTTTGATGTGAACCATTTTCCAGAAAGTCTTTATTCAACAATATTGCTTCTGTCTTATGTTTTGGTTTTTTGGCCACGAGACACAGGGGACCTTAGCGCCATGATCAGGGATCCAACTCACACCCCCTGCCTTGGAAGGTGAAATCTTAAGCACTGGACCACCAGCGAAGTCCTTAAACACAGAGACTTTAGAAAGATCATAACCACAATAACATTATCATACATAAAAAATTACCAGTAAAATTCTTCACATCAACAAATATCTAGTCAGTGTATTCAAAGTCCCTGTTTGAATTTTTTAAAAAACAGTTGTTTGAACCAACACCAAGTCAAGGTCCACACATTGTATTTGGTTGCTATGTCTCTAAAAATTTCCTTTCATGCAAAATTTTGCCCTCTCTCTTACTTTTTTTCCCGTTTCAACTGATATCATTTGCTCCGCAAAATTCCTGACAGATTGGATCTAACTAACACATCAGCACAGTGTCATTCACTCTGTTTCTCTGTCTCCAATTTCCTATGAATTGGTACTTAAATCCAGATAACTGAGAAATCTGAGGGCAAGAATATGTCACAGGTAATGGTATGCACTTCTCATTGCCTCTCATCAGAAGGCCAAAAGTTCTGTGTTCTGCTTTGTAGAACATAAGATCAATGAGTTCAGGTGCTGTCAGCCTGATCCATTTATTGTAAAGTTTCTCATCAATTTTCAATTAATGATTTTAGCCAGTCACTGATGATCATTGATGAAGATACATTATTTTGTTAGTGGCTGAAAAAAAACCTCAGCCAAGATTTTAACTTTTAGACTTTAATGTACTACTCTAGTCAATAGTAGTTTCTACCTTTGTATTTATGTTCATAAGGAATACAAAAGTGCTTTACTTACTACTTCTAAATAAGTCTTTACTGAAAAGTATTTTGTTAATGCTGCTCAGGAAATAGATATAAATCTGTATTTTGTACTTCCAAAACACCAGTTCTTGGATGACAGTTGATAATTTTGTTTGACTTTTCTCTGTGGCTCAAATAGCCTCTTTATTGATAATGTAACTAAAGCTGGGTAAAGATCAACCTTTAATTGATGTGTTCTGAAGCAGAAACAACAGATCATAAGATCCTAGAATAACTGGCTGCTATTTTTAAAAATAAATAAATAAATAAAAGCTAGAAGAAATAAACACACATGCACACCCTAAAGACATTCTTCCCTGGCCTCTAAGCAACCCAATAATGCAAACCAATGCTGTATCTAAGCTATGTGACAGTGGTTAAAATGTACAATTGTTTAATGTAAGATTTCTTTAGCTATGAAAATCTGTAGCCTGCAGGCTTTCTTTCTCTTCAGTTTTAGAGTGGTTTTCTCCCTATTTAATTGGAGAGTAACACAACAGCAGAGCAGAAAGATCTATGCAAGGAACAGATTAGATTGATTTGTTATTAAATAGATTGTGAAGCCTCAGGGAGGATAGCTATAATAACAATTTAGTCACTACAAAGTCTGGCAAACTTGTCAGTTGTTTCTCCCCGCCCTTGGCAGACATGCCATGCTCATTTTTATGGCAAGCTGATTAACTGCTGAAAATGCACTAATGAATGGCTCTCACTTTTAGGTGGATAATCACATTTCCAATTTCCTTTTCTATACATCATTGGCTACAGTGTATATAGTAGTTCGTCTCTGAAGGACTAAGGAAACATCCCATCACACACATCAGTCTTTCTCTGCTGTGTCCTTAACCTGCCAAATGATAATGAGAATGTGAACTTAATACCAACCTCCTTTAGCTCATCATGGAGAGTAAAAGGATTAGATGAAAGCACAGTAAACTGCCCCTCTCCCTGCCAAATGAACTGCAGAGAGTACATTAGTGGCAACTTTTCTCAAGATTGTTTTACAGAATCTTTGAAATAATATCTACATGACTTCTTGTAACATGTCTATGACCAACCAAGAATAGAAATAGCCAATTCAAAGTTTCTGTGAAGGAGAGATGAAACAGTGGTAGTAACTAATTCTTGACAGCACGGTGGGAAACCAATAGAATAACATTATCTTTAAGACAAAACATCTTAATGTTGAAATCAGGTTAACATTATTGTAATTGTATGTTATTGTATGTTATTACAATAATAATAAAAACCAAAGCAAACCAAACCAAACCAAAACAGAAACCCTTGAACAATAAGCAGATAATGAGTACAAAACATTAACTAGCAAAAATATTTACTATATCATAGGTGCTCAATGGCTATTGTTCTCTTCCCTCTAATATAATTACAAAGAAGTAATTTCACCTCAAGATATGAGAATCAAAAACACCAAAGTAAGGCCTCCCTGCAAAGAGACAGGGCAATGTAATCTGATCAACACAGCACTCTTCAAAAATTAAATATAATATAATATAGACATACATTTCATGCTTCTAAGTTGCTTTGTCATATGGCTAATTAATTACACACAATGGTCCCTCCTAATAGAGTGAAAATTCCAGGCTTCTGTATTTTGTTTCTCTGTGATAAAGCAAAGGCATACTACTTATTGAATGAATTTAGAGAAGACATCATAAACATTTGCAGAAGAAAACAAATGCAATCACTAAAGGAAATACAGAAACAGAAAGGAATGTTAGTATCATCTGTTTGGGTAGATTTGGAGAATTTGGGATCCATTTTTATATATCACATATAGAGGGTGATCTCTCCTCCATTCTTGTCATAACACTAAGGATTTATATTCTAAAAATAGATTAATATGGTATTCTTTGTGTTGTGGTGTACCAAGGCCTATACTATTTTAGATGTATATCCCATAGTTATTCCAGCTCAATAAGACTAATGATAGAAATGAAAAGAATAAACCAAATTCCTCATTAGAAAAATAGGCAAAGGATATGAATAGAAGAGGAAATGCAAATATTATCAAAAGGATGTGAAAAGATACTTAATCCTGCCACCCATCAAGAAAATGCAAAGTAAAACGAGAAAACGTTAGACTGAGTATGCCTAATATCAAATGTTGGCTAAAAAAGATTAAAAACAGAGAGAGAAGGAGAGGGAAACTGGAACTTTTTCACATACTGCTGGAGAGGGTGCAACTGTTGTGGTAACCTGAGAAAGCAATTCAGCAAGATCTAGAAAAATGGAAAACATGCATTCATCATGTCCCAAGTATTCTACTTCTAATGATGCCTTTTCTAGAACCTCATATATGTAAAACAGGACATACGTCTCCAAATGTTCACTACTGCACTACTTAAAATAAATACTTAAAAATGTAATATAAATGTTCTTCAATAGGGGAATGGAGAGTTTAATATCCTGTGACATAAATAAATAATAGCAGTTAAATAAACTAGATCTACACATTCTAATATGAATAGATCTCAAACACCGAGTAATCAAGATGAATGACACACAGAGTATATCATATGTGTATGTCAGCAAAAAAGCACACAAAACATAGACATGGATGTATATGATGTGTGTATGTTATATAAAAGTTCACAGAGGAAGACTATATCTTCAGTTCAGTTCAGTTGCTCAGTCGTGTCCGACTCTTTGCGACCCCATGAATCGCAGCACGCCAGGCTATTGGGAAGGGAGAATGCGACAAAGAGGTCTTGAATTTTATGTTCAGTATATTTTTTATATAAAAAGCTAAAATGATGAATTATCAATGCTTTTCAATTCTGGAATGTACCTGAATTTTTGTTATATCATTCTCTGTAATTTTTAGTATTTTTCACATCTCTCAAGATAAAGATTAAAAAACACAAAATAAGTAGTAAGAAAATACAGAATTAAAGTAATTATTATATTAATGCCTATAAGGCAGTAAATCTTTCCAAAAGCATCCTGATATACACTATATGGCTATTTAAATTACTTTAATCAATATATACACATGGTTTAAAAAAACCTAATGACTAAGAGTGGGGGCTAGTAATATAATTCTTGTATTGATTCAATAATTCATCACTGTTACCTAGTTTAGGAATTGTAATTATAGAAATTAACTGTGAAAAATTACAGAAAATGAAATGATGTTATTTTAATTAAATTAGTTCTTTAATAGATAATTAAATAATAGAATGGTACCTATATTTTAGATGCATGGGCTTCTGAATTTTAAAAAGTATTTTCCTCTTCATTAATTAGGAAAGTTGATACACCTGGGCTGCTTCTGTACTTAACCAAATGTATTAAAATAGTCTTAATCTGAAACTGATGCCAACTATAAACTTGATCTCTTCTTGTGGCTCCTTCTAACCATATAACCAACTTAACATTTTAAAATGCTCAGTTTAAGCAATAACTAATTCATTTTGAAATATTTATTCACTATGATTACAGCATTTTGTTGTTTAACGTTTCAGGTCCATAAAAGATTCTAATATTTATGATACTATTACTTGGCTTAAAATCCAAATTCTACGTGGTCACGTTTCTTAGATTAAAATAGGTCATCTTAATGGAACAGTGGTAGAAGTACCTTGAATTCATGTCCTACATGCTATACTAAGTTGCCTCAGTCATGTCCGACTCTGTGCAACCCTATGGACAGCAGCTCACCAGGCTCCTCTGTCCACAGGATTCTCCAGGCAAGAATACTGGAGTGGGTTGCCATTTCCTTCTCCACATGCCCTACATAAGACTTAGTTTATGGAGTTTAATTCAAATGTACAGAGATAGTTGCCACTTGGATCTGTATGTTCCAGATGAAACTGGCTTATGATCACAATGGCATTGTGAAGTATCAATTAAAAGGCCTTTTGAAAGAACTGTGCTTGAGTAATTTGCTCCAGAAAAGGGCTTATATAGAGCTGTAGTCAGCCACAAACTCATTTGTATCTTTTACTGTGTTAACACAGGAGAGTTGAATCATAAACATACCCTGTTACTAAATTTGTTAAGAAGAGCATCCATTTATTAAATATTCACTACAGCGATCTCGAAGAGGGTTTCTGATAATTACATTCAAATATCAAACAGTTTATTCTTCATTTAGTCTGAATTTTAAGTCAACATAAAAAGCTTTTATTTGTTTGACCATTAAGAGTCACCAGTGACCAAACACAAGGCGAAGAAAGAAAATATGGTGAACTACATGCTGATTGATGAATGTCAGAGAACTCCCAAACAGCTTACATACTACACGCTTAAAACTAACTCAGTTAACTCAGCAACATCCAACGGTTTATCATAACAGAGCAAAGGAGAGAGAAAAGTAGGTAAGTCCTTTGGAGGGAGTAGGAGAGGCTCAGATAGAGGCTTAGATAGAGAGGCTCAGAGGGGAATCTTGACTACTCTCTTTGTCTCTCCCTGATGCCAAAGAAAGAATTCCGGGAGCAGAACCCTTGGGATGTTCTCCTCCTAAAACCTGAGACACAGCATTATTCTCGGTTGCTAAAAAGCCTGGAAACAATAAAAAAAAAACCCATTAGGTGATAAAAGAATAAACAAAATGTAGTATATCCATGTTGTTGTTCAGTCACTAAGTCGTGTCTGACTCTTTGCAACCTCATGGACAGCATGCCCGACTTCCCTGTCCTTCACTATCTCCCTGAGTTTGCTCAAACTCACGTCCATTGAGTTGATGATATCATCCAACCGTATCATCCCTCTGTCACCCCCTTCTTCTCTTGCCCTCAATATTCCCCAGCATCAGAGTCTTTTCCAAAGAGCTGGCTCTTTGCATCAGGTGGCCAAAGTATTGGAGCTTCAGCTTCAGCATCAGTCCTTCCAATGAACAATCAGGACTGATTTCCTTTAGGTTTGACTGGCTTGCTCTCCTTACTGTCCAAGGGACTCTCAAGAGTCTTTTCCAGCACCACAGTTCAAAACCATCAGTTCTTCAGTGCTTAGCCTTCTTTATGGTCCAACTCTCACATCCAGCCTCAACTACTGGAAAAATCATAGCTTTGACTATATGGACCTTTGTTGGCAAAGTGATGTCTCTGCTTTTTAATACTCTGTCCAGGTTTGTCATAGCTTTTCTATCAAGGGGCAAGCATCTTTTAATTTTGTGGCTGTAGTCATCATCTACAGTGATTTTGGAACCCAAGAAAATAAAATCTGTCACTGTTTCCATTTTTTTTCCATCTGTTTGCCATGAAGTGATAGGAACTGAATATTCATTGGAAGGACTGATGCTGAAGATGAAACTCCAATACTTGGGCCACCTGATGCAAAGAACCGATTCACTGGAAAAGACCCTGATGGTGGGAAAGACTGAAGGTGGGAGGAGAAGGGGATGACAGAGGATGAGATGGCTGGACGATATCACCGACATGATGCACATGAGTTTGAGTAGGCTCTGGGAGTTGGTGATAGACAGGGAAGCCTGGCGTGCTGCAGTCCACGGGGTTGCAAAGAATCAGGCATGACTGAGCGACTGAACTAAACTGAACTGAACTGATGGGACCTGATGCCATGATCTTGGTTTTTGAATGTTGAGTTTTAAGTCAGCTTTTTCACTCTCCTCTTTCACCTTCATCAAGAGGCTCTTTAGTTCCTCTTCACTTTCTGCCATTAAGGAGGTATCATCTGTTATTTGTATATTTGAGGCTGTTGATATTTCTCTTGGCAATCTTGATTCTAGCTTGTGAGTCATCCAGCCCAGGATTTTGCATGATGTACTCTGTATAGAAGTTAAAAAAGCAAGGTGACAATATACAGCTTTAATGTACTCTTTTCCCAATTTTGGACCAGTCTGTTGTCCTATGTCAGATTCTAGCTGCTCCTTCTTGACCTGTATACAGGTTTCTCAGGAAGACAGGTAATTGTGGCCTGGTATTCCCAATTCTTTAAACATTTTCCAGCTTGTTGTGATCCACATAGTCAAAGGCTTTAATATAGTCAATAAAGCAGAAATAGATGTTTCTTTTTGGAATTTCCTTGCTTTTTCTACGATCCACCAGATATTGGCAAGTTGATCTCTGGTTCCTCTGCCTTTTCTAAATCCAGCTAGTAATCCATATATGTACATATGGTATATCCATATAGTAAAATATTATTTGGAGATAAAAAGGGATAAAGAACTGATATTTAAAACATGGATGAACCTTGAAATTACCATGGTAAGTGAAAGAAGCCAGTTACAAAAGGCTATATATCATATGATGTCACATATAGGAAACGTCCAGAATAGGCAAACCCATAGAGACAGAAAATAGATTATTGGTTCCTAGGGCTAGGGGGGAGGAAGAATAGGAAAGGAGTGTCAATGAGTGTGTGTGTGTGTGTAAGTAGCTCAGTCATGTCTGATTCTTTGGGACCCCATGGACTGTAGCCTGCCAGGCTTCTGTCCATAGCATTCGCCAGGCAAGAATGCCAGAGTGCATTGCCATTCCCTTCTCCAGGGGATCTCCAACTCATGGATTGAACCTGTGTGTCCCACATTGCAGGCATATTCTTCACCATCGAACCACCAGGGAAGTGTGCTAATGGGTAGCGGGGTTTCTTTTTGGAATGGTGAAAATGTTCTTAAATTAGACAGTGGTGATGACTGCACAGCTCTGTGAATATACTAAAAATTACTGAAGGTATTCATACAGCTAAAAGTGTCAAGTTTATGATATATGAAATATATCTCAATAAAATTACTATTATAAAAAAATCCAGGTTTTGGCTTTCAGTAAGAGTACTGAAGGTCAAAGGGACAAAACTTTATCAAGCATCTTCCTCAAGAGGTATGTTAAATAAGTAATAAGCTGTCAAACCATAAGCATTCAGTCTTTTCAAAGACTCTCCATTTGAGCAAGTGTATTTCACAATGACTTAAAAATGTTTGCTGAAGAAAAGACCTGACCCATGAAAGAGCCTTTTCTGCGACTGTCAGCCCTAAGGCATTTTTAGAATTTTTAATAGTATCAATAGAAGCCTCATGGGCACTAGCAGATGATCCTATAAAGTATTAAAAAAAAAGTCTAAATGGCAGTGGGGAATCAAATCTTTTCATGAAAAAATAACAGAGTCCTTTTCTTAAATGGTGGTAAGAAAACTATTTGTCAAGATTGTATGACCTTTTTGAAACCATAAAGAATTCTATTCTAGCAAAGCTTTAACTAACTCAAAAGGGAGAGATAATCTTAGGATGAGAGGGAAGTTTTCTAATTTCAATAATGCCACCCATTTCCCTCCTCATTCAGTTGATAGATATGGACAGGAGTTTTTTTCAGGGTCTAGAGTAACTTCCCAACACCAACGGCAGTCAGTTAAAGAAAGAGAATGCTAAGGAGCCAACTGCATCCAACTGACAAAAACAAATTTTAGAACAATGTGCAAAAAAATAAATAAAATCAAAGCAGCAATTTAAAACTAAGCTTTAATTTCAAAAGTTGTCATTAGTATTTTCCACAATTAATAAAATATGTACTTTTTAAACTATGTCTTTTTGACTTCAATATAAATGAAAATTTAGTGCTTCATCTTAAGGAGCAGGCAAGCTATGATTTACTTAGATGGTAAAATATGTGGAATCAGCGTGTCCCAAAGAAATAAATTTTCTCTTTATCAAGAAGTAAATGAGAAGTGAAATTTCCGTTTCTGGGCATTGCTAAGATTCTAAGACTACTATTAGAAATAGTTTTGGAATTGTGTACTATAAAATCTCAGAGATAATTTCTTGAATTGTGAGATCATATTTACTGACTTTTCATTTTGAACTATATTTTCTTCTCCTTTCACAATTTTGTTACTCAGCAAGCTGACCACTAGCGTAATTTATCTGCTTGGATAAAACATGCAATACAGACCATAACCTGAATACTGGAAGGCTGCATGTACCTTGCAGTAGTTCCCCTGGCCAAGTCCTCTACCCCGAGTGCAGCTTGCCATGACAAGGCTGTAGTCATCTCTAACTACTGCTAAATTAGCATCCTTTAGGTGCAGCTCCAAGCACTTGTCTCCCTGAGAACTCCTCAGGCTGGTGGGAGCCACTGAAACTTAGAAGTGGCATATCAAAGTGGGGCTCTGGGAATAAGACAAAAAGTTAGCTAGAGGGAACTATCTCAAACTTTTCTTGCAGAGAATGAAATGCAGCAGATTTTTAGAAGTGGATGCCTCTTTTGAAGGGTTAACATTTTATATATTGATCATGATGGTGGTTATGCAACTAAACGACAAATTGCCAAAAACCATAGAACCATATGCTACCAAGGGTAAATTTTACTGTAAGTAAATTACACTTCAGTAAACTTGATCTAAAAAAGTGGTTATGTCTGAATGGTAAAATTAAGGATTTTTCTCTTTATATTTTCTTGAACTTTACAACCTGGCTAAGTAACTCCACAGTCAGTTAAAAAGAATGTAGCTTTGGACACCCTTGTCCCCCTCTATGCCCTTGGAAGTGTACGTAGGCAGAGTAAGTCTAAGTTCCCTTGCTAAATCGGCTGAGGTGAGAAAAACACCCGACTGATGATACTGCAAAGAGAAAAAGAATCAATGCTACATTCATGAAACTTTGGATTTGAAGGTGGTTGCTCAGCCCCTGGGAAGCAGAAACTGTAAAGGGCATAGTTTTCCTCCGGGGTGCCTGTGCTGTGATTCTCCTGAGACGCGCTGTACATACCTCAGCGTTCCCCGAGGGCCATTTCCGCTGCTAAGGCGTGAGCACCATGCACCTGCACAGTGACCCGCAACATGGACCTCTCACAGTTTGGAATCCAAGGCCACCCGTGACCCTAAGAGGCTCTGCAGACAGAACCTCGCCGTGGCAGGCTGCCTGCGTGCAGGACATGAAACTGACCCCTCCATCTACATATGCTGAGTATCATTCCCCAACCAAACTGGAGTGACAGAGTTGATCTCTTGGAGAATTACTTTAGCTAAGTTGCTTCCCTATCCATTCATAAACTCTTTAGCAACCAAAGGAAGAACCCTATGAGCCTGATACTGTATTGTAATTCAGAGAGAAAATACCAGGCATGCTGCCTGCCTCATCATACAGAGGTCAAATAGTAACACACAAGAGAATCCTCTCAAGTCTCAGCCCCGGGAACAGTAAATCCTCCTGAGCAACCTGGTTTGTGTTTATCTTCCATACACTTGAAATCACGTAATTCATTGACGTTTCTTTCTTTAGCCTGGTAACCAGGACAGAGTCAAAGTGGCTCTCTACTTTGAGCCAGTGCATGGTATACTAATAAGAAACATTTTGTATACTATTTTAACCTTTTCTTCATCTTATTTTTCTAGTTTTCATCTTTGCCCTAATTCCCTCATCCATTGTTGGTTTTTGAATTTTCCAAAAGTGTCAAATACATAGAGGTAAAATATTGAGTAGTACATAGATAACTATATTGTACTCACTATAAATGCAGAAAATAAACAGATTCCATAGCCTACTTTCTATAAGGTAAAATGCTGGATACATAGATAACTATAGTATATATGCAAGGCAAATGTGGAAAATTGCTATCTTCTCTATTAACTGATTCCAAGGCCCACTTTAAATGAGAAAAAAGATTAAATATATAAATAACTATATTATACTCAGTATAAATGCCAAAAAGGTATAATTTGCTTACTATTCTATAGCCTATCATTGATCAGGTGAAATATTAAAATATATAACTGTTACATACACAGGTAATTATAGCATACTTGGTGCAAAGGCAGAAAGTCTCTTAACTTCTCTATTAACTAACCCTGTATCTCCCCTTCAAGATTTCTCAATTTGCAGTGATTATTTTTGGTCTGATATATCATCTTCGGATATAAGCACCATTAATTCCAGATTAAGGATGATTGTATATTGATATTGCTGATGTTACTACTAGTGTTACTAATTTTTTTTGTAGTAAATAAAACAAATGAAAAGTCATATTGGAAATGGGAATTTTTATTACTAACCTTGTTTAGAAGACTACTACTTCCAAACAGTCATTAATAGAAAACCTAGCAATCATTGATAATCATTAAGAGTTTTCTAACATTCTCAGCAAGGCTTATTGCAAGAGAACTGCCAAAGGCAGCTGTCTATCTCACTTTTTAGGATACTTCCTAAATAACCACATACAAAGGTCCAGTTTCCCTACTATAAAATGGAGACGCCATGGCAGGGTTCAAAATTCATCTTTGGTACTACAAGTGCGAGGAAACCAAATCGCTTGTTGTTACAGCCATGTGGGAGAGGGCTCCACAGTATATTACCGAGCACAATATTAGAGTCATTTATTCAATAGGCGGGGCTTCCTTCGTAGCTCAGTTGGTAAAGAATCAGCCTGTAATGCAGGAGACCCCAGTTTGATTCCTGGGTCAGGAAGATCCACTGGAGAAGGGATAGGCTACCCACTTCAGTATTCTTGGACTTCCCTTGTGGCTCAGCTGGTAAATAATCCGATACCTGCAATGCAGGAGACCTGGGTTTGATCCCTGGGTTGGGAAGATCCCCTGCAGAAGGGAAAGGCTACCCACTCCAGTATTCTGGCCTGGAGAATTGCATGGACTACAGTCCATAGGGTCTCAGAGTCGGACATGACTGAGCAACTTATACTCACTCACTCATTCGATAGGCCCTCATGCCCCTGCCTCCTTCTTGTTCACATGATGAGGCCAATATGCAAGAACTTCAGACAACTGAAAAAGGAAATCGAAGTATGCTTTTTGTTACCCTGTTAGATCATATCTGGACTTGGAAAAATAAAATCTTACAGATTACCTTACAAACTCTGACACAGGATCTAAATCAAACAATGTGGAAGACAACTGGTTTTCAAATCCGCCATCCTGTTGAAAGCCTCCATCCTCCTCACTTCTAAGTAAGAAGGACCTGAATCCTGAAAGGAAGTTTCCTGGCTGGAAGCAGTGATGGCACTTTTAAGGTCCTTTGAGCAAATCAGAAATGGCTGACAGGAAAGAGGGTTTGGGTCTGAGAGCCATTTTCTTTATCTTTAGATTCTGGTTCTGAGACTGTTGGTGGGGACTGGCAGACAAAAGGGGGATCTCTCAAGTGATACAGTAAGAGCCTATCTCCCTTCACCGACACTATTTTCTAAATGGCTCTTGCCAGTGTTAAAGCTGGGCAAAGTAATTGTGTCAAAAGTCTTCCTAAAGGTCCACCAAAAATCACACTGAAAGGCGAGCAGAACGCAGATATGAGAAGGGGGGAATATCAAGTAAGTGACCAACAGTAAAGCACGCTTACCTGAGGAACTTAAACCAAACTGAGCTTCATTAAATAACATTATTCATTCAATGAACACTTAGCAGGGTGCCAGGGCTGTGGGGGTGGGGGCTGGGGTGGGCCTTACCACCTCATAGGAGGCTAACACATGCACAAAAGAACAGTTATAAGAGTTTAGATGAAGAGGTGACTACCCTGGAGAAATACGGGAAAGGTTCTAAGAGTTGATTAGCACTTCGTTGGGGATATCAAGAATACATAAGAATCCAACTGAGATGGGACCAGGACCATCAAAGTGGGTCAGTTATCATTCCAAGCAGAATTCAAAGAATAAAGAAACCCACTTTCTTCTCAACCCCTAAGGTTCCATAACAGATTCCTGTTCCGCTGCCTGGCCTCTCTTCACTCTGACCTCACCCTACACTATCAGAACAACTGCCTCCAGCTACAACAATATGTTTCAACACGTCTACTTTACACACCTAATGGAAGGTGATACTCATCTTCACGGGTTCCCAGTTCTCCAGAATCAAAGGCCAGCTTTACTCTTCCAATTTCAAAAGACATGAGGTACTTTTAGGACACATCCTAGATACTACCGTGCCTTGTGGGCCTCCAATACCGCAGTGTGACACACACTTCTGTGCATACCTCCCCTCTTTCTTGGGTCAGCCAGGCTCCCATTTCTGCAGGACCCACTCATTCACCCAACATTCTCCGGCTGAGCTCCAGTGCCATGCCAGGCACCAAGCTGGGCACTGAGAATCAGACACAAAGCCACAAATCACTAACATGATTTTACTAACCAATTTCTAAGAAACTTGTGGAATAACCCAATTCAAACTATATAACCCTAAATCTAGTTAATATTTTAAAACTTTTAGTACAGAAAAGTATCTAATCACCATGCATGTACCAATAATCCCCTTGTTTAACCAATATTAATATTTTTGTTATGTTTATTTCAGATGGCAATCTTGAATAAAATGTTACAGATTTGGCTAAGGCTGAATTCCTAATAGTTCCCTCCTTCCCGTCCTCCCTAGAGGTACCACTATCTTAAATTGGTATCATCTTGATATATTTTTTATAATTCTACTAGAGATGCACTGATGTATAAATAATATTAAACACTATTTATATTCAGTATCACATATATTTTTAAATGTTCATAAGGATAACCTCATATCTATTCTTTTGTAACTTGTAGTTTTCACTCAAATGTCTGTTTTGCAAAGATGTCTATGTTGACACATGTAGTTATTTCATTTTAATGGCTCTTGAGTTTACTTATTCACAGTGAACTTCCAGACCTCAAGCTGGTTTTAGAAAAGGCAGAGGAACCAGCAAATTGCCAACATCCGCTGGATCATCAAAAAAGCAAGAGAGTTCCAGAAAAAACATCTATTTCTGCTTTATTGACTATGCCAAAGCCTTTGACTGTGTGGATCACAATAAACTGTGGAAAATTCTCAAAGAAATGGGAATCCCAGACCACCTGACCTGCCTCTTGAGAAACCTATATGCAGGTCGGGAAGCAACAGTTAGAACTGGACATGGAACAACAGACTGGTTCCAAATAGGAAAAGGAGTACGTCAGGGCTGTATATTGTCACCCTGCTTATTTAACTTCTATGCAGAGTACATCATGAGAAATGCTGGGCTGGAAGAAGCACAAGCTGGAATCAAGATTGCCGGGATAAATATCACTAACCTTAGATATGCAGATGACACCACCCTTATGGCAGAAAGTGAAGAGGAACTAAAAGGCCTCTTGATGAAAGTGAAAGAGGAGTGAAAAAATTGGCTTAAAGCTCAACATTAAGAAAACAAAGATCATGGCATATGGTTCCATCTCTTCATGGCAAATAGATGGAGAAACAGTGGAAACAGTGTCAGACTTTATTTTGGGGGGCTCCAGAAATGGTGCAGATGGTGATTGCAACCATGAAATTAAAAGACGCTTACTCCTTGGAAGGAAAGTTATGACCAACCTAGATAGCATATTCAAAAGCAGAGACATTACTTTGCCGACTAAGGTCCGTCTAGTGAAGGCTATGGTTTTTCCAGTGGTCATGTATGGCTGTGAGAGTTGGACTGTGAAGAAAGCTGAGTGCCGAAGAATTGATGCTTTTGAACTGTGATGTTGGAGAAGACTCTTGAGAGTCCCTTGGACTGCAAGGAGATCCAACCAGTCCATCCTAAAGGAGACCAGTCCTGCGTGTTCATTGGAAGGACTGATGCTGAGGCTGAAACTCCAATACTTTGGCCACATCATGTGAAGAGTTGACTCATTGGAAAAGACCCTGATGCTGGGAGGGATTGGGAGCAGGAGGAGAAGGGGCCGACAGAGGATGAGATGGCTGGATGGCATCACCGACTCGATGGACATGGGTCTGGCTGGACTCCGGGAGTTGCTGATGGACGGGGAGGCCTGGCGTGCTGCGATTCATGGGGTCGCAAAGAATCGGAGACGACTGAGCGACTGGACTGAACTGAACTGATTGACAGTTTATTTCTCATATCTATCCTGATTCTAAGCTTTTACTTTGCAAATGTTACAATAAGCATCTGTATTTGTCTTCCTGTGCATACCTATCAGACTTTTTCCTATGATATTAAGTTTAGTTTTAAGTCCTACTCTCTGGCTTACTGATTCTTCTGATGGTTGAGTTTATTTTTTTACTTGAGTCTTTAATTATTTGATTGTGAGCTCATCTTTGGTGATATTAGTTTCTCAGCTGGAGATTCTTAAACAATGCATATGGTTACATTTGGACTCTAAATTCACAGGGGTACAAGCCTGGGGTTGTCCAAGAGTGTATTTGAGGGCCATGGCTTATGTTTCCAAGTTCAAGTGTACCAACACGAGCACACAAGGCCTCACTCTTTGGTCCCTAAAGGAGTATTAAACCGAAGACTCTAGTGCTTTGTTGGGGGCTTGACTATGCCCAGGCCTCTTGCACTGGCAGCTCAAATACTCATGACCCTGGCTTCTGGTTCTGTATTTCTAGAACCTGAGGATTTTCTTTGCTCCTTTACTATTTCCTCCAGTTATTGACCTGTATTATTGAATATCAAGTATTTCTAGGAGCTTACTGAGAAACTTTTATGTTCATTTTAGTTGTCTAAATTGTCAGAATAAACATCTTAACTGAATTCTTTAAATATTGATTTAATTTTTCTAATAGTATAAATTATATTTGAAAAAAATCTGTTGGTTCATACTTTTTGGAAATGTTCAACACTACATTACTGAGCTTGTGAACTGCTCTTTTTTGTGCTAAAGATACAGATAACCTTAAAAAAATAGGTAAAATTAAAACAAAATTTTGTTTTGACAATTTTAACTTTCTTAATAAATTATCTAATTGAGTTATATGTAAGTTAGAAATTTTGATTTATAATTTTATACCTTGCTTATAATTTCTCATCCTATAAAAACTGATGTTTTTAAAATGTTCACATTATTTGATATCTGTGTTTAAAGTTTCCTTTATCTTATTTGCATGCTTCATGCTGTACTAAACATTCGTATGTGCATAACTGTTAAGGATCAAAGATGAAAAAATTCATGAGAATACAATTTATCTGTTTAGTAATTTAAAATGGATAGCAATCAGCTACAAACAGCATTCTACTCACCAAGAAGGATTTTTTGGCTATGAATAATAGGAGATACAGAGAAGTACAACAATTATGATGTTAGAAACAACTGAGAGACAAGTTACTACGAGCACACACCTACTTAGTAATAAACAAACTAAGCTTAAAAATGCAAGCAACAGAAGTATTGCATAGTAGGCTTTCTTGGAATATGTAAATACTAAGAAAGAAACCCACAGATTGGATAAACAATGATTCACCAGTTGGAGTTGCAGCAGTAATTCATATTCTAATGATGTTTTAAAATAGCATAACAGGTTATTTAAATATAAAACAATACTTGTGATTAAATGTTTTTTTGGTCCAGTAATATATTGGTTTTGTGCTGATTTGAATATACAATTATCTCAAATAGTAATCATATCATATAGTATTTTTACAGAGTTCTAGAAAACTCAAGGTAAATGAAGGCATTTTTCAAAGCTAGCTAAATGCTATTACTTGGAAATACTTCTTAGTTAAAAAGAAAAAAAACAAAAAACCAATATCAGGTTTCCAAAATCAATTAGCTTTACCAAATAATTAGCAATTAATTGTTAAAACCATTCATTAACTTTGTCTACATATAATACATCAAATTTCTAAAGGCAGCTTAGTGGCTTTTGCTAGAGAACCGTACCAGTGCCATATAAAACACTTCAAGCACAAAACTGAAGGATAATCAATATCACAAGAGGTTTCTCAAAATTAGAATAAATTGACATTTTTGGTATCAATTTTAGGAAGACAAGTTAACAGTGACAACAGTAAAAGCATCACTTGCTGCATCTAGGACAATTAATATGGCCTGTGACTTGAAGGCAGTTAAGAAGATAAAGGCATTTAAAAAGATAGAGCCACGGTGTACACGTGTTCCCCGTCCTGAACACCCCTCCCACCTCCCTCCCCATACCATCCCTCTGGGTCATCCCAGCGCACCAGCCTCGAGCACGTGTACACCCGTGGCGGATTCATGTTGATGTATGGCAAAACCAATACAATATTGTAAGGTAATTAGCCTCCAATTAAAATAAACAAATTTATATTAAAAAAAAAAAAAAAAGCTTGCAAACTAAAAAGAAAAAAAAAAGATAGAGCCATTGGCCCTATACCTGGTGCTGGCGATGCTTGGTGATTCTGCTCCAAGCCTACATCTTTCTAGCTGACTGGCAACAATCTGCCTTTCCACCTCCAGTTCTCGGGTGAGTCGCTGAAACTGAAGCTCCTGTGATTCAAGGAAATAAAAGGAACATAAAGCACCAGGTTTGCTCAGGCAGATACATGAATTCATGTATGTCACAAGAAACACAGGAACATGCCCAAAACATAACACTATAGTGTGGCCTTACAAGAGGAGGGTTTTAGATGGAACTGTGGGCCTAAACAACCTACTGATTTGAAGCTCTTACAAACAGACTTAAAGGCACTAGAATTTCAGTCTTTGTTTGAAACTGAAAATATGTAAATCCTTATTTGGCCTTTTTTTTCCCCTTTGGTTCTAATTGAGGTCTTCAAATAGTACTTATGCCACAGGGATATAACGTAAGGGTTGCAGAGTCCTTACATTAGAGGCACACCAACCAATATAAATACTCTCTTTATCCTCAACAGCTAACATTTTCATCTCTCACACTGTATGTTAGCTCAGCACTAAAAAAAAGTAAATTCCTGTGATGAGACTCGCTTGACAGTATTAGATACAAAACCTTTCTATTGTTAAGAAAAAAAAAATCATTACAATCCCACAAAAAGTCTTGCTATATTTATCTATAACACAAACACTCTTTTCCTATTGTCACAAATGCGTTCATGTGTCACTGTATGAAGGGACAAGAGAAAAAATCTGAGTCATAATATAGAACTTAAAATTGTATTAAAAAGATGGAAGCTTGTCTAAAGAAATTATATTTTTCATACTATGATGTATCACGAAGGCAAGTATTCTATTCTAGGAGAAATGCTTTAACATTATTTGTACTTATCTCATTGTTCTCTTAACAGGATTTTAATATATAGAAAGCACACCATGCTATAAAATATCTATAAATCATGCACACTCTAAAGGGTTTAGGCCACAAATAACATCTCCAATAACACCTCAAGCTCCCCTGTGCCATATTAACTCCTTACAAGTCTACTCAAAGCAAATGCTGAACTGTAAGTGGTTTAATTGGACACTGACTACTGGTTCAAAATACCAGGGAGATGCACCTTAAGCAAAGGAACTAATCAGACAGAGAACTACCTTAGTTCTGTTAATAATAATATTATTGACAACATACTATCTATGACAGTAAAATACAATTCAATTGCAAAGTGAATTAACTCCCTGTGAGATTAGGCAAAGGTACACCTACTTGACAGCACTGGCTGAGCAAATTCTACAAACTATTCTTAGAATCATTCTTAAGAAAACAGTCCGTGAACTCTTACTGCTTTCTGATATTGACAGTCCTTTTCTAACGAGCCCAGTTGGTGTGGGAGAATATACAGCAGTAATAACAGTTGTTACACACAAGAACTATACACAGAAGAACTGTACAAAAAAGATCTTCATGACCCAGATAATCACGATTGTGTGATCACTCACCTAGAGCCAGACATCCTGGAATGTGAAGTCAAGAGGGCCTTAGGAGCATCACTATGAACAAAGCTAGTAGAGGTGATGGAATGCCAGTTAAGCTATTTCAAATCCTAAAAGATGATGCTGTGAAAGTGCTGCACTCAATATGCCAGCAAATCTGGAAAACTCAGCAGTGGCCACAGGATTGGAAAAGGTCAGTTTTCATTCCAATCCCAAAGAAAGGCAATGCCAAAGAATGCTCAAACTACCGCACAATTGCACTCATCTCACACACTAGCAAAGTAATGCTCAAAATTCTTCAAGCCAGGCTTCAGCAGTAAGTGAACCGTGAACTTCCAGATGTTCAAGGTGGATTTAAAAAAGGCAGAGGAACCAGAGATCAAATTGCCAACATCTGCTGGATCATCGAAAAAGCACGAGAGTTCCAGAAAAACATCTACTTCTGCTTTATGGACTATGCCAAAGCCTTTGACTATGTGGATCACAATAAACTGTGGAAAATTCTGAAAGAGATGGGAATCCCAGATCACCTGACCTGCCTCTTGAGAAACCTATATGCAGGTCAGGAAGCAACAGTTAGAACTGGACATGGAACAACAGACTGGTTCCAAATAGGAAAAGGAATACGTCAAGGCTGTATATTGTCACCCTGCTTATTTAACTTCTATGCAGAGTACATCATGAGAAATGCTGGGCTGGAAGAAAGACAAGCTGGAATCAAGATTGCCAGAAGAAATATCAATAACCTCAGATATGCAGATGACACCACCCTTATGGCAGAAAGTGAAGAGGAACTAAAAAGCCTCTTGATGAAAGTGAAAGAGGAGAGTGAAAAAGTTGGCTTAAAGCTCAACATTCAGAAAACGAAGATCATGGCATATGGTCCTATCACTTCATGGCAAATAGATGGGTAAACAGGGAAAACAGTGACTCTGTTTTTCTGGGCTCCAAAATGACTGCAGATGGTGACTGCAGCCATGAAATTAAAAGATGCTTACTCCTTAAAAGGAAAGTTATGACCAACCTAGACAGCATATTAAAAAGCAGAGACATTACTTTGCCAACAAAGGTCTGTCTAGTGAAGGCTATGGTTTTTCCAGTGGTCATGTGTGGATGTGAGAGTTGGACTATAAAGAAAGCTAAGCACAGAAGAATTGATGCTTTTGAACTGTGTTGTTGGAGAAGACTCTTGAGAGTCCCTTGGACTGCAAGGAGATCCAACCAGTCCATCCTAAAGGAGATCAGTCCTGGGTGTTCTTTGGAAGGCCTGATGTTGAAGCTGAAACTCCAATACTTTGTCCACCTCATACGAAGAGTTGACTCATTGGAAAAGACTCTGATGCTGGGGAAGATTGAAGGTGGGAGGAGAAGGGGACGACAGAGGATGAGATGGTTGGATGGCATCACCAACTCAATGGACATGAGTTTGGGTAAACTCCAGGAGTTGGTGATGGACAGGGAGGCCTGGTGTGCTGCAGTCCATGGGGTTGCAAAGAGCAGGACATGACTGAGCGACTGAACTGAATTGTTGGCCCAACAATGCGGTAAAACAGGATCATAATGGGTAAGGAGGGGACACTGCCTACCTCTATTTAACAATTCCTAGGTCCCAGGCTTCTGATCAGTGTTTGGCGACAAAACACCAGATAGATAATAATTGCATAATATTCAGTACCAGGCTAAGATCACTGATTTTAAGGACAAATACTATTACATTTACTTCACAGTCTTTGTCCTTAAATAGCATCATAGCTTTTGTGATACACTTCCATTCTTTCAATTATTTTGTGTGTGTGTATGCTCAGTTGCTCAGCCATGTCTGACACTGTGACCCCAAGGACTATAAGAGCTAAGTCTGTGTGACTCCATGGACTGCAGCCTGACAGGTTCCCCTGTCCATGGGATTTTCCAGGCGAGAATACTGGAGTGAATTGCTGTTTTCTTCTCCAGGGGATCTTCCTGATCCAGGAATCAATCTGAGTCCCGTGCACTAGCAGCTGGATTCTATACCACTGCAGATTGTTTATTATACACCTCTTTTTCTGGAAGACTGGCTGCTTGTACCAAGCTGGGCCACAAAAGGACCATCCGTGCATCTCAAAATATCTCCCAACCCATTATATAACTTTTGAGTTCTCAGTTCAGTGGCTACTGGAGATTGAGGACTGGAGGGTTTCATTTGGGGATGGCCAAAAGTTACCAGGATAGGATAAAGGTATGTTTTAAACTACAACAGTAAAACAATTTCCATTCATAGAGAAAAAAATCTATTTTAGTGGTTTTTTTTTTTTTTTTTAAATTATGTCTATAGCTGCCTATGGTCTTTTGAGCATCCTTTCAAGGAAATATTTGGGAAATTTCCTGCTTGAAGGCAGACAATGGAACTTAATGTCCCATAATTCCTTCCCTCTGAAGCAGATATAGGCAACTTCAGTTCTGCCGAGAAGATGCCAGACTGTGCCTAGGATGCTGAAACCAAGATGTCGACATCAGAAAACATGAAGCTCGTTTGCTCTCTTCCTTTCACCTTCTTGCTGCACTTCCTGTAGTAGAAATTGAGGCCAAGTTTCTAACATGGAAATAACCTCCACACAAACTATGTTTATACTCGATGGCAGTGCCAGTGTTTCCTTGATTTGGACACTATTCCTGAGAGCTCAGTCTCAAGGTTAGTTCTCCAGCCCTGGCAACAAACATGGGAATTCACGAATAACCACTAATAAGTATCTTTTCCCCACATAATTAGCCATGTTAGTCTCTTTTTCTTGCAAGTAGAAACTCTGACTGATAGACCTCTAGAAACCATTTCCAGTTGTGAAGTTTATGAGAAGAGCCCCAGTACCCATGGTGCAGCTGATTTTTTTAGAAGTTGGGCAATTCCTGTAACATTCATTTTATCCCTCTTAGCTGCAGAGTCTATAATATTGAACATCACTGGCTACTTTTATCAAACCCACTTCACCCATTATTTGCCCACCCTTCTCACAAGTAGAACATAGTTAAAGCCTCCACAGCAGATTCTCAGCAAGTTGTAAAGTATGGAATCTGTTCGGGTAACCTAATACTTGTGAACATTTACAAGCAAAATATATGTATGCTTTGTTGTAAAATTATTAATATTATATTAATTCCAAAGAATATAAATTGAACTCCCACATGTGACTGCCATCAAGATGAATAAGTATGATATAAACATTTGACAATTTTGTCTCCACTGGATTCTTAAGACTGATTGATAATGAAGACAGTATTACACAGTCATAGAAAAACACCTCTAATGATTTCCAAAATAATACTCATCAAGAGGATTATGCTGTGATACCATCCATAAATTTTAAATTAAAAATTTTTTTAATCCTCTGAACATAATGTGTGAAATCTGACCCTTACCACCACCTCCAAAACTGGTCATCTAAATTATGGGAGGATCCTTTGAGAAGAGCAAGGAAATAATGTTAAAAGCATCTGCCAGTGATTTAGTACATGGCAACTTCCCCTTAAATTCTGTTAAACAAGACCATAATCAAGGTTAGAAAGAAAGTCGAGGTTACTGACATGCTATAAAAAATGGCATCAGTTCATATGTGTTTGGAAGCTTTTGTTTATATTTACTTCATCTCTCTCAGGTAAGTATATCAAAAATCATTCTCTGAGAGTCAAGCAGATGGAAGAAAACATAAAGATTCACTTTCATGATCTTGTATGGTAGACAGAAATGTGTGGCTGAGGAGGCCCAAGGAAAGACTCGCTGCCCCAGAGGTCATGCCTTTAGGGGTCCCTCAGCTGAAGAGAGCCTTCGTGACCCAGGAAGTTATATCCTTCTGGGCAGGCTGCGTGCAGCACTGACTGAGATGAGAAGAGAAAAGCCAGGTTCAGACATGCTTTAGAGTTTGCCATCAGCTTAACTCCCTGGCCACCTCATGTGAAGAGTTGACTCATTGGAAAAGACTCTGATGCTGGGAGGGATTGGGGGCAGGAGGAAAAGGGGACGACAGAGAATGAGATGGCTGGATGGCATCACCGACTCGATGGGCGTGAGTCTGAGTGAATTCCACAAGTTGGTGATGGACAGGGAGGCCTGGCGTGCTGCGATTCATGGGGTCGCAAAGAGTCGTACACGACTGAGTGACTGAACTGAACAAACTCCCTGGCATAGTATTTGGAACCCCCGACCCCGGTGCCTAAGCCTGCTTTTTCGTCCCCTCTCCTCCATAAGAGCTGATCTATAATACACACTCTGCATGAAAACTCCACTTCAGTGAGAACCCAACCTGAGACAGTATTATTTTCGGATTCTTTTACAGAACGACAGCAAGTTTTCTCTCACTCCTAGTTTTTTAAAATTGTGAGATTCTTTAAATGTACTGAAAAAGTACAGACAATAACACAATGAGCTTTGGCAAATCTGACCTAGGTCTAGCAAATCTTACTCTCTTGCTACATTTGCTTGAAGTTTTTTCAGAAATAAAGTATTACATATACAATGAAATCCCCTGGTTTCTCTTTCCTGGATCTTATTTCTCTCTCTCTCCTCCTCTCTCCAGAAGAAACCATCATCTTGAATTTGGTGTTTAATATTCACATGAATATTTTATGTTATTACTACTCCATATGTACAGCACCATAAATAATACATAGTATCACTTTGCATATTCATACAATTTATACAAATGGTATACAAAACACCCAGTGTTCTGCAGATTGCTTTTATTACAATATGATTTTGAGATTTATCAATATCAGTACACCTAGACCCAGTTCATTTATTCCCATTGCTCAACAATATTCTATTGTATGACTATGGCACAGTATATTTGTATGTTCTCATCATAATGAACCCTTGGGTTGTTTCCAATTTTGTGCAATTATCAACATGCTGCAAAAGAAGCATCTTTGTATAAATCATCTATACACATGTGGCAGACAGTTCCAGTAGAGTCTTAGATATGGAATTGTTGAGTTGAAGGCTATGTACATCTTCAAATTTACTTGATAATGATTATTACATTACCTTCCAAAGTGGTTGTACCAATTTACATTCCAGTCAGCACTGTATGAGAGTTCCAGTTTATGTACATTCTCACTGATGCCAATCTGCATGTGGGGGCTTAAATTTCTTTTCATTATTTTTCTCTTTTTGTAAAGGCATGGAATGACAGGCATGGAGTACTATCTTGCATTTATTTTATTTTGTGTTTCCCTACTAAACAACATGTTTTCATATGCTTATTGGCCACTTAGGTACTACCCTCTTCTCACACAGCTATCATACACTGTCAGGGGGCCAGGTTTCTCAACACCCTTGCACTAATGCTTTAGGTTTAGGCAAGGGATATTCCTTTAGACTCCCCACAGTAGCCTGTCCTCAGAGGGCACATAGTGTGTAATATCCAATGGGTGCTCAAGACCACCTAGGCTTGACACACACCTTCAGGGTGGAAGCCAGGTTTACTGTTTACTTGGCTTAGGAGTCTCACTTTCATTTTGGTTTTCGTTTCTATGGGTTCTTTACTTTCTTGGCACCTTAGCCTTGCTTTTGAAAACAATTTAAGCACTTTATTCAGTATACATATTTAGTTTCTTTTAGGGGAAGACTGGTTAGGGTACTGTTCTGAATATACCAGAAATGGGAGTCTCCACAGCTTTTTCATATTTTCTCTGAATTTTTCCGAGCTTTATTCAGGGGGAACTTCTTAGTATTTCTTTCAATTCCCTATTTCCCTGTTCGCCTTGTTAAGGGTTTATGTCATCTGTTCTACTTTTTTCCAATGGCAATATTTTCCATTTCTGAGACTTCTAGTTGTGTCTTTCTTACCCACCTGTTCCTGCTGCTCATTTCAAGTGAAACCTGTTCCTGCTGCTCAGTGGGAGTGAGAGGTCTATCGTCTTCCTTGCTATTCAGGTTTACCTTTATCTAAACTCCACGCACCTCAGTCCTAAGAGACTTTAGACTGTGATTCAGTGTTTCTTTCAGGCAGAAACAACACTGCTTACCTAGTTATGTCTCCTGCCACTGGCTTCAAGAAGCTCAACAAGCATTACGTTCTTCCGCTTTCATTTCCTTCAGTAAGCAGGAAGAGCTCCAACCCAGACCTCAGTGTCAAGGACCCTGGGGCTGGCATTGAAAACAAGGTATTTTTTACCCTCTTGTGGCCTCAGGGCCTCTCTCAGCTTCATTAATTCCTCACTGATGGCCAGCAGTAACATGTCTCATGACGCTTTCCAACTGTGCCCTATGGAAGCCTCACTCCAGTTTGCAAATTCTGTTTATAAACTTGTCATTTTTTTACTCAGAATATCCTCCATCTCAAGGTTACTACGAAGACTCTCCCACTATAAGCTTTAACTGAAATGTAGTTCTTTCCTGAAATACTGCTTCTTCTGACTTCTCTCTGGTGAAGGTTATACACTCTTCAAACATCACAGCTCAGGTGCCCAGAGCAGGAAGCTGGCCACCACTGGCTCATTACCTCTACTTACTAGCATGAAATGGTAGATAGGATTCCTCATAGACCTCCTGTCAGCTGAATCTGTAATCATATTCCCTCTTACACTCTTGTATTATTAAGCCATGCTCTCTTTCCCCTTAATTGGCGGAGACCGTTATTCCTCCAAGCGTGTGCCAAAGCTCACTGTCGGGGGTCAGGCCATCCAACTACAGTTGCCCACTTGCTTCACTAGATCTGTTTACTGCAGGCTGTTCTAACTGACTGACCAATTCAAGAGTGGCTATAATAGTTACTAACACTATGATGGTGACAATTAAGAAACAGCAGCAGGTATTCCTATCAGGCCATTAGTGATCCTGCCCTCAAATTTCCACTAATTCTTTCTCTTCCAGGCTTGGTGGGGGCAGTGTCCCATTCTTGTCTAAGGCCGGCCTCTCCATGCCCTCTTGCCTCTTCTAGGATCTTGCTTCTCTTTCCTGAATTGTCGGTGTTTCCTCTCAGTTTAATGCTTAAATCTTTCTCATTGGAAAACATCTTCTTAACCTCAGGACTCCTCAATCTGTTTCCTTCTCCTTGACCTGTACTTCCTTTAATTAAATATTTCTCTTTAAATTGACTCCTTTTAAAAACAGTATTATCTCAGTATTAAAATAATTGAAATCCTGATTTCTAATGCTTTTATATAATTATCTTAATATAAATTAAAATACATGATTTTAAAAGACGCATATCTGTGCATTAAAAGCCCATTCACATCAGCAATACAGGTATACCACACCAGAGGATGACACACCTTTCCATGCCTACACAACTCAGCAGGAAAGGCTGAGTATTGCTTAGACTCAAAGAAGTAAACTGACATGATCATTATTGGATGTAATCAGTGCTTAAGTGAGAGTATCTATATTTTAATTACTGTTGCCTCAAAATCTTCCAATAATAATTTTTTTCTAATTTAGTATGGTGAAAGAGTTTTATATCACTTAAATATCAATTATCACTGCATAATAATAAGTTGGATTTTTAAGGTCCACAGGATTTCACAGGATACGTCCTAATCTCAGGATTCCCAGGCAGCACTAGTAGTAAAGAATCTGCCTGCAATGCAGGAGATGCAGATATGGGTTTGATCCCTGGGTGGGGAAGATCCTCTGGAGGAAGGCATGGCGACCCACTCCCACATTCTTGCCTGGAGAATTCCAC
This sequence comes from Oryx dammah, assembly GCF_014754425.2. Taxonomy (NCBI): domain Eukaryota; kingdom Metazoa; phylum Chordata; class Mammalia; order Artiodactyla; family Bovidae; genus Oryx; species Oryx dammah. Next base: position 98,184,175 of record NW_024070211.1, on the reverse strand, counting down.
GGACAGAGGAGCCTGGAGAGCTACAGTCAACTGAGTCGCAAAGAGTCAGACGCAACTGGAGTGAATTAGCATGCACACATACCCCATCTCAGGACATATTGATATTACAGCATTTTTTTCTCTCTTCCACATTAAAAAGAAGAACAAATTATGGTCATGATGATATCTTTGAGGCTCTTGAGTTAGGCCTGGGGAACTACTTTAAAAATGAATATTTAAGAGCTAAAATATTCAAAACATCCCAGATACTGTTCCCTAATCTAGGTTGACACCAAAACCAAATCTGTCATATTTTCAAAGCACCCCTAAACTTCTCAACCTTGAAATAACCATTCATTAGCATAGAGATGATCAAATGCTCTATCAGTTACTTAATAACTGACAAGTCATTATTAAGTGTATTTGGTAGTCCCTAAAAATCATACATAATTAATTATAAAATGCTAAGTATATGATATTCCTATCATATACTTTGTACTGACCAGACCCTTTTGTTAAAAAGAAACACTGCCTTTCTCAACCAAACTGTGTTCTCAGACAACAGAGTCCCATGGGTTTGCCCTTATTGGAAGGGGTTTAAACCTTCGAGGAAGTTTGAAAAATGCTGCCCAGAGGATTCCAAATCTTGGAGGTTCACATGACACTAGAATATAAAAAGTTCTCAGGTGTCTACCAGTAAGAAACTGCCTTGCCTTTGTACTACCTGGAGATTTTTCCATTTATTGAAACTAACCTCGATTTGCCAAAGAATAACTATTAACATCTCAAGGAACAATACTGCCTTGAAGAACACAACTTAGTCAACACTAAAAAATCATCTCATGTTTATTGTATTTTGAGATGACTGAATTAAGGGATACTGCCTTGTATTCTACACTTAAAAAAAAAAAAAGAAAACACCACCACCACCACCACCTCATATACTGGAAAACCCAATTTTTCATTACTTTGGTACAGGCTGAATATTTACAACGGGGAGGTCACCACAAATGGTTAACCTTCAGATGGAAACTCTTGACCTCACATCAGTCCAAAGACAGGAAGGGAACACATTATTAGGAAATTTCTGATGGATCAGTTGCCCTAACCTATGCCCTATGCTTCTTACATTTAGATCTTTTTTAAGATAACAGAAAAATATGAGATATGACCAACAATCTGATTTCCTATTATACTAGTTAACATTCTATAGGAGATGATCAACATTCAGATCTTTATTGTTTTATCCTAGTAGCAAATCACATAGGATTATATCAGGTTTTAGCTTTGATATTTATCCTTCAGTTTTAATGAAGTAGAGAGAAAATAGCAAAGCTTACCAGATGCTCTAAATTTATGTTCTAAAGCTCAGGCTCTTATCTGTAACTGTCACCAAAGCTCCTTTATTAGGAAATCAAAATAAAGGAAGAGAGGTTTACACTGAAACAGACTAATGAAAGCTTTGCTTAGAGCCACATGTGGATGAGGTCAACCAAATAGGCAAAAGCTTGAACTTTTCCTACAGCACCACTGATGGCTTTATAAATATCTGTCTGCCACTACAAAAAGCTCATTGCTACTGGCTCTTAATCTCTTTCCTGGTGCCCTCTGACCACTGCATGGGCCTGTGTACACCAGTGACATCCAAATCTACTACGTCTAATCAGATTTAAACCAATGTTTTCAAAGGTAGTGAGCTAAGCAGCTCTACTAACAGATGAGCCATGCCACACAACCAGCCATGCCACCTTGCCTTCTGTGTTTTCTATTTCTCCACTGCAGAGGTCCTCAAAGTAGGGGCTCTGAACCAGCAGTATCAGCATCACTCGGAAACTTACTTGAATCAGAGGGGTCAGGTCCAGCTTGAACAGGTCTTCTAGGAGATTTTCATGCACAGTGACCTACTAGAACCACCATTCCTCTTTGAAAGTGAAAGTGAAGTTGCTCAGTTGTGTCCGACTCTTCCCGACCCCATGGACTGTAGCCTACCAAGCTTCTCTGTCCATGGGATTTTCCAGGCAAGAGTACTGGAGTGGATTGCCATTTCCTTCTGCAGGAGATATTCCCAACCCAGGGATTGAACCTGGGTCTGCCGCATTGTTGGCAGACGCTTTACCGCCTGAGCCGCCAGGGAAGTCACATATTCCTCTTTACTCAGGCTCAAAAACGTGTTTTCATCTTTTCATCATTTTTCCATTTCTCTTATTTCTCATTCCTCACATTAAAATTAAATGGATTCCCAAACCCTGTCACCCAAGCTCTCTACCACTACTGAATCCATTCACTTCCTTGCCATACCTGCCACTACTATCCTAATTCAGAGTCACATTCACTTTAGATTACTGTAATGACCCTGCACTAAGTCTCCTCCCCACCCAATGGTGCTGAGGGGCCTGGCCTCGCTTTTCACATCTTTTCCAGATAAATCTGTTGAAGGTACAACATATTGATTAATAATCCGTTCCCAAGTGTTTCCTGCGCTCCAGGCTCTCTGCTAAGCTTTAACATATACTACCTCGCTAACTTCCTAGTCAGCCTGCGAGGGAGTGAAGGTTACCTTTGTTCACAGAGAGCCGACTTGTCTGAAGTCATCCAAATCCAGGATTTGAATCACATCAGTCTGACTCCTAACTCCATGGTGGTAACCACTGTGCATCATGCCCCTTGCAGCCAGCCTGTAATACAACTTACAAATAGTCGACTCCTCAGCCTTATTTTAAGACCCTCTGCAGTCTGCCCTAAACCTTTTTTTTGGTTTGTTTTCCAGGATCCTGTCATTTCCCTTCTTGTACCTGAACAGAACTATTCATTTTTTTCCATACATATCACTCAGAGCTTTTTCTCATGTGACTCCATCCACCTGAAAAATCACCTTCTTATGTGCCTAGACTCCTTTATCCAACCCTTGGGTAAAGCACTTGGCCATTACATGTGCTGGATTTACTAAGCTGAATTCCCCTTAAAGAAGAGTGAAATCTATATTTGATTCATCTAGCTTCAAGGAAAACCAAGACAAGAAATCCCTGCTAATTTATTCACGGTGAATTTTACACAGTACACTTTATTTAGTATGTTATAATCGATCACATGAATTTTTAAATTGAATGATACAACAGGATTTTCTATTTTTCTTTAAAGTCACAAAGAGATAAGAAGGCAGAGCTGCAACAACAAACTTGGTTTCCCTAACTTTTGTTGACTGCTTTTTCAATTAATCAGCTCTATCAGGGATTTCTTCAATTTAAGTCTGAATTTGGCAATAAGGAGTTCATGATCTGAGCCACCAGCTTCCAGTCTTGTTTTTGCTGACTGTATAGAGCTTCTCCATCTTTGGCTGCAAAGAATATAATCAATCTGATTTTGGTGTTGACCATCTGGTGATGTTCAAGTGAGTCTTCTCTTGTGTTGCTGGAAGAGGGTGTTTGCTATGACCAGTGTGTTCTCTTGGCAAAACTCTATTAGCCTTTGCCCTGCTTTATTCCATATTCCAAGGCCAAATTTGCCTGTTACTCCATGTGTTTCTTGACTTCCTACTTTTGCATTCCAGTCCCCTATAATGAAAAGGACATCTTTTTTGGGTGTTAGTTCTAAAAGGTGTTGTAGGTCTTCATAGAACCGTTAACTTCAGCTTCTTCAGTGTTACTGGTTGGGGCATAGACTTGGATTACTGTGATACTGAATGGTTTGCCTTGGAAATGAACAAAGATCATTCTGTCATTTTTGAGATTGCATCCATCCTAAAGGAGATCAGTCCTGGGTGTTCTTTGGAAGGAATGATGCTAAAGCTGAAGCTCCAGTACTTTGGCCACCTCATGCGAAGAGCTGACTCATTGGAAAAGACCCTGATGCTGGGAGGGATTGGTGGCAAGAGGAGAAGGGGACGACAGAGGATGAGATGGCTGGATGGCATCACTGACTCGATGGACGTGATTTTGAGTGAACTCCGGGAGTTGCTGATGGACAGGGAGGCCTGGCGTGCTGTGATTCATGGGGTTGCAAAGAGTCAGACACAACTGAGTGACTGAACTGAACTGAACTGATCAGGGATTTCGTAATATTCATGGTGCCATGGGCAAATAGGTTCTTTTAAAAAAATATGCATAATTTCAGTGGTGTAGTAGCTTCATGCCATTACTGACTTTCCCCATGCCACTTCTTTCCTTCCCTCATTTATTTATACCTGTTTCCATCTGCCAAATTCCCTGAGCTCTCAGGCATCATATGTATAGTGCCTTTCAAAAAATCAGGAGTTTCCCAGCCTTGGCATGCCATTTCTGAAAACCTAACAGTCCAATGACACTTTAAGTTATTAAACTAGAAATGCCTTCTTTTATTTCCATTTGTCTTGTCTCCTAATAGTAGAAATATCAGCACCTGTGTATGAAGATATGTGTGTGTAAATATAAATGCTGGTTAAATCTATTGGTTGAGGTTTTACTAATTTATGTTTAATGTAATCAAACAAATAATAAAAGAGCAACAGCATGAAAAATTGATGCCTGCAGTCAGTGTCAGTTGCAGTTGTCAGTGACAACTCTTGCTGTCATTTTCCAACAAAGTAGGCATTTGGTAGAATTAATGTCAGAAACACAGAGGAGATTTTCTTTAAAAGGTAATGTCTTGAATGTCCGATTAGATGTTACTTTAACATTCATTAAGAAAATATAAAAAATAATAATAACAACATTAACAATTTATTTGGTTTTCTAGTACATAAATATTTCAAAATTAGTAAGACCAGTGATGCAAATCACCTAATGTCAGATGCTTATTTGAGAGCTAACTGGCTGCGCAGATGACAATAATGCATATAAATCATCAATGCTGAAATGGAAAAGTGAGAGGAATAAATGACCAACCTCCAACTTCCTGTGTGTGCACTGGTTGCTACAAACACAGCAAAGAATATGAAAATGACAACAGAAACAAAAACAAGTGGAAATTTAATCTTCCTTTCTTTAGTAAGTCTAATAAATAGCACCAGGGAATAAGAGGCTAATTTTCAAAATGATTAATTTAAGGTTTGGTTAATAACTTAATGAAATGTAATGGAGAAAGAAAACAAATACTGTCTAGGGCAGATAGCTCCTATCTTGTGATTCTACTTTTTAAATTACTAGGCTTCCTTCTACAGTGGTTCTTTCTGCTTTGCAGATATTTTAAGACCAAAGTGTGGGGAAGGGGGAAGTAGCTGGACTAAGAACATACATTTATTAATTGTGCCCTAGTAAGTTCAATGGTTCCCTGAGAAATCTTGTTACCCAGCTCAAGAAGTATAAGAGATATTCAATTGTTTTTCCTTTTTACCTTTTTAATTTTACATTTTATCTGTATGGCTTCTCTAACATTACCATTTGTTTTTAAACCTCCAGAAATTGTCCTGAGGTTCTTGAGAAAAAAGGGTAGGAAAAATCAATGTATTATCGATAACCACAGGACATCTCTAACATACAGGAAACATAAAGGCCTTAGGACAGAACTGGGACATGTCAATGCATCTGCATTATCTCAGGCCCATCCCTATTTTCAGGTCCACAGTATCCCTCTGGTTTGCTCTGACTCTCCTGCTTTTCCCCCAAAACCGTCCATTCCTTCTATAGGTTAGCTATATAGAAAAGTAATCAAAATTTACACTTTGCTTCCAATAACTGTATTTTCCTTACTTAGCTAAAAAAGCAGACAAGTTAAATAATGTTACTTTTTATTTGTGTTAGGTCTATATGGCTGTCGTAGAAAATAAAGAAGAAAGTTTTTAGAAAAAAGTGCCAGATTTCATGATATTATTTTTGCTGTTCAGACTATTTACTTGCCTGAATTTTTAAGTTACCATATTTAGAATTCTTTTCTCTTCCCCACAATATATACTCATGCAATAACACATTTGTTTATGTTTAAAACATATAATTTTATATTAAATATCTTTCTTTGTTATTGTTGTTGTTAAGTCCTAAAACTAGTGGTAATACTAAGTCCCATTGAATAAAAGCCAACTGTAGGTCAGGCACTTTACATATTTTTTTCTCTAATCCTTACAAAAGTGCGGGCCACTGTTGAGTTGAGCAACTACAGGATGGGAGAGACAAAATAAATGACTTACACAGGGTCACAAAATTAGTAAGTGAAGAGCTGGGAATGGAATCCTAAATTCTTGCTTTTTCCATTACAGGAAGCTGAAAAAACTACAGTTGTCTCATTTTCTATTCCTGAAGGTTATATTCTGAAAAAACTAAGGTTGTCTCATTTTCTATTCTTGAAGGTTATATTTAGAACTATAATTGACTTTACTGCTTCAAAACTTTTTTCCCAAATCGAATAAAGCCCTAGAATGTAATAAAAATTAAAGACCCAGATGCTAGTATATATAGGAACTTACTAATTATGACAAAGGTAGAATTTCCTTCAATGGGAAAAGAACTGCAGGTATAATTAGAGAAAACAAAGCTAGATTACCACCTCAAGCCACCCACCCACACACGCAAGTTGTATAATAAATGTAAGGAAAAAAACCTACTATATAAAAATATGACCTAGGATAACAGTTCCTAACCTCTTCGGCACCAGGGATCAGTTTTGTAAAAGACGATTTTTCTACAGACTGGGGATAGGGTTGGGGGTTGGTTTCAGGATGATTCAAGCACATTACATTTACTGTGTACTTTATTTCTGTTATTATTACATCAGCTCCATCTCAGATCATCAGGAATTAGAACCTGGAGATTGGGGACCCCTGACCTCGGAGAATATTTTTTTTAATATATTAAAAAATGTTGAAGGATAGTTAATTTAGAATCTTGTGTTAATTTCTGTTCCACAGCAAAATGATTCAGTTATACATATATATGCTTTTTAAAAATATTCACTGTGGTTCATCATAGGATACTGAATAACTTGTTCTCTGTGCTACATGGTAGGACCTTGTTGTTTATCTGTTTTGTAATAAAAGCACACATGTGCTAACTTCAACTTCCCAGTCTATCTCAGCCCCGACTGCCTCCCTGGGCAGCCACAGGTCTACCCTCTGCATCCTGAGTCCGTTTCCATCTCAAGGACAGGTTCGTCTGTGTCACAATTTGGAATCTGCATTTAAGTGATATTATATGATTTGCCTTTGACTTCCTTCATTTAGTATGATACTTTCTAGGTGCATCCATTTCGCTGCAAACAGCAGTTTCATTCTTTGTTATGACTGAGTAGTACTTCATGGTATATGTGTCCCATATCTTCTTTATTCATTTATTTGTTGATGGATGGTGTGAGTAGTGCTGCTATGGATATATCTTCTTGAATTAGAGTTTTGTTTGGATATATGCCCAGGAGTAGATTGCTTGATCATATGGTAATTCTATTTTCAGTTTTCTGAGGAAGCAATATAGAGTTTTCCATAGTGGCTGCACCAGCTTACATTCCCCCCAACAATGTAGAAAATATGAGAATGATTTTATACTTGGGATGACAGAGACATCCTTAAAGAAACCCCAAAACCATAAGAGGTAAAATGAGATATTCAAATACATAAAAATAAAACTTCAGGCTCCAAAAGATCAGGCAAACAAAGTCAAATGCCAAAAAAAGAAAAAGAAAAAAGAAAAAAGATAGAGAGAGCAAGAAACATTTGTAACCTCTAACACGTAACAGACATTTAAAAACACATAAAACAAATTTACACATAATAAAAATAGGCAAAGGATACCAACAAGCAATCTATCTACGCTGAAATGTAATGCTAATTAAAATATCAGAAAAAAACGTTAAATTTCATGCATGAGGAGAAAGAAAACCAAATGACAAAATGCAAATTTTCATCATATTGGCAAGTATTTTTCAAAGTGTCTCATCCAGGGATAGAAAGGGACATTCGGAGAAAAGGATGCAGACATATATTGTTCTTGTTAGTGTGGTTTCCTTATAATCTGGTAACTTCTATTACAATGAAAAATATATATTCTGGACTTCCCTGGCGGTCCAATGGTTAAGACTGTCTGCCAATGCAGGGGCTACAAATTTGATCGCTGGTCTGGGGACGATTCCACATCCTGTGGGGACACTACGCCTGCGAGCCAGCACCACTGAGCCTGTGCTCTAGAGCCCATTTGCTGCAACCACTGAAGCCTGTTTGCTCTAGAGCCCATGTTCTGCAACAAGAGAAGCCACTGCAATGAGACATCTGCGCACCACAGCTAGAGAGTAGCCCGTGCTCAGCCAACTAGAGAAAGCCCATGCCCAGGAATGAAGACCCAGGGCAGCCAAAAAATAAAAATAAATCAATTTTTTAAAATGTGCACGTGTGTGTATATTCACCATGACTTTGCAATTCCACTTCTGGATAGCTACTGTGCACAAAAAAGCGCAATCATATACATAAAATCAATTGCAGCAGTTAGAAAAAAACTTGAAAATCTGTCTACATGGCAATATTTTAACAAACTACTGAATCTCCACACTATACATAATAACGATTATATACATGGTTATTAAAAGAATGAGCTAGATAGACCTTTATCTGTTGCTTCAGAAGGAACATTACATGCAATTAAGTGAAAAAGCCAGTTGAAGACCTTAGTAAAACACAACAAAACAATAAAATAAAAAAACCTCTATGTAGGTTTGAGCATGGGAAAAAATGTGATAAGGAATACAGCAGAGCATAAGATTGGTTACATTTAGAGAAGGCAATCTGGAGAAGGCAATGGCAACCCACTCTAGTACTCTTGCCTGGAAAATCCCATGGACTGAGGAGTCTGGTAAGCTGCAGTCCATGGGGTTGCGAAGAGTTGGACATGACTGAGCGACTTCACTTTCACTTTTCACTTTCATACACTGGAGAAGGAAATGGCAACCCACCAGTGTTCTTGCCTGGAGAATCTCAGGGATGGGGGAGCCTGGTGGGCTGCCACCTATGGGGTAGCACAGAGTCGGACATGACTGAAGTGACTTAGCAGCAGCAGCAGCAGAGAGTGGGAATGAAAAAGGGAACAAGATACTATTTATGTTTATCTTCTTTTATTTAATCTTTCTTTTTTATACTGCTTCACTTGTTGCAACAAGCATAAGACTTCTTTAATTAAAGTGAAAGTGAAAGTCGCTCAGCCATGTCTGACTCTCTGCGACCCCATGGACTGTAGTCCATGGAATTTCTCCAGGCCAGAATACTGGAGTGGGTAGATATTCCCCTCTCCAGGGGATCTTCCCAATCCAGGGATAGAACCCAGGTCTCCCACACTGCAGGAAGATTCTTTATTGGCTGAGCCACAAGAGAAGCCTAACCCAAAAAACTATTTAGAAAGAAAAGAATACAAGCGCTAAAAAATTACTGTTTAAATACTACAAGGACAGATCCTGCTTAGGAAGCAATCCAATTTCTGGAAAACAGCATTCTCATTGAGAGAATAAATGTTTTCACCCTTTGAAAACTATTTTAGCACTCTAAAGGGGTTCAGTATCTTCTTCTGTTAGTTCCATATTGTTTCTGTCCTTTATTGTGCCCATCTTTGCATAAAATGTTCCCTTGGTATCTCTCATTTTCTTGAAGAGATCTCTAGTCTTTCCCATTCTATTGTTCTCCTCTATTTCTCTGTATTGATCCCTTAGGAAGGCTTTCTCATCTCTCCTTGCTATTCTTTGGAACTCTGCATTCAGATGAGTATCTCTTTCCTTTTCTCTTTTGCCTTTCACTTCTCTTCTTTTCTCAGCTATTTGTAATGCCTCCTCAGACAACCATTTTGCCTTTTTGCATTTCTTTTTTTGGGGGGATGTTCTTGATCACTGCCTCCTATACAATGTCGCAAACCTCCAACCGTAGCTCTTCAGGTAATCTGTCTATCAAATCTATCACTTGAATCTACTGGTCACTTCCACTGTATAATCATAAGGGATTTGATTTAGGTCATACCTGAATGGTCTAGTGGTTTTCCCTACTTTTTTCAATTTAAGTCAGAATTCTGCAATAAGGAGTTCATGATTGGAGCCACAGTCTTGTTCCCGGTCTTGTCTTTGCTGACTGACTAGAGCTTCTCCATCTTCGGCTGCAAAGAATATAACCAATCTGATTTCGGTATTGCCCATCTGGTGATGTCCATGTGTGAGTTGTTTCTTGTGTTGTTGGAAGAGGCTGTGTATCTGCTATGACCAGTGCGTTCTCTTGGCAAGACTCTGTTAGTCCTTGCCTTGCTTCATTTTGTACTCCAAAGCCAGACTTGCCTGCTACTCCTGCTATCTCTTGACTTCCTACTTTTGCATTCCAGTTCCTTGTGATGAAAAGGACACCTCTTTTGTGTGTTAGTTCTAGAAGGCCTTGTAGGTCTTCATAGAACCATTCAACTTCAGCTTCTTTAGCATTAGTGGTTGGGGCATAAACACTGATTACTGTAATATTGAAGGTTTGCCTTGGAAACGAACAGAGATATTCTGTTATTTTTGAGACTGCATCCAAGTACTGCACTTTGGACTCTTTTGTTGACTATGAGGGCTTCTCCTTTGCCCTGCTTCATTTAGTACTCCAAGGCCTAACTTGCCTGTTACTCCAGATATCTCTTAACTTCCAGTAGTCATGTATGGATGTGAGAACTGGACCACAAAGAAAGCTGAGTTGAAGAATTGATGCTTTTGAACTGCGGTGTTGGAGAAGACTCTTGAGAGTCCCTTGGACTGCAAGGAGATCCAAACAGTCAATCCTAAAGGAAATCAATACTGAATTTTCATTGGATATTCATTGGAAAGACTGATGCTGAAGCTGAAGCTCCAATACTTTGGCCACCTGATGTACAGAACTGACTCAGAAAAGACCCTGATGCTGGGAAATATCAAAGGCAGGAAGAGAAAGGGATGACAAATGATGACATGGTTGGATGGCATCACTGACTCGATGGGCGTGAGTTTGAGCAAGTGTTGGTAGTTGGTGATATACAGGGAAGCCTGGCTTGTTCCAGTTCATGGGGTCACAAACAGCTGGACATGACTGAGTTACTGAACTGACCTGGAATGTAATTTGGTGCAAACTCTTGGAAGGGCAATTTAATAATGCCTAAAAAATAAAAGTGTACCAACCTACTGACCCATCAATTCTAATGCCAAGACTTCAGATAAACTTGGAAAGGTACACAAAAGCAACCAATCAAATGTTAGGAAACAACATCAGTCAGCGAAGGACTGGTGAAATATATTCGCTATTGCTGTTGTTCAGTTGGTGAGTCTTGCCCAACTCTTTGTGACCCTATGGACTGTAGCATGCAAGGCTCCTCTGTCCTCCAAAATCCCTTTAAATTTGCTCACATTCATGTCCATGTCCATTAAGTCAGTGATTCCACCTACTCATCTCATCCTCTGCTGCCCCCTTCTCCTTTTGCCTTCAATCTTTCCCAGCATTGGGGTCTTTTTCATGAGTTGGCTCCTCACATCAGGTGGCCAAAATAATGGAGCTTCAGTTTCAACAGCAGTTCTTCCAATGAACATTTAGGATTGATTTCCTTTAGGACTGACTGGTTCGATTTCCGTGCAGTTCAATAGACTCTTAAATATATTTAGAGTATAATATAATAAATATATTATATATATCTATATGATGGGACTCCATGCAATTGCTAGAAAGGGTTGAAGGAAATCCACATGTGCTGGTACAATCTATACCATTATTCCAAACATGTGTGGAATAACCAATAAGAAAGACTACCCAGGAAAATAAAGCTCTGTAATTGTTTTTTAAAAAGACATATGCTGAAGTGAGCAGAATTTTTTTTCTTGATATACTCAGGAAACTTAACCAGGTAAGGTTTAACCACTGGGAAAATGAACTAGATGTTTGTAGAGTAGATTACTTGTTACTTTATACTTTTAAGGTGAATAATTTCTTTTAACTTGTATATTCATCTGTTACTAATTTCTATAAATACAATAGAGTAAGAACTGCAGTTTCATTTAAAACCACACTAAGGAAAAAAAAAAAAACACACTAAGAACCTAATTTTTACTCTTAGCTAAAGGCTCTAATTCTGACCTATTAAAAGAGCATATTTTAAGAATTAGTTTTCATAAAGGGCATGAAACACGTGACACCAGTAATAAATGCCTTACTTGAAAATAAATGCTGTATAATGTATTGATAATGAATTCTCCTGTATATATTTCTCTTCAAACTCTGCAGGACTCTTAATAAAGAATTGGTATCTTTAAGAAAAGCACTTCTCAGCTAGTTCTATAGTTTTAATGAATTTTCCAACAACTGGCCAACAATAGGGAACAACTTATGCTCAGTATAACCATAAAAATAAAATCCATGTACTTGCTCTTACAAATTCTATGTATCAACATACCTTCCAGAAAAAAAATTATGGAAGAGAACCCCACACAAACGTTTAAAATTTTAATTTTAATAACACATTTATTTTAAATTTTAAATGTTAGAATAAAATATACATAACATGAAATTAAGCACTTTAATAATGTTTAAGTGTACAGCTCATTGGCATTAAGGACATTCACACTGTGATGTAACCATACCACCATCTACCTCTGAACTTTATCATTTCTCCTTCCACCCAGCCTGTGGTGACTACTGTTTTATTTTCTGCCTCTATGAATTTAACTATTCTAGGGGCATCATATCGGAGAAGGCAGTGGCACCCCACTCCAGTACTCTTACCTGGAAAATCCCATGGATGGAGGAGCTTGGTAGGCTGCAGTCCATGGGGTTGCTAAGATTCAGACATGGCTGAGTGACTTCACTTTCACTTTTCACTTTCACGCATTGGAGAAGGAAATGGCAACCCACTCCAGTGTTCTTGCCTGGAGAATCCCAGGGACAGGGGAGCCTGGTGGGCTGCCGTCTATGGGGTTGCACAGTGTCTGCCATGACTGAAGCAACTTAGCAGCAGCAGGGGCATCATATAAGTGGACTCAAACAGTACTTCTCATTGGTGGCTGGCTTTCTCACTTAGCATGTCTTCAGGCCTCATCAATGCTGTAGCTTGTGTCCAAATTTCCTTCCTTTAAAGGCTGAACAATATTCCATTGTTCGCATATACTACATTTTGTCTATATATTCATCCATTAGAAAGAACTTGGGTTGCTTCTATATATTTTTTTTTTAAAGTAAAAATTTTGTATCAAATTTAAGCAAACATAAGATTTTGTTTATAAATACTGAAATTTGAACTTCATATAATTTTCTACTGTCATGAAACCTTCTGATTAAACCATTAGAAAAGTTAAAAAAAAAATGTTTAGCTTACAGGCTACAAAAAACAGGTGGGGGTCAGATTTGGACTGTGGGCCAGTCTTTGCTCACCCATGTACTAGAGTTAACCTATTCAGTTCAGTTCAGTTCAGTCGCTCAGTCGTGTCCAACTCTTTGTGACCCCATGAATCCCAGCACGCCAGGCCTCCCTGTCCATCACCATCTCCCGGAGTTCACTCAAACTCACATTCATCGAGTCAGTGATGCCATCCAGCCATCTCATCCTCTGTCGTCCCCTTTTCCTCCTGCCCCCAATATCTCCCAGCATCAGAGTCTTTTCCAATGAGTCAACTCTTTGCATGAGGTGGCCAAAGTACTGGAGTTTCAGCTTTAGCATCACTCCTTCCAAAGAACACCCAGGGCTGATCTCCTTTAGAATGGACTGGTTGGACCTCCTTGCAGTCCAAGGACTCTCAAGAGTCTTCTCTAACACCACAGTTCAAAAGCATCACTTCTTCAGCACTTGCCTTTCTTCACAGTCCAACTCTCGCATCCATACATGACCACTGGAAAAACCATAGCCTTGACTAGACGGACCTTTGTTGGCAAAGTAATGTCTCTGCTTTTCAATATGCTATCAAGGTTGCTCATAACTTTTCTTCCAAGGAGTAAGCGTCTTTTAATTTCATGGCTGCAGTCACCATCGGCAGTGATTTTGGAGCCCCCAAAAATAAAGTCTGACACCCTTTCCCCATCTATTTCCCATGAAGTGATGGGACCAGATGCCATGATCTTCATTTTCTGAATAAGAATCACTAAAAGTCTGTAGTTTGAAGCAGATTACAACAAATATGGAAGGACTGTAAGACTTGCACTCCAACGTGATCTGATTCTAGGCTCTGTCACTTACTAGCTAAATAATACTGAACAAGTCTTTTGAACACCTCTAAACCTCAGTTTAACTGTTTATAAAATGGGAATAACACTCACATTACAGAGGAACTGGTGTGGGTATGGAATAAGATCCTAAATGCTGTATAAACCATACAGTTGTTTTTTAGGGAACTCAGCACTCTAAAGTAACAAATATAAAATTTAAAAAGCAGCATGTTTTTCCTTATGGAGTTCACTTGCCAAAAATCAGGGGATCTATTTTCAATTCATAAGTGGAGGAAAAAAATGAAGCAATTTGACTAAGGAGAGATGCTTTGAATTCCATTTCTAATAAGCTCTTAGTATTATACAATGCTAATATACTATTCAGTTAAAAATTTACTTCTTTCACCTTCTGATCATATTCTGTCCTCAGTAGTTCTGCTTCATCATTTCGTGTTTTCTTAATCCTCATATAAAGAGGATCCAATTTTATATATCAAATCATAAGCAGTAGTAGCTGAAGCAGCACTCGTGACAAATGACTAAAAAAAGAGTGGTTGCTTCCTGTTAGTATCATATGCTCTATTTTCTATTTATTAAACTTCCAAGCAGGTAACTTCAGGAAATTTAAGGACACTCCAAAAATTAAAATGTATGATTTCCATAGTCAGTGTGACAATATCAAAATATGAATGTCAATGAACAATATGAAGATGGTGGATGAATGAGTTAGGCTGTTCTTTAATACTCAGATACTGATTTAACACATCCCCAAACCTTTATTCAATATTTCCCATCATCTTACTCTGTTCCTTAACTAGACCTATTGTGATCATTTCATGATATATACAAATAATGAATCATTATGTTGTACATCTGAAACTAATGCAGTGTTACACATCAATTTAGACACGATTTGAGCAAACTCCTGGAGGACAGAGAAGCCTTGCGTGCTACAGTCCATGGGGTCGCAAAGAATCAGACACGACTTAGCAACTGAACAACAACAAAAACAGTAACAAATGTATCAATTGCATCTCAATTAAAAAAAAAATTCTTTCTGGTAATTCCTTGGAGGTCCAGTGGTCAGGACTCAGCAGTTTCACTGCTGTGGCCCCTGGTTTGGGCCCTGGTCTGGGAAATGGGATCCCACAAGTCACACGGCATAGCCAAAAAAATTTTAAAATTCCTTGTGTCTATTATTCTGTGAAAATACTGAAAAATAGCTTTTTCCTTTTGTTTTTTGAAGATATTCTGGTCAGTATTTTCACACCAACAACTCATACCTCCAGTTAACAGACGTGAAAAAGATGGAGCTGAATTCTGAAACTCTTCTCTTCTAAAAGCAATAAGTTGCTATGGAAAGGATGTTACCTCTGAGCTGAATGCATGGAGCAGATAGGAAGCAGAGCATCCCACTCAGCCTGTGCACCTGTCCAGGGCCGAGGCTCAGGTAAGCAGAGGCTAGTCCACTGGTTTACGCCCACTTCAGAGGTACACCCGCCTCAGTACCTGGGACCATGCCTGCCTGCTTGTGTGTGTGATGAAGAATGAGAACACTGGTCCCTCTGGGAAGGAAGGATGACACAGTTTGCACAGAAGACCTTCTGAGTCCATCAGCAGAATGAATGAAAAGGTGTAAAAAGACCACCAAGTGGCAGGCTATGGCTCTCTCCCAGTCTCCTCGAAACTAAACCTAAATGATCACTTTAAATACACACCTGTGACACTTACCTTTTAAAATAAACTAATGTATTTGTACTTAAAGCATTTTAACAGTATTGTGTAATGAAAGTCAAGACTATCAAATGGCAGGTAAGAAGACATAATTTGGCAAAGACCAGCATTTTCTCATAGCACACAGTAAGCTGGTTTAAACAGCACAGAGTTTTAGAAGAGCACATACTTAGCTGGATTTAACAATGACATGTTCACTGTAAAGGCTGCTGGGCCGATGACTCTAACCTGGCTGCCTTAGAATGAACGGCTTGGAAGGTTTCTGACTCTCCACCCCATTTCATTCATATGAATACAATTTTTTGTGGTTGAATACATTAAACTTTAACCATCCTCTTATATATCGTCATTTGTTTTTAATAAGCATCTAGCAAAGATTCACTTAAGGGATTATGATACTAGTATTACTAGCTATTATTTATTAGGTGCTTAGTATGAGCCAGATGGGTTTCCCTGGTAGCTCAGTGGTAAAAAATCTGCCTGCAATGCAGGAGAGCTGGGTTTGTTCCCTGGGTCAAGAAGATCCCCTGGAGAAGGGCATGGCAACCCACTCCAGTACTCTTGCCTATAGAGTACTCCTATAGACTAGGAGCCTGGTGGGCTACAGTTCACAGGGTCACACCGAGCTGGACACGACTGAAGCGACTGAGCAGCAGCACGTGCCAGATACTGTACTAACGCTTTCTATGCACATCAGACCTGGGGAGTACAACCAACAACAAATGAATGACTTCTACATGCTAGGCATCTCTGGTTTTTACAGCGCTTCATGATTTAACGTATTGTTACTCTCATTTTTGAGATGTCTAAGGTCACACACCTGGTGGATGGCAGAGCAGGCAGATGGAGCTAAGTGGTGTGACTCCAGAGTTGGTTCTATCATTGCCTTTCAGCTTCACACAGTGACCTACAGAGTGGAGCAATGAAATTGATTTCTAGGTGATGTGAGGGAGATGCTGCTGCTAAGTCACTTCAGTTGTGTCGACTCTGTACGACCCCATAGATGGCAGCCCACCAGGCTCCCCTGTCCCTGGGATTCTCCAGGCAAGAACACTGGAGTGGGTTGCCATTTCCTTCTCCAATGCATGAAAGTGAAAAGTGAAAGTGAACTCGTCCAGTCCTGTCCAACCCTCAGCGACCCCATGGACTGCAGCCTTCCAGGCTCCTCCATCCATGGGATTCTCCAGGCAAGAGTACTGGAGTGGGGTGCCATTGCCTTCTACAGAAGTTAAGGGAGGTGATACCTCTTAAAAACAATACAAGCCTAAGGAATCCATCAAAGGTCTCTCTGCCTGGCTTATTATTTCACTCTGATGTGGCCATCTCCTTCAACTTAGTAACTGTGACTCATCAGTCCTTCTTGGGCATTAACTAAATAAGATGGCACTGTTAGGTAGCACCGTGATGGTCTCAAGTTCCAGGGCAGCAGCTGTGGATGGAGAGAATCTAGTTTGCAGCTTTTAGAAATGGTCTTCTCCACTGTTTCCCATCTGATAAACAGGGCCTTCTGTGATGGCCAGCTCACTTTACAGACAGAGAACAACGCCTTTAGTGGATCTTAAAACTCTTGGGATCACAAATAAGGACTCAAAAGTGCAAGGAGGAAAATAAGTGCTATATTGCCTCATTTATCTGTCTGGATTTCTCCATTCTGAATTTTCTACATGGACTTCTGTTTTTAAGCTCATTATTGTCAATATATCTGATTGAGAAAGAAGCTAAACAAGTCCCAGGTGAGACTGCACCATAGCAACAGGCCTACCATGAATGCTCTGGAGAGCAGAATTTCACACAAGTATTTGATTGCCTATTCACACTCTTGATTATAGCACACCGAGCTGTTAAACTAAACTGTATGCCATTAGTGTACTGAAGAACTTTAAAAAATAAACCACCCTATGTGAAGATATTTTTCACACTACGTTCACATTGAGATGTGTTTAATTGCATGTAGCCCATTTCCCTTTTATTTAGAAAACAAGAGAGACATTTTTAAACTATTTCAGAACTTGCCAATGTTACAGTGTAGTAATGTGATAAATTGGGCATTACTACCTTTTATCACAGGTAAATATTGAATCCTTATTCTGGTTCATAAATATTTGCTTAATTCTCCATTGTGATTGTGACAGAATATAAATGGACTGCCCTCAGAATTTGATCAGGAGTATTAAAGTACTGTACCTTGAGTTAAATAAACAATAACCACAATAACTATAGGGGGGAAAAAACCCTGAGGTTAAAACTACCTCAGGCTCATAGTAGATTACTCTTGAGAGCATGCTAGGTCCCTGCAATCATTTCGGCTCTTTGCAACCCTGTGGACTATAGCAGGCCAGGCTCCTCTGTCCGTGGGATTCTCCAGGCAAGAGGCCTGGAGTGTGTTGCCAGGCCCTCCTCCAGGGGATTTTCCTGACCTAGGGGTGGAACCTGTGTTCTCTCATGGCTCCTGCACTAGCGCCACCTGGGAAGCCGTTTATACTTAGACTTGGTCTATTGCTCAGTTGGGATAGCATATTAATAATCAAAAAAAGGTGACTGAGAGAAAAAAAAGTAGTTTATGTCTGTGAATTATCACAAAATGGCAGCCGTCTTACAGATTATGTCATGGCCAAAAGTAAAGCCAGGTGAGAACACAGATGGCATGAGCAATATCCACCACAGCCATCAGAAAGTCAACTCAAAGCAAATTCAAATTATTACCATCCATTTTCATGTCCAAATACACTTAACCACCTCTTCCCACATTTGCCTATAAAAGGTACTGGAGACAGAGTAAAACATTTCACAGATATTCAAAACAAAGGACAGAGGAATGTTCATGAAGAGTTATTTTTACACTACCAATTCTGTTACTTACGCTACTAGAAACACCCAGTGGTGTGGCTCTAATCCAAACTATTTACATTTGGCTCTGTAATGCACGGTATGATGTTTCTGTAGCAGATCTGCCTTTCTAACTACATTGTGCTCTACTATTTAAATCAGTTTACAGGCCCTAATATCTACTTGCTGTAACGGAAAGGTGGTGTCCCAGAAGCTTGCTGGCCAGGAGGACAGATGGCTCACGATTACAAATACACCAACAGACCCCAGAGGAGAAAGGGCTGACTGAACATACTCGAACCCTAATTACTTTGTAAGCACTCAAAGTACTGCAGACTGTCCAGTTACACCCGTGGTACTCCCTCCAGAGCACACTTCCCCAACAGTGAATCTTCTAAACCTAATGTCTTTGGTGATCTGGATGGGCTGTACATTTTCCCAATTGCCAAGCTGTGGTTTCTTTTCACTTGAGAGTTCTTCCCTCAAGTTCTGTCTTTCCTCTTGCATTTTACTCTAAGCAACAGGAGGAAACCAGGCTGTACCTTCAACACTTGGCTTAGAAATCTATCAGCTAAATACCAAGTCCACTGCTTACATGTGCTCCACACAACTGAAGGAGACAATTCAGCCAAGTGTTCTCCTGCTATGTAACAAGGATCAATTTTCCTCTAGTTTCCAGTTATGTATTCTTCATCCTCTGAGCTCTCACCAGTAGCACCTTTAACGTCTATATTTCTACCAACATTTAGCTTAAGGCAATCTAGGCTTCTTTTTTATCACTGCTTCGAAATTCTTCCAGCTTTTACCTGTTACCCAGTTCCAAAGCCACTTCCACATTTTAGGTATTTGTTACATCAGCACCTTACCTCCTGGTATCAAAACTTGTATTAGTGTCCTCTGCCTGCTGTAATAGAAAGGCATACCCTCATAGTTACAGAGTTAGAAGTTTGAGGTTAGTTTCACTTGACTAAAATCAAGGCTGTAAGCTGGGATATATTCCTCCTGCAGGTTGAAGGGAAGGATGTGGCCCTTGCCTCTTACAGCTCCAATGGTTGCTAGCATACATAGGCTCGTGGCCACATCACTGCTGTTTCTGTCTCCACCTTCACCCTGCTCTCTCTTCTGAACGTGCGTCAAATCTCCAACTGCCTCTTTCTTCTGTGGACACTCGTGAAGGCGCTCAGAGTTGGTCTGGGTAATCTCCCACACTCGAGGACCTGAATTTCACTACATCCATAAAGATCTCTTTCAACTAAAGTAACATTTACAAAATCCAGTTATTAGGACCTCATATCTTTGGCGAGAAGAGCATTATTCTGCCCGGTACAATCACAATATAAAAGAACAGCATATTAATTTTCTACAAGTCTGTTACATCTATTAAGGAAAAAAAGCACTGAAACTGAATTTGGCTCTTTATAAAGTGACCATTTGTTACTTAAAATTGCAATAAAAGGCCACAAAATTACTTTTCTAAAGCTATTATGCTAATATGAAATGCTTATTCTGATTTTTCCACTTACAGATAAGTGTAATTAACTTTGCAAACATAACTTTAAAATGAGGTTGATAGTACAGCTAAGTAGCATAAGCACTCGTAAATTAGCAAATATAAATAGTTGCAAAGACTAAAAAAAGTTTCCATGTCAAGTCAAAAGATTTTAGGAAGAGATATGCCTATATTTTAGGAAACTACTCTTTAGGAAAATACTTTTTTACCTTAGGAGTTAGGGTAAATAAGTGGCTGACATCTCTCTTTTAAAACTACAGTTATATCCAGTTTATACTTGTACTCTGGGATAAAGAAGGGCCAAGGGTGATCAAATACCAGATGGAAGAATCCTGGCTGAGATGGTTTTGAGAGAGCAGCAGGCAAGCTAAGTCCTTGCCAATTTGATCAATTATCCTGGAAGTGGCTTTACAGCCAAGAAACTAGCTCGCCCACTTGCATTTCTGCTACTGTAAAGGGAAGTAGAGAAGCACGGGTACTGCAGAACAATTAACGCGTTTCCTCTAACCTAGAGGCAAACAGCTTGGAGTTTTCTGGAGCTGTAGTGGCCAAATAAAAACTGTGTCCTTGTTAATAGCTTTAATTGCTTTGGTAAAGTTAACCCAAAGACCACAGGCCCGGTGGGAATTTTAACACTAAGAAAGGAAATTGTTCTTTTCCATTTAAGCCTAGCAGGGAAACCAGAGTTACATTAGAGAATGGTCATTAATACTTAATAGTGAAAAGAATAATGAGACCTAAGTAACTGTATTTGCAAAATGTTATTCTTAAAAAAAAAGTAAGGATAAATAAAAATGTTATCTAAAAAAAAAAAGGGTTCAAGAGGGAGGGAACATATGTATACCTATGGCTGATTCATGCTGATGCATGGCAGAAACCAACACAGTATTATAACGCAATTATCTTCCAATTAAAAACTATTTAAAAAAGGGTTCACGCAGTCACTTTGCATATATAGTTGTATTTTTTATTTAAAAAAGGCATAAATAAGCAGCAAAGCAACCTAATCTGTTTTCTCTGTTATTCACATATTTAAAAGACCTGGCTGCCTAGACTGTGAATTCCCTGTAGGGCATCCCATTCATTTTCCATAAGTTTTTCTAAGTTTTCTCTTAAAGTACTAATTTTGCAAGCCTAAACTAACAAAGTAGCAATAAATGTTGAATATGTAAAACATAATGATCACTCCTTCATAAACTTAAAAATCCACAGCTATAGAATTTTAGCAACGAGAATGGCTGTGAACACTGTTTTTCACTAGAATGCAGAATGTCAGGGATTATCCTTTGAAACTGAGAAGCAGGAAGATGCCACTGGAAAGGTCTTCTTCTGAAGAGGTACTAAGCGGCCACCCTTGCACACAGTACAGCTCTGGAGATCACCCACCAGGGAGTCTCGGCCTTGAGGGCAAAGTGCTTGCTGTGTCCCATGCTGTTTGTCCAGAGACTCACAGGCACCTTCTGAAAACCCTGTTAGAGAACATTTTCCAGGATGATGGAACTGTGTTGAAACCTTGACTGTATTCATGTGTCAAAATTCACAGGACTACTCACTAAAAGGGTATATTTTATTGTATATAAACTATGCCTTAATAAACTTGCCTTCAGAAAATTAACACACATCGTCATAGTTTCTTTTTATTCGGTTATATTTTCACCCACAAGTGCCTTTCTTATAATTCTGGCAATAACGCTATAAGGTTCACTCACTAATCCACCTTGATGTACAGTACAAATAGATTTCTGTTTCAGGCAACACTTTCCACATTAAGAGACTGTACAATTTAACTTTTCAATGTCAACAAAATAAAATTTTTTTTCCCTGAGAGATCTATAAATGTAACTTTGTTTGGAGTGGAGCCATAGAAAGAGTCTCGGAAGAGCGTGTGCCTGACCCTTCTGGTGTTTTCTCGTCTAAGATACTGGGATAACACCATTACCATTAGCCACATTCTGAGGGAGAATGCTATTTACATCAGGTTAAATCATTTTAGAACCCTTTTTAAAACCACAACCATATGTATTAGGCATAACTATAAATATTTTATACAACATAGATGTTTTTATTTCCTATCAGTCCATAGAGTTTTTAAAGTAATCACTGAAAGAAAATAATATTTATCAAAGTAAGCTACTGTATCTTCAATAAAAGTACTGACAACCCATGGGAGGGAGTCTTCACTCTTGCAGAACAGTGAGCGTACAAATGGTGACTGCAGAATGACACTGAGACCAGACCACTGAAAGCTCTGATATTAAGTTTATCAAGGAAACGGATCAAGTGGGAACCAATATATCTCAGGAGACATTTAGGTCATATAGCAATACACAGGTAGAGGCCAATTAGCCCTAACAAATCCTAGGTAGGTCTATATGAATATCTTTGGAGGGTCTGTGTTCTAAGAACCCCATCTAAGAGCCAAAAAAATCATACTGTTCAAAACTTCAAAACAGATATTTGTACAGAGGCAAATGGCTAGGCAAATGACCTTGCTAAGTAAGATCAAAGGTATCTATCTATATGTTGTCAAGGTGCAGAAATACACCAGTCACAAAGTGCTGATGTATTACGGTATATAGCATAGTCTGAAAGGCAACCAAAGCTTTTGCTCCATCTTGAAAATCATGGTCCAGAGATACTGGTTAGGATATTTTATGCACAGGAGGGACCGCTACAGGGAAGGAA
Source organism: Oryx dammah (assembly GCF_014754425.2). Classification (NCBI taxonomy): domain Eukaryota; kingdom Metazoa; phylum Chordata; class Mammalia; order Artiodactyla; family Bovidae; genus Oryx; species Oryx dammah. The sequence goes on along the minus strand of NW_024070211.1, from coordinate 98,161,394 downwards.
ATTATACCTAAAATTTAGCTTACTCAAATTCATCTATGCACACTAAAAAGAGTGGGGAGGAGAAAGTGGGAAAAGGCACATAACATTGACTTGTTCCATTACTGTTAATTTTAACTTAGAGCACTTTATTTAGGTGGTGTGTATCATGTTTTTCCACTGTAAAATCACTTGTTTTCCTTTTGTAACTAATAATATCCTACAGGGAGATACTTTGAGACTATGTAAATAGATTATATAAATATCATGTTTCTCATCATCCTTATTCACTAGTTTTAGCAGCCATTGGTGGCTGCTACAAACAATTATTACTGTCAGTTCAGTTCAGTCACTCAGTTGTGCCTGACTCTTTACAACTCCATGGACTGCAGCATGCCAGACTTCCTTGTCCTTCACCAACTCCCAGAGCTTGCTCAAACTCATGTCCATCAAGTCGGTGATGCCATCCAACCATCTATGGTGGTTGCCAAAGGTGGGTTTTTTTCTCTCCTAATTCTATTTCAGGATTAATTTTGCACAAGTGTAATGGGCTCATGAAAAATAATGGATGATTCTGAGAAAGGAATCTACTCACTACACCCCAAGAATTCCTGATCTTTTTTCCTCAACTATTAATATTTGAAAGGAAGGCTGACCCAACCCCATAAAACCCTCTAACCAGGCGGAAGCAGTCCCATCTGCCAAAATACCACGGCTGGTGTGTAACGATTAAGTACCAACTAATTGCAAACATTTCAGAGGTGGGGGTCAATTTTCTTCTCTCTTCAAGACACATCTATGTCCAGTGATAAGAATACAATGTAAGTAATACAACGATGCATCCCCTGAATTAACAGCATGTCTTGATCCAAACAAGCCGACAAGATCAAATGCTTCCTGATAAAGCAAAGAGGAGCCAATGAGTTAACAGGGTTAAGAGAAACAGGGATGGGGAGTGGAGTTCAGGATGGAGGGGACACATGTATACATACGGCTGATTCATACTGATGTATGAAAAAACCATCACGATACTATAAAGTATGATCCTCCAATTAACATAAATTGGAGTAATTATCTTCCAATTAACATATATATATTTTTTTTATAAAAAAAAGGGAGCAGGGATGAAATATGGATGAACTTCAGAGGGCAGACTGCGCCTAACTACTTGTAGGCCCAGCTATTCCCAGAGTGCTGAATAAGCAAAGAATGGGGGAAGAAGTCAAAATCAAGGATGGGGTTAGGGGAGGGGTACAGATTCAACCCAATCATTCATCCCTTATAGGGATGAAGCCTCAAGGCCACTAAGAACTTTCTCCCAAACTCTGAAATATACTGCAATAAAACTTTAAGGGACTGAAGCAGAACACACTGACTCAAGTTTATTTTTCAGACATGAAATAAAACATGATACTCCTCTGTAAAAATACCCTCTGGTAATGCTGGAAACGTAACATTACGGAGTTGTATAACCTAAAGCAATTTCTTCAGTGTTAACATAGAGAAGCCAGATACAAATATTAAATTTTTTTCCACAGGGTTAAAGTTTTACTTATCCATCCAATTCTGTTTCTTCATAAGCAAACATGAATATAACTGTTTCAATCTTAAAATACTCCAGAAGTATAAGATGTTATTCCCATAATCCTGGTTCTCAAACAGATGAGTCAGGCTTGATTTTATTAAAACTACCAACACAGGCTCCTTATGTTATTTCAATAAAATCGTTTACCTATAAAGTACTCCTCAGACAGTTAATCGTCTGAATCCCTGTCTGCCATCCCAAAGGCTTTATCTGTAATTCCAGTCATGGCAGATTACATTGCACACATTCTTCTCCAGCAGAAAAATAAATGTTAGGATGAACAAATCTAAAACAAAAATTTTACATACAGCAGCTTCACCCAGCCTCAGCACAGATCTGAATTCTGGCCTTTGAGCCTCGCTGGCCGAACTCCAGGGAACTTCATTCTTCTACTCCCAGCCTATTAGGTCACCTTGTTTCTATATTTTACTCAAGGTACTTGCTTAAAAATATTTGCACCGAGTACCGAGCTAAATGAAGTAGATTTAAAAAACCACAAAACTGTTACCAAAGAGCATGTGCTCTGCTGAAGCTCACGATCCAATTTAAGACAAGTCACATTTGGGTTTTTTAAAACATAATATTTTTTAAAGTCACCTTTGAGGTATAACTTTCATATAATAAAACCCATTTCAAAGATGCAGAGTTTGATGGGTTTCACTGAACATACACAACAATGAACTATAACTCCAATCAGATTTAGGGTATCTCGCTCTCCAAAAATTACCTTAACTCCTTCTCATATGCCCGTCCCCCTACCCCTTGGCAGCCATGGGTTTGCTTTCTGCTGTTGTAGGTGAATTTTGCCTGTTCTAAAATTTTACATAAACGAAATAATGTAATATGAACTCTTCTGTGTTTGATTTCTTAAATTAGCATGTTTTTCAGATTTATCCATATTGTTGTATCAGTGGTTTCTTTTTTCTTATTTAGTAATATGTATAAAACAGAATTTGTTTATTCACCTGCATACAGACAGACAATAAGCTGCTTCTAATCTGGGGGTACTGTAAACATCCACAAATGGTGCTATAAACATTCATATGTAAGTTTTTGTGCGGACGTTTTTATTTCATTCATTCCTGGGTTGTACTCAAGAGTGTTGGATCAGGAGTTAAGTGTATGATTTTAGAATTGCCAAAATGTTTTCTAACATGGTTTTATCTATCTTACAGTCAAATAGGCAAAAAAAATGTAAAAAAATCTTAAGTCACAGTCACAGGTCATATGAAAGTAGGAGATAGCCCAAATTTGGCTGTACTTTGCTGACTCCTGCTCTAAACTTTTCTATATGTAAAATCATGTCTTCTCTGTAAAAACATAATTTTAATTTTCCTTTTCAATTTTTGTGCTTCTTCTTGCTCTAATTTTCCTTTCCAATTTTTGTGCTTCTTCTTGCCTTACTGTACTGGTTAAAATCTTAGAATATATTTAGTTTTTAATCATGAAATGTAACACTAGCTTTAAGTTTTTCATAAATGCCCTTTATCTGAGCCTGATGAGAGACTTCATCATGAATGGGCACTGAAATTTTATCAAATGCTTTTTCTTTTTCCACTGAGATAATGATGTGAGTTTTCTCTCTCTCTCTTTTTTTTATTAATCTGGTGAATTACACTGCAAAGTTTTCAAATGCTAAGCCAACCCTGCATTCTTGGGATAAACCATACTTGGTCATGATGATCTAAATTTTTACATATTGTTGAGATGGTCTCTGTAATGTTTTATAAAAGATTTTTATATTTATATACATGAGGGATAATAGTTTATAGTTTTTTTATCATGTAATGTCTCTGCTGGTTTTGGCATAAATGTAATATTATGTATACTATCAAACAATGAGATTACTACAGCTTATTCTTTCCTCTATTAGTCTACCTTTCCTCTTAAAAATGTGTAGATTACAAATTTGCATTTCACAATGCAAAATTAATTCTTGAAACTTGATAAAATTCTTGAAACATACTTGCCATAGATAAGTTACCAGTCTGATTTAACACTTACATTAAAACTGAGTTCAAAGTTCAAACCAGACTGGTCAGACTCCAAATGCCACTCTCTGAACAGCTGCCATACTATCCCTGGCCACCTAATCAGTAGGGAAGCTGAAATGCTGTGAAGTCAAGTCTTTTCTAAAATCACCCAGTGTTCAGCAACAGAACGGACATTAAATAAAAAAAAAAGTCTGACTTACTCTAGCCTTGTGCTGTGTGATTACAACTCATCTCTTACCTTTTACCACCTGAACTTTGGTACTTCAGCCATTCACGTATACAGGCCCAGCTTACTTTTCTCTCAGTCCATAAATCATACCCAACTGCTTTTTATTCATAATCTGGGCCTCAATGCTTCCCCTTGTTGTTTCTTTGTGGAGGTTGTTTTAATCTTCTATTCACCAAGCTGAGCTGCTTGAGAGGGAGTCTTTTTCTCAAAAGTGAAATTAGGTTGAATTTGACACCTAACTGGGCTAATTACTGCTTACAATTTTTGGCTCATGCCCTATGCTTTTACTATCTCAACAAAAATATCACTTTTGTTTCTTGTTTACCGAGGTCAACTGAACTCCCAAGTATCTTGTGACTACTTAGAAAAGCAACATTCCAAAAAAGCATCAAGTTTTAAATATACAATGCTTTTTGTTTATAGCACCTAACCACCTTTACCTAAGCATTTTCTGTTTGCAGGTTTCAGTTCAGTTCAGTTCAGTCACTCAGTCACGTCCAACTCTTTGCAACCCCATGAATCACAGCATGCCAGGCCTCCCTGTCCATCATCAACTCCCAGAGTTTACTCAAACTCATGTCCATTGAGTCAGTGATGCCATCCAGACATCTCATCCTCTGTCGTCCCCTTCTCCTCCTGCCCCCAATCCCTCCCAGCATCAGGGTCTTTTCCAATGAGTCAACTCTTCGCATGAGGTGGCCAAAGTATTGGAGTTTCAGCTTCAGCATCAGTCCTTCCAATGAACGCCCGGGACTGATCTCCTTTAGGATGGACTGGTTGGATCTCCTTGCAGTCCAAGGGACTCTCAAGAGTCTTCTCCAGCACCACAGTTAAAAAGCATCAATTCTTCGGTGCTCAGCTTTCTTCACAGAACAACTCTCACAGCCATACATGACCACTGGAAAAACCATGGCCTTGACTAGACGGACCTTTATTGGCAAAGTAATGTCTCCGCTTTTCAATATGCTGTCTAGGTTTAGAGTGCAACAATAATGCAGTAATAGAGATGGTTTTCACAATCTTTCAAGGAAAGTGAAGCAAAAATCTGAAGAAAAATTATGTCTGAACAACAACAACAACAAAAACTCCAAATTATATGAAAAAGTATATTGGGGAAAGAACTTTACTAAATTCTTTGGTTAAAGGAATCTAAAAAGCAAGGCATTTGAAATCTTTTACTTATTCATTATATTTAATGTTATTTTAAGTATGTCACACAAAATTCTCTACCTACAAAAAATTCAATTCAAATAAGTCCCAGAATAGTGTTACAAATTCAGGAAACATTTAAAAAATAATCTGACAGCCTAATGCAGAGTTTGATAGGTAGAATCCAAATGTCAAGGTATAAATGACTGAATATATAAATGACTGAAGAGATACCAATTAATCTGAACTTACAATTCATTTATTTTCAAGATTAAACCCAGCAAGTATAATATAATCCAGTATCTCCCTCAACCATAAATATGCTTCTAATTTTGAAGTGTCTTCAAAGGCATTGCATATAAACCTTTTTTGATTGATCATGAGAGAAACTATATGTAGGAGAAACTGGGTCCTGGGAATTACATGAAAAAAGCAATCATAATTTTTGGCACAACTGATTGCCAAGTGTACAGAACTTACGTTCAAAGAAGTTTTATAAACATTAAACTGATTAGATCATATTATACAATGCACTTATGAAATTTTATCACAAGTTTACAAATAAGAAAAACTATGGTACCAGGTTAGAAACAAGCATGTCACTAGGTGGTAAATATGCAGGTATATTACACACACACACATATTTTTATATATTACATATATTTATATATATTACATATATTTGTCTATGGGGTCACACAGAGTCAGACACGACTGAAGTGACTTAGCAGCAGCAGTAGCATAATTATATATATTTATATATATAAATGAATAGCTATAATTTTTCATGAACATGGTGAATAACTACTGGAAGCAAGTTTAAATACGTGTGAAGATTATGAATTGAATGTAGGTATTATTAGAAAAATCCTAACTTCTACAACTGCTTAAATTCCATTATAGTGCTTTGTTACTATAAAAATCATTACGTTCATGAGATTTTATTAATGCTTTGCGATGTATAAAAAGGGCACTTGCCCTCCAGCAGTTTACAACTTAGAAGAACAGACTTACCCATATCTCAAAAGTTTAAGCCTCTTTTTTCACTTCCCTTTCTTTGAACAAACAACGAGAGACAGTGCTTCTGGTGGGGTTAGAGGAGGAGCAATAAAGGAAAAAACTGAGGCTGCAGGAAGAGGAAACAGCTGGTAAAGTGAGAGTATACAGAGAAATAGAGGAGGCCCAGGCGTCTGGTGAGGAAGCTGGGCCCGCCAAAAGGGAAGCAAAGAAAGACTTCCTCCTGAGATAACCAAGCTAATGAGAATGAAAGCTCAACTTTCCAGTGCCCAGTAGCTCCCAACTAAATATGGAATTTAGGCTTGCTCTCTGCCGTGCTCAGGACTCAAGACTACATGTTCTGGGTCTCTGGGTGCCCAATGACATGGGCATGTGGAGAGAATGGAATCAGATCCTGGTCCTGTGACTGAGAGGCCTTTGAGGGTAAAAGGAGGAGTAAGTGAGTGAGTGAGTGAGTGAGTGTGTGTGTGTGTGTGTGTGTGTGTATGGAGGGTGGGAGAGTGGTGGTTCATTCATTGAGCTCCAGCTTCCTTAAATGTCATTCCACGGTTACTACTCCCCATTTGCACCTGCACGTAAAGAGGGGTCTCTCATGACATAGTTCTGTGCTCTCCTAAAGTCTGGACAGATGAAGCATGTGAACTTATCCAACAGCCAGTTATATATGGTAACAGTTATGTGTAGACAGAGTTGGATGGATGACTGAATGAGAATAGAGGACCTTCTGGCTTCTGGTGGCATGTTCCATTTAGACCACATTCAATACTCAGTGTCATCAAACAAAACAAGTTCATTACTATTGCTCACAAACAGCAACTTAACCCATTTACACCTCGTTTCCCATGCATTTAAAATAATTTGCATTTAAAATATTGAAGATAATCTGCACAGTTCCTAGATCACAGAGCTATTGGGGGGAACTTATTTAGTATACACACTGTCATCACTTGCACAGTGCCTGGCCCAAGTGCACAGCAAACACTAATTATCATCCTATTAACAAAATTCTACTTACCTCTCTGATAAGGATATCTAGGATGGCTAGAACTGGTCTAGTCCCTCAGTGCTCTTCTTCCTAGTTACAACCTTTTCATGCATTACTTTCTAAATCTGGCTACATGGATTCTTTATACTACTTAATAATTTTTCATTTCTCTGTCATCTTTGAGTAAAGAGTTGCTTCACAGGATTAAAATTTCTGGATATCCAAAGCTAATCCTCCAAAAGGCAATTTATTTTCTGATTTCAAACACCCCTAAGATGTTACGCTTTCTTCTGCTTTGTTAAATAGAATATATGGAACACACATACTTTTCTTAATAATTAATCATAATCTTACTAATGAAACTTGCACAACCACAACCATATGGTGGCATCACTAATGCCTGGGACCTGCCTTTTGAGTTGTTCTGTATCCTTCTGTGATACAGGAATGTCACTTGGTGCTGTCACAGTCCCTCTTCTAATTCTGATGTCCATTCTCCTTTCTTTTTCCTTCCCTCTATTCCCTCTGCTCACCTCCCACCTTCTCAACTCCTTGGCTAAATTTGCACACCCAAAACATAATCTACTGAAATACAAAGATAATCAAATTATATGCTGCAGACTAGATGGAATAAGGTTGAGAGTGAGGGCCCTGTAAGGACATTTTCATGGCAATTTTTAGAATGTTTCAAAGGGTTGAAGTTGTCAGTGGCCTGGCTTCCAAACAAATGCATGTGTGAACATGCACATGGGAGTGCATACACTTGTGTGTGAGCATGTGCTATATGTAAATACATTGGTTATTTAGGGGATAACTCCTGGTGGCTCAGATGGTAAAGAATCTGCCTGTAAAGCAGGAGACCCAGGTTTGATCCCTGGGTCGGGAAAATTCTCTGGAGGAGGAAATGGCACCCCACTCCAGTATTCTTGCCTGGAGAATTTCATGGACCAAGAAGCCTGGCGTGCTATCGTCCATGAGGCCACAAATAGTGGGACATGACTGAGTGAGTGACACACACACATACATACACACACACACACAGGAGATAGTTACTGTAGTCAAAACACTTTAAGTGTATTATTTTGCAATACTTTAAACTAAGCCTACAGACTAAAACGGAGAATTTTTTTTTTTTTTACTTTAAAAAGTTAAATATGATTTAGTCAACAAATATTGGAGTACAGTCATATGCTGAGTATTGTTCTAGGTACTGGGAATAAAAAGTTGAAAAAGGATAGATAACTTTCCTACTCTTAGGGATTAAAAAGTTTGAATTAGAAAATGTCTTTCATTTTCCTAAAAGAGTAATGTTTTGTTGAGATTATATTGTGAAATTTACTCATTTCTAGTTATAAACTGTAGAGGAAAAATTTTCAGTATTATATGGGGAAAAAACTAACAGATGTAACTCTGGAGAGAGACCTAATAACATTATGAAAATATATTTAAAGTTAAGACCCTAGGGTAGTATAATTTTTCCAAATGCAGGAACAGAGAAGTAAAGAAATAGAAATGAAACATTAAGATATCATAGCATATTTAGTAATTTCCATTACTATGTTATAAAATGGCAAGAGCATGAAGAGTTTGTTGATATTTTTTTAAAAAATTTAAGTAATATTAACAGGACTTCAAAAATCTGTATATTTAGGCTTAAAGGGGAAACAAAAGAGCATTTAAAAACAGAAACTTATTGAGAACACAAGGAAATTAAACTCAACAACAAAACAATCCAATTGAAAAATGGGCAAAGATGTAAATAGACATTTTTTCAAAGAATACATACAGATGGCCAACAGGCACATGAAAAGATGCTCAAATCGCTAATTATTAGAGAAATGTAAATCAAAATCACAATGAGGTATCACCATGAGGCCATCATTTTAAAAAATCTACAAATAAATGTTGGAGAGGGTGTGAAGAGAACCCTCATACATCTGCTGATGGGAACGGAAATGGTGCAGACAATATGGAAAACAGTATGAAGTGAAATGAAAGTCACTTAGTCATGTCCAACTCTCTGTGACCGCATGGACTATACAAGCCATGAATTTTCTACAATTCTCCATAATACAGAATTCTCCAGGCCAGAATACTGCAGTGAGTAGCCTTTCCCTTTTCCAGGGGATCTTCCCAATGCAGGGATTGAACCCAGGTCTCCTGCATTGCAGGCAGATTCTTTACCAGTTGAACCACAGGGGAAGCCTGGAAAACAGTATGGAGGTTCCTTAGAAGACTAGAGTCATGTGAGTCATCAATCTCACTCCTGGGTGTATATCCAGAGAAAACTGTAATTCAAAAAGATACTAGCACCTTTGTAAATAGCAGCACTATTCACAACAGCCAAGACACAGAAACAATCTAAATGTCCATTGACAGATGAATAGATAAAGATGTGGTAAATATACACAATGGAATACTACTCAGCCATAAAAAAGAGTGAAATAATGCCATTTATAGCAACGTGGATTGACCCAGAGATTATCATACTAAGTGAAGTCAGAAAGAGAAAGAAATATCATATGATAACCACTTATATGTAGAATCCAAAACAACAGCAAAAAAAAGAACTTATTTACAAAACAGAAACAGACTCACAGATATAAGAGAGTTGTGGTTGGCAAGGGTGAGGGTTGAGGGGGAGGGATGGGTTGGGAGTTTGGGATTAGCAGATGCAAACTAGTATATACAGCACACGAAACTATCAATATATTCAATATCTTGTGATAAACCATAATGGAAAAAAATAGGAAAATTATATATATATGTATAACTGATTCACTTTGCTGTACAGCAGAAATTAATACAATGTTGCAAGCCAATTACACTCTAATAAAATAAATTCTAAAAACTAAACACAAAGAAATCAAATTTTAGTCTATCCTCCACAGCATCTCACTTATAAATGTTAAACAGAGAATATAAAAATCAGTGTAATGACTCTGACCTTTGCTGAGCCACAGTGAGCACCCAGTACAGTTCAACCCCGCCCAGGACTAATCAAGAAGGTAGAGTAAGCCAGATAGAAAAGAGGGCAGAAGAGGAACAAGGCCCATAGACCAGGGCACCCACACTTTTGTCAAGTGGACTGTGGGAAAAACTGTTAGCTGTTGATCATCATTGTATCTTAATTCAGCTGGAGCCTGCAGTCCCAGCTTTTGAGACTGCTTGCTGTGGCCACATGATCCAGTTCACCCAGTTCAATGCCTGAGAGGAAAAAGCCTCTCTAGACCATGCCCTCCGAAAGGAACACGTCTGTTCCCGATTCTTCACCCTTACCTCCTGACAGAACCTGGTGAAAACTGGGAGCTGTCTCAGACGCTGACAGCAACCATGCGGCAAAGCTGCCTTGGCAGCTCTGGACCACTTCTCTCTGGAATGTTCTGCGACAGAGGCATATTTCTATCTTGTTTATTTAAGCCATGATATTTTGAGGTCTCATTTTTCAGAGCAGCTAAACCTGAAGCCCAATTAACACATATTTATGGCAGAGTTGACTGTTTCAATTCCCAATTGCCTCAACTCGTTATTCTGAAGCTTAGCAAGTATATTCTGAACATCTTTACTGGGTTTTAAGCATCTTTCATTGGATTATGCATCTAGAGCGTGGGGATCATGTCCTCTGTTTCTTGACTGTCTAACAGAGGGCTGATTAAGGGAAAGGAGGGGCAGAAAAACATGTAAGTTTAAGCTACAGGCTTTAGTGTCTGAGAGTCCCCTGGAATTGAATCCTTTGTCAATTCCTGAATTCTAATCAGATGTGTGAACTTTAGGATGTTTAGTAATCCAACAAACATCAGTTGAGCGTCTGTTTGCAGCAGGCCTCATTCTAGGAACAAGGGTTTCTGCTATGGATGACAGTGTCTACATTCAGATAGATTTAAGTTTTACAAACTCATTAAGCCTCAGCTACTTCAGCTGTAAAATGGGACTAATAATAGCGGCCGATTTTAGGACTGTGTGAGGATGATCTGAGGCGACACAAAGTGCTTAGGTGAGTCAGTGTCATCCACATTGGTACTCAATAAATGTCACCAGTAACTGCTGCTGCTGCTGCTAAGTCGCTTCAGTCATGTCCGACTTTCTGCAACCCCAGAGATGGCAGCCCACCAGGCTCTTTTGTCCCTAGGATTCTCCAGGCAAGAACACTGGAGTGGGTTGCCATTTCCTTCTCCAAAGCATGAGAGCGAAAAGTGAAAGTGAAGTCGCTCAGTCCTGTCTGACTCTTCACGACCCCATGGACTGCAGCCCACCAGGCTCCTCGTTCATGGGATTTTCCAGGCAAGAGTGCTGGAGTAGGATGCCATTGTCTTCTCCCCAACAGTAACTAAGAGCTGTCAATAATTTGTGCTGGGTGTACAGATACACACTAACTGTCACAACATCGGAGCATTGTTTCTTAGTATCCAGTAAGAAAAGGAAGTCGGAGGTTACTATTTCCTATCAGAGTCTCATCTATGTTGTCAGTTTGATAGGAATTCTAGACATGTCCTACAGATAAATAAGGGCTTACTAAATGCAATATATCGCAGAGTATGTGGGGCCTAATATTTAAAATTGAAAATATTTAAAAAAAATTATTCAAGAAATAATCCCTTTTTCTAAACTGATTTAAGGAAATGGGTGGATTCTTTGCAATATGATCATTTGGAAACAGCATTCAGGGGCTTGGGGCCCAGACCATGGCACTGCCCACCTCCCTGTGGCAAGCTGCAGGACCTGAAGCCCACCGGATGCTTCACCACGTCTCCTGCACCGAGTCAGAATCTGCCACTTCCACCAGCTGCGGTTCACAGTCTCAAAACAATTAATGGCTTCTTGGATCCAGCAGAGAGCTCTTTCAGAATAATCCTATGACATTATTTTGGACTGCAGAATGTTTAAATCCATTTTAGGCAACGAAGAATCCTAAGGCAGGTTTTAACAAGAAACAAAGGGTTGGAGTGGGATTTTTTTCAATTCACCAAACAAAACTGAAGGATTGGGAAATAAAGATTTCCAGTAGATGAAAATGAAAACTAAATGCTCTGCAGGAAACAAAGAGCAACAGGGTAAACAATACTCCACACTTGTGGGTGGCTTCATTTTGCAAAAGCAATTTCAGGAGCAATTAGATCTGAATGCCAGTTTTATTACTAAGCCCCAAAGAGAGAAAACTTCAATATTCATGAAATACCTGACAGCTCTGCTTCTAGACAGGGGCTTGACCACCTATTAAGTACCAAGCACTTTACTGGCATTTTAAATATACACCCTATAACCTACAAACTGGGCATTGTTGTAATTTCACAGAGGAAACAGGCTATGAAAGGTTAAGGGGCTTCCCCAATAGCATAAAGCTACTTGTGGGAGTTTGGATTTGAATCCTGACATCAATGTCTGCATGCTTCCCATTCTACTAAGATATGACTGAATTCTCTATAAGGGTACAGTGAAACTCTGTAAGAGTTCATTGATGAGTCAGGATTATCAGATTATTAGTATAAATAAGAACAAGGCTAACATTTAAAATGGAGAAGGAAATGGCAACCCACTCCAGTATTCTTGCCTGGAGAATTCCAGGGACGGGGGAGCCTGGTGGGCTGCCATCTATGGGGTCACACAGAGTCAGACACGACTGAAGCGACTTAGCAACAGCAGCAGCAGCAACATTTAAAAATATTCCCTATGGTACAATGATGTCCTCAGGACAAACTGACAACCCCCCCTCCCACCCTCTGCCTCAGCTCGGGGCTCCATGTGCCTCGTCTACAGGCTCCCAGGACTGACTAGCTTGCCCAGTAGCCAGCAGCACCCTCCAAAGTGTCCTACTGAAGACTGCAGGAGAGAGCTATTCTTTTTTGGCTCAGTTCTCCTGTTTAGTAACCTCCCCCCACCCCCAACTCCCAACCTGGCTTTCAGGTGGCCATCTGACATTTTTCTAAGCTGTCAAGGTGGAACTTGCCAGTACTACTCTGCTGTGGGAATCAAAATCTGAATTGGGGAACATGGTTTTCTCAAGATGTTTAAAAACCTATTTCGGGCACTCAAAATACTACCTAAAACAGCCACAGAATATAAACTGGACCTTGTGCTATGCAATAGTCTGTGGCCAATCTACTCTATTTTGTTGTGTATTTCTAGTCTGCCTGAGCTAAAGGATTTTGAAGCTGGGATGTTATTTTCCAAATATAAGAACTGTATTGGAAAAGGCTTTTTTTTTTTTTTTTTGCATAATTCTAGTCATAAAATAAGACAGTCCTAATTACTACATTTACTTTCTTCTGTGTAGGAATATATCATAAGGGAACATTTAGAGTCTACCCATGTGAGTTCTGCCAGTTCAAATAAATCAGTCAGAGTGGATACAATTGGGTTTGGATTGCATCCAGGTTATGGAAGGCAAGAATAGATTAGAGGTATGAGCCATTCCAGCAGTGACAAACTCAACTTCTCCGTAAAAGCACCAGTGTTTCTTCAGGCTTAGACATGACTCACTAAGGCTACATTTTCAATGAAATATTGCTGGAAGCACTTAAAAGCAGGGAAATACAATCATGTCAGAACAGATGCCTCACTCCCTACCCCTAATGAGTGACATCATTTTGAGAAGTAGTCAGTCTGCTGTCACCAGGCAGTGGGGTTGGAGAGGCAGATGTTTGCAGAAGCAGAGGAAGCCCGAGGGTAGTGTGGTCCTGAACAAGATGCGAGGACCACCATTCCACTTTAGAAACGAACATTCATTTTTGAGCAAATCTCTCATGACTATCATTTTTAGGCAGACTTGATTTTTATAATGGAATGGAAAAAAATATCAGGTATAAATTTTTGGACACGTCACGAGGAAACTTTTATTTTCTTTTTTTGGATATATAACCTCCCTCCTACTATGTTTTTTGGGGAAGGAGCTCCTTACTTCCACCCTCACTATTCCTAGAGAATGACTACTTCATGAAGTGACTCTGATGTTTGCTACTATGTTTGTGTTTTGCTCCCTACCTATTTTCCATGAACACACAGACATTTTCAATAAATATATATTCCACAAGTATGGAAAGTTGATTAGCATCAGACACTACTCTAAGCTCTGAAATACAGTGGAAAGCATCCTTGGAGTTATAACCTTGAGTCGAGCACTCCAAAAATATGGGTATTTGGTACACTTCTCTACATCTTCCTTTTCAGACTTAATGATTCTTTGTAGAAAAGCCCTCCAAGGCAACTGGTAAAGATATAGCTGAGGAATCTCATAATGAGATTTCTGAATATACTGTGTAAAGGTATCTACAAATAATTGGATATGCAGAATTGTTTGAGATATAACCCCTGTCTCCATGGGTGCAGAAAGATGTTGACTCTTCTTATCAGCATGACGCCACAGGGGCCCCAAGGCATGCAACCTCTGCTTGGCCCTCTAGATAGAACCCCTTCCATGGGCCAAGTCTCAGCCTGGACCCATGCCTTTGAATATTCTTCAGTTTGGATGCAGGTGCTTCCTAAATGGCCCTGGGCTAGAACTTGCTGCTTCCACAACCTTTCTTCATACCATCTCAAGGGTAACAACTGTATCCTTGAATGCCAGTGAATGTTTATTGAATCCTCACTGTTTCAGAAAGATTGGAACTATTATCCTCATTTTACTACAAATGAAGACACAGGAGCCTCTATCTAAAGTAACCTGCTCAAAGTCACACAGCATAGCCAGGGGCAGAAGTGAGGGCTGCTGCTCCTAATCACTGTGCTATGACACCTTCTGGATCTGAAGCCTGCCGTCACAGTGATGCTAAATTTTCCATTTCAACCATGATTTATCTGACATATTTTCCACAACTTGCAACCTATATACACTTACTTCTTTTCTTTTCGTCTCTGTCAACTTAATCTATGGTAACCTTTTGCTGTCAATCCTAAAGAAAATCAATCCTGAATATTCACTGGAAGGACTGATGCTGAAGCTCCAATACTTTGGCACCTGAGGCAAAGAGCTGACTCATTAGAAACACCCTGATGCTTGGTAAAATTGCAGGCAGGAGGAGAAGGGGACTAAAGAGGACAAGATGGTTGGATGGCATGACTGACTTGATGGACATGAGTTTGAGCAAGCTCCGTGAGTTGGTGATGGACAGGGAAGCCTGGTGTGCTGCAGTCCATGGGGTCACAAAGAGTAGGACACAACTGAGTGACTGAACTGAACTGAACCTTTTACTATCTTTTTGAAAACTTCAGTCATATTATTTTATGGCTTCAGAATTTTTATTAAGCATTACATGATTTTTGTAAGGAAATTTGGAAAATACAAAGGAAAAAGCCTGAAGATACTTAGTATTTAGAAGTGATTCTTGTTTTATTAATGATTGCACGTGTGTGTATACACACCTATATACACACATGTATACATTCATGTACATTTCTATAGCAAATTTTTACCTGTATGGTTAGATGCTTCATATTTTCATTTGTATTATGAGTTTTTCCTGTTAGTAAAAATTCTTTAGAAATGTGATTTTTAAATGCTGTGTAAAGCCTTTCATGCTCATGTACTATTATGTATTCATTCCACTTTATTAGACAATCAAGCTGTTGCCAATTTTTAGATATCATAAACTTCACTATGACTAATATTTTTGTGTTAACGCTTAGTATTTCCTTAGACTAGACACACAGAATTGGAATTATTGGACCAAAGATATAACCATTCTTAAAGCTTTTATTACACATATCATTAAAGTGCTTTCCAACATGGTTGCCAATTCACTCTTAGCAATACTGCATTAAATTGCTAACATCACTGTACTCATAGTTTTTCACTCTTTAACTGTTACCAATATGAAAGGCAGATATATTTTCATTATTTTAATATGTATTTCTATAATTACTAGTGTGGTAAAAATATTATTTCACATTCATGTCAGTTATTTATATCCCTTCTTTTGTTAATTGTCTGTTAATGTCAAATACCCCCCTTTCGTTTGGTAGTTACTGTATTTTTCTTTCTCATTTGTAATTACTCAGCACAGATTGCATTCATTTTATTCACTCATCTGATAGGTAACTGGTGAACTCCTTTAACCTATCTGTCCTGTGCTAAGGACACAGTTATATTCCTCATAGTCTAGAATATCTTTGGCAATTTCCTTATAAGACTTCTTCCAAGTAAATACATATCTTAACATACCTAAGATGGTACCATTGACACTGATGTTTTACATACTGTTAAAGTATGCATAGATCCAAGGAAGAGAAAAACATGTACGGAAATTTGTTCCCAGCTCAACTGAAGATTTTTTTTTCTTTTATGTCTTTGCAAATTCAATAAGCCAACAAACCATGACTCAGAGCATTCAGTATAAGCTTACAGGTTGCAAAACATCTTAAGTGCTATGATAATGAAAAGTGCCACCAAATGTCCAAATGATACCCTACACTGACTAGGCATTCTTCCTGTGGAGTATCTAAAATACATGTGCAGTTTACCTACTATTATCAAGAGTGAATCAGAACAGTACCAATGGCTAACAGGGATAGTCACCAGAGAGAGAAATATATTCATCTGAACTATGTGAAGCAGAATATAGTTTGGGGACCATAAGAAGCAGGAAAGCACTGGAGAAAAACTGCAAAATCTAACTAATAGCAAATAATAACCCTGGAGTCCTGGTTTGGAATCTTAATCAAGTAAGAGATGATGTACTAGCTATTTCATACCATAAATTTCTCATTATTGAGTCTCATATTTGGTTATTCTCTGAAGGGAGCACATCTTCAACTATTAAAGGGTACCAGGGCACAAGAGTGAATCCATTTCATGATTTCTTAAATGTTTGAAAGTATATTTTTCATTCTTCACACACTGAAGACATTCTAGCTGGGTATAAAACTCCTGGACTATAAGCATTTTTTCCCCCCTCAATACTCTAAACACACTGCTCCACACTAAGTTATATGTCAGTCTGATCTTATTTTCTGTAGTTAAACTATTTATATGGATTCTTCTAGAACCCCTTTCCTCTTTATCTTTGTATAAAACTTTGTCAAAATTACTCCTGGACAGGTCCCTTTTTCATATGTAATGCCTGGAATGTGCTGACCACTTCAAATCTGTATACTCACAGCTATATTATCTGCTTAGAAAAACTTCCAAAACTATATTTAAGTATTATTTCTGCTCTACTTACTCTAATGTCTTTTTCAAGAACATCCACAATACTTTCTTTGGCCTCCATGTCTAGGGACATCTATATCTTTTTTGTTCTTTTCTTCCATATTCCAAGATAACGTCTCAAATAATATTTATCAACCACAGTGATTCAATTCTCTTCTAGATCTATTTTTCCTTTATTACCTCCACTGTAGATGTTAATTATTTACTATCTATCTCTAGAGTATAACTGCCTGGATATGAATACTAGATTTTCTACTGATTAACTGTGTAAGCTTGGACACAACTTTACTAGAGTTTCAATTTTCCCATCTGTAAATAGCAGTAATAATAATAACTATCTGTATGATTCTAGGTTTTTAGTTACAAGCAACTGAAAACATCCTGGCTAATTTAAAGATTAAAAACAAAATTTACTAGAACAACTTACTTGTACAGCTCAAGGCTATACATTTTCTCACGTAGTCTATTCAGGTGGAAAAATGCAAAGAACAACAAATTTGGACCACATGTTCAGTGGCCAAAAAAACCTGACAGATTTTCACAACTCATAAAGTTTTGATGAATAACAGAGGAAATCCTTCATGTAAAGCACTTAGCACAATGCCTGGCACACAGTTTAAGTAATAATAATTGTTAGATATTAGTTTCCAAATGAATTTCTATTCCACAGAGTTTATTGCCTCTTATATCTCACTAACAGTGATAAGATATAATGGTCATCTGAGTTAAATTCACCCATTCCAGTCCATTTTAGTTTGGTGATTCCTAGAATGTCGACGTTCAATCTTGCCATCTCCTGTTTGACCACTTCCAATTTGCCTTGTTTCATGGACCTGACATTCCAGGTTCCTATGCAATATTGCTCTTTATAGCATTGGACCTTCCTTCTATCACCAGTCACATCCACAGCTGGGAATTTTTTCCCTTCATTCTTTCTGGAGTTATTTCTCCACTGATCTCCAGTAGCGTGTTGGGCACCTTACTGACCTGGGGAGTTCCTATTTCAGTGACCTGCCTCTTGAGAAATCTGTATGCAGGTCAGGAAGCAACAGTTAGAACTGTACATGGAACAACAGACTGGTTCCAAATAGGAAAAGGAGTATGTCAAGGCTGTATATTGTCACCCTGCTTATTTAACTTATATGCAGAGTACATCATGAGAAACGCTGGACTGGAAGAAACACAAGCTGGAATCAAGATTGCTGGGAGAAGTATCAATAACCTCAGATATGCAGATGACACCACCCTTATGGCAGAAAGTGAAGAGGAACTCAAAAGCCTCTTGATGAAAGTGAAAGAGGAGAGTGAAAAAGTTGGCTTAAAGCTCAACATTCAGAAAACGAAGATCATGGCATCTGGTCCCATCTCTTAATGGGAAATAGATGGGGAAACAGTGGAAATAGTGTCAGACTTTATTTTTTTGGGCTCCCAAATCACTGCAGATGGTGACTGCAGCCATGAAATTAAAAGACGCTTATTCCTTGGAAGAAAAGTTATGACCAACCTAGATAGCATATTCAAAAGCAGAGACATTACTTTGCCAACTAAGGTCCGTCTAGTGAAGGCTATGGTTTCTCCAGTGGTCATGTATGGATGTGAGAGTTGGACTGTGAAGAAGGCTGAGCGCCAAAGAATTGATGGCTTTGAACTGTGGTGTTGGAGAAGACTCTTGAGAGTCCCTTGGACTGCAAGGAGATCCAACCAGTCCATTCTGAAGGAGATCAGCCCTGGGATTTCTTTGGAAGGAATGATGTTAAAGCTGAAACTCCAGTACTTTGGCCACCTCATGCAGAGAGTTGACTCATTGGAAAAGACCCTGATGCTGGGAGGGATTGGGGGCAGGAGGAGAAGGGGACGACAGAGGATGAGATGGCTGGATGGCATCACTGACTCGATGGACGTGAGTCTGAGTGAACTCTGGGAGTTGGTGATGGACAGGGAGGCCTGGTGTGCTGCGCTTCATGGGGTCGCAAAGAGTCGGACACGACTGAACTGAACTGAACTGTGATAAGATCTTTTCTAAAAATTTTCACTTGTTTCCTGTGGTAGTAGTGGTCATGCTGGTGGCAGAAAGAGAAGAGACAGCAATCTGACTGTACTGAAAAGCAGGGAAGCCACATAAAGCAGTGTAGGGTCTCTGTACTTACAAGGGCAGATCTAACATAAATGACCTGCTAACCATTCTTCTCAATTTTGTTCTATTGTCCTTATAGTAGAACTCCTCTCCAACTCTGACAATAGGGTGGGTGTCCTCACAGTTTTCAATGGTAAATCAAGAGAAGTTTTTAAAGGGTATGATATTTAAAAAAAAGAAATCAAATTAAATGAAAGTTCTGCCTGAATAAAAATGTTTTCCCTATTCTATAGTGCAGATCAAATAAATTAAGTGAAGCAGCATTCTGTTCAGTATCCATACCTATATAAGTTTCATATTCTTACCTACAGACCATCAAATCTTTTAATCAGCTGGGAATAATGCCAACAGCAACAATTACTAAGATGTATTTTTCCACAAAATAATTTAGTAACAATTCACTTTTTCATTATACTTTGCTAACTAAAAGAAAAATCAAGATCCTGCTGTTAACTGCTTACATTATAAGAAAAAAACCCAATATTCATCTTTTTAAGAAACAACTGAGAAAATTGGGACAATGGGGAAAATCCAGTAAGCTTGCCCTCTTCCAACAACTGTCTCTTTTAAGCAAGAAACATAGAAGGTAGATAAGGTCATGAGTGAAAACAGAAGGTGCCAATTTATTCTACACTTGGGCAAGACATGTTTACTCTTTTATTAGTAAAACAATTTATGAAAATATTTTGCAAAGGGGAAAAATGATGGTTTATGTCAACTTTTGATGGAAAGGAATTTCTAAAGGAAAACAGAATGCTGAGGAAAGTGTAAGAACTGATTCCACCAGAACAGATTAGAAGGCCATATATACAGTGGCTGAGGACCTTTATCTTGATTTAGGCTTCAGGAATGATTTTAGGAAAATGCCTTAATTGGATATTTGCATATTAGAGTAGATAATACCACATGATTAATATTATTCTGATATCATGCTGGTTTATAGGAATTTTTACATGTAAATGCGTACAAATTGAAATTCAAATTTGAAATGCCTAGAACTCCAATTTCGAAAGGAAAATTAAAATTTCCTTCAAAAGCCAAAAGATTTCAATTCAAAGAAAACTATCTCTCAATGGTGAAAACATGAAACATTTCCTCTAAGATCAGGAATAAGACAAGAGTGTCCACTCTCAACCACTATTATTCAACATAGTCTTGGAAATCCTAGCTAAGGCAATCAGAGAAGAAGAAAAATAAATCAGATCAGAAAAGCAGTAGTAAAGCTCTCATTGTTTGCAGATGATATGATACTATGCACAGAAAACCCTAAAGATACTATCAGAAAATTACCAGAACTAATCAGTGAATTTAGCAAAGTTGCGGGATACAAAATCAATACAAAGAAATCACTTATATTCCTGTATACTAACAATGAAAAATCAGAAAGACAAATTAAGGAATCAATCTCATTCACCACTGCAACAAAAAGAATAGAACTATCTAGGAAGAAACCTACCTAAGGAGACAAAAGAACTGTATACAGAAAAACTATGATACTGATGAAAGAAGTCAAAGACAACATAAATAGTTGGAGAGAGAGTCCATGTTGCTGGGTTGGAAGAATGAATATTATGAAAATGACTATACTACCAAATGCAATCTGCAGATTCAATGCAATCCCTATCACACTACCTGGCATTTTTCACAGAGGTAGAACAAAAAGTTTCACAACTCATATGGAAACACAAAATACCTCGAATAGCCAAAACAGTCTTGAGAAAGAAGAATGGGGCTGGAGGAATCAACCGTCTTGATCTTAGATTGTATTACAAAGCTACAGTTATCAAGAGAGTATGGCACAGAAACAGAAATACAGACCAATGGAACAAGTTAGAGAGCCCAGAAATAAACCCACACACCTATGGGTACCTTATTTTTGACAAAGGAGGCAAGAATATACAATGGGGCCAAACAAGCTCTTCAATAAGTGGTACTGGGAAAACTGGACAGCTACATGTAAAAGAATGAAATTTGAATACTTCCTAACATCACACACAGAGATAAATGCAAAATGGATTCAAGACCTAGATGTAAGACCAGAAACTATAAAACTCTTAGAGGAAAAACATAAGCAGAACACTCGATGACACAAATCAAAGCAAGATCGTCTATGACCCACCTCCTAGAGTAATGAAAAGAAAGAAAGAAACAAACAAACAAACAAGTGGCATCTAATTAAACTTGCAAAGCTTCTGCACAGCAAAGGAAACTATAAACAGGTGAAAAGACAACCCTCAGAATGGGAGACAATACTAAGAAATGAAACAATTGACAAAGGATTAATTTCCAAAATATACAAGCAGCACATACAAGTCAATACTAGAAAAACAAACAGCCCAATTAAAAAGCGGGAAAATGACCTAAACAGACCTTTCTCCAAAGAAGACATACAGATGACTAACGAACACATGAAAAGATGCCCAACATGGCTCATTATTAGAGAAATTCATATCAAAACTACAAAGAGATATCACCTCACACTGGTCAGAATGGCCATCATCAAAAAGTCTACAAACAACAAATGCTGGGGAGGGTGTGGAGAAAAGGGAACCCTCTTGCACTGTTGGTGGGAATGTAAATTGACACAGCCCTCATGGAAGATGGATGGTATGGAGATTTATTAAAAAACTAGGAATAAAAACACCATGTGACCCAGAAATCCCACTCCTAGGCATATACCCTGAGGAAACCAAAATTGAAAAAGACACATATTCCCCAATGTTCACTGCAGCACTATTCACTGCAGCTAGAACATGGAAGCAACCTAAATGTTGATCAACAGATGAATGGATAAAGAAAGTGTGGTACATATCTACAATGGAATATTACTCAGCCATAAAAAAGAACACATTTGAGTCAGTGCTAATGACGTGGATGAACCTAGAGCCTATTATACAGAGTGAGGTAAGAAAGAGAAAGATAAATATTGTATACTAACACATATATACGGAATCCAGAAAGATGGTACCAAAGAATTTATTTTTAGGGCAACGGAGAAACAGACATAGAGAATAGACTTATGGACTCGGGTTTAGGCTGGGGGTGGGTGGCGGGGGAAGCAGAGGGTAAGATGTATGGAGAAAGCAACATGGAAACTTACATTACCATATGTAAAATAGAGAGCCAATGAGAATTTGCTTTATGACTCAGGGAACTGAAACAGGGGCTCTGTATCAACCTAGAGCAGTGGGATGGGGAGAGAGATGGGAGGGAGATTCAGGAGGGAGGGCACATATGTATACCTATGACTGATTCATGTTGATGGTTGACAAAAAACAACAAAATTCTGTAAAGCAACTATCCTTCAATTAAAAAATAAACTGTCTTCCAATTTATGATAGCCATTTTCATACCTGAAATATGATTTATATGGAATTTAATTTTATAACATGATTTATCTTTATGTTTCAATAATGTGTTCTTTCAATTTGCTTGCAGAATTTTTCTGTTATTTTAAATCTCTATATTATGAAGGTTTCAGTGCATAAAAACTAAGATTCTATAAGCTAAGACATAAATTTGTCTTTGCATTACTTGAAATCAACTTAACGTTTTAAATGATTTTTCTTAGGAGTGCCTTGAACAAAATCCTCAAAGCCTAAATTACTTTGCTGAGGTACAAGCAGATCTGATCACTTTGGAAAGAATACACACATAAAATAAAAACAGACACAGTAACGCCGTATGGACCCCTTTCTGCAAAAGTGACAAAAACTACAATTTAGATATGAAGAACACAAACATGAAGACAGACTGTTTTGCGATAGCTGTGGAATAACTTCAAGCTTATATCTGTAGGAAAATAGTATGTTTCTGAAATAATTTTCTCTCCAGAAGTGATTCTGTAAAGAAAAACAATCAAGCGGCACAAAGAATTTAATGCTGAATCATCCTGTCATCCATTTAATCTCACCAACTCAGCAGTCACTCATTTCACATTTAATATCATAAAGTTTGCACATACAGGGGAAAAATTACTCCATATATTCATAATTTAACTCTGAACAGGAATTGTGAACTGAGTTATTCAACTGAAAAGGAAATTATCATTTTAAATATGCAAAGGCAAGGTTGACTTTAACTGTTAATGAAGGAAAAATATTCTATTACTTTCAAATGTAAACCAAAGGTACAGCTAATTCAATGGTAAAAATTAAATAATTTTGCCTAATAGTTAATAATAATGCCTAAGTTAACAAATGTACATAAAACTGGCATAATACAATATATATCTATAGCCTGATTAACTAAAAAAGGGGGACAAATTCTTGGATTTTGTGGTTCCACTGAATGAATATTCATTATGTGCCAATTACCACAAATAAAAATATACAATATGGTTTGTAACTCTGTATTCTTCTGAGGGCAGAAATTGTATTAAACAGACCACCTTTATAGGTCTCCTGACCATCCCTCCCATCTCTTTCCTAGAGTCTTTGCTCACAGTAGGCTTTCTATGTATATATGTATGTATGAAGTTAAAAGCAAGTGTAAATGAACTACAGTGGGACAGTGAGCATTTTTACATTCTTAGTTCATTTACCCAATAAATATTTGGGGAGTCTTCTACTATGTATTCCATGTCTGCAAGTGTAATTCAGCTGTGGATAAAGAGCCAGACAGAAGCTGTTCAAACTCCTGGAAGTTAAGAGCTTGTCAAACAAAACATAGTAAAACAAAACAACCACCTATTGTGTCAATATATCTAAAAAGATGTCTCCAAGGTAATCAAATAGAACAAAAAAATCAGTTATCCAAAATGTATGCCTCAGACAGAAAGAGCTGGGAACTGTGCTCACAGGTCCAGCTGATCATTTATCAGACTACTGGAAAACATGGGCAGATATAAAAATTTACCTGTTATTGTTAGCTAACTTGGCAATCTAAGGACAGTTTTGGTTTTTTTTTTGTACACTCAAATACATGAGTAAATAAACCTGTTAACTATATATACTCTTTTGTATTATTTAACCACGGAGATACTCGAACTGGGGGTACCCTACATCATTAACACATGGAAGAGAAATGTTAATTTTTCACTGTGTCATATGCAATTTAAGAGGACTAATCTCCTAAGAACCAATTATCAGCATTCAGAATTCTTTAATCCAGGCCAAAGACTGTTGCAAGACATCTACCACTTGACCCCACTTTGAACCTTAATTCCATAATATTAGAGAAAAAGCTGTAAAATTTGATGATCCCACAGAAGTCACTAAAAAAAGATCCAATCTTACCTTATGTTTGATGATGCTGTTCAGGCACAGAAGACGTTCCTATATTACATAATTACAATTGCCAAGATAATTCAGTTACCAAGAGAAAAAATTACTAAGTTACTAAAAGGGAAAGTGTGAAGTTTTCAGTGTTGTACTTACAGTACAATGCTTTTAGCTAGGCTACCAACTATGCTTGTTTACAGCTGAAGTAAAAATTCTGTCTTCTGCATGGGGCTGAGGTGTGTCAGGGAGAACTATTTCATTGTAAATAAATCTAGGGGCCAAATAAAAGGAAGTTGCAAAAGCAGGTGTACAGCAGTTGAGTTGTTTCAGTTTCACAGAAATAAAGTAAATAATTGTACTGGAATTTGTTCAGTTCTGGGCATTCTGCCATACAGGAAAGGGTGTGTAATTACTGAAGCTAACACATCCATGTAAAAATGAAGTAATATCAATAGAACACAGTTGGGATCTAAATTTCCTTTTTTATCTTCAAAAAATTAAGGATCTCTATAATGACTCTCATTTCACTCTCTGATATTTAAATATCACTTAAGTTAATATGAACACATGAAGGCAGAATCATAATTTTCACAAAGTCAGAAAATATTATCTTTAAAGGTGGTATTATTCTCTTTGAAAGCCTCACAAATGAAGAACATTTCAATTTTCACTCATCAAAGATAACAAAAGTATACCCAATACCTCACTTAGGACTACACCAGAGTAAGAGAGGTACACATAATATTATCACGTTTTACCAAACCTATTGTTTGCTTACCATTTCATGCTATTTGGATTGAACTCAATCTTAAACCTGGATTCCAAACTTCTTAAATCATAAACCCAAAATAAGAGGGTGTGGTTTGTGGGAGAACAATGGAAGTTAGAGCACCTAGGGAGTCAGGCCAAGTTCAAATAGAGATCTCAATTATTCAAGAAACTTTATGACAGAAGATGAAAGGGTGTAATAAATATTACATGTGTAATTTTACAGAATGTAAATCAACGTGCACTTTAAACAGAGCTATGAAAAATATTTAACACTATTCAGGATTGGGCATATGATTTTTTAAAGAGTATTTCTACAATCTAGTATGAGATTCTACCAATTATAAAAGTTCAATATACTCCCCCATTGATAATAAGAGTCTGCTCCTGGCTCACAGCTTCCCTGAGCCTGTGACGTTAGCATGCTGACACTTCTAAGTTGTAGGGACGGCAGTGAATTTCTGAATGAGTCAATGTCTTACCAGATTCCAATGCCCTTCCATCCAAAGGCATGCTGTCCATTTCAAGGATGAATCAATCAGTTTAGTCTATGATATTCACAGGAAGTGGCAAGGCTCTCTGAGAGCACTGCATTTGGCCATATTTCTTTACCTGACCACATATAAGCTAGGCACTAGATCATTCTTGGGTAAGCCTGAAAACTATCAGGATACAAAATAGTTTGTTTCCGACACCTACATTCACTTTGGGAATCCTGTAATCTCAGCAGGAGTTGAACTGAACAGCAGAAACTGCCAAATGATGATCCTGATTGTATAAACCCAACAGCCAACTGGTGGCTTAAGTTCAACTGACACTTTGTAATTTTAGACTGGAGTCCAAGGATAACATTACTTTGCTAATCCCATGGGCTGACTTTTTCCTTCTCTTGAAGGATGATCCTTAACTGGAAGACATTTCTTTTGTGATTAATCGGTTTACATGATGATGGTGGATATTTTGTGACATCACCAAGATAAACCACATCCTTTCATTCCCTACACTTCATTTGCAGCTAAGATGGACAGATGGAAGAGGAAATATAAATTTCTTTCATATTTTTAAAAGACTTATGCCATTATTTGACCATCCATGTGAAATAAAATTTAAGTTTGTTCCACACAGACATCAGATTTAATTTCTAGATCAATATGGATATAGTGCAACTCAAACTGTCTTAAAGATAAGAATGTACAGCTGAGTAACTAGTTTTCTAGGTGCTGCCTTGAGATTCCCTTGCTTAGTAATGTTTCTATGAATGTGGCAACAGATTCCATTATCCTTATAAAATAGTCAGTTGGTGACAAAGTGATCTGGTAGCATTATTTATTTATTTCCTCTTTCAACAATCATTCATGCAGCTCTAGTATATTCAAGCCCTTTGGACTTCCCTGGTGGCTCAGATGGTAAAAAGTCTGCCTGCAGTACAGGAGACCTGGGTTCGATCCCTGGGTTGGGAAGATCCCCTGGAGAAGGGAAAGGCTACCCACTCTACTATTCTGGCCTGGAGAATTCCATGGACTGTACAGTCCATGGGATTGCAAAGAGTCGGACATGACTAAGTAACTTTCATTTTCATCCTCAGGTAGCTTTTAATTATATCATCCAAAGGAGCATGTGATGAGTCAGAGCAGTGGTATAAAGTGCTAAGAAAGATCAGCAGAGAGTTGACTTCAGGCTGAGGTGAACTTCATGGTTGGCTTCATGAAAGAGGTAACACTTGAACAGAAGTGAGTTCCTTCTTTCTATCTGCAAAAAAGCAAGGACTTTTTCTATAAAGGCACATGCATGCATCTATGGGACTGACATCAACATGAAAGGTCATAGCTTCATAAAAGAGAGAGAATATGAATCTCTGTATTTTGTCAAGAATAAGGAACAGCTTCTGGCATGGGAGGATCTTAAGGAAAGAGAGGCCCAGTAGAGGAAGATTTCAGTGTTCCTATGACTCCCTAAATCCAATTTCAGGTATTAATAGACTAATGATTTGTTAATAAGATGGCTACTGGTTGCCTGTCATTTTCTTCCCTACTACTTATCATGAAATGCCCAGAGGGAATTCACATGAGGAATGTAGTGGCTTGGATATAATTTATAAGGACCCAGATTCTTCCTCTCAAAATTCAGATGCATGTTAAAAGATATTACTTTCCAATTCTATAACCAAGTGCTTTGACATGATGTTTGGGTTTGTACTATGTCAGCATGTTAATCAAATTTATTTTCACTATTCTACTTCTTATAATAAATACATAAAGCTCTTTTAATTGGTGAGATCAACATGGTGAAGTTTTGGAAGTTTAATGCCATGTTGAAGTATATACTGTCACAGCATAAACATGGCTCAGTATTCAAAAAAGTGTTTTTGTCTTCATATCAGTGGCCTGGAAGAAGTTTCTCAGTCCCAACAGACACATATTTAAAAGCAGAACCACCAGCTTCTCATAGGGAGGGCATTTTCTTCTTATGTAGAGATGATGATGATAATAGTAATATTAGCCTTTACTATGGGCATTTACTAAGTGTAAGGGAGTATAAAAACTTTACATAGGTTAATTTAATATTTCAGTAACTATTGTTATCTTCATTCTACAAATGAGAAACTGAGGCAGAAAGAGGTTAACAGTCTTGCCAAGATGACACAGTAAGTAGTGGAGCCATGATGGGAACCCAGCCACTTCCCCCTCGCACTGAAGGACTCTCTGCATTCCAATGAAACATTTGTTCTGAGACCCATCCACCATCAAACAAGGTCTGTTCTTTGAGATCAGCGGACCTGATCCCATCACTCCAAGCCTATGAAAATGAGGCACCTTTTCCCCCTACAATTGTACATCCTATCCAGTAATACTGCTCTTTGATACAATACATGACCAAGGACATAATCGAAAATTAATTATTTCATTTGAGTCTAACACAACTACAAATGTGACATTCTGACTAGCACTTTAAAATCAAATATGTAAGGTAAATAGCAATTAGTTTTCTTATTCTTAGCTAACTTTTTTGTGCTCTGTCTCGTTTGGCAGACAATGGCAAGTGACCTATTTCAGGAAAGTCTAAGAAATTTTTACTCTAATTACAGAGAAATTGGAGTATCTTGCTTTGTACCACACAATCCTATGGGAACTAGAGTTAGCTATTTAAAATCAGGCAAGTATCTTGGAACGAGAGAGAGAGATATGGCGTCTTGGGGTGAATGACTGATGCACTGAGTAATGAGCACTGACAATCTTAAAAGAAATTAAGAATGAAAACTGTAAATGTATATTGATGGACTCAGATTCTTAAGAACAAGAATAGAAGAAGTGTGTCTTCCCACTAACTAAACAAAGTGGGAGACATATGATAATTCTAATAAATAACAAATATCTGTATATTTTTTGCCTAACCCAAGAAACCAGAACTCTTTTTGCTTTCTCTCACAAAACATCCATTCAAAATACTATTCATTGCCAAAAGATAAAATTTTGAAGTCATTTGAGGCCATCAGGGAATTATAGGGCAAAAATTCTGATAGGTTTCCAATTTATTCTATATGCAGCGTTATCTAGCTTAAAGGTACAGACATGAAGGTTCCTATTTTTATGCCTACTGAGCACAGTTTCTGGTTTTAAGTTAGTTCTGGGCACTTTGATAAATTTACTGTCATATTTCACCAAAATGCAGTATACACTAAGAGTCACAAATAAATCAGAGCCTTCTCATTTCACAGCTTCTTGGGTCAGATCTCAGCAAGTAAAAAGAAAGAGTAATTTTTTCCTTCCTAAAGGTGATAGAAACTTAGATAATCTATCGTTTGGGAGAAAATGAAAATAGTACTGACTCTAATTTTCTTGTGTCTCCCCAAATTCTTAGTTTGTGAAATGTTTAAAAACTTCAAATTTCTGTGACAAATGAAAAATATTTTGACATCTTGCTACTAGGATAAGTTGTGAAATCATTTTTTCTTGAAAATACAGCTCTAATGTTAAGACACATCTCCTAGTTTTAGAGCAATCTTTTATATACACACCCATCTTTAAGTTACAGCAAAAAATAAAATAAGGAAGTTTTAAACATCCTTTCACTCTTTGTCATCATTAGTCGTGGGAATTGTTGACACTGATTTTTCAAAGAATTCCAGCCTACATACAACATTTAAGCTTGTATCTCTTGAGGAAAAAAAGACTAGTAATTTAAATCATAAGATTTAAAAAGACAATTTTACTATTAGATGATCTCCAACAAAATAACCCTCACAGAGGGCATATACTTTTTTGGTTGCTTGTGTGTTTTTTGAGGGAGGAGGGCAGAAAAGAAAAGTCTCCCTGGAGGTTTACACTCACATTCACCTTATTAAGCTTCTAAATCTTAAGCAGTTAAAATTTCTCTAAGCCCACCAGATCAAAATCTAATTTAGAAGGCTACCTGGATCTGAAGGATAACAGTATTAAGTACCTTTAAAAAATCAACATAAACATGACATTTAAGCAAACTGGCACAGTGTGACAAGTTTTAGAACAGTAGCTCACAAGATGAGTATACTCTGATTAAGACAAACACAACAAATAGAACCTTTAATCCAAAAAATCACGGAGACAACCCTATGTAATACCTATGTTAAAACGTTCAACAGGTCTAAGGCTATCACAGGCCTCAAGTCGCCAGAGTCCTGACAGAAAAGTCAGCGATGTGGAACACGCTTTACGAAGCTGGGCGTGCATGCACACACTCTGCAAGGCGAGCGAGACAGAGACACCAATCACCACTGATATTGTCCTTACTTGCAGACGCACAAGTATCCTGCATGTTCCGATTCTGACTGGCACCTGGAGCGGCTCTACCTGCCAGTCATCCCAATGTACTCAGGGATGTAAACACCTTATAATTAGAAAACGTGAAGGCGTCAAGGACGTTAGACAAATTGAAAACACATCCAAAGATTAATTTTTAAAGGCATTGAAGAATAAATTAATTGCAAAGTCTAAAATCAGAGGAGGTACCTGCTCCTTCACGGAAGCTAGAATAGTGGTGGCTGTGGTCTCGGGTTCCATGCCGGGGCCAGTGGAGGCAGCTTCCTGGCGGGTCTGTGGTTGCCCCTCCTCCACCAATGAGGCCTGTTCAGGAGCTGGCATTCCTCCTGCAACCAAGCAGGCAAAGGGTTAACACTTTCATCTGCTCCTGTGTAGGAACAGGCAGGGGCTGCATGCTTACACAGGGTTTCCAGGAACTACTACAGACTTCTACACACCCTGATCACAATGCCATACGGCTATACGATGTATAAAGGCAACACCTAGGGTTAGGGTAGAACTAGTATTATCAAATACTAAAAAAAAAAGAAAAAAACGAATAATAATGACAATAAAAAACACTGAGAAAATATTTAAACAACATCACAGTCTAAAAATGATGTGGAAAGTGTTAAGACGATGGAAAAATACACCAAGAACGATAAAGCGGTTAGATGCTATAAAATTGCTGAATTTTCTAAACAGTTTGCCATTAAGTAAATATGATTACCTTATCATGAGCAAAATAGTAACAAATACTCTAGACTGTTATAAGGGTCAGTTTTCAAAGAAGTACTCGAGTAAGAAGACATTTACAACTGTAAACACTTTACGATTGCAGAAGAAGCTTATGCATTAGAAGAAAAGGGGAAGTAAAACTTACAAAAGGCTTGAAAAAATAGGCAAAATTCTATGGTATTTAAAAAATCAAGACTGCTGGTGGAGTATTATACCTAGCTTGGTTTCCTCAGAGGAATCTGTTTATGCAAAGATGACAATGACTGTGATGATAGTGTTGAAAGAGAATTTATTTTTCAGGATCATAGACTGTGACAGAAAAATGGGTTCTTGCCAAGTGAATAGTGCCTCTCCTACATAACACATATTGAGAGCGGTGTGTTTGCTAGGAAACTTACTGATTTGATATGGATTTTTATATAAATTTGAAAAAGACTGGCAAAAGGTACCCACATAAAATGTTGTAAATATTCTAATAACTTGTTTACCTGTCAGTCTCTCTGTCTGTCTCCTCCAGAATAGAGTTTATCATACCATAAGACCAGCCTAGAGCCTGGCATATATAATATTCAATTAATCTGCACCAAATAAATGAATACATGAATGAAGGACTGACTGTCTCTTCCATGTCTCGTAACAGTCATTAGGCAAATCTGAGCACAAGTGCTATGGTGCTCCTGAGATCTTATTTGCTTAATACATTACACTGTATACTTGTATTTGAGACCACAAATGCTATTTTTGACATTCTTCATAGTTTTCTCCTAAAAATGACTCTATTCTCATATTTTTATTTCAACTTCAACAATGTTCATTTCTGTAGGATGATCTGGGGTGGGGGAACACGGGAGAAGGTCCCCATTCCCTCAAATGTCAATATCAGCTTGCTGTTTATTTCCAAACCCATAATCTGTAAGACAAGGGAAAATGAACATTATCACCTGAGCCTCTATCTCCTTCCTCACTCTCCTGACTTGCACATTGGTGTAGCTGGGGTTAGGTTCCAGGGTACTGTCAATGTTGCTTTATTGCTGCCATATTATTGGGCAAAAATGGAAAATGGGTCTGATGAGTATGTGTACTTTCCCCTAACAGGGCTCTCCATGAGTTCTCATGGTTGCTCTAGAGGTAAATTCTTTGTTGTCAGTTTCTATGAAGCCCCAGGCTAAGTGCAGCCTCAACTGCAAAAAGGAGGACCTCCAGTTCAAGTGGGAGGAGGACCTCCAGGCTTAAAGTATGTGGGTCCAGGATCAAAACCTAAGTGCCTTGAACATGAGCCATCACTTCCTCACTTACAAAAAGAGCTTACTAATTCTTCCCACAACACCATGGGATGATTTTTATGACAATCTTTATTTTTTTAGTATGTATGTTAATATTGATATATAAAATAGTGCACTCAAATATCATTGTTGTTGTTAGTTGCTCAGTCGTGTCCAATTCTTTGTGACCCCATGGACTGTAGCCCACCAGGCTCTTCAGTCCATGAGATTCTCCAGGCAAGAATACTGAAGTGGGTTGCCATTCCCTTCTCCAGGGGAAAGTATCATTAACTGGATAAAATAATGCATTTCTGTATTTAGCCAGTGCTCATTATAGATAAGATTTAAAGTCTATGAAAAAAAAAAAAAAAGCCACACATAACAATCCTAGACTTGCACTTAAGGCTAGTAAAGATATGAAAATATTCTATGCCATCAAAAAACTACACACCTTAAAATAAGCAGATGGTTGCAAAGAACAAAAATGTTACTATGCAACAGTGAAACAAATAATGCCAAGAAACAAAAATTTTAAATGTCAAGAGTATAATACCCTGAAATAACCAATGTATAAGAAAAAGAGAAGCAAATTTTCAGTGAACAAAGAGAATTTGGAAAAGAAAGAAACATCACTGGGGAAGTAATTACTCTTGACTAAAAATAGGAGGATCCTTGCTATTTAAAGAAAGATACTGAAAAATACTGTTGTAATTGCATTACCTCACTGTGAGCGCACCATACTTAATTTCATGATGTTTATTTTCTGATGACTGTCCAGATCTGTGGTATCAGATGAACATCCTCTGAATACCACTTTGCGCATGTAACAACATGCAGGGTGATACAGGAGTACAGGCATAAAAAAAGGTCACTGACCATTAGTGGCTCATCACCTAGCTGAGGCAGCAAAATATGAGTCAGACGAAGACAGAGGCAAGAGGCAAGTGATGGAGAAACAACACTGAAATCAACAGGAAGAGGTGATGAAAAAGAAACCATTATTTGGCAAGACAGGAGACTTGCATAGGTAGGCACGATTTCTACTCTCGGGTTCCTCAAAGACTAGCAGACACTGCAGGCAATCACTAACACTCACAGGATAGACGATGATGACCAGGGAACCCAGGCATAACTGAGGGTGAGACACTTCTCTACACCTCATCTCTGAACAGTCCCTAAATACCATCACCAGGATGGGACAAAGAAGGGATGCCATAATACTGACAAGCTATACACCTCGTAAAGTAATCTGTTCATTTACATAGCTCTTGTAACAATTTTAGAAGTTGGAAGGAATCAAGCTAAGACTAAAGTTACAGAATATTATTACTTCTCCCCATTAGCAAAGCAAAAAAGCAATGACTACTTATATGGCAAAGAGACTGTGAGAAATTAAGCTTTGTGATTCCCTCAATTATCTCAACTGGCCTGATTGGGCAATTACATTTTAGGGACCTGAGTACACTTACAAATAAGTTGCTGGACCATTTTGGCTCTTTGGAAAATCACAGAGAATGGAAAAGGTGCCAGAAAACTGGAAACAGGAAAATGCCATTGCTGTTTTTGGAAAGAAGAAAGTAGACTCTCTTCACGTTACAAACTAGAGAGCTAGACATAGATGTTGGGTGAGATTCTTACAAGGATTTTATCCAAGAGATGACTGTGAGCATCAAAAAGGGGCACGCCAAAGAAAGTCATGTTAAGCTCATCTAATTTCTCTTTGGCACTGTAACGACGGAAGTCCAATGTGTCTAGACTCATTGAGGCATGATGATGTTAGAAGTCCCCCATGGTATTATAATCAGCATAGAAATAGGGCAGGCACAAGGGCAACTGCTGCCTCTGACATTCTGTAAATAGCTGAACAAAATATATCAAACTACAGAGTTTTCTAATGTAATGCTAGAGAGCTCTGATCCTGGGCCAGCCCTAATCAAAAACTTTAACCATAAAGTAATAGTAATATACAGGGCATGCTCAAATTCTTCAATGAGTAAGAATACTGAATTTACCAGGTGATGCTATTCAAATATAAAAATCGCTGATACACTGCAATAATGAGTTGCTTCTAATGAGATGTAAAAAAAAACAAAACCACCAAGCATAAACACAGGATCTTGTACTTAGGTTAGCTCTATAGCTCAGATGATCAAGAATCTGCCTGCAGTGCAGAGACCTAGGTTTAATCCCTGGGTCAGGAAGATCCCCTGGAGAAGGAAATGGCAATCCACTCCAGTATTCTTTCTTGCCTTGAGAACCCCGTGGACAGAGGAGCCTGGTGGGCTACAGTCCACGGGGTCACAGAGTCGGACACGATTAAGTGACTAACACAACATACAACACAGCAGCAGCAGCACACAGGGGAAAGATTTAGCAGGCACTTCAGGCTCAGGAGCACAGTGAGTGAATCAAGAATGAAGAGAGGCTTCCACAAAGCCAAGGTGACGCTGCTGTATCGATATCAGCATCTGAGGTGACAGAAAGAAAGGGACAAGGGAATGTACACCTCTTCTTCAGGTCCGTGTCCACCTCCAGTGATGGGTGGCACAGTAACAGGAATGGACACAGGTGTATTCATTCGAGAGGATGAGGAGGATGGTGAAAGGATTCCACCATTATTTCCAGGCACAAGCACAAAATTAATGATGAGCTTGAAGCTTAGCTGAGAACACAGAAAGAACACTTGATGGTACAGGAAGAGAAAAATCTGACCTGAACAAGAAACAAGATGCTTACTCCCTGGAAGAAAAGTTATGACCAACCTAGATAGCATATTCAAAAGCAGAGACATTACTTTGCCGACTAAGGTCCGTCTAGTCAAGGCTATGGTTTTTCCAGTGGTCATGTATGGATGTGAGAGTTGGACTGTGAAGAAGGCTGAGCGCCGAAGAATTGATGCTTTTGAACTGTGGAGTTGGAGAAGATTCTCGAGAGTCCCTTGAACTGCAAGGAGATCCAACCAGTCCATTCTGAAGGAGATCAGCCCTGGGATTTCTTTGGAAGGAATGATGCTAAAGCTGAAACTCCAGTACTTTGGCCACCTCATGCGAAGAGTTGACTCACTGGAAAAGACTCTGATGCTGGGAGGGACTGGGGGCAGGAGGAGAAGGGGATGACAGAGGATAAGATGGCTGGATGGCATCACGGACTCGATGGACGTGAGTCTGAGTGAACTCCGGGAGATGGTGATGGACAGGGAGGCCTGGCGTGCTGCGACTCATGGGGTCGCAAAGAGTTGGAGATGACTAAGTGACTGAAGTGAACCCTCCTTACTGACAAATTTTGTCAAAGTATTAATTTTCACAGAACTAGAACAAATAATTTCAAGATTTGTATGGAAATACAAAAAACCATGAATAGCCAAAGCAATCTTGAGAAAGAAGGATGGAACTGGAGGAATCAATTTGCCTGACTTCAGGCTCTACTACAAAGCCACAGTCATCAAGACAGTATGGTATTGGCACAAAGACAGACATATAGATCAATGGAACAAAATAGAAAGCCCAGAGATAAATCCACATACATATGGACACCTTATCTTTGACAAAGGAGGCAAGAATATACAATGGAGTAAAGACAATCTCTTTAACAAGTGGTGCTGGGAAAACTGGTCAACCACTTGTAAAAGAATGAAGCTAGATCACTTTCTAACACCGCACACAAAGATAAACTCAAAATGGATTAAAGATCTAAATGTAAGACCAGAAACTATAAAACTTTTAGAGGAGAACATAGGCAAAACACTCTCTGACATAAACGACAGCAGGATCCTCTATGATCCACCTCCCAGAATTCTGGAAATAAAAGCAAAAATAAACAAATGGGATCTAATTAAAATTAAAAGCTTCTGCACAACAAAGGAAAACATAAGCAAAGTGAAAAGACAGCCTTCCGAATGGGAGAAAATAATAGCAAATGAAGCAACTGACAAACAACTAATCTCAAAAATATACAAGCAACTCCTGCAGCTCAATTCCAGAAAAATAAACGACCCAATCAAAAAATGGGCCAAAGAACTAAATAGACATTTCTCCAAAGAAGACATATGGATGGCTAACAAACACATGAAAAGATGCTCAACATCACTCATTATTAGAGAAATGCAAATCAAAACCACAATGAGGTACCACTTCACACCAGTCAGAATGTCTGCGATCCAAAAATCTGCAAGCAATAAATGCTGGAGAGGGTGTGGAGAGAAGGGAACCCTCCTACACTGTTGGTGGGAATGCAAACTAGTACAGCCACTATGGAGAACAGTGTGGAGATTCCTTAAAAAATTGCAAATAGAAATGCCTTATGACCCAGCAATCCCACTGTTGGGCATACACACAGAGGAAACCAGAATTGAAAGAAACACATGTACCCCAATGTTCATTGCAGCACTGTTTATAATAGCCAGGACATGGAAACAACCTAGATGTCCATCAGTAGATGAATGGATAAGAAAGCTGTGGTACATATACACAATGGAGTATTACTCAGCCATTAAAAAGAATACATTTGAATCAGTTCTGATGAGATGGATGAAACTGGAGCCGATTATACAGAGTGAAGTGAGCCAGAAAGAAAAACACCAATACAGTATACTAACACATATATATGGAATTTAGGAAGATGGTAATGATGACCCTGTATGCAGGACAGCAAAAAAGACACAGATGTGTATAGCGGACTTTTGGACTCAGAGGGAGAGGGAGAGGGTGTGATGATTTGGGAGAATGGCATTGAAACATGTATAATAACATGTAAGAATCGAAATGCCAGTCTATGTCTGATGCAGGATATGACACGCTTGGGGCTGACGCGCGGGGATGACCCAGAGAGATGTTGTGGGGAGGGGGGTGGGAGGGGGGTTCATGTTTGGGAACGCATGTACACCTGTGGTGGATTCATGTCAATCTATGCCAAAACCAATACAGAATTGTAAAGTAAAAATTAAACAAACAAACAAACAAACAAAATCAAAGTATTATAATACACTTTATTTTGTCTTGAAGTGAAGTGAAGTCACTCAGTTGTGTCCGACTCTTTGCGACCCGTGGACTGTAGCCCACCAAGCTCCTCCGTCCATGGGATTCTCTAGGCAAGAATACTGGAGTGGGTTGCCATTTCCTTCTCCAGGGGATCTTCCCGGCCCAGGGATTGAACCCAGGTCTCCCACATTGCAGGCAGACGCTTTAACCTCTGCAATCCAGTGAAATACATCAGATTCTGTATTTTTTTCTCCAGTCTTTTGCATCAGCAAACTGAAGTATTAACAGCATGACTCACACCTTGAGATGGCCACTTACATTGTGTGCCCCTGAGTCAGGTGGAGTACTGACATGGTTCCTGTCATGACAGGTAAATCCTGTAAAACTTTAATAAAAACTAAGGATTCTATATTGGATAAACAGAGACTGCACTTTGGTATTTTCAACCTTTCTAAAAATACATTTCCTACAAAGAGCAAAAAAAAAAAAAAAAGGAAATCTTTTTTGGAAAATACTATAGATTCAGTTTTTTTTTGTTGTTGTTTATTTGGGATAGGATTTGGGATCCTTTAAAGCACACAGCTGTCTGACATGTGAAAGGGTATAAAAAAGATAGGATGGGGATAACCAACAGGATAAGAATGTAACTCTGAGGGGGGATGACTGGATTGAGAGGTGAGATGAGCATACATTTCTGCTACTTTCCAACTCACAACACCATGAAATAATGGAAAAAGCATTTTCTCTTTTTTAGGATAAGAAAATTAGCCAGTCTAAGAATTCAAAAAATGCCATCACTGTGCCAAAATATTAGAAAAATAATGGTTGCAGACCTATGGCAAAATACCAGAAGCAACCAAACCACACACACACAAGCCTGACGAGTGGCTGGAGCAGTAGATCAGGGAGCTCAGAGTCAGAGGATCTTGGGGTTCTTAGAGCTGGGCCACGATCAGATGATCAAGAGGGAAACAATGCCACTAGGTGGGTGGTTGGCCCCTGCCCTGCACATGCTGAAGCGGCAGTCACAGGCAAACATGGAGAGAACAGGGCTTCAGTCAGTACTGATGCCCAGAAGGGACAAAATTCCCTAAACATAAAGAGCGAAGTGGTAAACTAACATCTTTAGCGTTTAAATTGAAAACTGTGTGTGTGAAGAGAAACACAGCCAAAAACCTTGAAAATGAATCATAAGAGGATAAAACCAAAAATCTCTATCAATGCAATGAACAGCAGAATCAATTTCTGTAAAAAGAATATTTCATAAGAGTGATGTAAAGGATTCGATCTGAGCACCGCACCCCACTCCCTACCTGAAGAGAGAGAGAAAAAAAAGATAAGAGTAGTCTGGAGACTTGAGACTAGATCCAGGAGTTATGTTTATTTACGACGAGTACGAAAAGAAAGGAAAAAAGGAGACTACTAATACAAGTAAGAAATGGAAATTTCTGATCTGAAAACTAATACTTAAAATGGGCCAGTAAGTAAACAAAATGAATGAAACAGATTACATCTAAACCCAATCTACTGAAATTTCTTGGTTCCAAGGATAAAGAAAAGATTGTAGATGTTACCATGCAGGAAAAATAAATTGCAAACAAAGGAATGAGAATCAGTTTCACATAAGCCTGGTGGTTACAGTAATAATTTCTAAGTACTAACCAAAAATCATTATCCAAATATGAAGAAAAATAAAGGCATTTTAGGACATACCAGGACCCAAGAAAATGTAGCTTCAATACTCTTCAAAGGAAGCTCTGCAACCAAATAATAAATATGATCAAAGAAGGGTTAGTACACAAGAAACAGTGCTAAGCAAATAACTCAGGAAATTGAAGGTTAAGTCTAAAGAAACTCCACAAGCTACCAACAGGAGAGGTGTGAGGAACTCAAGAAAGTAAATTGTACTAAAGTTCCTGTTTAACCTAATGGGATGAAGGGCACTCACAGGATTCCAGGGAACTGCGCCTCTGCTGCTCCTCAGAGAAAGAGGCAGAGCCTACTGGCAACCCCTTGAACGTGGAGATGGCCTCTTGTGACTCAGAATGTGGCCGAAGTGACTGCGTATGTACAACATCCGAGGCTAAATCTTAAAAAGGCTGTGCAGCTTCTTCAGAAACCTTGAAATCACTATGCTGTGAAAAGAGCTCGGGATTAAAAGATGCTATGAAGACAGGCCCAGCGACGCCAGCCAGTATCTTGGAATATGTAAAACAGGCCATGTTAGAAAGTTCTACCTTGACCAAGTCAGCAGCTGACTGCAGCCACTTGAGTGAACCCAGGTAAGATTAGCAGAACCTCCTTAACAATCTAGAATTAATGAGAAATTTAAAAACTGTTGTTTGAGCCATTGAGATTTCAGATGACTTGTTACATGGTAAGTGTTACTGATACAACCATCAAGACAAGAAATGAGGATGCAGGGGGGAATTTTAACTTATCAGTGTCAAAGTATTATAAGATTAAAAAATTAAATTTTACATGCTGAATTATCTTCTAAAGATATAGTTTATTTAACACATTATTGCTCTTCGACTTACTAAATAAGATATTATAAACTAGGTGTAACTGAAAATATAAAGATGAATAAGACCTCTTATTCAATTTACAGCTTAAATGGAAAGACAAGGTAAATAAACATCCACAATAAAATACATCTCAAGATAAATGGGGTACTCAGAGCTCAAATGGGCTTCCCTGGTAGTGCAGAGGTTAAAGCATCTGCCTGCAATGTGGGAGACCTGGGTTCGATCCCTGGGTCGGGAAGATCCCCTGGAGAAGGAAATGGTAACCCACTCCAGTATTCTTGCCTGGAGAATCCCATGGACGGAGGAGCTTGGTGGGCTACAGTCCACGGGTTGCAAAGAGTCGGACATGACTGAGCAACTTCACTTTCACTTTCAAGAGCTCAAATACAGGAAGCTCAAAGAAGGGCTTCAATAGCACGTATAAATAAGCACACTACAGTAGGTACAGTGAAAGTGCAGTAAAAAAGTGAGAAGTGAAGAGGAGAGTGAAAACGCTGGCTTAAAGCTCAGCATTCAGAAAACTAAGATCATGGCATCCAGTCCCATCATTCAGGTCAGTTCAGTCGCTCAGTCATGTCCGACTGTCTGTGACCCCATGAAATGCAGCACGCCAGGCCTCCCTGTCCATCACCAACTCCCGGAGTTCACCCAAACTCATGTCCATTGAGTTGGTGATGCCATCCAGCCATCTCATCCTCTGTCGTCCCCTTTACTTCATGGCAAATAGATGGGGAACCAGTGGAAACAGTGTCAGACTTTATTTGGGGGGCTCCAAAATCACTGCAGATGGTGACTGCAGCCATGAAATTAAAAGATGCTTACTCCTTGGAAGGAAAGTTATGACCAACCTAGACAGCATATTAAAAAGCAGAGATATTACTTTGCCAACAAAGGTCCATCCAGTCAAGGCTATGGTTTTTCCAGTGGTCATGTATGGATATGAGAGTTGGACCATAAAGAAAGCTGAGCACCACAGAATTGATGCTTTTGAACTGTGGTGTTGGAGAAGACTCGTGAGAGTCCCTTGGACTGCAAGGAGATCCAACCAGTCCATCCTAAAGGAAATCAGTCCTGAATGTTCATTGGAAGGACTGATGTTGAAGCTGAAACTCCAATACTTTGGCCGCATGATGTGAAGAGCTGACTCATTTTAAAAGACCCTGACACTGGGAAAGATTGAAGGCAGGAGAAGGGGACGACAGAGGATGAGATGGTTGGATGGCATCACTGACTCGATGGACCGGAGTTTGGGCAAACTCCGGGAGTTGGTGATGAACAGGGAGGCCTGTGTGCTGCAGTCAAATGGGGTCACAGTTGGACACGACTGAGCAACTGAGCTGAACACCAGGTGCAGCAGAAGGACACAGGTAGGGAGAAGCCTAGCTATAACGCATTCATTTTATTAAGCTTTTATATGTAAAATTTGCTTCAGGTTTAATAGACTTCTCAAAATCTTCCCTAGACTCTTATTTTATATGTAATCAAGGGTATGGCAAGCCATATCAAATCTAAAGCAGTTTAAATAAAAATTTGTTTTTATCATTAGTTTTCCATATCAAATGCTAGTGTTAAAGATTAAAGACTAATAAAACCACTTGCACAGCACATATGGGGACTCAGAAATATGGTAATTTGTAAGTGAATAACCAGAGGCAATAAAAACAAAGCAAAATTGTTTAATTAACAACTTGGGCATTAGTAACATTTATAAGATCTATTTTGAAAAGAAGTATACAACCAGTTATCTTACGCAGTGTCTGTGTTTTTAGTTTATGACAGTGATTTTTTTTTAACATGGACTCTTTAAATGACTTCTGAGTGTCTTGTGATTTACACCAGGCTTTCTAGCTGATAATAACCTACAAGTTCTGTATTAGATGTCTCAGAAGTGTTATATCAGACTTCTTTTTAAATTGTAAATTTATTTGTAATTTGAAAGATTCAATTTAAAATTTAAAATTCTCAAAATATGCTCCATGGACTACTTCTAGTACATCAGAAACAATGTTTCCAAAGTTAGGAAGTATAAGTGTGGGAAATGCTTCCTCTTGAAGATTCCTAAACACATTGTTATTTAAAGTGAGACCTGTGGGCCAGCTATACTGGCAGCCCTTTAGAGCTTAGAAGAAACCCACAATTTCAGGCCTCACCCCAGACCTATTGAATCAATCCTCATGTGAATAACATCACCAGTGTTTTGTACACATGTTCAAGATTCAGAAGCAGTGGCATAGAGCATTTAAAGACTGAGAAATCTCAAAGTAAATGAACCTGTTTAATCTCATCTATCTCAGTATCTCACACTTATCTCACCCACAATTGTTTTCAGGGCCACCTATTAACATTCTGAGGAACATGCTTTGGGAAATCCTACAAGATAATAATTACTATTAATGAGCAAATAAAGCTAGAAAGAGGTACTGCTCCATCCTTCACAATTAAAATTTGGCTCTCTTGGCTTTTCCAATAATGTCAGCGTATTATAAGAAAAACATTAAGTACTTTAAAGAAAATAGTACAGAAAAATTAAAGTTCTCTTCAATAAAGGCTCCTGCCAACAAAATTAAGCATGGAGTTGTGTTTTGGCTGTTAAGTTGGGTAACAATTTCTTGGAAAATGACATTTCTGAATGAAAGAATAAAATGGTTTTCCAGAAAAAGAACTCAACCTGCTCCAGGCCAGATGTGAACTTTAATTATATTTTTCATGCTTGTCCCATGAACATTTATGTGGAAATAGACATGGTATATCGTACACACTGGTACTGTGGTTGGGAAGATCAACTCCATATCCGAGCCGTACAACAATTTGCCTAAAACAAGTCCAGTTCAATATAGATATTAATCTAGAAGGTGCTTTCCTAAAAGCACAGGTAAAGAAGGAAAGCTGACAGTTTTGATTTGGAGTATTATAAAAAACTGGAGAAGGCAATGGCACCCCACTCCAGTGTTCTTGCCTGGAAAATCCCATGGACGGAGGAGCCTGGTGGGCTACAGTCCATGGGGTCGCTAAGAGTCAGAAAACGACTGAAGCGACTTAGCAGCAGCAACATTATCAAAAATGCTGATCTTATACATGCTTGAAGTCTCTTTTAATAATACTGGTTTAAGTAATAATGTAATGATTCCAAATTTTCAAGTAGCTCTGGAAAATCCTACATCTAAAAAGGCATGAAAACTGGAAGTGTGGTAGATTAACAACTGTAATAACAATCCTTTTTGTCCCTGTCTTCAGCAAGTTGAAGTCAGAGAAATGATACCTGTATTTCAGCCTCCTTTAATTAATTTAATTAGGGCTTCCCTGGTGGCTCAGATGGTAAAGCATCTGCCCACAATGTAGGAGACCTGGGTTCGATCCTTGGGTTGGGAAGATCCCCTGGAGAAGGAAATGGCAACCCACTCCAGTATTCCTGCTTGGAAAATCCCATGGACACAGGACCCTGGTAGACTACAGTCCATGGGGTCGCAAAGAGTTGGACACAACTAAGCAACTTCACCTTCTATCTTTAATTCGTTTAGATTTTGTGCACTTAATACTATATTTTCCAGAAGACACACACATTTCCACACACACACATTTCCACACTTAACAGCTCCAAACAGCTTTTTGAAAAAAGCACAAGAAAAAAATTACAAAGCTTCTAGCATTTTGTTTATCACAGATGGAGCATGCAGTGAACTAGACCCAATTTCCTATTCACTGTTCTGCATCTACCAATCGTACACTCTAGATTCAGTGAGACCAGAACTCTTCATCTAAATCACCACGGCATTCTCGGCACCAATAAAATGCCTGAAACATAGTAGGTGTTCAATAGAGTTTGTTGAGGAAAGAAGGAAACAATGAGATGAAGACTGAGGGGAAGAACGACAGTGTATCTTCACTTTTATCAAAGACATATTTATGTGCCAAGCAGTGTCAGGCTTCAGAATCATCATGGTGTTGAAGGAGCTCACATTCTATCAGGAGAGAAAGGAATAAAAATAGTGTGGTAAATGCAACAGTAAAGATAATAAAATACGCCACAACAGGAGGGACATCCAGGAACATGAGAGTGAGTACAAAGACAAAGAGACAGAACATCACAATGCGCCGTGTGCAGAGAATGCCAACAGCTTACAATTAGGGTGGAGAAGAGGAGAAGAAAAGGAGAGAGAAAACTCTGGGTAGGAAAAGATGAAGGAACCGTTGTTGTTGTTGTCTGCTGCTGCTGCTAAGTCGCTTCAGTCATGTCCGACTCTGTGCGACCCCAGAGACGTCAGCCCACCAGGCTCCCCCGTCCTTGGGATTCTCCAGGCAAGAACACTGGAGTGGGTTGCCCTTTCCTTCTCCAATGCACGGAAGTGAAAAGTGAAAGTGAAGTCACTCAGTCGTGTCTGACTCCTAGCGACCCCATGGACTGCAGCCCACCAGGCTCCTCCGTCCATGGGATTTCCCAGGCAAGAGTGCTGGAGTGGGGGGCCACTCCCTTCTCCAGGAGACCTCCCCGACCTACGGATCAAACTCGAGTCTCTTGCTATCCTGCACCGGGAGGCGAATGTTTTACTACTAGCGCCACGTGGGAAGCCCTGGGGAACAAACGAAGAACCAGTAAACGCATTCCCCTCAAGAAGTTTATAAAATCTATAATCAGGAAGACTATATAAAACACAGATGTGATTATGCCCCATCACACGTAATTAACATCAGAATTGGAGGAGGGGACATTG
Source organism: Oryx dammah (assembly GCF_014754425.2). Classification (NCBI taxonomy): domain Eukaryota; kingdom Metazoa; phylum Chordata; class Mammalia; order Artiodactyla; family Bovidae; genus Oryx; species Oryx dammah. Next base: position 98,117,206 of record NW_024070211.1, on the reverse strand, counting down.
TGAGTGTGAAGAATGGGAGAGGAAAATCTAGATTGAGGCCCTGTCTGGGGAAGTCAAATATATGAGGCTACTAGAAAGATCTCTGTAAGCTCTTTAAGGGAAGAGATGGTCCTGAAACAAGAGATGGTCTCTTGAAACTCTCATCTTTGACAGGATTCTAAGCTCATCACTGCAGCAGTTACCCGGGGGCCAGAAGGGAGAAGCCTACTCAACAACCATGACCACTCTGGCAATTAAGAATTCATAAATTAATAAATGAGTGCTCTGGTTTACAGATTAGTTCTGGTTCCTAGAAGTGCAGAACTGAGGACAGGCTCAGCACTGTGGTGACCTCAGAACTCGGGATGGGTTTGAGGGAGGCCTGGCCTCTGCCACTAGTTGTTCCCCCCAAAAAAAATCTAGCTGAGGAGTGGTTCACCCCAATTCAGAAATGTAAGAAAGGGTTAACACAAAACAAATGAAAAGGTTAGTCAACACGAGTAACTGATGTCCATGAACATGATAAAAGCAAACAGCTACATACTTACCAAGCTGTCCATGGAAGCTGTACATGGGGCCCTATCCACAGTCTACCACTTCCGTTTATCTGCTGTGCTCATGTGCTGCGTGACCACCATATGCACAGCAATGAAACTTGATACTTTCAACATTCACTAGTTTAAGTCAACTTCTGCAGAACCATGCCTTAATTCTAGGTTATCATTTATATCTAAAACCTGTTTTTAAATTTTGCATTCAAAAACCAGTGTATTTACTCATCTAAAGTGCAAACGATTTCAATACCAAGAACCAGGATAGCATGGTTCTGTATTCCACATGTGACATCCAGAAAGCACCTAGGAAGGTTTTCCCTATTTTATACATCTTAAAAATAAAGCCTGTAGTCATTAAAGTTCACAGTATTTGTCTATTTCTCATCTGGTCTCCCTGGGAGCACAAATGCATACAAAAGACTATGCAATAATACAGAACTGTCTTTAACTTTGCAATAAGCAACCAGAAAAACTTCTCTCCAACAAGGTGCTATCATAACATATAAAAAAATTAAGATACAATTCATAACATACCATTTCTACTGGCTTTACTACTATCCATTTTTATGACTAAATATATTTTCATTGAGATTTTTTTATTAAGCATACTAGGGGACTGATTCAGAGAGGGTATCTATTATGAATAGTGTGTGTTTACATATGCTATTTCACACATAACATTTTAAATGGCATGCCACAGTCAAAGGAAAGGTAAATAAATGTTTTCTGGATGAAAGCTTGAATGCAAATAAAATTAGACAACAGAAATGTTTCACTCTGAAAATGTCTTCCTAACTGGTCTTAGTGTGTCTGTCTGCCTGTGTCTCTCTCTAATAAAATTCAGTACTGCTTTCCAGAAGGAAGTTCAGTCAGGTAACACAGTTAACTAAGCAAATACTATTCATCAGATAAATAATACATTAAATATTTTGAAGTTACAGCAAACTCTCCCCCTCCAAAGGGCAGAATATTTGTTTGTTCTGAAGTACTGCGAAGTTTCAGCATTCAAATAAAATTTATCTCAAAATAACTAAAAAGCACAATTTTGACCCCACTCCAGTACTCTTGCCTGGAAAATCCCATGGACAGAGGAGCCTGGTGGGCTGCAGTCCATGGGGTCGTGAAGAGTCGGACACAACTGAATGACTTCACTTTCACTTTTCACTTTCATGCATTGGAGAAGGAAATGGCAACCCACTCCAGTGTTCTTGCTTAGAGAATCCCAGGGACAGGGGAGCCTGGTGGGCTGCCGTCTATGGGGTCACACAGAGTCGGACACGACTGACGTGACTCAGCAGGAGCAGCATACAATATATATGGAAAACTGAAACCACTGACTTCAAGGATTTGAGAAAATGTTCTGTGAAGATTGGTATCACAGTAGAAGCCTCTAACATGGCTTTTAGACCTTTGCCTGTTTCCTCTCCCCTGCATTCCTCTCCTCCCTCAACCCACATGGGCTCACAGAAGTCTTCCCTGACCACTGTGGTCTTCCGGAACAAGAGGAATTGAGCAGCCCTTTCAAGGATGAAGAATGGTGGATGGTGGAAATTTACACAGCAGTATAGATCACCACAGAAATCAGAGGCAAAAGTCAGGTAGAAATCTGGAAGGGACCCCACTGCATCTGCCTGTCCCCAAACCGTGAGCATCCTTGCACGCAGTCGCTCCCTCAACACAAAGCCTCTCTCTTTGGTGCTAACCCCAGGCCTGAGATCTGCTGTGAGGTTGGCTGAGTGGAATCACAGCCTCCCCCTCCCCCTCACAGAGCTCTAGCTCTGGACTGTCTTGCTGCTTCCTGAGAGTAGCTACTCCACCTCCTGTCGTGTCAAATTCCACAAGCAAGCATAAAACCAAGCTCACTGCCTTCTGCCTCACCAAACTGTTTCTTCCTTCGACAGAGTCTGTACGTGCCTCCTTCTTAGGAAGGCATTTCTCAACGTGCTCTGGAAATGCTTTTTTTTCTTTTTTGATGACTCACTCCTCTGGTCCAACTAATCTAGAGTCTTAACCAGCACGCAATATTCATTTTCACCTACTTGTATCTGTCCTGTAAATGTTCTCTCATCTATGTAGAGTTACGCTGATTGAAACCAGGACCCTTGTCTTAGACATGTCTTTCCTTTGGTGTCTAACACATGTGCTAGGGCATTTCATACAATGCTTGCTGACAGAACAGGTTTTATTATGTGAGGAGCTGAAAACAGAAAGTGGCATTCTACTGCTGCGCTTACTGAAAAATGTTTAATGTATCAGATGGCTCATAGTAAAAAAGCCACTGAATAAACTGCTTCCCTAAAGAAGTCTTTTGTTCAGTAGCTGGCACTAAAAATGTCAGAAAGAGTCTGATTTCATTTTCAATCTTCCTACTTGGGTAACCTGTTTCTTTTTAGAGTGAGGGTTTTGTCTTTATTAAAGGAAGAACTTAGGAAAATAGCCACAAGTCAAGGAAGCTACATTCCATTAGCAGGAGATAACACAACCTTTGTCACAATGTGGTCACACTAGTATTTCTAAATTCTCAGCTGCAGATCTAGCGTATAATTAAAGTGTACTTTTAATGAAACCCTACACATCAGAGTTATGATTCCCACAATAATCCAGAAAGCTGTTATCAAAGTCTTGATTATGTTTCAATATATCTAAACATCACCAGTCCCCATTAAATGGGCAGAAAAATTAAGGGACTGAATTGAATTATTCCATTCTTTAAAGACATGTTTTTATTGCTGCTAATAAAAACATAGATATATATGCTGTGATTTCATGAATAGTCAAAAACAGCATTTAATGATTCTAAAATTGTGTTAAAATACCTCAAAGATTAACTATGTTTTATATATACCCCGATACATTTTTTTTTTGCTTAAAACTTCATTATTCAGAGTGCAAAGATAACTTTAGCATATCAAAATAAATTCATCACAAATTCATAATCTATCAGAATATAAATTGGCACGACACAACTAGGTCTTAAAAGATAAGTATGACTTTTGGGTTTAAACTATTGTGCCCTAGATGCATTTTTGTATTATTTTAATTTGGGGGGTAGAGGGGGAGGTTTGCCTTTATTAATCTGAAGATCGTAAATTGATTCAAAGTTCACTGATAGGTTGATAGGGCTATATGCTCATGTCTCTTGAATACTGCAGAAAACCTATCTAACACCCTCTGAAAGGTAGAACATTCACCAAAAAAGTATGGCATTACAGAGTATGAATAAGTAATGTTGATAAATATTTAGAACCCTGGCAGTACAAAGAAAGAGAACACATGTCAGATGACTTTCCACACCCGCCCCACAATCTCTCTACAGTTAAGGTAATAGTGTAAATATAAAAATCTGATGCCCAATCAGCATACCAGGATTAAAAAGGCTATGACAGAAGTAGCATCTGTCTACATTAAAGTGTGTGCCCTTACACCCTGTACGAATTACAGCAACATATGTAATTTTGAACATCAGAGGCACCGTAAATATGACTAATTTAAAATGTTTGGTGAAGATGGAGCAAACTGGTATTTTGATAGGATAGAAAAAGACACTGAAACGGCAATCTGCTCACTTTATAGCTCAACAAGTCTCTCCTCTGAGTCACTACACTCTTACTCTTAGAGCAGCTGGATCTCTTAGTATCAATTTCCTACCTATATATCAATTATAAACTGTCAGTAAGAATGAGGAATTGTCTAGGATACAAAATGGTTCCTAATGTTTCCTCACTGGCATCTTCCTTTCTCTTTTCAATGTCTTATACAGAATGTCTAAAGGATAAAATGTTCCCTGGGTGGGGAAAATTGGACATACCTATTGAAGGAAAAAGGCAGCAGTCACTCTGTGGTAGAAAGAACCACAATGAGCAGAGATGGAGGATGGAGGAAGTCTACCCCTGGGGGCAGACCCAGGAATATTTGAATTGTGAACAAAAGCCCACCACGAAGGGCTGCTGCTGCTAAGTCGCTTCAGTTGTGTCTGACTCTGCGCGATCCCACAGACGACAGCCCACCAGGCTCCCCGGTCCCTGGGATTCTCCAGGCAAGAACACTGGAGTGGGCTGTCATTTCCTTCTCCAGTGCATGAAAGCGAAAAGTGAAAGTGAAGTCACTTCTTCGCAATCCCATGGACCCCATGGACTGCAGCCTACCAGACTCTGCCATCCATGGGATTTTCCAAGCAAGAGTACTGGAGTGGGGTGCCACTGCCTTCTCCGAGCAGTCTACATTTCAGCAATTCTATGAACCCTAAGACCCCAAACATCACTTTCATATCCCTTGCTTAACAGAATGTATTTTCTCTACTCTTCTGCTACTGTTGAGAGAGACAAAAGAAGTTTGAGCAAGACATCAATGTTAACCTCAATAATCTGATGATCCACATGAACCAAAAAATATTAAAGTAACCAAGAAGTCAAAAGTCTGCTTCCCTGTCAAGACAGTACAGCAAGGGACGGAGCTGGGAAAGTGTCAGATGAAACACATCTGAGACTTGCTTGGGACAGTCTCATGTTGCCATAAGTGAGTCCCAGTTTCAAGTACTCTGTTGATCTTCACCACCAAGACACCTAAACCAGCTGGCTTGCAGTTTACTTTTGACTCACAGCTGCCATGAGCCTCTCCTGAAATTACACCACAACAAAGCCATTCCATTAACAGCATAAATTCATCCTCACACATCATAGAGGTTTAGTCACACAGGCCTCTCTCCAAACTTGTATACAACCATTCAGTAAGTGATATCAATCATTTCTGGATCAGTACATCTGTACCACTGCCAAATAAACATATCATGATAAATGTACAGAATATGAAAACACCCAAGTAATGGGCATGCCACCTTGGCCTTCAAAGGGAAAGAGAACAGAACAGACTATGGCTGGATGGAACAGGCTTTAGGTTGGCCAAAAGAATCACTTCACTATTTCCCACTCCTGACTTTCTATAATTCCTCACAGTTATTCATAAGACATAAAGTAGTGGCAGTACCTCATAAGACTATGTCCTCTACGCGCAGTCATAAACAATGACCATAAACTAAATATGGCACTTTTAGAAAACATTTAGCAGTTCTCTTATTAACCTAATCATGTCTGATTTATCTTCTCTAGTCAAAAATAAAATATTTTAACCAGCTGTTCCATCCCTTCCAAAAGCACACAAGGTGAAATTACATTTATAGGAACTTCTTGGCAACGTTTCATGTGAGCATTTTAGTCAGAGGGAATAGGGAAAAGTTCCACTCTAACCCTTCCCTATTCTCTTCAGAGTTTTAGAATATTTTAATTTATAAAGTTTCACTGAAAGCTTAAAAGCAAACAGACATAAGAATAAATTTTGAAGAGATAATCACATCAATTATTGATCAGATTTCAGAAGTAATCACAAAACAAACCGGCATTAAACGCAGTAGCAACTCTTATTGCTAAAGGATGCCCTTGTGTCAACAACACGATTAGTCACACTTCTTTCAGAAACTTCTGAGGTCACCAACACAAATCTAAATGTTTTTGTGGCTCAATTATGTGGTAGCAATATATACTTGAAGACAAATAAAAATAGCAGCTTCACAGAACTCTGGAAACAAAAAGGACCCTTGACGACCATCTAGTTGAGTGGTTTTTCAAATTCCTTATTCTCAACCCTTCTTCTAAATAAACTCAAGATAATACCAATAAGAAAGAAAGAAAAAGAAAAGCAGGAGCTATTCTTGACGGACTGTTTTCTCTCCTCAGCCACAGCCAGTTAGGAGGCTCCCTGAGGAAGGTCATTTCACCTCAAGGCTTGCACTTCAGAGATTCCTGGAAGCTCATTAGCCTAGTCTTGCTAAGGGGTCTGCCGGTTCTCAAGGCAGTGAGCAACCAAAGCAGTACAGTCCTAGAGGAAATGCAAGTCTGTCACATCCAACTCAAAAGTACTTCCTTCTTACTACACAATCTTTTTAAAATTCAAATTTCACATATAGCTTTGAGGAAAAAAGTTCAGATGTACTATTTTCCCAATGTTTTCGTGTTTCAGAATGAGAACAGCGCAACTCACAGTTGAAGGCACGCCTGCTGAGAACTGCAGAGCTCTTCTGCACCAGAGTGGAGGCTGGCAGAGGGGAGCCTCAGCTCGGTCCAGGCTCCTTGACCTGCACCTGCACTTCAGGAACTCAGCACTCTGCCCCTTTCTCTAACTGCCCCTGCACCTGCTGGGCCAGGCCTTGGCACGCTCCCATTCCAGCTCTACGTCCCTTACCTCATACTGCTGAGGCACTTAAGCTGAGGCAATCCTCACCTTAAGTGGACCTCACCAACACTCTCCCGTCATTCCATGGCTTTCTTTTCTTTCCTCTCATCCACCCTGCTATTTTTCATATTAACACTCATCACTACCTGATCTCATCGTCCCTTGCTTCAAATATAAGCAGCATGAGTATAGTAGAGACTGTGTTCACTACTTTATCACGAATAGCAGCAGGGTGCAGGAGGAAGAGCTTTGGCCTCCGCGAAGCCCTCCTTGCATGACTGTGCTGTGCTGTGCTTAGTCACTTGGTCGTGCCCGACTCTTCAGCATGTCAATCCTCTTACGACTAGGACTGTTTTTTGAGTCCTGATTCCTCCTAAGCCCCAGGAGTTCCCAAGGTGTTTGGTTTTCCAAACAAGATCTACTTGAAGGGAAAGGGAGCTGCAGGAGGTAAAACCTTAGCGATCACTTTTAGGATAACCACTAAAAATATGATCTGGAGCTCTAAGCGCAATTTCAATTTTCATGTTTCCTGACCATCAACAGGGTATTCTTCCAGACACTCAAAAACTCTGCATGCCCACAGCTGAGCGCATCATCTTCCTAAACTTGAAGTTTATGGAGCGCTCTTCTTATCAGGACTGTAATAGTTATCGAATTCATTCTTATGATTTCCTCATGAACCAAGCAGGAACAGTATAGAAATGTTTTATAAGCTAGAGTCGTTTTATAAGCTAGAGTCCACGAAACAATGGCATCAGAATCAGGACAGGAATGAACATTTCTCTTACTTTCCACTTGAAAACACCATTAAGCTCTTTTGTCCATTTTCTCATATGGAAGAAGCATCTTGGCCAAACTGGTGTGAGCAGGCTGTTTGGCAATCTACAGTGACTCCATCTGTCATAATCAACAGGAGAGTCATCAAAAACGAAGCTAAAGCATCACTGAAATTGCACTGAAGTAACTGGAAAATGTAACATTACATAGATACTCAATGTTCTCAACATTTTGGGAGCTATCATAGTAAACATGGTTAGTAGATAGTGAAAGTCGCTCAGTCCTGTCTGACTCTCTGCAACCCCATGGAATTCTCCAGGCCAGAATACTGAAGTGGGTAGCCATTCCCTTCTCCAGGGTATCTTCCCAACTGAGGGACTGAACCCAGGTCTCCCGCGTTGCAGATGGATTCTTTACCAACTGAGCTATGAGAGAAGCCCTAAACGTGATTAGAAAGAAGTAATGATAAAGAATAGGAGCGACTTCCCTGGTGGTCCAGTGGTTAAGAATCCACCTGCCGATGCCGGGGATGTACGTTCCAGCCCTGGTTCGGGAAGATTCCACATGCCACGGAGCAACTAAGCCCGTGCAACACAGCTACTGAGCCTGTGCTCTAGAGCCCATTCACAAAACGCAGAGTAGCCCACACGCCGCAACTAGAGAAAGCCCTCACGCTGCCATGAAGATTCAGCACAGCCCTAAATAAGCAAAAAACATAAATGTTTTAAAAAAGAATTGGAAACTCCAGTGAATCTGGAAGATGCATATAAAAATAACATCTAACTTGCTATACACTTACATCCCAGATTAGCTAAAAACATATAATAAGAAGATTCTAAGACCAGCTTGAATAATGAACCCAAATGATCCCCGAAAGAACTTTTTAAAAAAGTTAATACACCTATTCCAGTAATTATTACTAACAAGTAAGAGAAGAATAAAAGCTTACTTTTATGTTTAACCTGCTTCCCACTTTTGACAGTAGACGCACTGCATTATCAGTGAGATAACCAACCATCCCTCAGGAACACAAGTATGAGAAGCGACGGCCATAAAAACTGCAAAGTCAATGGACCAGATAACTCTCTGATAGTCACGGCTGGATCAGTTGTTTTCAAGGAACAACTCCATGATGCCAGGGCAAGACGAACTGCTGTATAAATCATCTGTTCAACATTTACTGACTGTCCCCTTTATGAAACCTGGAACTGGGCATGTACTTTATAGAAACCTATTTATATTGAGTTCCTAGTACTGACGCAAAGTTAATAGTTTAGAATCATTGCAAAGCTCCATTCACCATCTCTCAAATTATTAATGAAAACTAGCAAATGTACATGTGGTCATTTCCCAAGAAATACCACACTGTCAGCACTATACACATTTAATCAGTAAAATGCAATATTCTCAGAATAGCAAAAAAAGGGAATATGGCTAAAAAAGCAACTTAAATGTAAGTTTGGGAACCATACAAACTCCAGTAAACCATTCTTACCTTTCCTTTGTTCTCTTGTACAACTCATTATATCTGAAAATCACAATAGATCACTGCTTACTTGATTTCCCAACCAGCAGTGCTGAAAGCGCAGTCTCGCAGGGTCAACAACACCCTAACCTGCTGAATCAGACTCCGGGAGTAAGCATGGCTATTTGTTTTTAACAAGCCCTCTGGGTGGTCCTGATACACACTTAAGTCTGAGAAAACCCACAACAAATTAGAGAGTACATTCATAACTGTATACACAAAGATGAAGATATAGTTTGGGTAATACTTATAGAAAAGCTTATAATAAAAATGTTAAAGATCATAATTTTTTAACTATAGGAATAATGTTGTACTTTTACAATGTTAATAATTAACTCAAAATATTTCATTTACTGGACTTGGAATTAAAAACAGTTCTGAGTAAATGAATGATTATGAACTATGACCAGCTGCTAAAATTTCCTATTAAAAAATAAAAAGGAGGTGTTTAAAATATTTGGAATGTTCAAATTTTCAACATAAAATTTCAGTGAGATATGTAAGATCTTAAATTTAAGGCATAATTTTAAAAATTGCAATTATATCCCCACTAAGAAAATAATTTGATAAAATATTAATTTTTATATAAGCATACAGTCTCACTTTACAAAAATATTCTTTCCTTTATAAAATTACTTAATGGGACTTCATTTTAATAACAATTTCCCTTAGGGCTTCCCAGGTGGCTCAGAGGTTAAAGCCTCTGCCTGCAATGAGGGAGACCTGGGTTCGATCCCTGGATTGGGAAGATCCCCTGGAGAAGGAAATGGCAACCCACTCCAGTATTCTTGCCTGGAGAATCCCATGGACGGAGGAGCCTGGTGCATTACAGTCCATGGGGTCGCAAAGAGTCGGACATGACTGAGCGACTTCACTTCCCTTAGTCTGCTATTGAACTGTTTATAAGTTACCACAATATTTTTGAATCCTTAGAGAAGGAGGAAATTAGAGGTAAAAGGAGAATCAAGAGGATCTATACTAAAGTCTTAAACAGCTACCAATTTGTTTCAACAGCTATGAAACAAATTAAAAATGAAGCATCACTGAAACTCCTGGTGACATATCTTCTACATGAGTAGACGTACATCTAAGAAATACCAGAAACACAGCAACGACAGCTAGCAACTTGAATACTGCTTATATCATCTGACAAATGTCGCTTCCAGGAGCGCTTCCAATTCCTTCACATGTGTTATGACTCAAAGTTTTAATTAGGCTGAAGAATTCCTACGAGGGGAGGTTCTAACTGAATTTATGCAAAACAGATGTGGATAGCAATGCTAAGAAAAGTATAAGTAGGCCTGAAGCCTTCTTACTGAGAATTCTCATAGCATTCTTAAAGGTATAAATAGAAGGCCAGAGAGCAGAAAGACTAGAGAATTTGTGCCAAAAATTTATTTTAAAACAGGGAGAGCTTCCTATTCTTTGCTTTTATGAATGTCTAACTTTTAATCTTACAGAAGCCATCTCTAACACACTGTAGAGCTGTACCACAAGTAAACATTCTGAGTCACCATCAGCACCTGTTAGCATGTATGAGTTAACTTTGTGAACCGCCTTTCTCTCTCACTGCACCAAGGGCATCTGGGTATTCCCCAAAAGGGAGCAGTGCCTTGGAAACATTTCATATTCGACATGGTACTAGCTGGGCTGAGGGGCCACAGAAGTCCAATGGCAGCAGGATTTCAACTGAAGTGACAGCAGTGATCCACATGGAAGGTGAGCAGTGATTGGGAAACACTCCAGCTGCAGACCTGACGAGACATGGAGACAGGTAAGATGTCAGGGAAAGAGCAGTGGCAGGGACTGAAGGAGAAGCATCATGTCAAGGAATCTTAAAGCTCAAATGGACTTGAGAGATGGCAGAAATTAAGGTTTTCGGCCCAGGGCACTAGTTGGGAATGAGAGATCTAGCATCTATGAAAGCTTTGGGGGGAGCCCCACAAGAGGAATAGGAAGATACACCTCAGAAGATATCAGAACCAGAGTTTGTATGGACCCTAAGCTACAAAGGCAGGAATCTGGGTTCTAATGGACCTGGAGGTCACCAATGTGTCTAGTATCTTATTTCCAGGAACTACCAAGATATTGCAAAGTTTACATCACCAGCCACCTGGATTATCCCAGTTCCTAAAATATAACTGCTCTGACATACCAAGAACTTGAGGTTTCATGATCAGTCTTCTGAATTCATATGGAGGGTCATGAATGTAGCAAAACAAACTCATTAATAGCCTCCATTTTACTTTACCAAGTGCTTTCAGCTTTCAGAAAATCTGAGTGAGAATGTAAGTATGAACTAGTATGCTTTATAAATATTGTCCTGAAGCTGCCCACTGCCAACAACCATGCTCCTGAAGTAACATATCTGGAGAAGCCCCAGGGTGATCTTAAAGACACTAGGTGTCTTAAAAATACTACAGATTCCACAGTACAAGGGAAGATCAAGGTCACAACCTGCTTTAGGCAAGGAAAAAACCTCACCTAGGAAACAATGCATGGTGATACTGCACATGTGCTTGAGAAGAAAATATCAACGTGAATCAAAACCAACATACTTTAGAGAGACTGAAGACAGTTATGCACCTTTCACAAAGCTATGAGACTTGGTTCTACCCTTTTTGAAATGTTTAAATCTGCTTTTTCAACAAAACACTGAACATGAGATAGTAAGACTGGAGTGGCAAAGTCCTGGAGCGTAGCCAGTTCACCAGTAATGAAGCCCTGTTCACTCCAATTTAGCTCTGTTGGCTGGACATGTGCTGTGGATGGATGTCAGCTGCTATTCGAGAACCTCAAGCAGGGAGGCTGTGCAGGGCAGGGAGGGAGAAATCTGTGAAGACACTCTAAAGCACAGCTTTCAGTAATGTGGCATCCGTGGAACGCTGAGAAACAGAAGCACGTAAAACAACCTGGTGTGTAGCAATTAGAAGTAAAATGATTCCTTTAGGCCACATCAATGGATACCCAGAAAGGCCAAAAAGGCAGAGTTTCAAGGCAATAACAAATGGGATTTTGGTTGCACTGGCTGTTGTCCTATGAAGTGAGAGGTTATTATTGGTAATGATAGCCTTTTTGGTAATACACCTCAGAAGTCAAACAGCCTACTCAAGGTCGTAGCCCAGGAGGCAGAGGAGCAGGAAAGCCTGCCCCAGGGAGCACAGTGTTTGCGGAGCACTGCTGAGCCACTACCCTTGTCCATTTGAAGTTCAATCTAAAACCTCTCTGTGCCCAGGTCTAGCAGCTAAATTCTCCTAGATTTCTGAGCTCTCAGACAAAGCAATAGCTCTACAAGATGGCCAGTAGCGAAGGGCAGCCTCAAGCAGCAGAGTTCATGCAGGGAGGCTGGGCATTCAGATTAGGGGTCTGTCACAACTCTCTGGTATCCATTCTGCCCAAAACAGACCTGCAGGCCAGAATGACTAGATTGGCCCTAAAGACACACCTGTCACAGTCACACAGAATACACGTTATATACACACACACACATTTTCATTAGTCCATGCCCTCTCCCAGATACCTACGTTTCTCTGCATTTTTTTTTCTCTAGTATTAGAGTTTAAAATGTTCTCTTAGAGAAAACCTTTTCTAATAAACAGAAGAATAGATATCATTTCTTATGGTGGTCAACCCTTATGATTTCTTCAACACACAAACTCCCATGGCCTATTAGAAAACTAAAAAATGCATTTAATGTATCTTTTCATATTGATCTATGTATTTAGACCACAAAGCACAGAAAGGTAGGTGTGTCTCCATTCTGTTTCTATAATGCTATCTTTCCCTGCTTAAAGATAGAACATAATTAAATGTTACCATAAAATCCTCATAAACTGGCTAACACAGAGATGAAGGAATTAACTTTTATTAAAACTGGCCAAGGACTGGTTTTTTTGGCATTAATTTCTGCACAGTTTACAAAGGGATTTTGTAGAGAACGAAACACAGACAAGTGGGAATCTTAACAATCAAAATCTGGATCCATTTATTGATTTATGTGTGAGACACCATGCCTGGTACCATGGAGAATAGGATGGTGAATCAGAAACTAACTGACCACAAAGAAATTAGGTTCAGAAGTAAATAATGGGACACACAGCTATATAAGCACATTGTTAAAAAGTATCTGAGGTAATTAGAATAAATCAGGCACAAGGGAACTGGTAAATGGCATGCACGCGCATGTGTGTATGTATACGTGTAGGGGGAAGGAGGGGGTCAGGGTCAGGAACATCTTTGTGGAAGAAATACTTGAGAAGGGCCTTGCAGATGTAAAGTCCTTGGACAGTGAGTGACAAACGGGAAGAAGAATGGGGGCAGAACAGTGTACCTGTGTGTAGAGCTGATGACCACTCTGGTCTGGCTGAATGGCACTGTGCTTGAAGGAGACAGTGGTGAATCCTAGGAAATGAAGGATGGCTGGTATTCCAGATGAGGTCTCATCTGCATGGTGGGCATTAGGGCTCCAATGGAAGTATCTGAGCAGGAGAGTGATGCCATCACCTGTGTGCTTCAGGAAGACCATGTGAGGCTAACTGGAAAGAAGAGCAGAAAGGAGGCCTTTCTGGGAGCTATCCCAATAGTTCAGGCAGGAGGAAACTTGGAAGGAGGCATTGAGCTGAGACCATAGGTTAGGGAAATACTACAGAAATAATTCATCAAACAATCAAGTCAATAAGACTTGATAACTGACTGGACATGGGGGCAGAAGAAAGAGAGGAATCAAAGATGAGCTAGGGTCTGAGGTCTGGTACTAGGAATGAAACTAGGGAAAATGAGAGAAGAGCCCAGGACAGGTGCTCAGTTTGGATATATGGGATTCACAGACCTGGTGGGTCACTGTGATGGAGAAGGCCACAGAAAAACAGCAAGGACCTAAGCTGGAACCACAACTTCATCAGCTACCAGCTGGCTTTGCTCAGTCCAGGCTCAAGTCTCAAAGTGGGCAACTCTACAAGCAGAGCTCAACAGACCAAGAGGGCCCTGGGCCACAACGCATGAGAGCTGGCTCGACTGCACACGTGCTGTCATGGACCCCAGGCTGAAGTTAAGCCTAGACCTGGGGGTTATCCCTGTGGAAAAAATGGAGGCCATTACCATCTGCAGGCTCCTACTTTCCCAAAGCACTGCCACTAAGTTAAACAAGGACTGCATTTTCTGTTGCCCAGGGAACAAAACATCTATAAATGCTGTTGCACCTTTTTTTGATAGAACTCAAATTTCAGTAAGGATGAGTTATCTTTACTTTTTGCTATTATGCATGTTTATCAAAGAACAAAAATATATTTATAAGGCAAAAACCAAAAATTTCTGCGTGCTTAATAACAGACCTTGGCTGGTATAAGCAACAGGGCTGTCACTGGCAGTTCTCGGGATGACTGCTTTCTCTACAGAAGCAACTGAGCTGACGAGGGCCTTCACCCCTGCCACTGCACCATGAGTACGTGCATGCCACTGCATTTGGGTGTTTCAGTAGAAAGAGACATGATTGGAGTGCTAAAAATAGAGCAATTAGGGAACAAACATGCAAGATTAGTCTGCTCTGATTATCTGTGGATGTAAAACACACTGAATTACCTCATATACTGTACATAAAATGCCAACAAACTGCTACTGAAGATGATTTTCTTGACTGCTTTCTTTAGCAACAGGCAATAATTAGAACTTCCTAACACGTCTGGGAGAATACCATCTAACCTTCTGATACATGTTACTGTGCATAATAACAGAACCAGATACTGCAAATTAAAGTTTGGGGAGGTGAGGCTTTGATCAATTCATGCATCCTACCCTCTAAATCCAGACTCTCTATACTCTCTATACTTCAATAACTTCATTTTATTCCAGAAGCCTGAGACAAGTCTACAGGCAAGGGCTCTTTTTTCCCCCCAGCTTGGTGCAAGTGTTACCCATTTTTTTCCCAGAAATAACTGACCTCATTTTTACCTAAGTGGATGAGTAGGTACTAGGACGATGGCATGATTGATAACACACTGTCATGAAGTCAGGCCACCTAGCTTTCAAAATGTAGTAAGGATCAGTGGTGCTCTCCTTGGCCCCCCACACAAATACAAATTTCTCTCCAGGCCAGTGGACACATGGCCAATCATCCTTTAGGATTATCAGAACACTGACCTCTGCTATTCTAACTTAAAATGCAGATACATGCTAAACGTTATTTGGCCAAAACTCAGTGATTGTATGGTTTCTCTAGGGCTAGACACACAATGAGGTCACAGAACAAGAATAGGCCGGGAAACTGAGCACGGTGGGTACTGGGATGCTTTGCAGACCAAGGGATCCAGCTGGGGCAAGGTGCTCAGCAAGAGGGCTGTGGAACCTGGTCGGGTTCAGAGTGGGGGCCCCACTGGAACATTACCCTCTGAGGTTGGCGACTGTGCACCTTAGGCAATGTTCATATCTACAGTGCTGATGTCAAAGGAGTCCATTTTTTAATTAAACAAGAGCCCAACTGGTCATTTAGCCTCATGCATTTAAAATTAAGTTTCACAAGCTGTCCTCATTAGCCGCCATCAGGAACAGCTCAAACATGCAGGGAATCTAAAGTGATTGCTATTTTGGACCCCTGAAGGCTACCCCATGGCAGCTTCTTTCATGTGGAGTGTTTTACTGCTCTTACTGTACAAGCTTCCACACTTATTTTGGATTCGGGAGCTGAACTGATGCACTAGCCCCAGGGGCTCAATCTCTTGGGGAGGCAGGGAGCTCTGCTCTCTTCTGTGGCCACAGGCTGTGATGTGACTGTCACCCACTGTGGCAGAGAAAGCCACTCATGGTCAGGAGAGGCAGGGCACCCGGCTTTCCCCAAATTTCCCAGCATTTACAACCTTCCTGCTGGAGGTAGGGGGCAATAGCAAGTATCTGAACTACAAGATCAGAAGGGTTCAGAGGAGCAAAGCAGAGAGGAACAAGTTCTGGAAGGGCCTCAGACTTCTGCCCTACCAACTTGTCTCCCAAGGTTCAATACTGCAGCATCTCCAGATATTGTAAAGAAGCATCCTGGGGAAGATGGCTATATGGTCAATATCAGTGTAATAAGCTAGATTTCCAAAGGTCTGTACCACTGAAGAAATGTTGTAAAGAAAAATGAAGCTCAAAAATTACTTTTCACAACACAATTAACATTTGGGAACACTATGTAAAACTCATAATATGGCAAAGTTCTGAGACAAAGTACCAAAAATACAGGGTTTATCATGAGAATGTAGTGAAGACTGTAAAAATGCTTTTATTATATCTGGATATGGTTTTTGTCCATTTCAGATTATTTATATTCATATTCATTTTAAAATCTGTGAAAAGCTGCACAGTAAACTTACGAGTCCTCTCCCCTCCCATTTTTTGCCCATGCTCACATTGCTTCAAGGAAGTTATCCAGTCATCATTTATCTTATTTAGTTGGAGAATCCCATGGACAGAGGAACCTGGTGGGCTATAGCTCATGGGATCGCAAGAGTCAGACATGACTTAGCAACCAAACCACCACCACCAAGACTTGTGTATTCCCCCTTTCCCCCCAGTCCTCTCCTCATTCTCTATCTGCCGTGCTTCATATCAAAGTTCACAATACTTCCAAAACAACAGTTGTAAACCAGTTGTACTCCACACTTCTGCCTTATCAGTGGGTTTGGTTTGGGTTTTGAATCTACAGTGAGTAGGCAACATTTACTGGGATTTTTAACACTGACACAGTACTTGAAATAAGATGTCTGGCCTCCATTTCATCTCTGGAAAGTTAATGTGATCATTTGTTGAATACTTCTTATGAGTCAGCTGAGCACTTTACAAACATCGTATCATTTAATCTTCAAGGTAAAACTGAGTTATATACTATCCCTGTTTTGCTGTTGAGAAAACAGAAGCCAAAGAAGTTAAACAACTTGCCTAAGGTCACACACTGAGCAGGTGACACAGTCTGGATTCAAGCCAGGGTCTAATCGACTCCTAAACTCTCAACCCTCTATGTATCCAGAAAAAAAAACAGCAGACCATTTTATATAGCCACACTTTAAAGAACTGGAAGATAATTTTTTAAGATAAGATAACTTCTCCTCAATCAGTATTAATTTTCTTCATGTGATTTATACCCAGCACTGGGCAAGCAAAAGCAAAGGAACTAAAGAGGAGTAGGAAAAGGAGGCAAAAGGGAAAGGATCATAGAGCTATAAACTAGGCAGAACCAAACAAGAAGGAAGGCACTCAAAAACACATAAACACAAATGCAGCCCACCATGGACTAGAAAAAGTCAGCGTATCACTGTAGTCCTTTTAAAAAGGTATGTTTAAATTGATACACATTTACTTAATAAAGGCTAAAAATACATACATACACCTCTCCTTTACTTTTGAAACACACAGGTATTGGCTTTACAGAAGTCTTTAACGGCTATGGGCTCCCCCCTGACTTGTCAGGTGAAGAACCTGCCTGCAGTGCAGGAGATGCAAGAGACACGGGTTCAACCCCCGGGTCCAGAGATCCGCTGGAGGAGGGCACGGCAACCCACTCCAGCATGCTTGCCTGGAGAGTCCCCATGGACACAGGAGCCTGGCGGGCCACAGTCCATGGGGTCGCAGAGAGTTTCAACTGACTGAGTGACTAACACTTTATTGGCTATACAGAAGTCTCTTGTATGATGTATTTGCTTAATATTTTTTATTCCTGTTTTTTTAATTGAAGTATAGTTGGTGTATAATGTATTAGTTTCTGCTATATAGCAAAGTGATTGTTATTATATATATATATATACACACACATACATACACACACATCTTTTTACATTCTTCTCAATTATGGTTTATCACAGGATATTGAGTACAGTTCCCTGTGCTATACAGTAGAATCTTGCTGTTCACCCATCCTATATATCATAGTTTGCATCTGCTAATCCCGAATCCCCACTCCATTCATCCCCCAGCTCCTCTCCCCCTCAGCTTAATATTTACATGTACAGCTTTTAATACTCTAAACCACTCAGCAGTCTCTGTCTACCTGAGTGACTACTGCCTCACAGTACATCAGAAGTTGTGGATAAGATGTTCTTTCTGGATCTGAGGGCTGGTGATGCCTCGCGCCAACTTCCTCTATAGAAGACTCGGAGCGCTGTGAGCCAGGGTCACTGACCCTTGTGGACACAAGGTTCTACTGTTCTTCCCAGGCTTTTATCAGTCTCAAAAATGGTACCGTATTGTTTTAATAGTTTCATTTATTATTAAAAAGGGAAGAACTGAAAAAACAGAATGGCCATTTAGTTCATCTCACTGAATTTTAAGAAACCCTACAGGTATGAATTATCTTGATTGATAAGGAAATAGGCTCAAAGCAGGTAAAATATTTGCTCAAATTTAAGGACTAGCAAATAGCCAAACTAAACCTTTTAGTCAGTTTTAAAAGTTCATAACTGTTTATTCCCAAATTAAAAGAAATAAATATTAAATGTATTTTATCTACAATGAAAGTTATTTCATATCTCAAAAAAGTCTTTGCAATCATCTAGAAATTTTCATATTAAAAAATCTAAACTGAATAATGAAAGCAATCTACCATCATATTTAAAGTGTTTTTACTATCTGTGATTGCCTCATTCAAATATTTTATTCTGAAATAAATCATCTTTAATGTTATTAATCATCACTTTAGACATATCAGGTCATAATTTGCTCATCTACCTTCAAATAACTAAGGCATATTTTAAGCCACTTATTCACACTTGCAAATAACCTTCTAGTTCACAGAATGTTTTTGGCACAGTTGATATTTCAAATGGACTTCAGGTAAGACTGTATAAAGGTCACTTTTTTTTTGCTACTAAAAAGTCTTTTCTGTTTTAAATAGAACTCATTTCCCATTCCATAATTAATAAAAAAAAATTTATTGCTGCCATGAAATGATTTTTACAATGCACATAATGAGAACATAATCTCTTGTCCTAGACTGCTGAAAACAGAGCAAATTGCCTAAAGTAGTGTAAGGGATGAGGATCTTGAGTTGTATAATGAGAAATACACTAAGTGCAAACAACTCTTGCCTCTTCATCAGTGAAATCATTTAAAGGTCCTAAATCTTAAAAAGAAAATAACCCAATTTTTTATAACAGGAAGAGTCTACTTCCCGAAGTCTGAAAATGTCAACCTCATTTTAAATAAATCTTGCCCCTGGATTCCACTTCTTTCTTCCTGCCCGCCTCCCCCCCCAAAAAAAGTTAGCAGTACAATAATCAATTATCACACGGGAGAACGAAGGAGATTGAGAGAAGCGATCTCCAGAGGGCAGGGAGAGGGGAAGTGGGAAAGAGGAAACCAATGGCCAGACCAAGACCAGCATTCCTGAGAGGTAAAAAGTGTGTTGACAAATGAGCAGGCACACACACATCAGAAGGCTGGGCTGAGCCATGCTCACTGTCAGCAGCAAGTACTTGACACCTAGAGAGACTAGAGGCTTCCTGAGACCTTCTCAAATGCCCAAATTTGCTAACATCATTGTATCAATGAATTTATCTCTCAACATGCCTTTTTTGTCGGGGATTCCTTCAGTCCCTTGATGAAGGTATTCCTGGTGCAACGGACGTTGTGAAGTAGCCCTGCAAAGCAACTAGCAGAGTCTGGAGCAGGAAGACAGAAGGGCTGGCCCCAATAGGGTGGGTCAAAAGAAAACAGTGAAACACAATTATTATCTGCTAGACTAACCACCACATGGAAAGTGGTACTAAGAGGCAGACGGAGAGTATGGGAAGATTCAGCCATAGAGCAAAACAGAATTAAGGAAATGGAAAAATGAGGCAAGTATTTCCACTGGAGGATAAATACAAAAAGAAAAAGATTACTTGATTCATCTGTGAATCAAAATAATGGTGATTCAAAATAATACAAACAATTAAGAGTGATTTAATTATACCAATGTTTTCTTAGGACAGTCTCTCAAGGGAATAGAGGGCTTCTCAGGTGGTGCTAGTGGTAAAGAACCCATCTGTCAATGCAGGAGATATAAGAGACTTGGGTTCGATCCCTGGGTTGGGAAGATCTGTGGAGTAGGAAATGGCAACCCACTCCAGTATTCTTGCCTGGAGAATCCCATGGAGAGAGGAGACTGGTGGGCTACGGTCCATAGGGTCATAAGAGTTGGACACGATTGAAGTGACTCACCATGCTTAAGGGAACAGAAACAAAAGCAAAAAAAAATAAATGGGGCCAAATCAAACTTACAAGCTTTTGCACAGCAAAGGAAAATCATACACAAAATGAAAAAAGAACCTTACAGA
The DNA here is from genome assembly GCF_014754425.2 of Oryx dammah. Classification (NCBI taxonomy): domain Eukaryota; kingdom Metazoa; phylum Chordata; class Mammalia; order Artiodactyla; family Bovidae; genus Oryx; species Oryx dammah. Next base: position 98,096,870 of record NW_024070211.1, on the reverse strand, counting down.
ATGGGAGAAGATATTTTCAAACAATGTGACTGACAAGGGCTTAATTTCCAAACTATACAAATAGCTCATAAAACTCAGCAACAAAAAAACAAACAGCCCAGTTGGAAAAATGGGCAGAAGATCTAAACAGACATTTCTCCAAAGAAACCATATTGATGGTCAAAACACATAATAAAAAGATGCTTGAAATGCAAATAAAAACTACAAGGAGGTACCACCTCACACTGGGCAAAATGGCCATCATTAAAAGGTCAGACAGCAAAAGAGACACAGATGTAAAGAACAGACTTTTGGACTCTGTGGGAGAGGGAGAGGGTGGGATGATTTGGGAGAATGGCATTGAAACATGTATACTATCATGTAAGAAATAAATCGCTAGTCTAGGCTTGATACAGGATACAGGATGCTTGGGGCTGGTGCACTGGGATGACCCAGAGAGATGATATGGGGAGGATGGTGGGAGGGAGGTTCAGGGTTGGGGACTCATGTACACCTGTGGTGGATTCATGTCAATGTATGGTAAAACCAATACAGTATTGGTAATACAATATTATCAAGTAAAAAAATAAAATTTAAATAAAATAAATAAATAAATAAAAGTTCTACAAATAACAAATGCTGAAGAGAGTATGGAGAAAAGGGAACCCTCATACACTGCTGGTGGGAATGTAAACTGGTGGGCAACTATGGATACCATGGACAACAGTATGGAGGTTCCACAAAAAGCGAGAGTTGTCATACGATCCAGCAATCCTGCTCCTGGCCATATACCTGGAGAAAACTGTAATTAGAAAAGATACACATGGATGGACCTAGAGATTATCATAATAAATGAAGTCAGTCATAAAGAGAAAGACAAATACATACTGTATCACCGATAGGTGGAATTGAAAATATGCCACAAAAGAACTTATCTACAAAACAGGGACAGTCTCACAGACAAGGAGAACTGATTTGTGGTTGCCAAGGGGGAAGGATGGTGGAGGGATGGAGTAGGAGTTTGGGATTAGCAATGCAAACTAGTATATACAGGACAGATAAACAGTAAGGTCGTACTTATAGCACTGGGAGCTATATTCAATATCCTGTGATAAACCGTAATGAAAAAGAATATAAAACTGTGTGTGTGTATGTATACATAACTGAATCGCTCTGCTGTACAACAGAAATTAACACAACATTATAAATTAACTATATTTCAACTAAAAAAAGAAAAGAAACAGTGATTCAATTTTAAAAGACTGAAAGTATTAAGAAAGTGAAGAGGAAAGAGAAAAGTGAAAGTTGTGTCCAACTCTTTGCCACACCATGGATTATACAGTCTATGGAATTCTCCAGGGCAGAATACTGGAGTGGGTAGCCTATCTCCAGCAGATCTTCATGACCCAGAAATCGAACCAGGGTCTCCTGCATTGCAGGAGGATTCTTTACCAACTGAGCTATCAGGGAAGCCCAAGGAAAGAGAAGCAAGGCAGAAATTTTCACTTACAAAATAATAAGAAATAGATAGATACTGTATAATGTTGATGATTCAAGAAACATTACAACCATGCTGTTTAGAATTTGAGAGAAAAATATCAGAAAAAAAAGCTAACATAATTAAAAGTTCATGCCTCTGGGAAAAAGAATGAGGTAAGGTGACTATTCTAATTTATTATATGCCTTTTGGTATTCAGTTCAGTTCAGTCGCTCAGTCGTGTCTGATTCTTGTGACCCCATGAATGGCAGCACGCCAGGCCTCCCTGTCCATCACCAACTCCCGGAGTTCTCCCAGACTCATGTCCATCGAGTCGGTGATGCCATCCAGCCATCTCATCCTCTGTCGTCCCCTTTTCCTCCTGCCCCCAATCCCTCCCAGCATCAGAGTCTTTTCCAATGACTCAACTCTTCACATGAGGTGGCCGAAGTATTGGAATTTCAGCTTTACCATCATTCCTTCCAAAGAACACCCAGGGCTGATCTCCTTTAGAATGGACTGTTGGATCTCCTTGCAGTCCAAGGGACTCTCAAGAGTCTTCTCCAAAACCACAGACTCTAACTATATGCTCATTAATTTAAAAGAAAATTTAAAACCGAGACAGTAACCAAAATTGAAACAGTTTAGTAAACATGTTGCAGGAAGAGGGACCCCTTCCAGGGCCCAAAATTGGGCTCTTGTCTGTCTAACAGTTGGAAATGAGTTGTCCGAGAAGATACATGTGCTAACAAAGCAAGAAATTTTATTGGGAAAGGGCACCCGGGTGGAGAGCAGTAGGGTAAGGGAACCCAGGAGAACAGCTCTGCCACGTGGCTCGCAGTCTCGGGTTTTATGGTGATGGGATTAGTTTCTGAGTTGTCTTTAGCCAATCATTCTGATTCAGAGTCCTTCCTGGTGGTGCACACCTTGTTCAGCCAAGATGGATGCCAGCAAGAAGGATTCTGGGAGGTGGTGGGACATGTGGTGTCTCCTTTTGACCTTTCCTGAACTCTTTCGGTTGGTGGTGGCTTATTAGTTCTGTGTTCCTTACCAGGACCTCCTGTCGTAAAACAGCTCATGCAAATAGTTACTATGGTGCTGGCCAGGGGGGAACTTGCAGTCAGTGTGCTTCCCCTAACAAACACATATGATTAGGTAGAGAGGAAATAAAGGCTATGGATATCTAAAGAACTGCATAGGCAGCATGATCCCATTTTTCATAAAGAATCAAAAAAATCTGAAATGCTATTTCTACTGAGATTTTAAATACTCTACCTTTTTTTTTTTAAACTATTCCATATTATCTACTGGAAACAAGCACAACACTTTTACAAGAAGGGAAAAAAGGTAACTTAGAAAGACAGTGGTCAGCTGGAAATGAGACTAAAGAAACAAAAGTCAAAGATAAAAGGAGACAGCAAAAAAAGAGGATCCTAACAGGCAAGGAAGAAGAGAAATTTCACTACGGAGTGGCCATCGATGGACTGCTTGCTGCTGGGAAGACCTCCACTAGGACAGCAAGAGTATCTTCCCCAGCAGAGCAGAGGGAGGACAGGGCTGGGGACTGAGGAAGATGAGAGTGCATCCCAGCACCAGGTACCAGACGGAAAGGCAGCAGGGAGCGCAGGACAACTCACAGGTGGCGAAGCAGGTGTCTAGCGGTTAACATCTGGGGAGAGCGATGTTTAAGGAAAATAAGCCAGAGGAGAGGAAGCGACTGAGGATAAGAGATAAGGTGATTTCTCAGTTAAAAAAAAAAGAGGGGGGGGGGCAATTTAACTTTGAGTAAATTGATTCTTTTGGCTTCTAAGTTTTTTACAAACCTTAGGTCCTACTGAGTACTTGACTATATTCTGCCGTTTGGTACAACAGAAACAAAGTTCCCACAAGGACAATGGCCATTCAGTAGGAATTTTGACAAACTCTGAATCTTAATTTAAAAAGGGAAGAATTTTATACTATTACTAACAAGTCAAAAGTTACCACTATTCCCAGGAATAGTTAATCCATCTAAAATAACTATTCTATAATGTTAATCAAATGCTTAACAAGGCTGGCAGACTTGAGAACATTTTCAAAATAAATGGAGTTTTATTTATTAATAAATAAACTTTAAACCAAAGGGAGGGTTTTTTATTTTATTTTTTAATTTTATTGTAGTTGATTCAGAATGTTGTGCTAATTTCAGCTATATAGCAAAGTGTTTCTAAATCTTGCAAAGCAAGATCCTGAACAGTACATGACCCATTTTTTTTATGTTTTAAAGTGTTATAAAAGCATTAACAACATTGGCTGCATATTAGAATCACCTAGGGAGCTATCGAAAATACCAATGCCTGGGTCCCACTCCCAGCAATTCTGTTTTATTTGGTCTGGAACATGGCCTGGCATTGGGATTTTTGACATCCCTCCCCAGACTTCTACTCAAATAATTCTATATATAATAAAGAGGAAGAAATAGTATTTTGAAAGGGCTGGGATTTAAAATTTATCATTCCCTACTTTGCACACTTTTGTATTATTTTACTTCTGAAGTAATGAGAAGGTACTACCTTTACAATTTAAATAAAAGTATTTCAATTTAAAAAAATCAAGAAAAGGAAAGTCTTTTTCTAGACTTGAAAACGATTTAAGCAGGAAAAATACGTTTTCAATTATGTAACAATGCTCACTTTACTGTTAGGGGATGTTTGCAGACGACATGATATTCTCTATGCCTGAGGTCCAAAGATGAGTAAAGTCTGTAGTGCAAACACACCTGACTGGAAGTAACATATTCACAGAAGGAAAAGTGAGACAGATGTTGAGAGGCTTCATATACCCTCTGGGTGTTCTGACTTCACTCTATAGGTAACTCGGGCTACCCGAAGTTTTTTATTTTTTTGGCTGCACTGCTTGGCATTTGGGATCTTACTTCCCTGAACAGGGATCAAACCTGTGCTTCTTGCAGTGAAAGCACAGACTCTTAACCACTGGACCACGAGAGAAGGCCCTGCTTGAAGGCTTTGGATCAGGGCAGTGAGATACGATGGGAACTCCAGGTGGAAGAAAGCTGAACTGGGAAAGCTAAAACTGCAAAGTTAAAAGAAAATGTTGTACAGCATCTTTGAACCCTAGTAGGGAAGGACTTAAATCTACAAGCCATAAGTAAGAAAAAGTTTTTTGAAAACACATTTAAGAGTACTTTTTCATGGATAAAGTTTACAGATAGATGAGAAATTAGAAGTTCTTTGTTTTGCCCTCAACTCAACATAAGATGGGAATCCCAATAGAAAAATGGCCAAAAGCTATCCACAAAAAATTAGTAGAAAAGGATACTCTCCTCCCCCAAATGACAAGCTGATGAAAAGATGATGAAGTTCACAGACAAAGAAATATAAACTAAGAATGAGATGTTTTATACCTGACACCCTGGACAAAGTATCTGAAAGCTGTACCATGTTGAGTGTTGGTGGCGTATAAGGATATATAAATGGATGCAGTCATTGCAGAGGCCATCAGGTATGAATTATGCAAATTAAGTGCAGTCACCGGGCAACCAACTCCAGCGTTGTTGCCTGGAGAGTCCCGTGGACAGAGAAGCCTGGGGGGCAGAGGTGGACACGAATGAGGTGTCTTAGCAGGCACGCATCAGTCTATGGGCCAGCAATCCTAGTTCTAGACATAGTTCCCAGAGAAACTATCAAACAGGTCCCAAGAGACATGCAGCCCACTCTGTGATGATGGGGATGTGGAAGCAATCTGGATTCCGGTCACAGGAGTAGAGGAACAAAACTGGATGAATGTACATCACAAAATATCCAATGGCAGTCAGAATCAACAAGCTAACATTCACACAGGACCAGGGACAGAACTTTAAATTAAACCACAGAGTGAAAATATTAACTGGAGGAGAATAATGCCATTTATGTAACAGTTTATATAATATAAAATACAGATTATATAGAGTACACACAAACAAACAAAAAAGACCCCACACTAACCACACTAGACTAGTGTGCATGGTAATGGGGGTTGGGGGTATATGTAGTGGATGGTAATAACAAGGAATTAATAAATAAAACACAGGCTTGGCCCAGACCAATGGTGTCAATGGGCCACCAACCAAGATGCATGAAAAACTCAACCTTCACTGAAGTCCAACTAGAAACTTTCTATAAAATAAAAATTAGTGATGTGAAGTGAACAAACAAAGGCTGTTTTGTCAGTCTTTTAGAGTATTCACTACTGAAAATCTAGACACTCATGCCCTTCTCAAGACCAATTAAATAGATGTTTAAAACCATCCCCTGCACTGACTCTGAAGGAGCACTGCAATTTGTACTTCTTCCTCCAGAAAAATACCTCCTTATTCCAACTTGCTATTTCCCACTTCCAAACTTCAAGTCTCTATCGACAAATCAGCTATTATCACCATTTCAAGCCCAACAGCAATTTTTAAAAGCAGCCATTAAAAGTGGAAATCTGTTACAGGTGCTTTTGAAAGTAAATAAAAATATATATACTTTACTTATGTATGCTTTAGCCCCTCAAAACATTTTAGTAAATATATTTGTCTGCAGATACCATATTTGCTTTCCCTTCAAGGCATTTTCTGCCCCCCCTATTTGATTTGGTAACCAGGTCCATTGTCATAGAGGTACCAGAATGCTAGCAGGAAAGAAAGGTGGGCCATTAAAGCCCTAAATCCCCTTGCATCGCGATGTGCACAGTGGCACCAACCAGTCTGCTGGCACAGAAACTGTTCATAAGCTAAATTCACACACGCCGGTTACAAGGATCCCAATTTCACCCTTCAAAAATCTTAGGTGGATGCCATCTTGTACTAATGATCTGCACACCCTTAAATTGACTGAAAATATTTTAAGTAAATCCAACTGTTTGATCTAATATTTTTAATGCATCTATTTAAAAATGCAATTTGAGATGTCTCCTAAATGTTGATCCTTCATAATGACCAAGAGCTGAAGAAAAATGATTCATATTGTTAGGTGTTTTCTCAAAGAAGACGGGGCTAGGGGTTAGGAGAAAACAGTGGCGAGGGATATAGAACTCAGCACAGGAGCCCAACCTGAGGAATCCAGATGGCCCTCACTTTACATCCTCCTCGTATATCTAGTTGATGTTCTCCTAAACATAATTTTATTTTTACCATATCTACTTTTGTCTTATTGATAAATATAGTTTTAAAAGTATTTTCACTGATTCCCAAAGACAGGAAAATTTTGTAAATCACATGGGCTTATTAAATGGGCTTCCCTGGTGGCTCAGACGGTAAAGAATCTGCCTGCAATGCAGAGACTGGGGTTCTATCCCTGGGTTGGGAAGATAACCTGGAGAAGGGAATGGCTACCCATTGCAGTATTCTTGCCTGGAGAATTTCATGGACAGAGCAGCTCTGTGGACTACAGTCCATAAGGTTGCAGAATTGGACATGACTAACACACACACACAAGGGCTTAAAGGAAATTAGTAGAATTTAGTTTCTGAAACACGGACATTGAAAAGAAACTGTTAATAAACCACAGAGACCTGAGTGGGAAGAGGCTCAGAAAAGAGAAATGATGGCAAAAAAAAAAAAAGCCATTTGCCTGTGTCCAGTTAATAGCAGGTGGCCAGAGGGTTGTGGGAACCTCATCAGTATTTCACGTGCCATTATTAGGTACCAGCAACATTTTAGAGCTCAGAAGACAGTTTCAGGCACATCATGCCAGCTCCACAGGAGGAACAAAGTACATGTAGCGTACAGAAAGGGACACGTATCATTTTCCCCGAGCAAGTCATTTTTAGCTTCAGAAACCTTTTTGATTTGTCAGGAACATAAACTCAAAGAGACTAAGATAGCGTGACCACATTCAAATTGCCTTCACAACTATAAAAAGTATATCTCTAGGAAGTTACTGTAAACAGTAACTCAATAAAAGAGACACCCAGATATGCTAATATCCAGAGAAATAATATCATAATATTTAAGATAGTATATAAATTTCATATCTACAACATAAGGTTTCTGAAGGAAATAATTAACTTGCCCAGATGAGATTTTGTTGTTGTTGTTGTAAGTTAAACACCCTTATCAAAAAAGCAAAATATTAAATATCTGGATGTAGAGAATGTGGACTGAAGACATTTAGCACGATCCTAATTTTGAACTCCAGCCATTGTAGAAATGAGAAAATAATGGCTCAGAGAGATGCACTGCCTCCTCCAAGACCAGAGGCAGCCAACAGAAGTGGAGACAAATCTTCTATTGAAGGTACAATGCCTGGCTCTCCTGTTCCTGTTTCCAGATATCAACACCTTTTTGGATAGCTCTTTTTAAACAGTCAGAGGCCTTGTCCTTTCCCTGACTCAGAGGCCAATTCTAAGTTCTTCCAGCACAAAGCTGTCAAGGATCATGATACTGGTAACATTGCTATTCCTGGAAGTGACATTCTATCACCCTATAGGAATATTCTATTTAATAGAAGTGAATATTAGACCCTGCTCAAGAGAAAGGTAGGAATTCCAGAAAGTAGCGATCACAGAGGGCTATCTTACGAGCTGTCTACCATATCCTACCATATATTGGATATCTGGGTATCAGTGAGACAGGAAGCAGCAAACAAAGTTAAGACAGAGTCGGGGTGATCCCTTCTTCCCTGTGGATGCTTCCTCACATTCGTGGGACAATGTAAGTGGTAAAGAAGGGGGAAAAAAATAAGGAAAGAGCACATGGTATGTAAGTGAGTTCAGCAAGGTACCAGCTCTGCAGAAGCCTCAGTTGTCGGAGGAAGAACAAAAGAGTCATCTCTGAAGAAGATGCAGAAAGTGCGGAGGAGAAGGTGAAGGAATCTGAGTAAGGATAATGTGTGCTATTGAGTGCTAAAGAGGATGCCCCAAGCACATCATAGGGTCCACAAATATTTGTTAAACTTTTATACATTTTTAAAGTTCATATCCTATCTGTATCTTACAGCTCTCCCTCAAAAATATTTCATAATCCATTTTCATGAGAAGGTGAAATCTGATAGTAGTGTATGTGTGCAGAAATCTACTGTATGCAGACAATGGTTAGGAATGATTTAGTGAGCTTTAGTGATGAATCTGCAGGTCTAAAGGGAAGAAATTGAAAAATGTGCAGGGTCTACCTAGAAGATGATCTAATCCTGTGGAATGAATTCATAAGTGAATAATTCCCAAACTTAAGAAACAAGTCCTCCTTTTCATTTATGACTTAGGCACATCTCTGGAGTTTTCTACTTAATTTATCAGACATGTTCTATTTCATCACTAGTTATTTACAAGACACAAACATCGGCCAAATCTGTTTTTCATTCATTCCTTTGACATCATTGAGTCTCTCTGATCTAGGATTGTGCCTGGCAGTAGGACAGTGCAATGTCTTTACTCAGCAAACAAAAATGTATGAAGAAAAAAAAAGTGTAGAACAGTATTCGCAGAAGTTATCCCAACACCCAAGTTCTGTTAGCACAAATTTGCCCAAATTTAACTTGAATAATTACATAAACACCACACCTGAACAAAACAAAACTCTAAACCCATAGAAGCCTTCTACATAGGACATCACCCACATTAACTCACAACAGCTGCATGGTCAAATAGAGGCCTTTTCTTTTTACATTAGAAAACTAAGGTTTGAATTCCCATTCTACGATGTACTAGCTGCAAGATTCCAGGCAAGTCATAGATTTCTTTCAGTCTGCTTCCTGGTATACAGAACACATACAATGATAACACTGTATACTTACAAAGATGATGGTAAAGACAACTGGTACTGTGTGGATCACAATAAACTGTGGAAAATTCTGAAAGAGATGGGAATACCAGACCACTTGACTTGCCTCTTGAGAAACCTATAAGCAGGTCAGGAAGCAACAGTTAGAACTGCACATGGAACAACAGACTGGTTCCAAATAGGAAAAGGAGTACGTCAGGGCTGTATATTGTCACCCCGCTTATTTAACTTCTATGCAGAGTACATCATGAGAAACGCTGGGCTGGAAGAAGGACAAGCTGGAATCAAGATTGCTGGGAGAAATATCAATAACCTCAGATATGCAAATGACACCACCCTTATGGCAGAAAGTGAAGAGGAACTAAAAAGTCTCTTGATGAAAGTGAAAGTGGAGAGTGAAAAAGTTGGCTTAAAGCTGAACATTCAGAAAACAAAGATCATGGCATCTGGTCCCATCTCTTCATGGGAAATAGATGGGGAAACAGTGGAAACAGTGTCAGACTATTTTTTTGGGCTCCAAAATCACTGCAGATGGTGACTGCAGCCATGAAATTAAAAGACGCTTATTCCTTGGAAGAAAAGTTATGAGCAACCTAGATAGCATATTCAAAAGCAGAGACATTACTTTGCCGACTAAGGTCCAACTAGTCAAGGCTATGGTTTTTCCAGCGGTCATGTATGAATGTGAGAGTTGGACTGTGAAGAAAGCTGAGCGCGAAGAATTGATGCTTTTGAACTGTGGTGTTGGAGAAGACTCTTGAGAGTCCCTTGGACTGCAAGGAGATCCAACCAGTCCATTCTGAAGGGGATCAGCCCTGGGATTTCTTTGGAAGGAATGATGCTAAAGCTGAAACTCCAGTACTTTGGCCACCTCATGCAAAGAGTTGACTCATTGGAAAAGACTCTGATGCTGGGAGGGATTGGGGGCAGGAGGAAAAGAGGATGACAGAGGATGAGATGGGTGGATGGCATCACTGACTTGATGGACTTCAGTCTGAGTGAACTCTGGGAGTTGGTGATGGACAGGGAGGCCTGGCGTGCTGCGACTCATGGGGTCGCAAAGAGTCGGACACAACTGAGCGACTGAACTGAACTGAACTGAAATGATAAAATATATAGAAGCACTATACAGTTTACAAAATGCACTTTTATAAAGGCTTCATGCTAGTTTAAAATCTCCTGTTTATGGCCTTTAAGGCTCCAATAGTACTTTGGCCACCTCATGCAAAGAGTTGACTCATAGGAAAAGACTCTGATGCTGGGAGGAATTGGGGGCAGGAGGAGAAGGGGATGACAGAGGATGAGATGGCTGGATGGCATCACCGACTCGATGGACGTTGAGTCTGAATGAACTCCGGGAGTTGGTGATGGACAGGGAGGCCTGGCGTGCTGCGATTCATGGGGTTGCAAAGAGTCAGACACGACTGAGCCACTGAACTGAACGGAACTGATGTCACCTGTAACTGCTTTTATCTGTTTACACAAAGCTGACATGTTCGGGTAGTCATGACTAACTACTATAGGTTGAACCATTGTGTGATAAACTCCATGTTCTGGCCGCTTCTCTGTATTCTCTTTGTTTACAGTTATACCATATATAAGGCTGTTGATTCAACATTTCTTAAGGCATGTATCAGAGGGCTGGAAACAGATACATGACTATAAAGTTATATACAAGTTACATGGAAGATACTTTTCTCTGCGTTTAAAATGTTACCATAATTTGGACAGTAGGTATTCTCTGCATACACAGCTATAACTGAAATGACCAGTGCCCAAATAGCTGTACTCAACCTTTAAGGACTGTCCCTGGATTTACACACCTTATATGATCCATCCTCAAGCTTTACACATTCAAGAGGGACCCTCCCAAGCAAACAGAATGGCCTTCAATCACTGTTATTCTACATACTTCATGACAATGACATGTTGCTGGTAACATAAAAGATACATCTTTCAAGTGTATTTCTAGACTGCTTCCCAAAATCAGTTTGCCATGTAACAGGTACTAATTTATTATACCTTAATTGATACTCTGCCCTGTGGTTTAGTTGAGAAGAGCTGGATTTGGAATGCAGGCCACTTTGTTCTAAACCCCAACCTTAGAGGACCGCCCATAGCTCTTCGTAAGCTGCAACAATGCACAAAAAACTGGATGAGATCTGTAGGCCTCAGGGATCTCACAGTCATTCACAACTCTGTGCTTTAAGTTTTTAGTTGCACCTAAAACTAAGTTCCACATTGTCACTAAACAAGTAGCTCTCAAAAACATCCACTAGAAGTTAACAGAAAATGTTCAGTCGTATTTTGTTTAAATTTCTTGACTTCACCATGATTTATTACTTTAATATTATCAAAGGAAAAAACATTCTGCTTTTTCATGACACAGTTAACAATTACTATTGTCTCCGTACTTCATACAACTTAATAAAATTTTCTTTTTATATCATATCAAACATTCATTCAAATAATAAGAAACTAGTTTAATTATAACCTATCACAAAAGTAAAAGTTTGGAAACTGAGCTGCCAAGCACCTTCAAAATAAGTTTACTACGATTATTAATTAAATGCCAAAAAAAATTCTTATCAAATTCCATTTTTTGTAATGCTTTTAGTTTGAACTCCACTCTTAATGATTTAATTAGAAATAAAAAATTCAATGTGGCCCAAATCAGAATGTGTGTTTTCTTTGATAACAAAATATGAATGCTGTTAAAAAGTTTTAAATAAATTAACAAGTTATTATAAACATAACTTTAATTAGATTACATATGCCAGTGTATTTTAATTATTGACATAATGAATGGGTGTTACTGAACATAAGCTAATTAATACCTGTTCTCATACTTTGTGATCAAAACAAGACTACAAAAACAAATCTCTAGGCATTATGAAGTTACACATTTTTTGTATTAGAATTCAACTTGCTTTATTGAAATTTCAGTATCATTCCCTGATTTTACAAACGACAATGAACCAAAGGATTAAATATTTTGGCTTCTAAAAGGTTCCGGTCTCATGTTCAAGCTCAGTGACGAGTCATGTCAAACTACTCTCACTTATTCCTTCAACAAACATACACCAACTACCTATTACATGTCAAAATGGTAAAGCGGGGAAAGGACCCAGTTCTCCTTCACGGAACTTACAACTTTCTTACTGGGGAAAGAGACTGCAATCGAACAATCCTACAAATAAATGCAAAACTCTGAACAACGTGTTATGGGTTATACTCAGAGCCTAACTCAGGCAGCAGAGCACAGGTTATGAGTACGGGGGGACCTAGATTAACTGCCCTGAACTGAAACTCCAGTCTTGTCACTTCCAAGCTATCTCGATGACATACTTCACTATTTTGTTTTCCTATGTTCTTTTCTGTAAGATAGAGCCAATAACACCTGGTTCATAGGGTTGTTGTGAGAATTAGATGAATTAACTCACAAAAAATACTTAGAATAGTTCCTTCCATATACTAATTATAAGCAATTGATTTTAAGTCATAAACAATGACTATTGTTTTAGAAAAGCTGAAAATTTGGACTTGTATACAGGCCAAGCTGCCAGTTGAGAACTTCTGCTGAGAGAGAAAGGCGGTCAGGCGAGCCCTGTGGGCCATGTTCAAGTTTTCCATCTTTATCTCAGAACAGTGGTAAGACATGTAAGTATGGAAACAACCTAATCAAACAGCACTTCAGTTTTTTCTTTTTAAAAATCTGTCACTTGAGGACAACTGAATAAAATAATTCCAGACCAGCATCGCCCAATCAATGCAAATGTGTATTCGTGCTGTCCTGTGCGTCAGCCACTAGCCGTTAAAGGCAATCAAGCACTTGAAATGTGGCAAGTGTGACTGAGGAACTGAGTTTTTAATTTTAATTAAGTTTAAATTTAAACTTACACAGCTAAACGTGGCTTGTGGATATGTATTAGACGGGACAGTTAAAGAAGTTATGATCCCAGTTTACAAATATGCAAACTTTATCAATTATTACTCTCTAAGGAGAATACAATGAAATATAACGAACATTCACAATGTTTTAAAATCTGACACTGAAGCTATAAACTAATTTGGTACATTTCAATAATACATATAGATGAGTAATGTTAATTAGTACAACCAGTTTCACTGTTTTTGTGTGTTATGTGATAGTCAATTCTTCATGCATTTTACCCATACATTATAATTCATTCCTACAGAATTTTCTTCCCCCAAAGGTAATCACAATACTTGTAATAAATGTACTTGAAATAAGCCAATCAAGAAATAGGCAAGTAAGTGAATAGATACTTTTTCTAAAGACAAACAAATAGCCAATAAGTACATGAAAATGGGCTCCAATGAGCTTTCCTGGTGGCTCAGATGGTAAAGAATCTGCCTGCAATGCTGGGACCTGGTTTTGATCCCTGTGTCAGGAAGACCCCTTGGAAAAGGGAATGGCAACTCACTCCAATATTCTTGCCTGGAAAATCTCATGGGCAGAGGATACAGTCCATAGGGTCAAGAATCAGACACAACTGAGCAACTAACACACACTTCATGGGTATTTATTACATTACTCTCTGTATTTTTCTGTATTTGAAATATTGCATAAAAATTCTAAACAAAGTCTCATTATCACTGTGATCATCAGTTTCTAGTTATCCCAAAAGTTCAAATTATGTTTTTCTTTTTATTAAGGTATAACTGGCTTATAACACTATATTAGTTTCAGGTTTACAACATGATGATTCAGTCTTTGTACATACTGTGAAGTGATCACCACAGTAAGTCTAGTTAACATCCATCACCACACAGTTACAAAACCTTTTTTCTTGTGATGAGAATTTCTAAGCTCTACTCTTTTAGCAACTTTCATATATGCAATGTGGTATTATTAACTATAGTCATCATGCTTTACATTACATCCTCTTGGGTTATTTCTTTTATAACTAGAAATTTGTACCTTTTGACCCCCTTCACCTATCACACTTCAAATTATGTTTCTGAACAACTACTAAATATTATGTAGTTAATTAACATTTTGTCTGTACTTCACCCTGTTGATTCAGGTTTAAATCATTACTAATACCTTAGGTGATTCAGTTAAAAAATGTATAAAGCTATTTAACAGAAAAATTGAGAAGAGGTGGACAGAAGACAGATGACACATGCTTGCTAATGATTCCATTTATCATGATTAGGATCTAGTACACTTCTTAAATGGGTACCTTTCAGTACAAAGAATTTAAAGAGCACATTGTCAACATAGTCCAAAGTGTTTATTAAACTTTGAAAATCAAAATCATAGCAAGTCATCTGCCTATGAGCATCTCATCTTACAGTATTCTAACGCACTGCATGGCAGAAACAAAGCACACAACATAATGTGATTACTTTTTAGGCACAAAAGTAAATATAGTGAATGCTTCCCTAATTAAAAACATAATAATCTAAGTAATGATTATGTCTTTATAATCTGGGATAAAGCTAACATTCTTCCTATTCAACCTCACATCTTATTCCTAACAAGAGGCTAAGCTTCAAACCACACCCTTTCAAAAGCTAAACTGCAAATTTAAGATCTCTAAAGTTTGCCAGTATATTTCAGAAAACACTGAAAATGTTTTTTTGCCTGAATCAGAAGTTTCTCTCTAGGAGCTGAGACTATAAACTTTGTTCCTAGCTTATCAGTTACATACATGAGGCATTATAATAGTTATCACAGTGTTATTTGCATACCTCAGAAGCTAGTACCTACAGCTTAGCTGGCATGGGGCTTTAGTCATTTTTTTAAATCAGGAAATTGTTATCAGGAAATTGAACCTTGGCCTAATCCCAGTTGATCAATATTATAGAATTCCAGGGAATACTGCTGTAAGAATGATATTTCACTTCTCTTCACAGAGTCTGTCCCTTGCTGCTTGGCTTCTAGAGAAATCAGGCCATAATTAATATTTCAATGGCACAAGAGCTGATACTTATGCTGCAGTTAAGTAGTTCATTCACTTTGGCAAGGTTTTCCTCCAATTCCTTATTTGCTGAAGGCACACCTCCAGGTTAGTTGGCCTAGATCATTTCCTGTTTTTTAAAAAATTTTCTGTAGGGGAGGGATAGAGGGGATTAGAGTTCTGAATTCTCATCTGCATTAGCTAATGGGAAACAAGGGTTTCCCAGGCTGCTGGATTCGACCCTACTGGCCTTGCAGTTTTGAGGCTCCCTGCGGCTGTGAGGCAGCTGGGCCACCATCGACTTCTGTCAGGTCTTCTTGTCTCCTTGGTGCACACTGCTTCCTCCCCTTGGAGGCAGACTGTATATTAAAGGCCTATGGAAGGCACTGAGTTCCCATGTGTGACTTCCCCTATCAGGCCTAGCTCTGTGCTTGTAGATATCTAAGGATCGGAAGCAGTTCTGGCCAAACCATGAGGTCAGCTTCAGACTCCAGACCTAAAGACCTGGCCATTTCCAGTGCTGCAAAGTCAGAGATAACATAACCAGCACTTAGGATGTCTATAATTACTGATGATAGTTTTACTGCTTTACTTTGAGATAATGACTAATGGATACCAACTGGTTCCTATCCTGAATTTGTTTCTGGTCACCAACAAATTCAGGACAGAAAAAAGTCTGGTACCTACAAAGGAAAGGCTTTATGTACTGGGCAAGTGCCTCACAACTATATAAATTTGCATAATGTGAATTCACATACCAAAAAATGTATATACAACCAAATGTACTGACAGCCAAACTCCTGGATTTTGTGGCTATCTGTGTGCACACTAACTTTGGTGACTTCATCAACCTTGCCATGATTCACCTCCATGTTTCTAGGACTGAATTTTTTGTACCCCACTAACACTTACATGGCAGGGTTTGACTGTGGCCCTTCGGAGACTGTAAAGCAACTAGCTAGGTCATACGGATAGGCCTTCCCCACCCACTCTGAGTTTCTTAGATTTGAGTAAAATGACCTCAAGACATGATACTTGAAGCAACAAGCAATATGAACTATACCAACAAAAGACAAATCCTGATGCTTATTTCTTTTGCCTGTCATCCAGTCACCTCACTAATTTCTTTTAGGACCTAAGACTTTGTTCAGTAATATCTTTAGTTTGAAGTGAAGTAAAGTGAAGTTGCTCAGTTGTGTCCAACTCTTTGCGACCCCATGGACTGTACCCTACCAGGATCCTCCGTCCATGGAATTTTCCAGGCAAGGATATTGGAGTGGGTTGCCATTTCCTTTTCCAGGAGATCTCCCTGACCCAGGGATTGAACCCAGATCTCCCGCATTGTAGGCGGACGCTTTACCATCTGAGCTACCAGGGAAGTCCACCATCTTTAGTTTAGCTTCTCGTATTTACTTGTCAACATCACAATGTACCACTAGACCAAAGCTTCAAGTACTAAGGCCAGATATTTAACGTGAAGCAGAAAGATTTTCCTGGATTAGGCCACTTCATCAAGATAATAAATCCAAGAGTAGATATGAGGGGGCCATCTGAATGTCTTGGTGACATGGTGAGAATCAATGATTCAGGGACCAACAACTTGATTCATCTAACTGAACATCTGAGTCATTCAAGAAAAGTGTGTATCTTGTATTTACTTTTTAGAAAAAGGTACATTTTGAATAAGCGGAACAGTTTTTTTTTTTTTAAAGACATTTGAATGTCAAATCTGGGGCTATATCTGGATTCCTTAACACCTGTGTGTGTGTGTGTGTTTAAGCACTTTCTAAAATTTTAAAGCATAAAGCAGCAATTACTATACAAAGATAAAAAAGAACTCATACAACCTAAAATCTAAATACAAACACAAAATTAATCCATGAAATGACCAGTAAGAGCTCTCAAAAAGATCAACATATCTTTTATGGCCGGGCTAATAATTTGGGGATATTAACATGGGATTTGGCTTAGGCTTCAGGTCACGACTGAGGTCTGTTTTCTTCTTCAAGACTTAAACCTGCCTTGGAGACTGGATGACCAAAATGATGCCAGTAACACAAATTCCAAAGATGCTGCACACATGCCATTGTTTCCTGCCACCCAACTGAAGGCAAGTCTTCCAAGCAACTCTACCAGAGGAACCCAAGCAGAGGAAACCACTGGAGCAGCAAATTTGATAACACCTTAAGAAATAAAGCAGCAACGTGGCCTACAGGAAACAATCTGGCATCCATCAAGGGAAGGACTCAATGAGATTTGGAGAGGCTCAGACAGCAAAGGCTATTTCCACAAGGATGACCAGACTGTAGACACACACAGATACAAGCCCTGAGGAAGTGCCTCCACCTCCTGATCCAGGCATGTACTTGAACCTGAGTGACGACCTCTCCAGACCTCAGGCTTTCCACCTGTAAAAGGAAGGGACTGCACATTGTGATTCCATAAACCCTAACCTTCTCAGCAGTGTTACTGTCAAACAAGTGTGATTATATCTATGGCTTAATTTTAACACATACATTTTAAAAGGAATTTATTACAAAATGCTTATAGTGATCACCTCTAGATGCAGGGAAATAAAGGTGGGTTTTACTTTCCTCTTTCATGGTTTTCTGAATTTAAAGATTTTTCTAAAAAGTAGGGATCACATTTATAATTAGCAAAACATCTATTTTAAAAGTGAACTTGCCTGTATTTAAAATAGCAGTTCTCTGATCCAAAAGTGATGCTATTTTAATTGAATTAAGCCTTCAGAGGATGAGCTCCCAATTTAAAGTGAGAAAATGGATGTTAAAATGTGACATCATAGTACATTTTGCTGCACATGTGGATGATAACCAATAACATAAAGTTAAACCTGAAATCATACCTTTAAATTCCAGTTGAGATGTGCCCACATGTGCACCTGATACTCAGTAATTTCCTGATCACGTCTAAAAAGATTCAGTGTTTCAGCCCTCTGAAAGGGAAAGAACTGCTCTAAAGTCTTAAGCTAAAGGGAAAAAAAATTTTTTTTTCTTTTCCTTTATTGCAATTATCCTATCTTTGGAGTGGAGAAGTAAAGAATCATTTGAAAATCTGTTGAAAGTTGTAATTCTTCTCAAAAAAAAAAAAGATTGCATTAAATCTTGATTTTGTTGATTGTTCCCAATATACAGAACTTCAAACATCTGAGTATCTATGTGCATTGTAACTGTACTGAATTGGAATTCTCCCAAATCAAACCCAAGACAAGGGCTGGAAATCAAGCAACTGACAGGAGGTGGACAAGTAAGGTAGGGAAGGATGTACTAAGGGGTACATTAGTGAGTCAATACTCTGAATAAATGGATCTCCTGTCTGCTGGGACCTCAGGGAGCCTGCAGACGGCAAGACCCAGGGATGTCTCAACTAAGAGGCTAAGAAGTTAGGCTACTAGTACAGCTCCCATTGATTGATAGTTGGGGGCTACCTCCTGCATTTCTGACTTGACCCAACACTGGTGGCACAGCCTTCAGGCTAAAAGTCCCAGGGGCCTGCAGCAGAAAGCTAAAAGATAATGAACTGGTTGTGAGAGCCATGACAAGTGGGCAGGGCACAGACAGAATATGCTGTTACCATTAAGTATAAGAAGAAAAGTGCCTTTATTTAGATTAAATGCAAACCACAATGTCTATACTCACTGAGTGCCCGTTCTGTGTCAGGCACAGTTTTATGATTTCTAGTCTATCGTCTAGTGGCAAGACAGCACGTAGATAGGTCGCTGAAAAATTAAAAAGCTCTAATAAAAAGATTTAAAAAGTGGGGCCAGGGGTTCTTGACACTGGGAGAGGATATACTGAGCTTCATCAAAGTGGCTGAAAAGGCATATAACCCAGGAGAAAAGAAAAAAGAGCAGAGATCTTACCCTCATGATGGCCACACCACCACCACAGTCTGCCAACTCACAATTTTCATCAGCTCATCCGAGGGGAGAAACCACAGTATAATCCGCTAACTTGAAATTAAGGAAGGACAGGCACCTCCAAGGAGATGGACCTGTCTACCTGGGGTGATGCTGGTGGATGCTGGCAAGGAGAAATGAGCTAGAGTTTTCAGCAAACTGATAAAGGGTGAATGAGGGCAAGCAAGAGAATACAGAACTCTGCAGGGTCACAGATAGGAGGGTCACAGACAGGAGGTAAACCCACAATCAGGTTCTTTTATGTGGACCTCCGCAGGTACCAGGTACCAACATAAGACTCTGGCCAGAGTCCAGAGCTCACCTCCCACTAGGCGCAGGCCTGGGGAGGAGAACAACAGCTGCCTTGGAAGAGGCACAAAATCCTACCTGGATCTTTCTATCTCTTCTATTGAACTGCTGAGGGGAGGGCAAAAACCCTGTCTTCCATGGAACGCTAGTGAAAGCCCACTGTAGCTGGGAATTCATCAGTATAGTGCGGTCATACTGTTCTATGAACGGTCTAACTCAAAAGCAGCTTCAGGACCACCTTCAGCCAGCCTGCTAACCTATGCCCCTTATCAGCAAACACTGTGAAGCCACCCAGGGCAGAGGAATCTCTTTCTCAGGGCCTTGGAGGTGAAGAAGAGAAAGTTATGGCCCAACAGGGGGCTTTGACAGAAGAAAAGCTGTAAAGATGAAGACATGAGCCTGGTTATGGATGGGGCTTACTCCTTGGAAGGAAAGTTATGACCAACCTAGACAGCATATTAAAAAGCAGAGACACTACTTTGCCAATAAAGGTCCATAAAACCATAGCCAAGGCTATGGTTTTTCCAGTGGTCATGTATGGATGTGAGAGTTGGACTATAAAGAAAGCTGAGTGCTGAAGAATTGATGCTTTTGAACTGTGTTATTGGAGAAGACTCTTGAGAGTCCCTTGGACTGCAGGGAGATCCAACCAGTCTATCCTAAAGGAGATCAGTCCTGGGTGTTCATTGGAAGGACTGATGTTGAAGCTGAAACTCTAATCCTTTGGCCACCTGATGCAAAGAGCTGACTCATTTGAAAAGACCCTGATGCTGGGAAAGATTGAGGGCAGGAGGAGAAGGGGATGACAGAGGATGAGATGGTTGGATGGCATCATCGACTCAATGGACATGGATTTGGGTGGGCTCCGGGAGTTGGTGACGGACAGGGAGGCTGGGTGGGCTCCGGGAGTTGGTGATGGACAGGGAGGCCTGGCGTGCTGCGGTTCATGAGGTTGAAAGAGTCAGACATGACTGAGCGACTGAACTCCACTGAATGGATGGGGACAGAAAAGTCAAAAAGCAGGATTAATAATGATCAGGGAGTAAGGAGGATGGGTTATAAATCACTTAGCATGAAGTTTCTTCTGAATGTTACATCCATTTAGTTGCTTAGACATGCAAGTTTAATTTTTGTTTGATATAAGGGAGAAAATCCTACATGAAAAGATTCTGGATTAAATTTAGTATCAGATTTAATTTTTACAGTCAAGAACAATTAAATTGTCCGCTTGAATTTTCTGGATCACAAGAGCTATTCACACTGAAAAGTCTAATGTTCTGCTCATTGTCAAAAAAAGCCTTCAAGTGCTGACGCGAAAAATTGTGCTTTATTTCAAACTGTGCACATCACTGCAGTAACAGAAGCTCATCATACGTATGAGAGAAGACACACTGGAAGTAAGATTCATCTTTTCTTCTAGTTGATCTGACATAAGCAGTAGCTTCCAACCTAAATATCAATGAATGCCTATTTTAATATTCCTCCGATCTTATTCATAGTTACAAAATCAAGATAATTTCCTTCCTCTATTAACTGCCATTTATTGAACTAAGCATTATTTCAAAGAAACGAAGAGCTAGTCATTGAAAAATAATTCCATTTCAGAATCCATATTAAACTTAACAAAGGCATTTAAACTTTTCTGACTACTGAAAGATTAAACATGGTTAAGCTATTCAGTCTCATTCTACAGCTAGTCCAAACTTAAATAAATCTTATCATATGGCTTCTTAAAGATATAGAGTGAAAATGTATTCTCCAGCTCTTCTCTCTTCCAAAAAGCTTTAAGAAGCTCAGCACAAAACTGAAAATTAAAATGAATCCCAAAATGGTGAATGAAAACTTATCTTCAGACTGACTCCATCAGTTCTAATGTCTTTACAAGCAAACTGAGTCAGACACACAGAAGGGAGCTGCACGCTAGTTACAGCCCATTCTCTCCCTATGAGGCTCAATCACCTAGCTTCTTAAAAGCAGTCAAAAATGAGAATATAGGATAGAGTACAGATTACAGTCCATGGGGTCACAAAGAGACAGACATGACTTAGTGACTGAACAATGACAATAACGAATACTAAAACAGGAAATGTCAAGATACATTTAAGTAACTCAAATTGTACATCAGGACGATTTTTTTGGTCTGAAGCTAGTTCATCGAAATTTAATAATCAGCTGAAATTTCTGTCTTAGATCAGCACAAAGAGAAAAAATAAGGAAGTGGGAGGGCTCTGCTTGGCTTTCCTGTGATTGTGAAGCAAGGTGATACTCTACACACTAAATTAATTCTATTCAGCAAGCTTTTTAACTTATTTTGCATACCCACACTTCAATGTGTTTCAGGCAGTATTTAATTTTCCAAGCAAAACTACAAATCAAAACTGTTTAGAACAACTATTCCTTTCTTTTATTCCCAGAATTGTGGACAAGCTCCTTGAAGACAGGCACTCTGTTTTATACCTCTGCTGCCCTGACAGGTCTCAGCCTGCAGACAGAATGCAGCAGAGGGAAAGGCTCCGGCAGACCTGACGTTCCACACTGATGAAGACAGTCGAGCCTCTCTGAAGTCAGTAAAGATGTTTCTGGCTTCGCTGACGCTCACCTGCTACTTTAATATCACTTCTAAGAGCGAATGCCCTGAATGTAGGACATAAACAAAGGGACAAGGCCTTTTGTGCACCATTTCTGTACCGTTTCCCAAGGCCCCCTTCCCATACCAAGCACTGGGCCTCTGTATTAAATGGCTATTGACTAGAACTCCATGAATTCTACTGAAAATTTCAAAAGATAAGCCCAATAGAATTTTTTTAACCTCATGAAATTTTAAGTGAAGAAAAAAATAAGATCACACATTCTTGTACATCAAATACTTTCTATAATTCAGTAATCAAATATTAACACTAAATAACAACTATCTTGTTTTAGTATGAAGAACCGAAGCACAAACTGAACTTATAGTTTATTTTGATACTCTTTCTATTCCTGTGACTCACTAATAATTTCCTTGCTCATGAAATGAAAGTAGAATATCACCTATTTTTACAGAGTTATTAGAAGGATTGCTGCTGCTGCTAAGTCACTTCAGTCGTGTCCAACTCTGTGTGACCCCACAGACGGCAGCCCACCAGGCTCCCCCGTCCCTGGGATTCTCCAGGCCAAAACACTGGAGTGGGTTGCCATTTCCTTCTCCAATGCATGAAAGTGAAAAGTGAAAGTGAAGTCACTCAGTCGTGTCCGACTCTTAGTGACCCCATGGACTGCAGCCTACCAAGCTCCTCCATCCATGGGATTTTCCAGGCAAGAGTACTGGAGTGGGGTGCCACTGCCTTCTCCATTAGAAGGATTAGATAGATATTAATAGAAATGCTTTAGAAACTGTAAAGTTATGCCATACTGCTTTGTTAATTAAAAAGCATTTAATATTTTATTTATAATTGGTCCCAGCCACACTCTATACCAGCTCCAACAGAATTTTTTTGCAATGACAAAAATGTTCTGTATCTGCCTATTATTATAGCACTTGCCCTATGTGGCTGTTCAACACTTAAAATGTGGCTAGTGAGGATAAGAAACTGAATTTTTAGTTTAAATAGTCCATATAGTCAGTGGTTATCAGACTGGACATCATGGTAGCTTCGGAAACATAATCTTTTCATTGTCAAAAAAAAAAAAGTTCAAGAGAGAAAACTTTGTTTTCTCAGCCACAGTACTCACTCTTTTCAACATGGGACAGTACTACATAAAAATTAGAAACAACACCTTACAGAAGCAAAACCCCCACTTAATACAGCTTATTTGGTAAAGGGATCTTTAGAAACAAACCATCAAAACTTCATTTTGATGTAGCTTATTTGACAGCTGAGCTCTCCAAACCATCTAAATGGCATACACCAAAGACTGGCCTGTGCTAGGTGCTTTGCAAATAACTATTAATGAAAGAAGGATATGAGAGACTGTTAGAGGTTGACCCTGTCCACCAACATCACCAAAGGCACTAACTACCTCGACTTTCTGAGAGAGCTCTATTTGAAATGTATCACTTGAAAAGTGAAGTCACTCAGTCGTGTCTGACTCTTTGCAACCCCATGGACTGTAGCCTACCAGGCTCCGCAGTCCACGGAATTTTCCAGGCAAGAGTACTGGAGTGGGTTGCCATTTCCTTCTCCAGGTAGACAGCAAATGTACAAGACAAAGGTTCTTCCTCAAAAGCTACAGTCAATTTGAAGGAAAGAGAGAAGAGACAAGTTAACCAGCAGATGTTAACAGCCCCAACAAAACAACAGAAAAATCAACAGGGGGAGTTTAGCATTAAAACCCACAGAAAAGAGGCATTTGGAGAAGGAAAGATGACCACCAGCCAGAAAAGCTGAACAAGGTCTTGGAGGACCATAAAGATTAAAAGAGAGAGCTCAGGGAGGCAAGGAATAGTGAGTAGAAACCAGTTCTGCTGATGCAGAAGGTTCAGGAAGGAGAATAATTAAAGTTTGCTTGTGAAGGGCAAGTTGGAGTCTGAAGTGATCCTACAGAGTGGGGAATCACTTAAGGTTAGAGCGGAGAAGGACTACTAAGGTTATAAACAAAGTATTTCATTATTCATTCACCCAAAGAAGGCATCTGGTGCTTAAAGACTATTATGTCAGGCACATTGATAGGTGAGGGTTACAATGAGAGCTGTGACACAGCGCTAACCTGGATAGCACTCAAAACAGCCAGGAACAGAGACGCAGGAAAAACTTGAACACCAGATGACACATATTTGTAGCAGAATTACATGCACAGTGCTAAGAAACACAGGTGGGAAGGTTTCAGTTGGAGAGAAGAGCTAGGAGGCTTCACCAAGGAGAGGATATTAAGTTAGACTAAGGAAAAGAAACTGCAGGCTCACCAGAGAAGCACATACTAGTTACTTACAGAAAAGCCTTCAGGAAATATACAATTTGTTGGAAAGATCATATTTCTGTGAAATTAAAGGGTACTGAGGTAATAGTATTCAAATATAGAGAAACGATCAAATCCTTAAAAGCACAGTGTTGAAGAAGCTATGTTTTAGGACTAAGTGTAGTCATCACTTCTCAGCTTTGATTTCAGACAACTGTGAATGTAAAAGCATTGATAAAAATCTTAGAATAAATATAAACAATACAGAACAAGATATATGATTTGATGGTATTTTAACTATGAAAAGAAACACATTTGACATTCAAGGTACAAAAGGACACTAATAAAAACAAATGAAATTATCAACTGTGATAATTTTATTTAGACCAGACACAATTTCAGTGTTTTTCTCTGGCAGAAACTGTATGCAAAAAGCTGGGGGGTTGGAGGGTAGAAATTGGGGAGAGATGGAGAATGAAAAAGTTATGCTTTAGAAAACATCTTCTCTTCTAGGGAAAGAAGCAGACTCCTTGCCTTTAAAAGTTTCAGTTATGCTTGCTGGCTTCCACCTGACAACTGAATGGATTCCAGTCACACACAAATATACTGTCTCCTTTTTAAATTCCTAGTTGGCCTGTTAGGATGATACACAATAAACTTTTGTTTTGCAAGAATGTTACCTACAATTGTTTACATCAAATATGGGTGAAATTTTGAAAAATTATATTAACAAATACACCTTGAAATACAGTATTGTTATTGGAAATTAAATACATTTGCTATCTAAAACAAAACAAAGTATAACAAAAAAACAAACCCTGAGGTTAAGCTACAGAGTAACTTTATGAATTCCATTTTAAATCAATGATGAAGCTAATGTTTACAGCATTACTTACCACTGCCAAGACATGAAAGCAATCTAAGTGCCCATCAACAGACGAATAGATAACGAAAATGTGGTATATATATCCAATGGACTACTAGACAGTCATGAAAAATGAAATACTGCCATTTGCAGAAACATGGATGGACTTAGAGGGCATTATGCTAAGTGAAACAAGCCAGAGAAAGACAAATACTGTATGATATCACATACACATGGAACCTAAAAAATACAACAAACTAGTGGATATGAAAAGAAGCAGACTCACAGATATAGAGAACAAATTAGTTCTCATTCTCTATATCCAACAGGAAAAGGGAAGAGGGGAGGAAATATATAAAGGTAGGGGATTTTGAGGTACAAACTATTAGGTGTAAGTTACAAAGATGTACCATACAACTCAGGGAATGTAGCCAATATTTTATAATAAGTGAAAATGGAGTATAACCTTTAAAAATTATGAATCACTATATACTGTACCACATAATACCTGTACGCAGGCCAAGAAGCAACAGTTAGAACCCTGTATGGAACAACTGATTGGTTCAGGATTGAGAAAGGAGTACGACAGGGCTGTCTGTTGTCTCCCTGTTTATTTAACTTATATACTGAGCACATCATGAGAAATGTTAGGCTAGATAAGTTATAAGCTGGAATTAAGATAGGTGGGGGAAACATCAACAGCCTCAGATATGCAGATGACACCACTCTAATGGCAGAAAGTGAAGAGGAACTAAAGCACCTCTTGATGAGAGTGAAGGAAGAGAGTGAAAAAACTGGCTCAAAAATCAATATTAAAAAAACTAAGATCATGGCATCTGGCCCCTTTACTTCATGGCAAACAGAGGGGGGAAAGGTGGGAGCAGTGACAGATTTCCTCTTCTTGGGTTCTAAAATCACTGCAGATGGTGACTGCTGCCATGAAATCAGAAGATGACTGCTTCTTGACAGGGAAGCTATGACAAACCTAGACAGTGTGTTGAAAAGCAGAAACATTACTCTGCCAACAAAGGTCCATACAGTCAAGGCTATGGTCTTCCCAGTGGTCACATATGGTTATGAGAGCTGGACTGTAAAGAAGGCAGAGCACCAAAGAATTGATGCCTTGGAACTGTGGCGCTGAGACTCCCTTGGATGGCAAGGAGATCAAACCAATCAATCTTAAAAAAAAAAATCAATCCTGAATATTCTCGGAAGGACTGACGCTGAAGCTGAATTTTGGTCACCTAATTTGGTCTCCTAATTTTGGTCACCTGATACGAAGAGCCAACTCACTGGAAAAGTCTATGATGGTGGGAAAGATTGAGGGCAGAAGGAGAAGAGGGCGTCTGAGAATGAGACAGCTGGATGGCATCACTGATGAAATGGACATGAACTTGGGAAAACTCCAGGAGATGGTGAGGGACAGGGAGGCCTGGCATGCTGCAGTCCTTAGGGTCGCAAAGAGTTGGACACAACTGAGCAGCTAAACAACAAATATATCGTACACCTGTAACTTACATAACATTGTCCATCAACTATACTTCAGTAAAATAATAAAATAAAATCAATGATGGGGCTTTGCTAAAAACAAGGTAAACTCATAGAAGGCAGTATTTGTGGGGGGGGGGGAGATGAAAGACTTGACTTTACAGACAAGTTTTTGTAATTTACCAAAGCTATAAATCTAACTTTTAAATTACTGAGGTCACATGTAATTCAGTGTATAATTATAGAAAGGAAGCTTTAAAAATTATAATTTAACCCAGTAATTGCATTCCTGGACATCTCTCCCAGAGAAATATAAACTTAAGAAAACATGAAAACCTGTACAGATCGTTCTAGCAGCTCTGTAAATTAAAAAATAAATTCAGGTGTCCTTCAAAGTGTGAGTGGTTAAACTCTAGTACATTCTTATTATAGAATACTACTCAGCAACAGAACAGGAGAGAACACTGATACGTGTTAACAACCTGCTTGAATTTCTAAAATATTATGCTGAGTAGAAACAAAAAACTCTCAAGGTACATGCTGTATGATTTCATTTATGTAATATTCTTAAAATGATGAAATTATTGAAATTACACAACTAATATATTTCTATAATACATAGAAAGAGGACAATGAGTGGTTCCTAGGAATTAAGGAGGGGTTGAGGTGGGAGAGAAGTGGAAGTGTGATTTCCAAAGGGCCACAGAAGGGTCCCTGGGAGTGACGGGAATGTTCTCTCTCTTGACTACACTGATGTCAAGACACAGGATGTAATAGTACTGTACTATAGTTCTGCAAGATGCTACCATTAGGGAAATGTGCAGTGGGTACATAGGATGTGTGTACTGTCCCTTATAAGTGCCTGTGAGTTCATAATCATATCACAATTAAACACTTAAGTTTCAAATTATAACTTATTCAAATTTTATCACAGTGATTACTTGAGGTAGGGAAGGAACCACCAAAATGTTTAAGAGTATTTCTAATTACACTGTCAAAACCAAATAAAGATTTGCTATACCCACTAGGTCACAACAAGCTGTGAAATTCCCTGTTTTTTTTTTCCCTGATTATTAATGCATATTTAATTTTACAGTTTTAATTATACTTATATTATTTTAGTAACTTTTTCCTTTGAAAGAGTCCATGTGCTTAGAAATGCATCTACTTTTCTTTTTTGCTTCAATTCATCAACTGAATATACAAAAGGTATTGCTAATTCACAAAAGGCAAGGACATAGAAAGTTTGCTCAATATCATACAGCCAAAGCCTGACCAAGCTGAAGTTGGTGCTCTGTAGCTACATATTAATGGCCTGAGAAGGAGAGTAGTATAGTATGTAAACTCATCTCACCACAGTTATAAACCATGCAATAATGAATATGAACCAGTCTGTTTAAAAGTTTCTAATGTTTTTAGCAAGTAATTTGATATAAAGAATTATTTATCTAGCAAGTTGCATTATAATGGTAATTGTTTCGATAAGGCAGAATGCATTTTTCCATTGAAATATGAACAATAAATAGTTTTGAGCATCTAAGACCAAAACAATTTCATAAAAGTAGTAAACAAAAGTAAGTTCAGTTCAGTCGCTCAGTCATGTCCGACTCTTTGCGACCCCATGAACCCCAGCACACCAGGCCTCCCTGTCCATCACCAACTCCCGGAGTTCACCCAAACCCATGTCCATCGAGTCGATGATGCCATCCAACCATCTCATCCTCTGTCGTCCCCTTCTCCTCCTGCCCTCAATCTTTCCCAGCATCAGAGTCTTTTCAAATGAGTCATCTCTTCGCATCAGGTGGCCAAAGTAAAGAGGGCTGCTAACAGATTTATCCAAGAGTAGTAGGTGAGGGTATGCCAAGGCTGGAATTAAAAACCCATTAATTCTATTGAGATATCTAGAAAGACTGGAAGTCAAGATTAATTCATGCAAAAACACAGAGTCTCTGCCCTCAAGTAGCTCAGGGAAGCAGAAGAACCAAAGGAACTTGGAACTGATATTCTTCGGTGTTGCTTCTATGGAAAAGTATATTCAGAGTTCTGATGAAGTAACTCATAGAGAATATTTTAGAAGATTGATACCTGCCAATACACTATCCAGAGATATCAAACTGACATATTTTTCCTGTATGGACAGTCTGAGTTAGACACTTAACAATTGAGTTGCTTACTGCAGGTCTCAAAATAATAGTTCTTGTGAAAATCCAATTGCGTTTTCCGATTCCTTTTGTGGTGCTTTTTTAAAAACTGACTTTTCTGCTTATTCAGTCATTGACAAATTGACAATAAGTGGGAAACTCCCATCACTGCATCAGTCTGAGATTCAAGGTATGATTCAATGAGACCATTTATTCTAGCAGATGTCACAAGAGATTTTCAAAACATTCTGCTAGTTATTCATAACAAAAGGGAGTATTTTCAATAACAGATAATAAGTTTGGACTTATAAAGGCACACAAATTGCCTAAAGAAAAAAAAAAAAACCACAATAAACCAAAGTAATGCAATATGAAGGTAAGAACTTACCTAAAATGGTTGTTCTTAAAGCATAAATTATGTTTCTTCATATATAATGAATTTTCAATGATTAAATCTTTTCTGAAATCACTATTTTATTATTGGTAGGGAGCACTTTTTCAAATGCAAGTTTTTTTCCAAAGAAAGCCACTGACAGTGCTTAATGCAGCTGTCTATCTAGACTCTGGTAATGTATCACATAACACACACCTAAAAAGTAGGTTTAGCTAAAACCCAGTTAATACAAAGTCATTTTACAGCTCATCCTTAACACTTACAGAACAATTTTGCATGTTTATTTATATACCAAAGTTTTCTAGGACAATTTTTTCCAGTTCATTATGTCTTATCTTTCCCAACTAGATTGTGAAATTAATCACTGCTTCCTCAAAGATGCAGACTCTGAATACTGAATCCAACACAGATGACAAAACTCCCCAGGAAAAATCATTTTTTGGCCATGAGGTCTAGCACTGAGTCCGATACAGAGCAGGGGACAGATAAATCTTAACTGAATGGAACCAAAATGAATCATGTATCTTTTCAAAATAAGAGGTATATAACACAGAACACGGCTCTTCACACACAGTAGACCTTCAGCAAATACCTGAACTGCTGCTTGTATTCAGTCCCCTCACACGGACCTCTGGTGGTACTCAGGACAAGAAGTAACTTCTCAATAGTTTAGCCTGTTTCCCATTCAATCGAAGATGCAAAGTATCACACAGAATGATGAACTTCACTGCAAAGTGGTTATTACTAGTTTTCACATTGAATGTTTATAATTCTCTTGAAGGTATAGAAACTTATGAGTGGGTTCAAGTGTGTACTCTGATCACAATGAGAATTCACTCAATTTTGCATTATTAACAATATAATTGATTCTCTTTTTTTGAAAATAATGTACTTATTGTATTAGCAAAGGGAAACAGCCAATCTCAATAAATTTTTAAACAACTGTATATGAGTGTTTACATATGTAAGTTCTATAGAAATATACCCCCTTTGTGGGAGAGAGCAGGATTCATGTCAAAATCTCTTCACTTGATTGTTTAATTGCTCTTTACAAAAACAACACAGATCCCAGAGCACAAATTTAAGTAAAATATCATCCTGTTGAACTACACTACAACTTCTAAACACTAGTTGGTTATGTGCTAAAAAATTACAGTTAAATGAAAGTACCTATATTCTATGATGAGAGGTGGATGAATGAGCTTCATTCATGGAAAAGCAACAGTTTCTCCAGAGGAACAACTCTCTGTTGTTTAATTTCTTTGAAGACAAATCAAACCTCTGAGGATAAATAAGACCAAAACAAATGATAAGTGAGTCTTTATCATTTTAACAAGACCAGTTCCATCTAACTACCACTTAAATTCTCTTCTGTTTCTATCCAACTTCCAGAAAATTTAGTCTCAACAAGAGGTTAAGCATCAAATGTGTACAGCAGACTGGCTGTTGGTTAACAAATGAGTCCAAGAAGGTAGCCACTAACTCAGCCATTATGGGGACAAATGTTTGTCTGGCTGCAACATTTATATTTTTAGGAATTGAGCATTTCAGATGTATAACTTCAATCTTCTCCCCTTATCCCAGAGGGTAAATTGTAATAAATTCTTGAGAAGACAGTACATTCTTGCCAAGGGAAAAAATGCAACAGAATGAGAATGCTTGCTGTGCTAAAGTGAAATATAAGTACCAGAAGGGCTCTAGAGAGCATCTGGTCCAACATCTTCATTTTATAAGATGAGAAAACCAGAGCCCAGAGGAGTTAAATGACTTGCTCATGGGACACATACCAGCTTAGTAACATGGCCAGGTCTAGGACTAGAGACTCTTTATTAAATTACTGTCTGTTGGTTTACACCAAGTATCTTCCAAACTTTTCTTCTAGTCTTTCTTGCTTTTGTAGTTTCCGGCCAATTTCAAGTGTGAATTTCAGACAGAAAAGGCAGAAAAGAGTTTATTTATAAGGTGCATTTTAGTTCATAAATGATTACACTAGCATTTTCTTCATACGTTGACTAGCAAAGACACTGTTCATAATGACCACAGTTAGAATTACAAATACCATAGTAGTATACACATTTAGAAGGTATGCTTTACATTTTCAAGTGCATAATACTATCAGTTTTTACCTTTTAAACATAACAGTTTATTAAGCTGTTTACCCAAACCTCCTACACATGATGGTTAGTGGTGTTTACGTGCCTCAAGTACTGCATGCCTAAGGAAGGTCCAACTTCCCTATTTTAAAAATACCCTTAGTTGACTGATTTTGATCAATTCACTTCTTTAAAGGCAATCTCTTGCAAACCATCCAGTTCATAATATATTTTTTGTTTGGTAGGTTTCTTTCCTGAAATATCCTATTCAGATCCATAATCATATTGACTAAGATCACAGAAAACAAGCCAATAATTTGCCTGGGACATAGCAGATGCTACAGAAAGCATCATTAAGTATCACAACATAAGAATAAAAATGACTTGATGTATTAAAGCCAGCCCTAAGCCAGGCCTTGTTTTAAGTGCTCTACATATATTAGCCCATTTAGTCCTCAAAACAACCATATGAGGTAGATAGTTTTGTCATTCTGTTTTACAGATGAGCAGAACAAGATCCAGAGAGGTTAGATAATTTACCAAGTTAGACACCTTGCAAACAGAAGAGCCAGAATTGAACTATGACACTCTGGCTGCTAATTACGATACCTCACTGCCTTATAAGGATACTTTTCAAGGGCTTTTACTCAGTGTGTGGGTGAAATCCCAAAGGCTTTCCCTGGCCTAAACTACACTGGTTCACCTTGAACTAGAGTGGGGGTAAATAGGTACCTTAAAAACATTATATGGTCTATTCCCTTCCACCTCACTTTCCAAAATTAAACTGTTAAAGAAAACAAAGTTATTTAAGATGAACACGAAGGAGAATCAAGAGTCTCAAAAGAGAACCCAAATCTCCTGTTGTTATGATTTGGGATAGAAGGGAAAACAGGGCTGATTATATACAGGAATGCTTTTGAAACCATTTTGTTTTCTTAAAAAACAAACCAAAAAACCCTGAGAACTCTGGGAACCTTGAGTTGAAATATATCTTAGATCAATGCAATCCAAACCCTGTACCTTTAAAAGTAGGAAGCTGTAACCCAAATATTAAATGGTTTGTCAAGGTTATATGGTTTAATGGCAGATCTTCTAATTCCTAGCTTAGGGTGCTTTTCACCTCCTTTTCATGTTTGCTTTTCACCTCCTTTTCATGTTTGCAATTAAAGAGAGAGTTTATAGTGGACCAGAATTTCAGATACCACCTATCCAGTGTTTTAAAAGTCTATTTGTAATGGCTGTGCGTGCCCATAAAACACTGTATTCAAAGTTCTAGACCAGCCCCCAAAGCCTGCACAGTATGCTGACAGCCCACCTTCAACCTCACATTTTACCTTTTGTATTCATATATAATATCATTTTTATGACAAAAATGCACATCTGCTCTAAATTCAACCTACAACACTAGGCGCCAATTTCTACATTCTATATAAGTAGCTCTTGAAAGGGGGCCTTTTCTGGCTCTCCAGGCAGGCAGATGCATTGGTGGTGGTAGTGGTGGTGGTGGTGGTGGTGGTGGTGCTATGTGTGTTGTGGGGAGGAAGGACAGGGAGGCAGATTAGGAAAGAGCAGAATAAACATCCTTGGATATTTGTAACTCACTAAACTCATATTGAATAAAGCAACAATTATAGAAGTTAAACAGGCCTTGCTTGCTGATGGTTACTGATTCCTCTGATCCTTTCCATCTCCACACTTAATTTGTGAGTTCTGGACTCTGTGAGGGCTATATGATATACTGTCCTTCAGAGAATGGCATCTAACCAATCCTCAGGCATTATTCACTTCATGAAAAATGCTTCACCATGACATGAATTAAAATAATTCAAATACTTCCATATTTTAATTTATATATTTTATAATACTAAAGATTTAGTATAATTTCTAATGATATTTTATCACTTGCAATGAATCACTATATCACTATATATGAGTCATAATAAATATATTATTAAGACTATGAATAACGAAATGATCAGCAGTAGAGCCAACACTTACTGGTATACCAAATAAAAGTAAATCTAAATTATATAAAAAAAAAAACCTCAGACCAATGACAAATGGAATGTCTGTAGCATTCTAAATTTAAACGAAGAGCACCATCATGTAATGTCCCCAATTTAGTTTTCGCAACATAGTCTCCAAAAGATGAACATGATTCCACTGAATTATTGAAGTGAGAAAGGGAGCAACTTTTGAATGACATATATACAACTTCTCAACTGCAACCAGCAAGCACATGGATCACTGCTGTTTGTGACTCAATACCTGATCCCCTTACCCTAAAAGAAACTTGTTATCTTCCACTGCTGGGCATCAAACTGATTTGCTAACTGTTATAATAACTTATTGGCAGTATCCCAAGTCTTATACCCAGGTATACTTAAAGTTTTACTTTGTCTGTCTGTCTTATCTCTCTGTTTGCAGCTATTTGTAGTTGCAGTTTGGGCATGAAATAGTTACTGGATACTGCCAACATATCCAGTTCATTGGTGTTATGAATTAGACTTTTTTCCCCCTCTTCATTGCAGGCAAGGCACTACAAAACCATTTAACACATTGAGGAAGTAATTATCTCCCAGTACACTGAAGGTGTGAAGGTAACTTCTCAAAGTGACATACAATTCCAAGAACCCTTGAATAACCTCTACTTTATCTTTCACTTAAAAAGGAAGCAATAATATCCACTTTAGAATGAAGCAAATTAGGGACATTCCTCTTGACTGAAAAAAAAAAAAGCTTATGGAGCAATCTCAAAATACCTTAATATTTCAAAGCTCTAAGGTGAAGTACTGGATGTAAATGGTTGGCATCATCCAGGGTATGGAAATTCTCTATTTAAATCAACCCCTGGTCAACAACAAGGAAATAACTCAGTTTGAAAACTGACAATAATTGGATTTTTAAAAATTAAGCAAATTTAAGAGCTTTAAACTAAAATCCCTTTCCCAATTTGTATAGAAAGGAAAGAAAATTTTAACTCTGACTTAATATAGATAATCCAAATACTCAAGGTTATAAAATTGCTAAAGTTCTGTTGAATTGAGTTTGGTAGTAATTTCCTGAAATTCAAATGATGTCAGAACCACTGACAGAATTAGATTTAGTTTATTCAGCTTGTAAATGCAGCAGTAGCCTTTTTCCCCCCTCCTGGATGAATGCCAGCTGCTCCTACTTTCTGCTTACCTTCTCTTACTCGTGCTTTGCATCACTATCTTGGTCCTCTATTTCCTTCCAAAAACAACATGAGTAAGAATTAAGATAACTGAACATCTGTCCTCCAATTTAGAATCTTCTATATAACATGTAAGACATGAAATACAGCACTTTCTCTTATATAATAGTGGGAGTTGGGGAGGGAAAATAACAAACTATTTTATTGTGAACGATAACCAATTTTAAAACTTCTTCTCTTCAAATATCAGTAACAAATAGACGATAATTCTAACTGAAAGCCTACCTTGAAGCATGTAAAACTGTACAGCCAATCATATATATCAAGGTATATAAACATTTTCTGTATGCCTGAATGGGCTATTTCAATTTCTAATGCAGTAGAGAAACTAAATGTGCTTTTACTTTCTAATATTCATATCACATCAAATATGCACGTGTTAAACTCTGCTGTGAGGAGTGTGTTACATAATAAGTTTCCTGTTCACATCTCCAAACACTTCTCGATATCCAACACAGTGTTATTAATTCTAATTTAGAGCTAATCCTCTAAATTAGAAGGCACACTTACTATGAACATATCTGAAAAACAATGAAGCAGCCAAAAGACACAACTTTATCCATCACAAAGTTTTTTTCTTTTCTCTTTTTCCTTTCCCGTTGGGTTCTTAACCAAATAAAAGGCTCTCATTTTATACTTTTCAATGCCCTTGATCCCTACACAGAAGGCGTTAGTAGACAGCTGGACAATCAACTATGCTCCTGAATCTGATACAAAATAGCCAAGCATGGAGAGGCTTATAGTAAATTCAACCTCCAAAGCAAACTCTGTCAATAAAAGCACACACAGTATACTTTTCCAAATCCAGAAATACTTATTTTGGACATCAACTGTTCTCTTGTTGATGAGAATGAGAGAATGCTACCATTTTCCGTAACTGTTTCACTGGTACAAGAAAGGAAATTAAATACTTTCTACAGCAAAACACTACATTCAAAAAGAGAAGTGGTCTTCTACTTTACCTTTTAAAATAACACAATCTAAGTCCTGTTCTAGCAAAGCAACTTCTGTCAAAAATTTGCTTTTCTGCATTAAGGAAAATAAATTTTGACCAAAACTATATACTAATCATTTTGGATTTTACACATAAATAACCACCATTCTTTAAAAGTCGTAGACCTGTATTTTTATTTTACGTTCACACTCGGTGCCAAAAAAAGAGAAAGAACTGCGACCTCAACTAATAAATTACATCTTGAAATGTACATCATCTGTAGTACCCCATTACTTCCAATGGTAACCGACACGCCCCGAATTTAACTGTACCAGACAGTCCTATCTGTCCCATCGCTGACCAAACACTGCTTCTCTGTTTCTATTCATTATGGATTGTAAGAGGTCTAAACACAGCCCAGTATGCGAGAAAATAATTACAATTTTCGAGAAAAAAATTACAATTTTATGACAGTAAAGTGATGCATTCAAGTTATCTCCTGAAGAACATCCCCGTCCGTGAGCATTAACAGACATTTTTTTGATAGAGCCAAAATACGTTGACTGCAAGCTCATTACTCAAAGAACCTTAGGCACCCTTTCCTGCAGATAAAAAAAAAAAAAAAAAAAAAAACTCGTAAAATCCAGGCACTATTTAAACCCTGTAAACCAAAGTTACCAAGAACCTTGTGCAATTATCAATAACCTTGGCTATACCGCCATCGGCACGAAATTCACGGTCCTGGAGACCAATGCAGCAAAATCCCAGACGAAAAGACTAGCTGAAGCCCGACAGAACTGCCGCGCTTCCCCTCCGCCGCCCTCTGCCGCAAGGAGAAAAGCCAGGGGAGGAGAGGAGTGGAGAGAGGCTCACCAGCTCCGAAGATGCTCCGGTGACCTCTGACTGCTCAGAGAGAGCTGGGCTGGGGAAGGCTCTAGTTCTGCCGCGGCGGGCCGCGTGGACTATGCTCCCGGTGCATTCCTCGCATTCCTGCACAATCTGTCGCCAGCCGAAGAGCCCGCGGTGCGCGTCCCCCCCGGACACACACACCTGCTTACTGCTGCGCCCCGCGCGGCCACGGCCGCCGCGGCGCCTCTACTGCCCGCTCTCGCTGATTGTCGCACTCAGCCAACACGCAGCCAAATTTCGGCCCAACCGCTCAGCCCCTCGCTTCCCGGGTAGAGGGGGAAAGAGAGA
Source organism: Oryx dammah (assembly GCF_014754425.2). Lineage (NCBI taxonomy): Eukaryota > Metazoa > Chordata > Mammalia > Artiodactyla > Bovidae > Oryx > Oryx dammah. The sequence continues at coordinate 98,060,296 of NW_024070211.1, read as the reverse complement.
AGGGTGGGCAGCGCCAGCAGCGGGCAGGGACACTCTATCCGCCCGGGGGTGCCGCAGCTCCTCTTCAACTCCTGGCAGGGAGAGAAGGAAGCGGCCGCGCAAGAGGGCAGCCGGGGAAGCTTGCGACTAGAGAACCGGGAGGGGTGGAGCGTGAGGATACGCGGCGAGGAGAGAGGGGCGCTCTGGACAGGGTAGGTGGGCAGGAGCAGCTAGAAGCGCGGGATTCCGGGCAAACGCAAGACAGCACTGGCAGAAGGGACGTGGGAGGAAGGGGGGCGGGGCAAGGTGCAGGAGTTGGGGCTGGAGGGAAGGACGGGCCGCCCCGAGGGTTCGGGAAGACGGGCGCCCAGGGTTGTTGGGGGCGCGAGGCGGAGTACCAGGCGGGCAGGAGAGGGGAAGCCTCCCGGCAGACGTCCAGGAGGGCTCGGCGTGGCGCTCAAGTTTGGGGCTGCGGGCCCTAGATCCAAAAAGGCCAACGCGGGGTGGGGTCGTGCGCTGCATGTAGGGGAGACCAGGGGAAGAGTAATCGCCGGGAAAAGCAAATGGAGGGTGAAACTTGTGCGCCTACCGGGGGGAGGGGAGCAGGCAGGCGAGTGCGGGCAGGAACACGAGGCGGGGCAGGAAAGCCGAGGCGGCCGCGAGGCGGTGGGGACGGAGTAACGGGAGGGAGGCGCCCGTCCCCGTCCCTCCCCGCGCCCCTCGCAGGCAAGTCTTGTCTCCGGCCCGAGGGGGCGAGGGCCGGGGGTCTTGTGAGCCGGAGTCTCCGCGCCTTCCCGCAAGCCCGCACACTTACTTTCCAGGTTAGGCAGCAGCCGCCGTCGCTCCAGGGATCAGGAACATCGGCGCGGTGGGGTCGCCGCTGCGGCACTCGAAAAAATTAAAAAAGTGCCGCGGCCGAGCGGCTGCCCGCCCCTCCCTCCCCCACCCGCCCCCTACCCCGAAGCGGCTCTCCCACCACCCCTGGCGGCGGCGGTGGCCAACTTGCCCCGCTACCCCTTGCCCATGGTGCCGCCTCCGCGGCCGGCGTCGACGCGGACTCAGCCCCGGAGCCCCCTCTACTGCCCAGAGGCCGCCGCCGCCCGCCCAGCACTCAGCCCGCCTGCCCAGCCAGCACCAGGCTCCCGGGAACGTCAGCACGCCGCCGTCTCCGGACCTGCTCCCTGCCTACCCCATTGGTCGGAAGGAAAAGGCTGGCTCTTCCCATTGGACCGGCCCGCATATTGAACTGACCAATGGGAACTGAGGTTTCAGGTCGCCATAGAGACCGATGCTGTTAAGAGCGAGAGGGCCTGGAGAAGGTGGGGAGTGAGGATGAAGGTGTCTCTGGCTTTGGGTGCGGGAGGGGGTGGAGGAAAGCTACCGAGGGATTCCTGAGTGCTGATTGAAATTGGGACAGCTTTCGCTTTGTCTCCCTGTCAAAGCCAGTTGTGCATGGAAGGGTTAGTCCGTCGCGTCAAAGGCAGGGACAGCTGAGCCCCTAGAGGAATCCTTGAGAACCTGGGAGTGGGCATTTCACTTTTTCTGCGATTAGGGAGTCCCTCGGCCTCTGCCCTTTGGCCTTTGACACGTGTGCACCTTCTGCTTCTCCAGGTGAGTTTGCACCCCATCCCTTAAATCATTGCTTCTTCCTGACGTCACTGACCCACATCAAATCTACTTGTTCTTCCCAACCACTCCCCCTTCCCTGGGGTGGCTCTTGCATCAAAATTTTGGGTCTAAAGACTTAAAAGGAGACTAAACATCATTCAAAGACTTCCTTTGGATGATATTTTTATGAGGAAACAGGCTGACGTATTGTATGATGGATGTCATCTAGTCAGTGCATGAGATGTGTTCCCTGCTTCCCAAAGAAAACCTCTAATCTCTCCACTGAAGGATATTTATTAAACGCCCATCTGTATGTGCATTCTGCACTATAAGCTTGACAGGTGCATGCTCTTTCCCCTAAGAGTTTACAAGGTGGGGCAAGACACAGACAATTGATCCTTCATGTCTTCTGATGATTTCACAAGAGTAAAGGAAATAGATTACACTTGGTAGATTTTGTTTTCTGCGTATTTTCAAGTTTGCCTCTAAATTTGATAAATAAACTGAGACATGGAGTCACATAGAAAATTTTTAGCTTTAATTACAAGTGCTTTGCTTTCATTTAAAGTCACTTTGCTAGTTTGTAAATACCGATTGCTTTTTGTAAATAATTTTCATATCTAGGTACTATTAAAATAGAACTTTGTGAACATACTGGGCTTTTAAGCATTATATTGTTTTGTGATATAGTCACTGATATTCTTATGTTCCTTCTTTTTGTTGATTTTGCCATTTTTACACTGTTTTTTTTATTAAGAAGTCTATGTTTAGGCTACTGCCCTTCAGTTTGAAGGGACCATATTGTATGAAAAAACTGATAGAATTTTGGAAATTACAAATATTTTGTTAAGAGCAACAGATTAATGTGTGTGCAAGCCACATATGTCTTTCTACTGTCCTGAATTTTAAGTTGGATAATATGCTATCGTTTGTTATCTTGCCATAATTAAAAATTACAAAAAATTGTTCAATGGTACCTTAATTAGAAAGTGTTTTCCTCAGTTTGTATTAAAATTTGAACTTTGTCCATAATCCTATGCAGGATTGGACTGTGAAACAAAACAGCTAAACATATGAGTGCTCCCCCCCTAAATATTTATAGAATTGGAAGGAAACCAGCAGGGACTTTGGAGTGCTGTCTCATTCCTTGCCATCATGGAAATTAGCTCATCATGCTTTCAATTTCTGCCTTTTATTTTCTTTGTGGTGTTTGTTTATAAGAGAATAGAAAAAGTAAAGTGCAAATTTTTATAAATAAAAACTCAGTTTTAATGTACTAGCAAAATACCAATGACTTTTTAAAAATTTTTATAATGATCAATAGAAGATATGTCAAATGGAAAGAAAACATTCATATTTCCTTTTTCCTTCCCTTAGGCTAATATAAAAGGAAAGAAACAAGAACTAATTTATTTTTTACTCTTATTGTCTTTTCTTTTTTGCATATTTCTCAGATCACATGTTTGATGAGTATTTTGATACTGTGTATTTCATGTTTGTAATGATTAAAATGTTACTAAAATCCGCCATGAATAATGTCCCTTAAAATGTTGTCATTCAAATTATTATTAGTCATTTTTATGCTCCAGTGAAAGATTTCTTTTAAACTTGCTCCTGCACAACCAAGCATTGTTGGATAAAGAAATTACTTTGTTCCACTAAAAGTTTATGCTATCCAGTCTTGGCTGGATCTTCACTGATTCTCTAAATTCCTTTCCTCATCGGGAGGGCGATTATCTAGGAGACTGATGCAAAGACATTATTCAGGGCACTTCTCCCAAAACTGTCCTATTTCTGCTCTCCTCAGCCTCCACTGTACTTGGTCTTCTTCCAGTTCTGCAAATGATCTTGTCTCCTACTTGACTGAGGCATCCACCATGAGGTTTCTCAACTTAACTTTCCTAAACCTCAGTCTCAGTTTTCACACTTCATCACTTCTTTCAGTCCTGGCTGAGAAGGGTGCCAGCCTTCTGTTCGGAGCTCACACTTCACTTGTGCTCTTAAACATTGGCCATCCTCCCACCCCAGAATTTTCCTCCATTGATTATAATCACTCTCTTAGATCATGTGTTACATCCTCTCCTCCAAAAATTTTATCCTATATCTTACAAATATGTGACCTTCAGTAATACCACCTCCCTTCTCTCCTTCTATTGGCTAAATCACTAAGAAACCATTTGAAGGGAATTTCTCGTGGCTTCTATTTTTTCCACTGTCAATTTTCTGCCCTTGAGTACAACTGAAATAATTCTGAAGATTGTGCTCTTTGCCCTCAAAACCCTAACTCTTTTTGCCGACAAAGTTTTCCTTTATAAATGTGCCTTTTACTTGCAAATTGCAGTGCCTCAATCCAGATTTCCAGTGCAGGATAGAAACCATTGTCTCCCACCCTTTTGGATACATAGAAATGCAAATTATTTATTTGAGGAAAGGAAGCATTTCACCTACTAGCCCCACCACCTTGGTGGCTCTAACTGCTGGGAAATTGAGGTAGGAAATGGGGCCTCTGCTTCCCCTGACAGTGGAGCATGCTCAAGTACAAAAGTAAACAGCAGAAATTCAAAGAAACTTTTAAATTACCATTTCAGAAAGAAGTCAGCCTGAACCTTTCATGATTATGAAAACTTTGTAACTTTCCAAAGTTATTTTAATATTAGCCTATAATGTCTAGTAGTGAATTCCTGACAAAGAACAGCAAAGGCAGCAAGGGAAAGAGAGAAGCAGGAACACTCTTTCCTCATTCTTAGATGCCGAGGGAGAAGGTGGGAAAAGTGAAGATAAAAATTCCACAAAGCGCGCTGGTTAGGGGATGAGGGTGGTGTTTGTTTTAAAAAGAATGTTAAAGAGGCAGGTGGCAAAGGAGGGAAAGAGTGCAGTGGAATAAACTTGTCCTGGGAGAGGATGCTAAAGCTTAATAACAATTCCTCTCAGGATTGCAGAATTGGCTGTGTTCCACCTCTAGCACATTCTCTGAGTATGCAAATCATCCCTCTGCCTTTAGCAACCCAGCCAAATAGTTACCTGTAGAGCCTTTTCTGAAAGTGTCCTGATGATAGTACCCACCTCCAAAGAGGATTATTTCCGCTTTAGTGTTTTATTGAGGCACTAACACTTTCTACCCCAAGGTGCAGGTATATAGTGTGTGAGCCTTTTCTCCTAGAAAATCGGATGCATGTCGTGGTCATGATGATAGCCTCTGCAGTGCCTCGGACTACTAAAGTGTCTCCCACACTAGAAAAATGCCAACAGTCATGAATCCTTCTTTTAGCCTTTGGAAGAATTTGGCTTCCAACAATGAAAAATTGGAATCGGTAATGTTGGGCGGTAATTAGAAAAAGATGAGACTAGAGGTTCAGTGTGGAAAAGTGAGGTAATGTATGGCAGAGCAGAGCAGAGGTTTCTGCCATGTATCCTCCTAAGAGAGAAAGACCTCAGATCTCATGTCTACCATGACCTATCTCTACTCCTCTGTGAGGGAGGGGACCAATGTGAACAGAACTGGCTGCATGTCTTTTGGCATGAACTTATCATATCCAGAGCTAAGGCTATAAAATCTGTATGTTGGAGAAAGCAGTTGAAAGTCAAGTTTGTCAAACAGTTTAAATAAGGGTTGTCTACATTTTTTCCATCTGAAGCATCCAGGTTGCTCTGTCTTTTGAAATACCATAGAATCATGCAAATTTAACAACTTCATAAAATCAGAAAGTCATTAAACATCTGGAAAGTATAATTGACATGATTCCAAGTACATATATGCATAGTCCTTGAAGTAAGCAGTCCTGTATGTCTCATGACCTTGCATCTAACCATGGAACCAGCCCTGCTGGGGGCCTGACACAGATGTAGCCAATCCATCAGCTGACTGCTGCTGCTGCTGCTAAGTCACTTCAGTCGTGTCCGACTCTGTGTGACCCCATAGACGGCAGCCCACCAGGCTCCCCCGTCCCTGGGACTCTCCAGGCAAGAACACTGGAGTGGGTTGCCATTTCCTTCTCCAATGCATGAAAGTGAAAAGTGAAAGGGAAGTCGCTCAGTCGCGTCCGATTCTTCGAGACACCATGGACTGCAGCCTACCAGGCTCCTCCGTCCATGGGATTCTCCAGGCAAGAGCACTGGAGTGGGGTGCCATCGCCTTCTCCGCATCAGCTGACTATTGACCCATAAACTATAATAATACCAATCATATTTTTTCCCTAGAAATTTGGGATTCAGAAAACAAGTGAGCCAGAGAGAATAGCTGCCTTCATCCTGATGTTTTCTGGGTTCTTATTCTCCCCATGAAGGCAGAATATATATACTTCATTTTTTATTGATCCATGAGATTTTTTTAAATTAAATATATTTGACATATAACATTGTGTTAATTTAAGGTATATAATGTATTACTTTTATACACATATAATATGATTGCTATTGTAGCAATATTTATCACATTATATAATTATACAATAAAGTATTATTGTCTATATTCATTATACAGTATATTAGATCTCCATTGCTAATTTGCCAATTATTGCAAGTTTGTAGCCTTAAACATCAATCATATTGCTCCACTCTCTATCTCCTGGTAAATCATTTTTCTCTGATTTTTAGAAATTTGACTTTTTAAGATCCCAAATTAAGTAATATATAATACTTATCTTTCTCCAACTTACCTTACATAATATAATGTGCTCAAGGTCCATCCATGTTTTTGCAAGTGGCAGGCTATCCTCCTTTCTCATGGTTGAATATATTGTGTATATATACATCTTTTTTTAATCCATTCATCGGTTTGATGAACATTTAAGGTGTTTCTGTATCTAGGCTATTGAGAATAATGCTGCAGTAAGCATGGGAGTGCAGATATCACTTTAAGATATTTGCTACTTAAAATCACCCCAATCCATCCTTTTCCTATTTTGCCTTTAATGAGTCTTTGTTTCTTAAAAACAAAAGGTTTCACTAAAATATTATGCAAATATTTACAATAAAACAAAACATATATTATGACCATCATATTGGACTTGAAGAGAGCAGTCTAAAATTTTCTGAAGAGTAAAGAATAGAAAACAAATGATCTGTCTAGATCCAAACATTACCAACCAAATTTGGGTAAAAGAGCTTTCCTTGGTGTGGCATCGATTCCTCCCTACTCCCACAAAGCCTTATATTCCTCAACTCTCAGTTTTCCTCCTTTGAAGTTGGGAGTAAGAGAAGAACTTTGAGAAGATAAGCAATATGATTCCTATTTCAGGGTAGAGTCGTTTTACCATCCCATTGATGTAGGAAGAAAATACAGTTATACTATTTTTAGAGACATTTGTGCTAATGTTTTAGGAACTAGACTAAAAAAAATAAAAGCAGAAGAATTTAGCAGAGATATTAGTAGCCCTACAACTCAAGGAAACAGATTTTGAAGTTTAAGATTCAGTAATTAGTGTTGTAATAAAATATCTCAGAAGGAAAACCAGACTCCATCCAAAACTGTTACAGTGTTTTACATAAAATACTTATATGCTGCTGCTGCTGCTGCTAAGTCGCTTCTGACTCTGTGCGACCCCATAGACAGCAGCCCACCAGGCTCCGCGGTCCCTGGGATTCTCAAGGCAAGAACACTGGAGTGGGTTGCCATTTCCTTCTCCAATGCATGAAAGTGAAAAGTGAAAGTGAAGTCTCTCAGTCGTGTCCGACTCTTAGCGACCCCATGGACTGCAGCCCACCAGGCTCCTGCGTCCATGGCATTTTCCAGGCAAGAGTACTGGAGTAGGGTGCCATTGCCTTCTCCGAAATACCTATATAATACACTATATAGACTAGCATACTTTTTTCCGCACAGAGTTTCTTTCTTTCCTCTTTTATTTTTATTTTGACAGTGCCCTGCAGCATGTGGGATCTTAGTTCCCTCAACAGGGATCAAACCTGTGCCCCCTACAATGGAAGTGCAGACTCAACCACTGGACCACTGGGGACATCCATAAAATATCTAGTTTTCAACAAAAAATTATGAGACAGCTAAAAAGAAACCAGAAAAGTATCCAAATTCAGGAAAATGAGTAGCCAATAGACAGGCTGAGTGAACATATTGTTGAATTTAGCAGACAGCTAATCCAAGTGTCTACTATAAATATATTTAAAAACTTACAGGAAAAATGACTTAATAAATGGGGACTCTGAATAGAGAAATAAAGATTATAAAAAAGGAACTAAATGGAGATTCTTGACAAACTATCCAATCTGAAAAACAAATTTTAAAATATTGAGAAAAAATGAACTGAGCCTCAAATTGGCAGGACAGCTGTGAATAACAGAAGGAAAGGAAGGCTAGAAGGATATATAAAAAAATGTAAAGAAGCAATTGTCTAAAAAAAAAGAACCAATGCCTGAAACTTCCCTAATTTCATAAAAATTTTAATCTACAGATCCAAGGAACACAGTAAATCCTGGAGTAGAGTAAGCATAAGGAGACCACACTAGCTACATCATAGACTGCTGGAAGACAAAGATGAGAAAGTTTTGAAGCAAAAATAGAATAACAACTCATCATGTACAAGGAAACCATAATAAAATTAACAGCTAACTTATCAGAAATAAAGGAAACTGGAGGGAGGTGGAAAGACACATTCATGGTACTGAAAGAAAAAATCCTGTCAATCAAGTTTTCTTTAGCAAAACCGTCAAAAATGAAGGTGGCAGTCCTCATAAATGAACCTATATTAGAAATATGCTAATACTGACAAAATCTGTATGGCTACCACTTTTAAGTGAGGTCCAAAGCTAAAGAAGGCTGTCAGATGCAGGACGCCTGGCAAGTCAATAATTTCCATTTGAAAAACAGTTCTTGATTCAGTGCTAACTCTGGAACATCAAATGATCACCACATTAAAATTTTGTTTAAAATATTAGATTTGAAGTTCTCCTAAAATAAATTTCAGGCAAATATGACCTCATTATTTTTCTTAACTACAGAGTTCTGTATCCGCTTCATAGAGGTGGCAGTAAGCTGACCAGAACACTAGAGGAAGAGAAAATAAGAGCAAGAACTGTCTCCCTATCCTGTTCTCTGACCATGGCAGCCAGCCCTTTCCATCTCTGGGTCACTGTTTCCTTTATATGGTAAATCAGTTAACTGTCATCACGGTTGGTTATAACTTCTATGCATCTTTGAGGCTGAACTCTGAGGGAGTAAGTCAACAGGACCTGCTAGCATCATCTTGGTACAAGCTGGAAGTCAAGAACTGGCATATTTTTTTAGAGTTTAATAGATTTTTAAAATATGAAAAAAAAATTAAGATGAAAGTAGATGGAGAAAGAGCAATTGACAAGATTCAATACCCATTCATGATGAAAATGCTAAAAAAAAAAACAAAACACCATTTGTGAAGAAGGAAACTTCTTCAATATGATAAAGTACATCTATGAAGAGTCTACAGGTAACATCACATTTACGGTAATGGTGAATGATTTCCCCCTAAGACTGAGAATAAAATGATGTCCACTCTCATGTCTTCCGTTCAACACTTCATTAGAAGTTTTAGTCATTGTAGAAAGGAAAGAAATATAAAAGCATATGAATTGGAAAGGAAAAATTAAAGCTGTCTTTATTCACAGATGACATGATTCTATGCATGAAAATCCTAACAAATATACCAAAAAAAACCCCAAAAAAACCAATACTAGAAGTGATAGATAAATTAGCAAGGTCACAAGATATAAGACAAGTACACAAATATCAGTTGAATTTTTATGTGCTAAAAAAGTGAAAAGTGACGTGAAAGTGTTAGTTGCTCAGTTGTGTCTGACTCTGCGACACCATGAACTGAGGCCCGCTAGGCTTCTCTGTCCATGGAATTCTCCAGGCAAGCATAATGGAGTACGTAGCCATTCCCTTCTCCAGGAGATCTTCCCAACCCAGGGATCAAAACCAGGTTTCCTACACTGAAGGCAGATCATTAACATCTGAGCCCCCAGGGAAGCCCTAAGAACTAGCAATTTGAAAATGAACTTAAGAAAATTATTTCATTTATGATAACATGAAAAAAATATAACATTTGGAAATAAACTTTAGGGCTTCCCTGGTGGCCCAGTGGTTAGGAATTTGCCTGCCAGTTCAGGGAGCACAGTTCAATCCCTGGTCCAGGAAGATTCCCCATACCACAGGGCAAGTAAGCCTATGTGCTACAACTGCTGAAGCCCACACACCCTGAAACCCATGCTCTTCAACAAGAGAAGCAACCGCAGTGAAAAGCCTGTGCATCATGACTAGAGAGTAGCCCTTGCCCGCCTCAACTAGAGAAAACCCATGTGCAGCAATAAAGACCCAGTGCATCCCCCAAAATTAATCAATTTAAAAAAAGAAAGAAATATTAGAAAAGAAGAATAAGACCTCTATTGATCACATTGGTTTAGTTGCTAAGTTGTGGTCCGAATCTTGCAACCCCATGGACTGTAGCCTGCCAGGCTCCTCCATCCATGGGATTCTCCAGGCAAGAACATTGGAGTGGGTTGTGATTTCCTTCTTGATCACATTGGTGATCCCTATTAAAATCCCAGCAAACTTTTTGTAGAAATCATGAGCCAGTCTTAAAATGGACAAACATAGGAACAAAAATATCAAACAACAACAAAGTAGGAGAAATTATAACATCTAATGAGATCAATGAAGTAGAGTAGAAGGTATAGAAATAAGTCCTTACATTGGTGGTGAATTAATTTTTGACAAAGATGCCAAGATAATTCAGTGGGGGAAAGGATGTCTTTTCAAAGAATGCTACTAGGATAATTGGACATTTATGTGCAAGATAATGAACTTACACTCCATATCTTAGAGAAAAAAATGCATTATTGAGCTAACTAAAATTATGACTTGTATAAGAATTGTTAGTTCTGTAAACACTAAAATTATGACTTCTATAAGAAGACATAGTACAAAATCCGTGACCCTGATTTAAGCAAGGATTTCTTAGTTATGACACTGTATCATGATCCAGAAAAAAGAAATTGGACTTTCTTGGATAAACTGGACTTTATAAAAAATAGTTTTGTTCTTCAAGAGAACAAAGAAAATGAAAAAAGTGACAGACTGGGAAAAAAATATTTGTAAAGCATAATCTTACAAAGGACTTACATCAGGATATATAAAGAAACTTTTAAATATCAAAATAAGGCACAATCAGTTTTGTAAATGGACAAAATATTTGACTAGATATTTCACCAAAAAGTTATACAAATGGTTAATAATCAAATGAAAAGTCCTCAACATCATTGATCATTATGGAAATGCACATTAAAACTTTAATACAATGCCCTATACAACTACTAGAATAAGTATAAGGCAAAAGATCGACAATACTAAGTGATGACAAGGATGTGGACAAACTAGTTCTTGTAAGTTGCTGATTGCTATGCCCAGTATGGGCTTGCCTGGTGGCTCAACGGTAAAGAAACCACCTATAATGTGGGAGCTGCAGGAGACCTGGGTTTGATCCCTGGGTCAGGAAGATCCCCTGGAGGAAGGCACTGCAACCCATTCCAGTATTCTTGCATGGAGAATCCCATGGACAGAGGAGCCTGGTGGGCTACAGTCCACTGGATCACAAAGAGTTGGCCACGACTGAAGCGACTTAGCATGCACATGCAATTATGTACCCACTTTCGAGAACTCTTTGGCAGTTTCTTTAAAATATAAATACAAGCTTACCATATGATCCAGCAATTCTACCTTTAGAAATCTCAAAAGAAAAAAAAAAAAACATATGTCTAAACAATGGACTTTTTACATAAATTACTATAGTAGTGTTTGTAATAGGAAAAATCTGAAATAATTCAGATGTCTGTCAAATAATGATTAGATAAAATACTATGCAATATAACTTCCCTGGTGGCCCATGGTTAAGAATCTGCCTGCCAATGCAGGGGGCATAGGTTCAATCTGTGGTCCTGGAATACTCCACATGCTTCAGGGCAACTAAGCCTGCACTGCAGAGCCTGTGCCCTGCAACAAGAGAAGCCACCGCAGTGAGAAGCCCGCAGCACAACCAAGAGTAGCCCCCACTCTCCACAACTAGAGAAAGCCCATGCACAGCAGCAAACACCTAGCACAGTCAAAAAGAAATATTTTTTACAAGACTGCACAATGTAATACTACTTAACAATAAAAATAATGAACTACTGATTCATGTTATAATATAGATAAATCTCCAATTTATTTTGCTAAGAGGAAAATAGCCACAAAAGATCATATATATTGTGATATCCTCTATTTGAAACTTCTAAAAAAGGAAAATAGAGAAAGCAGCAGATCAATAATTATCTTGGGCTGGAATGGGAGCATTGAATGCAAGTGATTATGACAGAACTTTTCAGGTGATTGAAATGTTCTACAACTAAATGGTGGCGATGGTTGCACAACTGTATGTTAAAAATAATTGCATTGTACACTTATAATGGCTGTATCTTTCAGTTCAGTTCAGTTCAGTTCACTCGCTCAGTCGTGTCTGACTCTCTGCGACCCCATGAACCGCAGCAGGCCAGGCCTCCCTGTCCATCACCATCTCCTGGAGTTCACCCAGACTCATGTCCATCGAGTCCGTGATGCCATCCAGCCATCTCATCCTTGGTCGTCCCCTTCTCCTACCGCCCCCAATCCCTCCCAGCATCAGAGTCTTTTCCAATGAGTCAACTCTTTGCATGAGTTGTATCTTTATGCAGTATCAATTAGATGTCAATAAAGCTGTTATTACAAATAAAAAATTTTAAAAATAGCATGAGCACATTGTCTTAAAACTCTCATTTATGAACACTTAGTAAATTTGCAGACAATTTTTAACATGATTGAAAATCTTCCAAATGCATCTCAGTGGATTTAGACCCAATATGTTAAATGTTAAATAAAAAAAACTTTGCTAGGAAAACTGATTGATATCGGCGAAGTCAGAAAATTACTAGCCTAGAAACATACTAAGCTACAACCTTTGTATAATTAATGGATGAAATGAAATTTGAGTATCATAATTGAGTACATGAAACTAATTTTGCACTTCTTCCATATCTCTTTCTGCCATCTAATTTAAGTACAATAGTCCTTATATCTAAGTATGGGAATAAACTGACCTTAGACTTTGAACCCTCTATGATCAGGTATTAAGCCAAGATTTTCAAGGTAATACAGCATTTTCTATCACATAATTCTCACTAAAATTTAGTAAAATTATCAGCAATCAGCACTATATACATTTAAAATTTTTTTTGTATTTATGGATTTCTCTATATTTATGTTTTATAATTTATGTAATGTTACTACAACATTATACTTAAAGAATTGATAACATTAGTTTTTAAGTATGTGCTAAAAAAATGCTTATTAATAGAGGTATGTGTCGGAGAATGTTTAGAGACCTTAGTTTCCTGTTTTGGTTTGTTTTGGTTTGGTTTTTTAGTTTTCCTTTCCTGTCTACCCCAGGTAGTAGAAATAAGTTGTTGAAAGACAACATTCAAATCTAAATTTTCGACGTTTTGTCTTGAAGATCACTTGGATCATTTGTCTGCAATAAATCACATTTAAGTCTCTAACATCATCAGAGATGTTGATCATTATTGTGATCCAAATCAAGAGAGGTTAGTGAAGTCTTGAGTGATATTAGGACTAGTATTATTCTTTTGACACATGCCAATGTTGTGAAAGTGAAACATAGAAAGAAAGCAAAGGAAATTGCTGTAGAGAATTTGAAATATGAAAAAAAATTCTACCCTCGCAGAATTAATACATTTTTATGATCAATAGAAAGTCTGATTTCAAAATCCCAGGTTTTCAATGATCTACTGTTTGACCTTGGAAATGTCACATATTTTCCACTGTCTCTGCCTCACAACTAGAAAATGAGGTTTAATATACTTCTCCATTCTCACAAATGTTAATTATTAACTTTCAAAATTAAAAATGTAAAATGTGTAAACTTCTGAACTTTTAGTATGAATTTGCTACTGTATCTATAGTTGACCTTAAATACAAGGTTCTTTGACATCTGAGGGTTTATCTCAGAGAAGGCCTCTTCTTTTTTACTTTTTAATCAATTTTTCTTTTTGCATCCTTCCTCCTATTTTTTAATATTAGGTAAAAATATCCATTTAAAATGTTTATAGGGAAAGAATATTAGGAGCAAATTTTGCATTTATATGAAGAATTTTCTTTCTTGCATTGATAAATAACTACTTTATCTGTGCTACTCTCCTGCAATATTATTTGACTATTGAGAAGATAACTTTAGGGATTTTTGCATTTAATCTCCAATATGTATATGCTGTAATTATTTTTTATATTCTTGAAATTGAGTAAAAACCTCTTGACCACCATTTCTGTGTTTTGAAAGCTGACGAATTGTGTTTGCTACAGTTGGTGGAAGGGTGCTGAGCTCAAAGTCAGGAGATCTGATTGGGGGTCTAGCCTTCATATGCTCCCTGCTTCTTTACGTCTTGGATAAAGCGTTTAATCTCCCTGGCTCTGTGTTTACCGATCTGTAAAATCTATCAGTCAGACTAAAATATTTTCCAGGCTTATGTTAATTCATGTATAAAAAGACATACTGCATGATCTCATTCTAAATCATGGCCTTGTTTTCTTTGAAAGAAATTTACCAAAAATTTTTCTCACTTTGCTGTAGCCCTTAAATTTATTTCCACAACCCTGTTTGTTTTCATTTTTCCATAAACTGTTTTAAATAGACTCCTTTCTTTTCCCCTATTCGAGATCCATCTCTTTCCTTAGCTCCCACTTCTTTCTTGCCTTCCTTCCTTTCCCTCTAGGACCTTACTCTTATCTTACCAAGGGAGCAGCTGTTTACTAAAAAAAAAAAACAAAAACCTGACAGAGGTCCCCTGCTCTTTATTGAGGAGTTCTATTCCCTGAGGGGGAATAGAATTGAGCAGTTAGGTCCATGGGCTCTAGAGCCAGACTGCCTGGGTGTGCATCTAGTCTCTGCCATGCAGCAGCTATATGATCTTTGACCTTAGGTTCCTATTCTGTAACATAGGAACAACCGTGTTACCAAACATTATTGTGATGACTGGACATCCCTGGTGGTTCAGACAGTAAAGAATATGCCTGCAATGTGGGAGACCGGGTTCGATCCCTGGGTCTAGAAGATCCCTTGGAGAAGGGAATGACTACCCACTCCAGTATTCTTGTCTTGAGAATTCCATGGACAGAGGAGCCTGGAGGGCTACTCCATGGGGTTGCAAAGAGTCAGAGATGACTGAGTGACTAACACACACATTGTGAGGATTAAATGAATCAAAATAGATGAAGCACCTAGGATAGAGCCTGGTTAGGAGAAATTGCTCCTTAAATGTTGCCAGTTATTGCACCCGACCCTCATAAAACGATAATCACTTCAGCACAGGGTGGAAGAGGGAAGGGTAATACTGAGGCAGGGTGAGTAGAATGGTGTGTTCTAATAATTCTTTTACAACTCCTTGTCCCCTACTTCCATCCTTCTGGGATGTAATTGTTAGGCAAAAAAGCATGATGAAGAGGAAGACTGCCATGATTTGTGGGTGATGTACCTTTCATTTAATTAACAGGAATGACTACCTGTGGCAACATTTTCTTCAAGTAAATTATCTGTTTGAAATGTGATTTTTTTTGTTTTCTGCCATAATTCAGAACTGGCATGCCATAATTATTATACTCTAAGACATCAAAGAAAAAAGCCCAGGAATTGTCCTTTGGGCAGGCCTATTTATATAATACTCTATTTGAGAAAAAGCACTGAACAACAAAAAAAAAACTGTTCTTAGCAAAGAATGTTAATTGATGAAAACATTTCTTTGCTAACAATGTAAGGGAAGCAATCTGTTCTTAGCTCTTTCAAACCACAAAACACATTTAGCCATTCATGAACAAAAGCCAATTATTTATTTTCAATACTACCTTTAACAAGTCTTTGTTTTTGATAATAGGGTATTTTTTCCTATTCTCCATCAAAGCAAGTTTTTAATGTGTAACAGCTCTTTTAATAAGAAAAAAGCAGTCAGATCTAACAACGAGATTCTAATTTGGTACAAAGTATACTTTCCACCTCAATAATTAACCCTATGAGTTTTTTTAAGGTGGTGCTTATTCATTTTGATTAAGAAGTCACATGTCTAATATTCTGTAACTTGAATGTAACAAATGTCATGTAAAAATAAAACCATAAGAAAAGATTTTGACTAGAAAGAAGCCAAAATTCTATGCTATTTAGAAAATTATATTGCACATGATCAGTGAACATGAGGGAGATTGAACCTAAATAAATCAACAAATATTTTACTCTTTCTCATACAATGGCAACCCACTCCAGTATCCTTGCCTGGAGAATCCCATGGACGGAGGAGCCTGGTGGGCTACAGTCCATGGGGTCGCAAAGAGTCAGACATGACTGAGTGACTTCACTTTCACTTTCAT
The DNA here is from genome assembly GCF_014754425.2 of Oryx dammah. Lineage (NCBI taxonomy): Eukaryota > Metazoa > Chordata > Mammalia > Artiodactyla > Bovidae > Oryx > Oryx dammah. Next base: position 98,044,287 of record NW_024070211.1, on the reverse strand, counting down.
ACTCTTCTAGGATGGAAAGAAAACATGATAGTAAACAGTACTGACAAAAAGTTATATGTAGTACATATATTTTTTCAGATCATAGGTATTGTGTTTGAAGCTGAAAAAGAACTATATCAACAAAAGAAGGGATTAAAATTCCCAAGCCATAGGATGTCACATAGCAAAGAATTTGCCTTTTAATAAAACATCTTCAGAATATTTTTATTTTAAATACTAACATATAAGAAAAAGTCAGATATTGCATAATTATGTAAGAAATTGATATATAATTCAATAACAAAAAACCCCAAATCATCTGATTAAAAAATAGGCAGAGGAACTGAATAGACATTTTTCAAAGAAAGACATTCACATGGCCAACAGGTATAGGAAAAGATGATCAACATCACTAATCATAAGAAAAAGGCAAATCAAAAGTAGAATGAGCTATCACCTTACAACTATTAGAATGGCCATCATCAAAAAGACAACAGCGAACAGGTCCTGGCAGAGTATGGGGGAAAATAGGACTCTTGTACACTGTTGGTGGGGATGTAAATTATGAAAAGCAGTATAGAGGTTCCTCAAGAAATTAAAAACAGAACTACCATATGATCGAGCAATTCCACTTCTAGGTATATATCTGAAGAAAATGAAATCACTATCTTGAAAAAATATCTGCTCTCCAATTTCATTGCAGCATTATTTACAATAGACAAGACATGGGAACAGCCTAAGTATCTATCCTTCAATGAATGAATAAAGAAGCTAAGGTATATGTATACAATATGAAATATTATTCATCCATAAAAAAGAAGGAAATTTTGCTATTAAACAGATCTCTCAGGATGTATAAGGCAACTAAATCTGAGCTTATTTTGCAACATTTTAATTAGATGCTTCTAATTTATTTTATATTTTTTGGTGTGATAGTTTAGAAATGTTATAGTTAATATAATTAGTTCTGAGACTCTCTTAATTTTGCTTCTTATGTACTGTGCATTTATTTAAACTTTCATACCTCAGTTTGGTGAGTTGACAGCTCTAGAAATGAAAATCTCATTTTTACAAAGAGATAAAACATCCCATAAAAGAGATGTTGAAAATTGCCTTAGTTTGTCCAGACTTGGGACTCACCTCTAGATTATAATGATACTTCAGATTCTCTTTCAGGCTCTCTTTCCATGAAATCTTGGTCTGTCTGCCTTTATAGCATATAGGGGGTGATTTTCATTGTAAAGTGTGTTAGATTTATTTTTTAATAGATTACTAAACAGACATCAGATAGAAACAACTCATATGAGCATCCTGGAATAAGTCTATAGTTGTTTTTATTTGCATAATAATGAAAACATATCATTTACTGTGTGCCTGACACAGCTGTAAACACTTCATATATATTATTTCATTTAATCTCTTTAAGAATGATATGAGGTAGGTATGTGCTTCATCCTACATGTGTGCTAAGTTGCTTCAGTCGTGTTTGACTCTTTGCAAGAATACTAGAGTGGGTTGCTGTGCCCTCCTCCAGGGGATCTTCATGACCCACGGATCAAATGCTCATCTCCTACGTTGGCAAGTGGGTTCTTTAATACTAGTGCTGCCTGGGAAGGTCAATTATCATCCAGTTTATAGTAAGTTATGGCACAGAGAGTCACTGAACTTGTCCAGAATTGCTCAGCTACCAAGTGTCAAAGCTGGGATTTTAACCTTGGTAGCCTGCTTCTAGAGTCTACACTTAAAGGCAATATAATCATGAAAGATCTAGAATTGAGTTTCTAACTTCCAAATTATCTAGTTTTCTGATGAATCTTTATCTTTTTTCCTGTTTCATATTTTCTCTTAAAATGGAACATTAGGATGGAAATGTGGAGTGTTATTTTAAAATAAATTTTATTGACATATTTACATTAAAAAGTATCTATTTCAAGTATAGTGTGACAAGGTTTGACAAATTAGTCACTTATCTAAGCATCAACAAAATAATGTTCATCACTTCAACAATTTCCCTCACCACCCCTTCCCAGGCAACTATTGATCTGCTTTTTATCATTTTAGATTAATTTCACATAAATGGAATCATACAGCATGTAGTCCTTCTGACTTCTTGCCTCAGCAGAGTGATTTGAGACTCAGCCATACTGTGTGTATCATTATTCATTCCTTTTTATTGAGTAGGATTTTTTATTATATGTATATACTACAATTTTTAATCTATTTACCTCTTGATGGACATTTGAGTTGTTTCAGTTTTTGGTTATTATGAGTAAGCTGCAATGAACATGTGTGTACAAGTCTTTATGTGTTTTTTTTTCTCTTGGACTTGCTGGGCCCTATGGTAGTTTTATGTTTAGCTATTTAAGAAACTGCCAGTTTTCCAAAGTAGCTATACTGTTTTATAGCCCTGAAAGCAATGCATGAAGTTCTAGTTGCTCTACAATCTTGCCAACACTTGGTAGTCAATACAGTCGACCATTGAACAGCAAGTGTTTGAACTGCAAGGATCCATTTATAAGTAAATTTTTTTCAACTGTATGTATCACAGTACTGTGCTACCTGCAGTTGCTTGAATCCACAGACGCAGGATCTTCCAGGGTCAACTCGAAGTGACATGCAGATTTTCAACTGCTGATTTCAAATTTTTACATGTAGATTTCAACAGATAGTTGGTGCCCCTAACCCTTGGGTTGTTCAAGAGTCAACTGTATTTTGAAGTTTAGCCATTCTAATGTGTGTGTTGTAGTATTTATTATGGTTTAAATTTGCATTTCCCTGATAACTAAAGATATTGAACCTTTTTTTCATGTGTTTATTGGACATGTCTATGTCTTTTGTAAAGCATCTGTTCAAATAATTTGTAAAACTTGTTTTTTAAAGTATGCTAATTTCCAAATATTGAGGGATTTTTCAGCTTTTATCTGATACTGATCTCTAATTTAATTCTGTTCAAAATTTTATTCTGTTCGGAGAACACACTCTATAAAATCTTAAACTCTATTAAGTTTTGAAACTTGTTTTGAGACTAGAATATGGTCTACCTTGCTTAATATTTCATTTGCACTTGTAGTGAATATACATGTTGCTGTTGTCAGAATGTTCTACAGATGTTAATTAGGTCAAGTTGTTTGATAGTGTTATATACATATTTTATATTCTTCCTGATTTTCTATCTACTTTCTATTAATTATTTGGAAAAGAGTCTTGAATTACCCAGCTATAACTGAGAGTTTATCTATTTATTCTTTCAATTAAAAATTCCTTCCTTTGTTTCATGTACTATGCCATTCAGTTACTGGATGTAAACATTTTAGACTTAATATCTCTTCTTGATGAATCAAACCCTTTATCATTATAAAAAGTCCCCCTAATCTCTGGTAATATATCTTATTCCAATATCTTCTTTCTCTGATATTATTATATCACTCCAGATTTCTTATATTTACTTTTATATGGATATATATTTTGCCATCCTTATACTTTTATCCTATGTTTGTCTATATTTTTAAAGTATATTTTTGGGATAGCATATAGTTGGTCTTTTTAAAATAATCTCTACCAGATTTTAAAATAATTTTTTATTTTAATAAAATATTTTATTTTAAAATAATTTTAATATTTTATTTTAAAATAAAATCTCTATCTTTTAATGGCAGTGTTTAGATCATTTACTTTTATTTTTATTTTTTGGCTGTGCCACACAGCATGTGAGATCTTAGTTCCCCAAATGGGGATCAAATCCGTGCTCTCGCAGTGGAAGTGCAGAGTCTTAACCATTGGACCACCAGGGAAGTCCCCTAGGTCATTTATTTTAATATACTTATTAATATGATTGGATTTAAGCCTATCATCTTGCCATTTTTCTTTTGTTATAATATCCATTTTTTGTTCATTTTCTCTACTTTTTTTTCTTTGGATTCAGTAGCTTTTAGTATTCTATTTTCATCTCTACCAAGAGATTATTGGTTTGATTTTTTAGTAGTACCTCTAGGATTTATATTTAACTCATCCTTGTCTATCTTTAATAATATTTTAGTAGTTTACCCATTATGTATAACCAGTATCACACAATATTTTCATTTCCCACCTCCTATCATTTTTCCTTGTTATAATTTCTTTTTTATCCATTTATGATGTAAATACCACTACATATGTTTTTCATCTGGTATCATTTTTTTCCACCTGGAGAACTTTATTTAACATTTCATGTGGTGCAGGTCTTCTGGCAACATTTTTTAGTTTTTATTTGTCTGAAAAATTATTTGTTTTGCCTTTGTTGTTGAAAGCTATTTTCACTGAGTTTGCAGAATTCTACACTGACAGCCTTTAAAACTTTCTTTTGAATAACTGTATTTATTTGAGCAAAAGCCTGAGATGAAACGTGCTGGGTTTTCACTGCTGTGCAGGCTTTTCTCTAGTCGTGGTGTGTGAGGGCTGCTCTCTAGGTGTGGTGTATAGGTTTCTCACTGTGGTGGCTTCCCTTGTGGAGTGTGCGCCCTGTGGCGCCCGGGCTTCAGCAGTCGCGGTGCACGGGTTCAGGAGTTGCGGCTCCCAGACTCTGGAGCACAGACTCAATAGTTGTGGCTCATGGGCTTAGCTGCTCCTCAGCTCCTTCAGTCCCTCCCAGATCAGGGACCGAACTCATGTCTCTTGCATTGGCAAGCAGACACTTTACCACTGAGCCACTAGGGAAGCCCCAGCAACTTTTGTTTTCCATTTAGCACTGCACAGATCTTGTGTCATTTCCTCGTGACTTGGAGTTTCTGACAAATAGTGATCATTTTTATTTGTGTCTCTCCTCTTATGTTTGTATTTTCTTTTAAACCCTTGAGCCTATTTATAGCATTTATTAGAGGTTTTTTCAAGTTTTTTAGTAATAATCCTATCATCTCTATTATTTCTGTATCTGTTTCTAGTTATTGATTTTTATCCTGTTTATCAGTCAGTGTATTTCTGCTTCTTGGTATGTCTAGAGCTTTTTGAGGAGATAATGGACATTTAAATGTTACATTGTTGAACATCTTGATTTTTCTGTCTTAAAATTAGTGCTGGGTCTTGTTTGGTAGGCAGTTAAGACTGGTGGATCAGACCAAGGCTTGTCTTAAGCTTTGGTATGATAAGTGCTGAGTAGCCTTCACTATAAACAAAAATTAGCATTGCTACTGTGGTATAACCTCCTGGGGTCACTACTGAATGCCCAGGGTGATTAACAAGGACTTTTTACTCAAGCAGTAAGAAGTTGAACATCTCCTATCCCTCTGTGAACTGTAGTAACTGCTCATCTTACATTTTCCTATTCAATGTTTGCTTAGATTTTGACTGTTTTCTCCTCCATACACCACCTCTTAGAATTCAGCAAAGACTCAAGAAGAACCATATTCAGATTTACGGAGCTGACTTTCTGCATGCTGCTGCTGCTGCTAAGTTGCTTCAGTTGTCTCCGACTCTGTGCGACCCCATAGACGGCAGCCCACCAGGCTCCCCCATCCCTGGGATTCTCCAGGCAAGAACACTGGAGAACTCCAGGGACGAGGGAGCCTGGTGGGCTGCTGTAGCTCCCTTCTTTTATGGAACTCTGCTCTTCAAGTTTCTGGATACCTTAGCTGGCTGGTCTCTGACTCTTCAAATTTACTACTGCTTGAGAACCATTCCTCCTTATTGCATGGTCTAGAATTTACCTCCAGGCTGAAAGCCAGGGAAATCATGACACTCATTCAGCTTGTTTCTCTTTTCTCAGCAATCATGGATACTGTTCTCGAATGTGTTTCTATGTTTTCACATGGGTTTCATAAATTTTGTGCAGTTTTCTAGTTGTTTCAGTGGAAGGGTAAGCTTGGTCTCTGATACTCCATCATGATCAGAAGCATAAGTCTAATTTGTTATTCTTAATATTGCTATTACTACCTCAATCCCTCAAAAAAAACCTTTCAACAGTTTGTATTTTTGTATATGTTATGCATTGGATATCCTTGACACCTTCTTTCTTAAAAGATTCTCTTCCACTGATTTCTTTAATAGATCCTGGTCTGACTTTCTTCCTTCTTCTCTTGCCATTTCTTTTAACACTCATTTTCAGGTTCATCACCTTCTACCCAGGTATTCTAAACTTAGAATTTTTTAAGGCTTAGTTTAGATCCCTTTTCCTTTTTATTTTGTCTTTCTAGAAAATCTCACCTATAATAGTAAAGGTCATCAATGACCCTCAACCCTCTATTTCCAGCCTACATCTCTCTTACATACTCTAGACCCTCCTGCCTTCTTGGATATCTCTAAGGCAACTTGAAGTCAAGTTAATAAAATTGTGATCTCACCTGCCCAGACACCAGCCTCAAGACCTGACCCTCTTCCAGTATTTCGTACTTCAGTGAATTATTTGTTGTTCAGTCACTCAGTCATGTCCGACTCTTGGTGACCCCATGGACTGCAGCATGCCAGGCTTCCCTGTCCTTCACATCTACTGGAGCTTGCTCAAGCTCATGTCCATTGAATCAGTGATGCCATCCAACCATCTTGTTCTCTGTCATCCCCTTCTCCTCCTGCCTTCAATCTTCCCCAGCATCAGGGTCTTTTTTTATGAGGTAGCTCTTTGCATCATGCACTGATTATTGGAACTTCAGCTTTAGCATCAGTCCTTCCAAAGAAATCCCAGGACTGATCTCCTTTAGGATGGACTGGTTGGATCTCCTTGCAGTCCAAGGGATTCTCAAGAGTCTTCTTCAACACCACACTTCAAAAGCATCAATTCTTCAGCATTCAGCCTTCTTCATGGTCCAGCTCTCACATCCATACGTGACTACTGGAAAAACCATAGCTTTGACTAGATGGACCTTTGTTGGCAAAGTAATGTCTCTGCTTTTTAATATGCTGTCTAGGTTTGTCATAGCTTTTCTTCCAAGGAAAATTTCTTCTTGTGAATTATAGCTTCACCCTATCCACTTGTGTAGGCTTCCTTAGTGGCTCTGGTAAAGAACCTACCTGCCGATACAGGAGATGCCGGTTCAATCCCTGGGTCAGGAAGATCTCCTGGAGGGGGGAATGGCAACCCACTCCAGTATTCTTGTCTGGGAAATCCCATGAACAGAGGAGTCTGGTGGGCTACAGTCCACAGGGTTGCAAAAGAGTCAGATATAGCTTAATGTCTAAACAACAATAACATCCACTTTTGTTGGTCAAAAACCCGAGAGAGACTTGGACAGTTTCCTATCCCTTATTTCTCTGCCATCCCTAACTATGCCTCTCTGTGTATTTTCTCCATCAACAAGCCCTGTAAGTTTCACCTCATAAAAATTTTGGACTCCATCCATCCATCACTATTGCCACTGAATAAGCCCAAGCTAAAAATCACCTCTCATCCAACCTACTAAAACAGTCTCTTACCTGTCATTGATGTACTCCTGTCTAATGATCTACCCCAATCTGTTCTCAACACCTCAGGTTAAAATAATCTTCCAAAATGCAGATCAAAGCATGCCACTGCTTTCTTGAATCTCCTCAGTGAATTCTCATTGATTTTAAGAGAAAGGCTGTAATCCTAAACAAAGTCTAAGAGGCTCTACAAGTTTTGGCCCTTGACTACCTCTTTTTCTGTCACCACAATACCCTATGCTCTCTAGCCACATTGGCTTTCTTTCAGTCTTTGGGAGATGTTACCTTGCTTACTGCCATAAGATCTCAGCATTTGCAATTAGCTCTGTTTGGGGTGTCTTTTCCTACCTTTAACTCATACCCTTCTCCAGTTTAATCCTTATTTATAGATTTCAGCTCATATCACCTCTTCAAGACAGCCTTTCTCTCCCTTTAAATATGAACTTTGTGTATATGGGTATAAAACTAATAATGCCACAGCCACTTTATCCCCAGAGGAAATAAGCTTCATGTCTTCAGCATTAGGTACTACATAAATATTTGTTGAGTGAATGAATGAATGGGCCAGTGATTGGATTGCCTTTTTATTTTTATAGAATCATGAGCATGCTAGATCCTAAATAAATATTTATTGACCATCTTATGAATGCCTAATGTGCATCATTCCTTGTATTCTGCATGATAGTTTATTTATAGCCTTTTAAAAATAAGTTCAGGGACTTCCCTGGTAGTGCAGTGGCTAAGACTTTACACTCCCAATGCAGGGGGCCCAGGTTTGATCCCTAATCAGGGAACTAGATATCCCACATGCCACAATTAAGAGTTCACATGTCGCTACTAGAGATTCCATGTGACACAACTAACAGATCCCATACACAGCAATGAAGATCCTATGTGCTGTGACTATAACCCAGCACAGCCAAACAAATAATTAAGTAACTTTTAAAGGTAAAAATTAGTTCATATGACACTGAAAATAATGGCAAAGGGAGTTCCCTGGTGGCATAGTGGTTAGAATCCCAGGCTTTCACTGCTATATCTTCTTGTTTGATCCCTGGTTGGGAAACTGAGATCCTGCAAACTGCATGGCATGGCCAAAGTGTAGCATAGAAGAATATAATTTTGTGTTAATGTTCATTATGAATGAAGATTCTTTTTTAAAAATATAATGAAAAGATTTACCTCCTAGAGCTGTTTGCCTTTTTCTTTCTAGGGGAAAAGCCTACTTTCAAAATATTTCAGTCAGTTTTCAACCATACAGATTTCATGTTTTACAAAGAAAGTGATCATATCCAGTTTCTCAAGAAGGAAATGGACTTTGGAAGTAATTCTGCCCTCTTTCCCCTCTCACGCAGTACTCCTGAGCACCGTAGCCTTACTATGCCAGTGCATTTTCTTTCTTTTTTAAATTTATTTATTTTAATTGGAGGCTAATTACTTTACAGTATTGTGGTGGTTTTTGCCATACATTGACATGAATCAGCCATGGGTGTACATGTGTTCCCCATCCTGAACCCCTTCCCACATCCCTCCCCATCCCATTCCTGAGGGTCATCCCAGTCTCATGCATCAAACCTGGACTAGTGATCTATTTCACATATGATAATATACATGATTCAATGCTATTCTCTCAAATCATCCCACCCTTGCCTTCTCCCACAGAGTCCAAAAGTCTGTTCTTTACATCTGTGTCTCTTTTGCTATCTCACATATAAGGTCATTGATACCATCTTTCTAAATTCCATATATATGTGTTAATATACTGTATTGGTGTTTTTCTTTCTGACTTACTTCACTCTGTATAATAGGCTCCAGTTTCATCCACCTCATTAGAACTAATTCAAATGCATTCTTTTTAATAGCTGAGTAATATTCCATTGTGTATATGTACCACAGCGTTCTTATCCACTCATCTGCCGATGGACATCTAGGTTGCTTCCATGTCCTGGCTATTGTAAACAGTGCTGCTATGAACATTGGGGTACACGTGTCTCTTTCAATTCTGGTTTCTTCAATGTGTGCATTCTTTGGCCCAGCAGTGGGATTGCTGGGTTGTATGGGAGTTCTATTTTCAGTTTTTTAAGCAATCTCCACACCATTCCCCATAGTCTGACAGTACATTTTCATTGTCCAGCTGAGCTGTTGTTTATTATCTCATGTGTGCTGAATCCCATGTTTAGTGCTTTAGGGTATCATGAATTTTCAAAATAAGTATTAGTAATAATGCAAAACATGTGTTACGAGTCCTGCCTTACAAATTAAAAATTGATGCCCAGAGAAATTAAAAGAATTGCTCAAAACCTTAGTTACTAGTGCCAGATACAGGATTTATGAAGTTCAAAAGTTGTATCGTCTCTGATACAACTCCGAAGTCTACTCTGAGAAATTGAGAGTTAACTTCAAAATTGTCTGCATCTTGGAATTTATGGCATCAGATTCAGTTAAAGAACTGTGTTGTTTTTTAAAAAAAGGTTTCTTTAAACTTCTATGACTCATTCTTAATGTAATCTTTCTATAGTAATTAAATTTTCATTGAGCTATTTCATGACTTTATTATTAGGCCTTGTGATTTTTAATTCTTTGGAAATCAATAGAATTATTTTGATACTTGCTTGTTTCCAAATATTAAAAGCTAAGTAATTTAAGCCTTTTCACTTAGTCAGTTAAAACATGATCTTGGTATTGATCAGCATATAACTCTATTGACCTTCCATAGAAAAACACAGCCCACAGCGAAAGCTAATGCTTCCCCTGGCTTAGTTTGGGTTATTATCTTCTCAAATTGTGAAAAACAACATACAGTATCAAGTTTATGTTCTGCTTCTATGTAACCCTTCTAAAAGTTAAAATGTTTTCTCTTACAGTGCATCTATTCATTTACTAACTCATTTGTTCCTGTAGAAAGCAGTTATTGAGTGCTACCTCCATGCCAGGCATCATTCCAGTTATACACAAGACAGATGAAATTCTTGTCCCAAAGATTTTTCTATTCTAGTTGAGACAACCAAACAATGAAATAGTGATAATTCAGTTCAGTTCAGTTCAGTCACTCAGTCGTGTCCGACTCTTTGCGACCCCATGAATCGCAACACGCCAGGCCTCCCTGTCCATCACCAACTCTCAGAGTTCACTCAGACTCACGTCCATCAAGTCAGTGATGCCATCCAGCCATCTCATCCTCTGTCGTCCCCTTCTCCTCCTGCCCCCAATCCCTCCCAGCATCAAAGTCTTTTCCATTGAGTCAACTCTTCGCATGAGGTGGCCAAAGTACTGGAGTTTCAGCTTTAGCATCATTCCTTCCAAAGAAATCCCAGGGCTGATCTCCTTCAGAATGGACTGGTTGGATCTCCTTGCAGTCCAAGGGACTCTCAAGAGTCTTCTCCAACACCACAGTTCAAAAGCATGAATTCTTCGGTGCTCAGCCTTCTTCACAGTCCAACTCTCACATCCATACATGACCACTGAAAAACCATAGCCTTGACTAGATGGACCTTAGTCGGCAAAGTAATGTCTCTGCTTTTGAATATGCTATCTAGGTTGCCCATAACTTTTCTTCCAAGGAATAAGCATCTTTTAATTTCATGGCTGCAGTCACCATCTGCAGTGATTTGGGAGCCCCCCAAAATAAAGTCTGACACTGTTTCCCCATCTATTTCCCATGAAGTGATGGGACCAGATGCCATGATCTTCATTTTCTGAATGTTGAGCTTTAAGCCAACCTTTTCACTCTCCTCTTTCACTTTCATCAAGAGGCTTTTTAGTTCCTCTTCACTTTCTGCCATAGGGTGGTGTCATCTGCATATCTGAGGTTATAGATATTTCTCCTGGCAATCTTGATTCCAGTTTGTGCTTCTTCCAGCCCAGTGTTTCTCATAATGTACTCTGCATATAAGTTAAGTAAACAGGGTGACAATATACAGCCGAGACGCACTCCTTTTCCTATTTGAAACCAGTCTGTTGTTCCATGTCCAGTTCTAACTGTTGCTTCCTGGCCTGCATACAGATTTCTCAAGAGTCAGGTCAGGTGGTCTGGCATTCCCATCTCTTTCAGAATTTTCCACAGTTTATTGTGATCCACACAGTCAAAGGCTTTGGCATAGTCAATAAAGCAGAAGTAGATGTTTTTCTGGAACTCTCTTGCTTTTTCGATGATCCAGCAGATGTTGGCAATTTGATCTCTGGTTCCTCTGCCTTTTCTAAAACCAGCTTGAACATCAGGAAGTTCATGGTTCATGTACTGCTGAAGCCTAGCTTGGAAAATTTTGAACATTACTTTACTAGCATGTGAGATGAGTGCAATTGTGTGGTAGTTTGAGCATTCTTTGGCATTGCCTTTCTTTGGGATTGGAATGAAAACTGACCTTTTCCAGTCCTGTGGCCACTGCTGAGTTTTCCAAGTTTGCTGGCATATTGAGTGCAGCACTTTCACAGCATCATGTTTCAGGATTTGAAACAGCTCAATTGGAATTCCATCACCTCCACTAGCTTTGTTTGTAGTGATGCTTTCTAAAGCCCACTTGACTTCACATTCCAGGATGTCTGGCTCTAGATGAGTGATCACACCATCCTGATTATCCAGTTCGTGAAGATCTTTTTTGTACAGTTCTTCTGTGTATTCTTGCCATCTCTTCTTAATATCTTCTGCTTCTATTAGGTCCATACCATATCTGTCCTTTATTGAGCCCATCTTTGCATGAAATGTTCCCTTGGTATCTCTAATTTTCTTGAAGAGATCTCTAGTCTTTCCCATTCTGTTCTTTTCCTCTATTTCTTTGCATTGATCGCTGAGGAAGGCTTTCTTATCTCTTCTTGCTATTCTTTGGAACTCTGCATTCAGATGCTTATATCTTTCCTTTTCTCCTTTGCTTTTCGCTTCTCTTCTTTTCACAGCTATTTGTAAGGCCTCCCCATACAGCCATTTTGTTTTTGCATTTCTTTTCCATGGGGATGGTCTTGATCCCTGTCTCCTATACAATGTCACGAACCTCATTCTGATGGGCAAATAAATGTACAGGGTGTTCTGATAAAGAGGGTTAGAGATGGTGGGGGCAGGGGCTTTAATTTGGGCAGAATGATCACATAAGGTCTTTTGGTGGAGGTGACATTTGAATCAAGACCTCAACTGTAAGGAGTTGGTCATTTGAGATCCACAAGAACTACTTTCCAAACAGATGCACCAGACATAGAGGAAGGAATGAGAGGTACCAGGACTATGTTGCTGGAACATAGTGAGTAAATCTGGAAGAAGAGGCAGGGGTCAGTTCTTGAGGATTTCAAATAAAGTTATCATCAGTTTTTTCTGAAATAACATTATTGATATTATTACACTTGCCTTAGAATTAACTTTATCATCCTGGCACTCTTTATTACTTATGCCACAGAGAGGAATGTATATTATCACAAAATTTTAAGAATTTAAAGTTTCCTTAAAAGTTATCTAATCCAACTCCTTCATCTCAGAGATAATGCATTTTTAGCCCAGAAAAATAAAGTGGCTTATAGTAAGTAGCTCAGCAAGACTGGTCAGGCTAGGATTTAAGTTCAAGCTTCAGTGTTGTAGAGCCCAATGTTCTTTCCAGAGAACAAATTTTAAGAAAACATTAATTAAAAAAAAAAAATGTATGGCATTTGTGTGGCTCTCCTGTTTTCTATTAAAGCTTCTAAAAATAAGTTACCATAATTTATTACTACCAGTATTTAGGTACAAGTAATTGATTATATATATATATATATATATATATATATATATATATTTAATCATTGACCAAATTCTTTTAACTATAAAAGCAGAATAATATAGATGTTAACTTAGTGTCTTTTCATTTTACTTTCATTGTACCATCTGAACAGGTTCTTAACCTGGTGTTCTTACACTCCAAGGGGTCTACAAATAGGCTTTGAGTTTCTTTCAGCTAACCCTCTGAAAGGTGCACAACACTTTACATGCTTGTGAATATCATTTCGGGTCATTCAGGAAATAGACATCAAGACAATATCAGACAAGCTCAACTATGAGGAAACTCCTATGGAAGATAAAGGAGAGGGAGCAGGAATAGGTAGCAACGAGACCACAGTGCAGGTCTGACACCTGTGACGGGAGAACAAGAAGGAAGGATTGGGTAGAAAGTCTCAAACTGTAGTACAGTTTCAAGAAAGGCTCAGCCAGGCTGATGAGAATTCCCTAAGGACAAGTTGCTTGTTGGAAGCATCCCAGGTCAGGCAGAAAGGCACTAGCACTAGTTTGCCTGCCATCCTCAGTTATTGGTTCCACACCACCTCAGGGGAACTGAGATTTTGTTGTGACTACTGTCATAGATCCAGGGGTGCAGTAGATGGGGCTGTCCAAAAACTCTTCTTCTGGCAGGAATTCTCTGGAAGGAGATATGAGCAGTGCACTTACAGGGCTATCACACTATACTTATGTGCATTCCTCTGGGAAAAGTAGCTGTGACTTTTGTCTTATTTGCAACATGTTTGGGTCCCCCAAAATGTTCAGGACCATTGACAGGTCTGACACAGAAGTGGTTATGTTGTAGCCCTCAGACACCAAAGTATTAATACCAATTTCCTGCCAGAGGTCAATAAATAAGAGTCATTCACCAAACTACTGAAAATTGTGCCATTGTTTCCATTATTTCTTCATGAGTAGCAGAGACATGTATGTTTTTCATATGTATCACAGTGAAAACAAGCAGTGTCAGAATGCTGATGACAGGGATACATGATAGGTGTGTATGCACTTATTTTTCCTTGTGCTATGTGCTAAGTCACTTCAGTCACGTCTGACTCTTTGTATAGACCGTAGCCTGCCAGGTTCCTCTGTCCATGGGATTCTCCAGGCAAGAATACTAGAGTGGGTTGCCGTTTCCTACTCCAGGGGATCTTCCCAACCCAGGGATCAAACCCACATCTCCTGTGTCTCCTGCATTGCAAGCGGATTCTTTACTTGCTGAGCCATTGGTGAAGCCATTATTTTTCCTCAGGAAGCACTAAAAATTCAGAGCATGGATGGTGGAGACAGGATTCCTGGGTTCACACAGTGATTCTGCCACCGATTAGCTGCTTGAACATAGGTAAATTGTTTTACCTCTCTGTGCTTTAGATTTCTCATTTCTCACATGGGCAGAATAATAATAGTGCCTGAATCCTTGGATTGTGGGGAGGATTCAGTGAGATGACCTCCAGAAAGTTCCTCACACAGTGCCTGGCACATAATATCCCTGTGGTGACAGGCTTTTGCTGGCTGAGCACTGTAGCCATTGAAAATGTGAACGTTGGGCGTGAATGATGGGAAGGACCCTTTGAAGAGTCAGCTGTTCTAACACATTTGAAAATTATTCAGTGAAAAAGAAGTGTCTCTGGGTTGGTAGTATTTGAGGAGATATTGATGTTTTTGTTTGTTCTTGTTTGTTTTTTTAATTGAAAAAAATGATTTTGCATTACTGTTCAATTTTATCTCCAATTCTTTGACACATCTACTTTTTAAAAATGTTATTACTGAAGTATAGTTGGACATATCTGGGGCTTCCCTGGGGGCTCAGATGGTAAAGAATCTGCCTGCAATGCAGGAAACCAAGGTTTGATCCCTGGTTCAGGAAGATGTCCTGGAGAAGGGAATGGCTACCCATTCCAGTATTCTTGCCTGGTGAATCCCATGGACAGAGGAGCCTGGTGGGCTGTAGTCCACGGGGTCACAAAGAGTCAGACATGACTTAGCTACTAACATTAACTGAACACATCTGTTTTTTTTTTTTTAAATAAATTAGAACTATAAAGGTGTTTTTGCATGGAAGTGATTGTTCTATAGAATAATATTATTATTGCTTTTATTGCACAAATGTTTTAAAAGATTTCACACTTGCTCAGTAGAGCTTGACCACTGTTGAATCACTTTCTGTTTGCATGATGCTGCCTTTCCTCATCTAATAACTTCCTTAGTTTCTCTCAGTCTATTTTTTCTGTCATTCTTTAAATCCCTATCTTCTCAGTATACCACATTTCATTATTTCTGGTCTAAACATTTTCAGTAAAGCAGATATGATAAAGGGTTAAATGAGCATTTAAAAACTTAAATAAACATTCCCAAATTATTAGTCACTGGCAAACTAGTGCAAGGACCAAATCTGGTCAGCAGACTATTCATATAAATAAAGCTTTATTGTAACCATGTTTTTTGATCTTCCCTGGTGGCTTAGAAGGTAAAGTGTCTGCCTACAATGCAGGAGACGTGGGTTCAATCCCTGGGTCAGGAAGATCTCCTGGAGAAGGAAATGGCAACCCACTCCAGTAGTCTTGCCTGGAAAATCCCATGAATGGAGGAACCCAGTTAGGCTACAGTGCATGGGGTCGCATAGAGTCGGACACGACTGAGCGACTTCACTCACCCATGGCAGCTTTAGGGCTGCCCTGATCACTCAGTGGTCAAGAATCTGCCTGCCAATGCAGGAGACATGGGTTTGATCCCTGGGTCGGGGAGATCTCCTGGAGAAGGAAATGGCAACCCACTCCAGTATTCTTGCCTGGGAAATCCCACGGACACAGGAACCTGGCAGGTTACGATCCATGGGGTCACAGAAGAGTCAGACTGGACTGAGTAACTAAAACCACAGCCAACAATGGCAACTTCAATGCTACACAGTAGAATTGGACAGTTATAAAGAGGCTCTACAGTCTGCAAGGCATAAAATATTTATTATCTGATTTCTTACAGGGAAGTTTGTCAACCCTGGATTTAGTTTACCCCAGATTTTAAAAATCAGGAGAAATTAAAAAAAAACAAATCTGAAACAGGATGTCTTCTTTAAGGTAGGAATTGTGCCTTCACTCATCATTTTATCCTTAGTTCCTAGCTTAGAGCCAGGCTTATAGAAGATACTAAACAAATATTTGTGGAATTGAATTGATTACATTAATTTTAAAAATTAAATACTTAAAATTAAAAAGAAATTTCCTCCTGTTATGTTGTTATTAAGGTTGGCACTGTAGAGTAAACTAGCAGGACTAGCCCATTAGAATGACCATTATAAATAATCTCCCTGGGTGATTTGTAATACATTAGAAAAACATTCCTTTTGTGAAAAAAACTATTAGTTTAATGGAATCATATGTTTGAGAGAGAATACTTGACCCCCTGCTGCTTCTTTTAATGTCTTGCCTTTTGCTAAGATTCCTTGAATAATTTCTTCATACATTAGGCATGATCATCAAATTCCAAGACTCATGAACATGAAGTTCTCCATGTATTTTCAGTAAGTGTATTGTAGTACCTGGTTTGGAAAAATTGAGTAGAAAAACATTTGTACCTATTCGGATACAGCTGTATTACAAAATTAATTTTAATATTTGTTGCATTGCTATAAAAATCAAAGTGCTCAAAACTGTTGTAATTATTCATCATTTGTATTCAAAATTTTGCAAAGAAAGGAATCTCATTTTAGAAATGATACTTTTTAAAAATTAGTGTATGGACTTCTGGCTTTCCTTCTGTGAGTCCATTCATTTTTCTGTGATGGAACAAATATTAATATTAAGTTTGGAAATTTTTTCACAAAATGCTTCTTATTAATAAGAATCACCTATGATACTTGTTTCAAAAAAGTTCCAAGGGGAAAGTTGAATAGCTAGAACACAGAGGATTGTAGGGGCAGTGAAACTATTCTGTTTGATACTATGGTGGATACATGTCATTATACATTTGTCCAGATCCATGAAATGATCCATAATATCAACCTTAATGTAACTATGGACTTTGGGTAATAATGGTATGTCAACTGTAGGTTCATCAGTCATAATGAATGTACCATTCTGGTGGGGAATGTTGATAACAGCTATACATGTGTGGCACAGGGAATATATGGGAAATCTTTGTGCTTTTCTCCAAAGCTTGCTATGAACCTAATGCTGCTCTAAATCATCAGAGGAGTTTTAGGAAATGCTACTATAAAGAATACCTTCACATTTAAAAAATCACATATGAAGTGATTTACTAAGCTTGAAAAACTTACCTGGTCCTATTGATATACTCCTACCACTGCTGCTGCTGCTGCTGCTGCTAAGTCGCTTCAGTCCTGTCTGACTGTGTGACCCCATACACGGCAGCCCACCAGGATCCCCCGTCCCTGGGATTCTCCAGGCAAGAACACTGGAGTGGGTTGCCATTTCCTCTTCCAATGCATGAAAGTGAAAAGTGAAAGTGAAGTCGCTCAGTCGTGTCTGACTCTTAGCGACCCCATGGACTGCAGCCCACCAGGCTCCTCCATCCATGGAATTTGCCAGGCAAGAGTATTGGAGTGGGGAGAGAATGTCATTTTGAGTGAAGTAAGTCAGATAGAGAAGGAGAAACATCATAGGACATCTCTTATATGTGGAATCTAAAAAGAAATGATACAAATGAACTTATTTATAAAATAGAAACAAATTCACAGACTTAGAAGACAAACAGGGTTGCTGGAGGGGAAAGATGGGGGGAGGGGATAGTTAGCGAGTTTGAGATCTACATGTATATATACACTGCTATATTTAAAATGGATAATCAGCAAAGACCTACTATAGAGCACAGGGAACTTTATTCAATATTATTTATGAACTAGCCTGGATGGGAGGGAAGTTTGGCAGAGAAGGGACACATGGATATTTATGGTTGAATTCCATTGCTGTCCACCTGAAACTATCACAACATTGTTAACTGGCTATACTCCAATATAAAAAAAAAGTTTTAAAAAAGAATGCCTCCACATTAAAAAAAATCATATATGAAACAATTTGAGTAAGCTCAAAAAACTTACCTGATCCTCCCACCAATGATGAGGCCATTTCAATATTTATACATAGAATTTAATATTTGTACTTTAAAATGCTAAATATTAAAAAATGTTATCAATTACTTATAGTGAATTTCTTTTGATATTTCAATCACTGACTCTCCTTCGATATTTTAAGCATATTTGGGTCAGAGATTTCCCCTGAGAAGTTGATGAAATCTGTGTAATCTCTCTGCAGGAATGTTAGCACAAAATATTTTTGCATATAATCACAAGGTTTCTACTTACCCTGACATATAATAATGGACTATGACTATGGACCAGTTTAAGAAATATTCTTCAGTTGGAGCCCCTTTGTTTTTAATTTTGCTCTATATGTAAATGTGTTTACCCTTTGGTTTTTGTTTTTTTTTTTTTTTTTCCAATCAGGTGCTATAAATTTAATAATTGTGTCAGTATCCTGACCGTATGTATCGCTCTTTCCAGCTAAATAGTACATATATCATCATTGTACTTCTTTTGCTTAATATGTCCTTTAAAAAGTAAAAATTTCACATATTTTGACACAGCAGTGGATTTGGGGGATATCATTTATGGAAAGAGCAGGAAGTTGACAATTTGTCGGTAGAATAATAGAGGGACAGTTGCCTTGAGACTGGGTGACCCCAGGTAGAGTATGAGGGAAGGAAGGAGGTGCCTGGGAAAGGAGCTGAAAGACCAGAAGCAAGCAATGAAAAACAGAGGGCAGACCAGAGTCCAAGGGGTGAATTCAGAGGAAGCTGGCAACATAAGCCCTTGATTCCTCCCTGGTTTTAGAAATGGGAATTCAATGAAGGATGCGAACAGCTTGGGTGGCAGATGGCTTCAGAAAGAACTGTTTCAACCCAAATTTGAGCCATGTAACGAAAACTCAGGCAAAAAGAATCTTGTTTTTTTTCAAGGTTTTAGGAATGAGGTCAGTGGGAGAGAGTGAGAGAGAAATGTTGAGTAGGGCAGAGAAGGAAGAGGAAGGGAGAGAGAGAAATGAGACAGAGATCAGAGACAGAAAGAGAGAAGTTTGGCAAAGAAGCCACACTTGTATTAATGTAGACAAAACTGGGCTCATTGATTATGCTGGAAATGTCATCTGCCTACCTGGCTGTAATGTCAAGAGCATGTTCTTCAAAATGATTTCCTGAAAGTGTATATTTGTAGTGTTTCATGCCTCACTGTGAGGGGAAGAGTATCAGAAAATACAAGAGGGCCAATCTCTCACCTGTATGCCAAATTGGATGCAGGGTTCACACTAGCCCATAGGACGCATGTATGAATGAGAAACAGGCAGACACAGTCCCACACCAGGATGTGTGGCTTACTAAGCAGCACAGTTGAGATTTCAGCCCCGTTTCTCTCCACTGCCAGACCTGCTTGTTCAGGAAACTCCTTGCCCAATGCTTTGAGTTCGCCCTGTTACAAAAAATTGAATTTCTGCTTAGGCTTCAGGCAGTGGAACAGATGAGAGCCCTTGGATCTGTATAAACACAGTGTAGGTCTCTTACAAGTCAGAGCTTCTACTGTAAATATTGTAAATTTTTTTTTTTAGGATTCAAATTATCCAAGTAAGTATGAATCTGGGCAGTAAGGTCATAGAGCAGTCAGGTTTAGGGGAGATGTACCTTGAAGTCAAGGAGGAAGAAGACACTGGTCCATCTACATCACAGAGAACCACCCTGGCAGTCAGTCAAGATGCAGATGTTTCAGTCAGATTGTTCTCACATCCATAAACTAGTTATAATTCTCATGTTTTCACAAATAACTATAGAAATAGTTTCAGAAGTCACCATGTTCATATCGTTACTGCCCTTTTTGTAATTTCTTGTTAATCTTTTCTGTTTTTTTTCCTGTTTCTTAATGAAAATAAAGAAAACACAAGTATGCATTTTTGTTTTTCTCATTTTCCTTAAAAAACAGGAAAAATATTTAAATTCTCCCCATTGTGCCCTTTTACTCTTTCTACTGACTCATTAGTCAGTTGGTAACTTACCTCTTCTTTGCAAAAAGTTTCAATGAACTGATCTACATACATATTCACAAGGGCTCCATAACATTATCAAAATTAACAAAATGTATACACTACTATTAATATATATAAAATGGATAACCAAGTATCTACTGCATAGCACAGGAAACTCTGCTCAATATTTTATAATAGTCTATAACAAGAAATCTGAAAAAGAATATATATATATATATATATATATATATATAAAACAAGATGATTTAAAATAAACATTCATTAGTTGCCCTCTTACAAATGTCACGGTGGAATCAGCTAATTTTCTGGAAGCACAATGCTTGAGTTAAGGATTTCAGAGAGGAAGGCTGAGCCCCTCTAGTGACTGGAATATTCTGGAGCACTGTCCAGGTTACTGCCTTCCTGGTTTGATGATTTAGATAATTGCTGTGCTATTTCTTTTAAAATTTTTAAACTAGTTTAATTTCTAGCACAAAAGCTATGCTGAAAACACCACATGGAAAAGTGTATATAGATCTAGGAAATGGTTAAGGATATTTCATGATAAATGCAAAGTTTAAAAACTCGATTTCAAAGTCTTATGTAAATTGATGTTGCAAAGGAGTATGATCTGTTTAAATTTAGAATGCTGAAACAGTTTGGGTATTAACAGTTGTTTTTGGTGTGATCCAGTCTTCAACCAACTGATATTTTCAGTTAGCTTGAGTTCTTCCTCATTGCTAATATTTCTGTTGAGGGGTAGCTTGGCATCCTCATTTGCTTATACAGTTTGTACTTCATGTTGCTGCTGCTGCTAAGTCGCTTCAGTTGTGTCCGACTCTGTGTGACCCCATACACGGCAGCCCACCAGGCTCCCCCATCCCTGGGATTCTCCAGGCAAGAATACTGGAGTGGGTTGCCATTTCCTCTTCCAATGCATGAAAGTGAAAAGTGAAAGTGAAGTCGCTCAGTCGTGTCTGACTCTTAGCGACCCCATGGACTGCAGCCCACCAGGCTCCTCCGTCCATGGGATTTTCCAGGCAAGAGTACTGGAGTGGGGTGCCATTGTTGCTTATCACTAAAACCTCACTCCTAGTCCCTAGTGTTCTATGCAACTAGACTGTGCTCCATAGACAATGATTAGATTGACTTTCCATCACTACCATCATATTGCTAATAGAGCTCCCTTTCAACCTCAAAGTATCTTGGATTAGGTAAGAAATCACGTGGTCCCTCTAAGATTTCTCAGCGATAATAATGGCTAACTTTTGGGGACATTTGCTCTCTACCAGGCACTATGCTAAACTCTTTGCATATATGATTTCATTTATAACTGAAAGTGAAAGTCACTCAATTGTGTCCAACTCTTTGCGACCCCATGGACCAAACAGTCCATGGAATTCTCCAGGCTAGAATACTGGAGTGGGTAGCCTTTCCCTTCTCCAGGGGATCTTCCCAAAACAGGAATCTTACCCAGGTCTTCTGCATTGCAAGTGGATTCTTTACTAGCTGAGCCACAAGGGAAGCCCATTTACAACTTCATTTATAACTGAATAATGTCTAATTTCCATTCAGCAACTAGTGTTATATTACAAAAGACAATGGAAGCTAAGAGGTTAAGTAATTTACTCATGTCATACAACTAGTAACTGAAGAAATGGACTTGAATTTGGGCCTGTTTAATCCACACAATGACTGTTTGTTACTGAAACTGTGATATTAGGACCAGTTTGTGGCTACCAGCACCCAAGTTAGTTTGGCAGCAGCATAAGGAGCTGTGGACCACTGAGTGTCTTTTGGCCTTAAATTTATTCAGCCCATTCATCTGATAAATAACTTAATTCTTTTTAATAAATGACAAAGCAAACAAAGAATTTTTTTTATTGAGCCAGGACTGATAATCTTGACAGTGTTATGTTACAATGGCATTTTAAATTTTGTGCTAGCTACCATTTTAATTGTTCAATTTGATGGGTGCATTAGGGACAGTGGTTCACTGTTTCACTTCGGAAAAGCTGCTCTCTGTCAGGTTTGTGAACAGCTTTATTGTTTCATTCACATAAAGGTCAGTAGCTCTAAAAATACAGACTTTAATGGGTGATATAACAGATATTTTATATGTGTTGCAGGTGCTTTCTGCCATTGATTGAAATGAGTACTTTAGTACCTTCTGGAGAGAAGATGTACATGTGTGTGTATGTGTGTGTGTGTGAGTGCGTGCATATCTTGTTTGAAAGCCCAGTCTCAGAAACTTATACACTAGGTTTTTCAAATCTTTCTTAAGAAATATCAACATCCCTTGTGAATGAATCTCTTACATATCATTGGGTTTGATAGGCATTTTTGTCTGTGTAACTTTGAAACACAGACTGTCAGTCAGAAAAACAGAAGAAAGATTTGTGGTGGGTTTTGTTTGATTTAAAAAATTGAATCAATTGATTCTGTTTAGTTTGGCACCCTTACAGGTAACTTCAGCTTCAGCATCTTTAAAACTATCTCAGCTTTTTCCTGGCCAAAGAGACTATTTCTTTCCTTTTGTTTCTTTTCTTAGCCTGATGAAGTGTTAAGATTTGTGCATTTCAAAACAGACCATTTAAAAATGAAGAAGCCACATTGTTTAGTTCACTGGACTGGGAGCCTTAGAGACATGTTCTATTCTCAGCTCTGGAAAAATCTCTTAAAGTAGAATCACATGACCTGAAAAACAATATTACTGTAGCTTGAGATAGTACATTTTACTTTCTAATCAGTTGTTGAAATCATAATATTAACTGGAAAGTTCTTGGCAAAGTTATGCTAGCTATATAGGCATGTTCTAAATCCTGGCAGAGAATATTCCTTTGAGTTATATTTTTTTCTACAACTTTCAAAAGTCTCTTCTTGACTGTAGTCCTTCATCCTCACTAGAATAATACAAGATTGATCTATCCATTGGGAGGATGAAGATATATTGAACAAAGTTACTACAAATACCCTATGGAAATGTTAACACATCATAATCCCCAACTCTAGTGGTCTGGGGGTTGGGGTGGTGGTGAGGAAATTGGGTTCCTCTGTTCTATAGGTGGGACTCTTGGTGACCCCATGCCCAACACTCCAAGGAAATTAATTTTTTAGCTATGCTCTTCTAGGCTTTGACATGTTTTCCTTGACCTTTTTCTTCTGTATTCAACCAACCCATATCTGCACTAAAAATAAGAAACAGAGAATAGGAAAAAAAAACTTCCTGAAAGCAGGAAAATTTTAAAGGAAAAAAAAAACCCTTGGAAACCACACAGTGAACAAAAGGCAGTTTCTGAAGACAGTGCAGTGAGCAGTGCAAAGTAATGGGTTGCAGAAGAATTAAGCTCTAACAAGCTGCACTATTTACTAGATTTGTGCCTTTAAGCAATGGTTTAATCTCTTCATCTCTATTCATCTCTAAAACAGGAGAATTTCACTTCCTGCAGCTAGTCTGAGATCAAATGATAAACAGGAAAGTACTTTGTAGATGGATATTGGCTGTTGGGTTGATGATGAACCTCTTGCCTTGGGGCTATTGAGTATATTCAGTGCACAACCCAGCTGTTTTTCTCCACTTTATGGAAACCCCTAAGGAGAAGTAATTTCAGATTGTGTGCCATCACGTGATCTCCTTTCCCTTCTGGTCTTGTCTTGGGTTCTCTAGTGGAGGTTGGGACTTGTCTGCTCTGGCCACAGCTTGTACTCCATTACCTCTTGATGGCCTGCTTTCCCAACCTCTCCCTCTTGCTCTGCCAGCACCTCATTCCCTTGTCTTCCCTGGGGCAGTTCTAACTTGTGGATACCTCCTTTGCCCCTGGGAAGTTTTCTAGTTTCAAATCTTTTTTTTTTTTTTTTCCTGGTTGTATGATTTTATTTTATTTTTAAAAAATTTTATTTATTTTAATTGAAGGCTAATTACTTTGTAGTGGGTTTTGCCATACATTGACATGAATCAGCCATGGGTGTACATGTGTTCCCCATCCTGAAACCTCCTCCCACCCACCTCCCTCCCCACCCCATCCCTCTAGGTCATCCCAGTGCACCAGCCCTGAGCATTCTGTCTCATGCATTGAACCTGGACTGGCGATCTATTTCACATATGATAATAGACATGTTTCAATGCTGTTCTCTCAAATCATCCCACCCTTACCATCTCCTACAGAGTCCAAAACACTGTTCTATACATCTGTGTCTCTTTCGTTGTCTCGCATATAGGGTCATCGTTACCATCTTTCTAAATTCCATATATATGCGTTAGTATTGGTGCTTTTCTTTCTGACTTACTTCACTCTACAATAGGCTCCAGTTTCATCCACCTCGTTAGAACTGATTCAAATGTATTTTTTTAATGGCTGAGTAATATTCCATTGTGTATATGTACCACAGCTTTCTTATCCATTCATCTGCCAATGGACATCTAGGTTGCTTCCTTGTCCTGGCTATTGTAAACAGTGCTGCGATGAACATTGGGGTACACGTGTCTCTTTCAATTCTGGTTTCCTTGGTGTGTATGCCCAGCAGTGGGATTCCTGGGTCATATGGCAGTTCTATTTTCAGCTTTTTAAAGGCATCTTCACACTGTTCTCCATAGTGGCTGTACTAGTTTGCATTCCCACCAACTGTGTAAGAGGGTTCCCTTTTCTCCACACCCTCTCCAGCATTTATTGTTTGTAGATTTCTGGATAGCAGCCATTCTGACTGGTGTGAGATGGTAGCTCATTGTGGTTTTGATTTGCATTTCTCTGATAATGAATGATGTTGAGCATCTTTTCATGTGTTTGTTAGCCATCTGTATGTCTTCTTTGGAGAAATGTCTGTTTAGTTCGTTGGCCCATTTTTTGATTGCTGCTAATTACACCACCCTTATGGCAGAAAGTGAAGAGGAACTAAAAAGCCTCTTGATGGAAGTGAAAGAGGAGAGTGAAAATGTTGGCTTAAACCTCAACATTCAGAAAATTAAGCATGGCTTCTGGTCTCATCACTTCATGGGAAATAGATGGGGAAACAGTGGAAGCAGTGTCAGACTTTGTATTTTTGGGCTCCAAACTCACTGCAGATGGTGACTGCAGATGTGCAATTAGAAGATGCTTACTCTTTGGAAGGAAAGTTATGACCAACCTAGATAGCATATTGAAAAGCAAGACATTACTTTGCCAACAAAGGTCCGTCTAGTCAAGGCTATGGTTTTTCCAGTGGTCATGTATGGATGTGAGAGTTGGACTGTGAAGAAACCTGAGCGCCAAAGAATTGATGCTTTTGTTGGAGAAGACTATTGAGAGTCCCTTGGACTGCAAGGAGATCCAACCAGTCCATCCTAAAGGAGATCAGTCCTGGTTGTTCTTTGGAAGGACTGATGCCAAAGCTGAAACTCCAATACTTTGGCCACCTCATGCGAAGAGTTGACTCATTGGAAAAGACTCTGATGCTGGAAGGGATTGGGGGCAGGAGGAGAAGGGGACGACAGAGGATGAGATGGTTGGATGGTATCACCAACTTGATGGACATGAGTCTGAGTGAACTCCAGGAGTTGGTGATGGACAGGGAGGCCTGACGTGCTGTGATTCATGGGGTTGCAAAGAGTCGGACACAACTGAGCAACTGAACTGAACTGAACTGAACTGAACTGAACTGAAGTCACTTCGGTCGTGTCTGACTCTGTGCGACCCCATAGACGGCAGCCCACCGGGCTCCTCCATCCCTGGGATTCTCCAGGCAAGAATACTGGAATGGGTTGCCGTTTCCTTCTCCAATGCATGCCTGCATGCTAAGTCACTTCAGTCGTGTCTGACTCTGTGTGACCCCATGGACAGCAGCCCACCAGACTCCTCTACTCACAGGATTCTCCAGACAAGAATACTGGAGTGGGTTGCCATTTCCTTCTCCATTTTTTGATTGGGTCATTCATGTTTCTGGAATTGAGCTGCAGGAGTTGCTTGTATATTTTTGAGATTAATTCTTTGTCAGTTGCTTCATTTGCTATTATTTTCTCACATTTTGAAGGCTTTTTCACCTTGCCTATAGTTCCCTTCATTGTGCAAAAGCTTTTAAGTTTAATTACGTCCCATTTGTTTATTTTTGCTTTTATTTCCATTACTCTAGGAGGTGAGTCATAGAGGATCCTGCTGTGATTTATGTTGGAGAGTGTTTTGGTTATGTTTCCTCTAGGAGTTTTATAGTTTCTGGTCTTACATTTAGATCTTTAATCCATTTTATTTTTGTGTATGGTGTTAGAAAGTGTTCTAATTTCATTCTTTTACAAGTGGTTGACCAGTTTTCCCAGCACCACTTGTTAAAGAGATTGTCTTTGCTCCATTGTATATTCTTGCCTCCTTTGTCAAAGGTAAGGTGTCCATAGGTGCGTGGATTTACCTCGGGGCTTTCTATTTTGTTCCATTGATCTATATTTCTGTCTTTGTGCCAGTACCATACTGTCTTGATGATGTAGCTTTGTAGTATATATACTCTGAAGTCAGGCAGGTTGATTCCTCCAGTTCCATTCTTCTTTCTCAAGATTGCTTTGGCTATTTGAGGTTTTTTGTATTTCCATACAAATTGTGAAATTATTTGTTCTAGTTCTGTGAAAAATACTGTTGGTAGCTTGATAGGGATTGCATTGAATCTATAGATTGCTTTGGGTAGTATCCTCATTTTCACTATATTGATTCTTCCAATCCATGAACATGGTCTATTTTTCCAGCTATTTGTGTCCTTTTTGATTTCTCTCATCAGTGTTTTATAGTTATATATATATATATATATATGTCTTCTGTTTCTTTAGGTAGATATATTCCTAAGAATTTTATTCTCTTTTTGCAATGGTAAATGGAATTTTCCCTTAATTTCTCTGTCTGTTTTCTCATTGTTAGTGTATAGGAATGCAAGGGATTTCTGTGTGTTGATTTTATATCCTGCAACTTTACTATATTCATTGATTAGCTCTTGTAATTTTCTGATGGAGTCTTTAGGGTTTTCTATGTAGAGGATCATGTCATCTGAAAACAGTGAGAGTTTTACTTCTTCTTTTCCAATTTGGATTCTTTTTATTTCTGTTTATGCTCTGATTGCTGTGCCCAAAACTTCCAAAACTATGTTAAATAGTAGTGGTGAGAGTGGGCACCCTTGTCTTGTTCCTGACTTTAGGAGAAATGCTTTCAATTTTTCACCATTGAGGATAATGTTTGCTGTGGGTTTGTCATATATATGTTGAAGTATGTTCCTTCTATGCCTGCTTTATGGAGGGTTTTTATCATAAATGGATATTGAATTTTGTCAAAGGTTTTCTCTGCATCTATTGAGATAATCATATGGTTTTTATCTTTCTATTTGTTAATGTGGTGTATTACATTGATTGATTTGCAGATATTAAAGAATCCTTGCATGTCTGGGATAAAGCCCACTTGGTCATGATGTATGATCTTTTTAATATGTTGTGGAAAATTCTGAGAGAGATGGGAATACTGGACCACCTGACTTGCCTCTTGAGAAATCTGTATGCAGGTCAGGAAGCAACAGTTAGAACTGGACATGGAACAACAGACTGGTTCCAAAGAGGAAAAGGAGTACGTCAAGGCTGTATATTGTCACCCTGCTTATTGAACTTCTATGCAGAGTACATCATGAGAAATGCTGGGCTGGAAAAAGCACAAGCTGGAATCAAGATTGCCGGGAGAAATATCAATTACCTCAGATATGCAGATGACATCACCCTTATGGCAGAAAGTGAAGAGGAACTAAAAAGCCTCTTGATGAACGTGAAAGAGGAGAGTGAAAAAGTTGGCTTAAAGCTCAATATTCATAAAACGAAGATCATGGCATCCGGTCCCATCACTTCATGGGAAATAGATGGGGAAACAGTGGAAACAGTGTCAAACTTTATTTTTTTGGACTCCAAAATCACTGCAGATGGTGATTGCATCCATGAAATTAAAAGACGCTTACTCCTTGGAAGAAAAGTTATGACCAACCTAGATAGCATATTCAAAAGTAGAGACATTACTTTGCCGACTAAGGTCCCTCTAGTCAAGGCTATGGTTTTTCCAGTGGTCATGTATGGATGTGAGAGTTGGACTGTGAAGAAGGCTGAGTGCCGAAGAATTGATGCTTTTGAACTGTGGTGTTGGAGAAGAGTCTTGAGAGTCCCTTGGACTGCAAGGAGATCCAACCAGTTCATTCTGAAGGAGATCAGCCCTGGGATTTCTTTGGAAGGACTGATGCTAAAGCTGAAACTCCAGTACTTTGGCCACCTCATGCGAAGAGTTGACTCACTGGAAAAGACTGATGCTGGGAGGGATTGAGGGCAGGAGGAGAAGGGGATGACAGAGGATGAGATGGCTGGATGACATCACGGACTCGATGGACATGAGTCTGAGTGAACTCCGGGAGTTGGTGATGGACAGGGAGGCCTGGCATGCTGTGATTCATGGGGTTGCAAAGCGTCAGACACGACTGAGCGACTGAACTGAACTGAACTGAACTGATTCTGTTTGCTAGAATTGTGTTAAGGATTTTTGCATCTGTGTTCATCAGTGATATTGGCCTGTAGTTTTCTTTTTTTGTGGCATCTTTGTCTGGTTTTGGTATTAGGGTGATGGTGGTTTCATAGAATGAGTTTGGAAGTTTACCTTCCTCTGCAATTTTCTGGAAGAGTTTGAGTAGGATAGGTATTAGCTCTTCTCTGAATTTTTGGTAGAATTCAGCTGTGAAGCCGTCTGGTCCTGGGCTTTTGTTTGCTGAAAGATTTCTGATTACAGTTTCAATTTCCATGCTTGTGATGGGTCTGTTAAGATTTTCTATTTCTTCCTAGTTCAGTTTTGGAAAGTTACACTTTTCTAAGAATGTCCATTTCTTCCAAGTTGTCCATTTTCTTGGCATATAGTTGCTGATAGTAGTGTCTTATGATCCTTTGTATTTCTGTGTTGTCTGTTGTGATCTCTCCATTTTCATTTCTAATTTTGTTGATTTGATTCTTCTTCCTTTGTTTCTTGATGGGTTTGGCTAATGGTTTGTCAATTTTATTTATCATCTCAAAGAACCAGCTTTTAGCTTTGTTGATTTTTGCTATGGTCTCTTTTGTTTCTTTTGCATTTATTTCTGCCCTAATTTTTAAGATTTCTTTCCTTCTACTAACCCTGGGGTTCTTCAGTTCTTCCTTTTCTAGTTGCTTTAGGTGTAGAGTTGGGTTATTTATTTGGCTTTTTTCTTGTTTCTTGAGGTAAGCCTGTATCGCTATGAACCTTCCCCTTAGCACTGCTTTTACAGTGTCGCATAGGTTTTGTTATGTTTTCATTTTTGTTTGGTTCTGTGCATATTTTGATTTCTTCTGTGATTTGTTGGTTATTCAGAAGTGTGTTGTTTAGCCTCCATATGTTGGAAGTTTTAATAGTTTTTTCCCCCTGTAATTGATATCTAATCTTACTGCATTGTGGTCAGAAAAGATGCTTGAAATGATTTCAGGTTTTTTGAATTTACCAAGGCTAGATTTATGGCCCAGGGTGTGATCTATTCTGCAGAAGTTTCCGTGTGCTCTTGAGAAAAAGGTGAAATTCATTGTTTTGGGGTGAAAAATCCTATGGATATCAATTAGGTCTTACTGGTCCATTGTATCATTTAATGTTTGTGTTTCCTTGTTAATTTTCTGTTTAGTTGATCTATCCATAGGTGTGAGTGGGATATTGAAGTCTCCCACTATTATTATTGTTAATTTCCCCTTTCATACTTATTAGCATTTCCCTTACATATTGTGGAGCTCCTATGTTGGGTGAATATATATTTATAATTGTTATATATTCTTCTTGGATTGGGCCTTTGATCATTATGTATTGTCCTTCTTTGTCTCTTTTCACAGGCTTTGTTTCAAATTCTATTTTATCTGATATGAATATTGCTACTCCTGCTTTCTTTTCATCTCCATTTGCATGAAATATCTTTTTCCAGCCCTTTACTTTCAGTCTGTATGTGTCCCCTGTTTTGAGGTGGGTCTCTTGTAGACAGCATATATAGGGGTCTTGTTTTTGTATCCATTCAGCCAGTCTTTGTCTTTTGGTTGGGGCATTCAGCCCATTTACATTTAAGATAATTATTGGTAATTATGATCCTATTGCTATTTATTTTGTTGTTTTGGGTTTGAGTTTATATACCCTTTCTGTGTTTCCTGTCTAGAGAGGATCCTTTAGCATTTGTTGGAGAGCTAGTTTGGGGGTGCTGAATTCTCTGAGCTTTTGCTTGTCTGTAAAGCTTTTGATTTCTCCTTCATATTTGAATGAGATCCTTGCTGGGTACAGTAATCTGGGCTGTAGGTTATTTTCTTTCATCACTTTAAGTATGCCTTATCATTCCCTCCTGGCCTGAAGAGTTTCTATTGAAAGATCAGCTGTTATCCTCATGGGAATCCCCTTGTGTGTTATTTGTTGCTTTTTCCCTTGCTGCTTTTAATATTTGTTCTTTGTGTTTGATCTTTGTTAATTTGACTTATATGTGTCTTGGGGTGTTTCACCTTGAGTTTATCCTGTTTGTGACTCTCTGGGTTTCTTGGACTCGGGTGACTATTTCCTTCCCCATTTGAGGGAAGTTTTCAACTATTATCTCCTCAAGTATTTTCTCATGGCCTTTCTTTTTGTCTTTTTCTTCTGGGACTCCTATGATTCGAATGTTGGGGCATTTAACATTGTCCCAGAGGTCCCTGAGGTTGTCCTCATTTCTTTTAATTCTTTTTTCTTTTTTCCTCTCTGCTTTATTTATTTCTACCATTCTATCTTCTACCTCACTTATCCTATCTTCCACCTCAGTTATTCTACTGTTAGTTCTCTCCAGAATGTTTTTTATATCAGTTATTGCCTTATTCATTATTGATTGACTCCTTTTTATTTCTTCTAGGTCCTTGTTAAACATTTCTTGCATCTTCTCAATCCTTGTCTCCAGGCTATTTATTTGTAACTCCACTTTGTTCTCAAGATTTTGGGTCATTTTTACTATCATCATTCTGCATTCTTTTTCAGGTAAACTCCCTATCTCCTCCTCTTTTGTTTGGTTTGGTGGGCATTTATCATGTTCATTTACCTGCTGAGTATTTCTCTGCCTCTTTGTCTTGTTTATGTTGCTATGTTTGGGGTGGCCTTTCTGTATTCTGGCAGTTTGTGGTTCCTCTTTATTGTGGAGGTTCCTCCTTGTGGGTGGGGTTATGCGAATACCTTGGCAAGGTTTCCTGGTTAGGGAAGCTTGCATTGGTGTTCTGGTGGGTGGAGCTGGATTTCTTCTCTCTGGAGTGCAATAAAGTGTCCAGTAGTGAGTTTTGAGATGTCTGTGGGTTTGGTGTGACTTTGGACAGCCTGTATATTGAAGCTCAGGGCTATGTTCCTGCATTGCTGGAGAATTTGCTTGGTATATCTTGCTCTGGAACTTGTTGGCTCTTGAGTGGTGCTTGGTTTTAGTGTAGGTGTAGAGGCTTTTGGATGAGCTCTTATCAATTAAAATTCCCTGGAGTCAGGAATTCTCTGGTGTTCTCAAGATTTGGACTTAATTCTCCTGCCTCTGGTTTTCAGTCTTATTCTTACAGTAGCCTCAAGACTTCTCCATCCATACAGCACCGATGATAAAACATCTAGGTTAATTGTGAAAAGATTCAGCACATTGAAGGACACCCAGAGAGGGTCACAGAATTACAGGAGGAGAAGGGAAGAAATCAAAAGGAGGGAGAGCAATCTAGCCAGTAATCAAATCCCTAGACTGCTTTCCACAGTCTGGAACCCTCAGAGAGGTTCATGGATTTGCATAGAGAAGAGAAGATGGAGGAAGGAGATAGAGGTGAACAGGAGGAGAAAAGGGGGAATCAAAAGCAGAGAAACAGATCTAGCCAGTAGTCAGTTCCCTAAGTGTTCTCCACAGCCTGGAACACACAAAGAGATTCACAGAGTTGGGTAGAGAAGAGAAGGGAGAGGGAGAAGATAGAGGTGACCTGGGGGAGAAAAAGGAGAGTCAAAAAGGGGAGAGAGTAATCAAGCCAATAATCACACTCCTAAGTAAACATGGGTACTGCAGATTGGATTCTTAAAGGTACAAAATTGATAACAAATACCAAAAAGCAAAGATTAAAAATCCAGAGTAGAGGTTAGACTCACAAAAATACACTATTAAAAAACAAAGCGAAATCACAAAAATATCTTTGCTTTAAAATAGGTTTGTTTTTTTTTTTGCAAGGTAATAGTAGGTTATAAAAATGAAAATTAAAGAATAGAGGATTTAAAAATTAAAAATTTTTAATTAAAAAAATGATAACTAAAAATATATCTAAGAATTTCTCTGGAGTTGTGGGCAGTGTGGGGTCAGTTCAGTTTCAGATAGTTCCTTGTTCCATCTTATACTTTTCAAGGTCTATAGGCCCCTTCCAATGTATTTGGTGCTAACTACATGGTTTTAATCTGTTGCACCTTTTGCTTCCAAGGCAGTTCCCTCTGTTTATTTTGGCTTCTGTTTGTAGGTCTCTTCAGGGTCTAATTTCTGCCCTGGCACAAGGGGGCGAAGGTGGTCACTCATTTAGGCTCACTTATTCAGTCGTGCTGATATCTGAAGATCTGTTAGTCTTCAGATATAACCTCTTTAAGGTTCAACTGGTCTCTGATAAGGTTGTCACTGATCCAATAGGACTAAATGCACAGACTTTAATGCCTCTCTCCATCCTGGAAAATCCCGTGGGCGGAGGAGCCTGGTAGGCTGCAGTCCATGGAGTCGAGAAGAGTTGGACACGACTGAGCGACTTCCCTTTCACTTTTCACTTTCATGCATTGGAGAAGGAAATGGCCACCCACTCCAGTGTTCTTGCCTGGAGAATCCCAGGGACGGGGGTGCCTGGTGGGCTGCCATCTATGGGGTCGCACAGAATCGGACACAACTGAAGCGACTTAGCAGCATTCAGTTGTGCTGTTGGGAGGGAGGAACTGCAAACAAATATCACTGGCGTGTGTGAGGAGTGCTCACAGTGTCTCGGCCACACTGGGTTTGCCCCCACTCATGGCAGGTGTGCTTTCCCAGTCTACATTGCTCAGTTTTCAGGCTGCTCTGCAGGGGAACCTTCTGAGGCAGGCCCTGGGTTGTGTGGACTTCCCAGGTCTATCTAAGCCACTCAGGTTCAGGGTCTTGGGTATTCCACAAAGGCACAGACTCGGTTGGGCCTGCGTTTTGTGCCCTTCCCAGGTCAGAGCAACTCAGGCAACCACGTGCTTAGAGAGCGCACGCTTCCCAGGTCGGGGTGCGTCTTATTGCTTCCCCTGTCCCAGCTGCTCAGTTTCCTGGGTGGCAGCGGGTGCTCCTTCTCTGGTGTGCTGTGTGTCTCTTCTGGGGAGCTGATCTCTGGCTGCAACCCTCCCAGGGGATGTCAACCATCCAGGATCCAAGGAAGACTTGGTTAGCAACTGGGAGCCTGCTCGCAGTTTGGGAGGGGATGCTGTCTCTGGGGCCGAGTTTGCCCCTTGCCTTCTGGCTCTGGCTGTTGCCCGCCTGCCTCCCTGCCTCCGGCGGGGGATGGGCCAGTCTGCAGCCGGCTAGCTCTCCTCTGGTATTCGCTCAGTCCTTTGTTCTGAGAACAGGCCAGCAGTGCCCTAGGTTAGGGCTTTTCAAGGGATAGTTCTCTCTCTCTTTTTTTTTCTCTCTCTCTGGCTGTCCCACAGTTTGGGTTGCTATCTCCTGTTAGCTCCCTCAGATTGCCCTCAGGGCATTCAGGCCCTTACTCTAAGCAATGCAGCCCACGCCTCCCTGTCCAGCCCCTGCTTGCTGGTGGCGGACGCGAGTGTCTGGGATACTTCTCTGCTGGGAGTTGCCGTTAGGCACGTAATCTGTGGGTTTTCTTTCTTTCTTTTTTCCTCCTGGTTATGTCGTTCTATGAGATTCCAAAACTTGCCACAGACCCACCGGTGAGAGGGTTTCCTGGTATTTGGAAACTTCTCCTCTTTTAAGACTCCCTTCCTGGGATGGGTCTCCGTCCCTAACTCCTCTGCCTCTCTTTTTCTCTTTTATATTTAGTCCTACCTCCTTTCGAAGACAATGGGCTGTCTTTCTGGGTGCCTGATGTCCTCTGCCAGCGTTCAGAAGTTGTTTTGTGGAATTTGCTCAGCGTTCAAATGTTCTTTCGATGAATTTGTGGGGGGAGAAAGTGGTAATCTCCCCGTCCTACTCCTCTGCCATTTTAGGACTGCCCCTTTCAAATCTTTACAGAGCCTATCT
Organism: Oryx dammah; assembly: GCF_014754425.2. Lineage (NCBI taxonomy): Eukaryota > Metazoa > Chordata > Mammalia > Artiodactyla > Bovidae > Oryx > Oryx dammah. The sequence goes on along the minus strand of NW_024070211.1, from coordinate 98,009,976 downwards.
TCTGTCAGATGGGTTGGCTTCTCTGAAACCTAATTCTTATTGGGATTTTGGGAAAGAGTCTTGCCTTCTTCCCCTGGACTGGAGTGGGGGGTCTGGCTTACAGTGGTCTCACTGCCCTTGAGATTGGAAGCTCTTTTGCTTCACTCAGTGGCTGATCTCATTGTGCTTCTGGGCAGCACTGTTAGAAACTGGTCTTTCCCACTTTTGAAAGGCTCCATGTTCCTTAGGGCTTTCCAAACAAATTTCAATTTCCAGCTTGAGAAAGCAGAGTGAGAATAGAGAAAGCCTGTAACAACTTTATTCTTCTCAACTACTTAACACTAGTAAGTAACTGTTGTGATACTACTCAGAGTCGTCTAAGTATATATAGTGATAATAGCAGCAGCAGCACCAATCATTATCATCATCTCCTTCTGTGTAGTAGTTAACCTTTATTGCCCCTAGCCAGGAATGATGAAAGGTTCTTTATATATATTACATTGTTTAAACCTCACAACCAACTTGGGAGATGAATCAGTTACTATTTTTCTTGTAGGGTTTAAGAAACAGACTCTGAGAGGTGAAGTAACTTGTCTGAGGTCACAAAACTAGTAATCTGGAGAATCAGTGTTCAAACCCAAGTTATGTTATTTCACAACCTGAATATACTGCTATATTGTGAAATATATTAATTTGCTCTTGTGGCAGAGGTCACTAACTCAAATGCCCATAGGAGCCAGGCTAGAAATGAGAAGTAGTAGAGAGAACCCAGCAGAGAAGGCGATGGCCCCCCACTCCAGTCCTCTTGCCTGGAAAATCCCATGGACAGAGGAGCCTGGTGGGCTGCAGTCCATGGGGTCGCGAAGAGTTGGACATGACTGATCGGCTTCATTTTCACTTTTTCCTTTCACGCACTGGAGAAGGAAATGGCCACCCACTCCAGTGTTCTTGCCTGGAGAATCCCAGGGACGGCGGAGCCTGGTGGGCTGCCGTCTATGGGGTCGCACAGAGTCGCACACAACTGAAGCGACTTAGCAGCAGCAGCAGCAGAGAGAACCCAGAGTTAGCAAGACAAGAGTATAAACTGAATGGCAAATGGTAACTGATGTTCTTCCACAGGCTGGGGGAGTTCTAAGGCATGGTGATGACTGTGGCTTCCTGGAGAAACTGTGTTCTACCTAAAAGAGCCAGCTGTGGCTTACTTACTCTAGCAGTTGTTCTTATGAAGGAATACATTTTTGAAACCTGAACTTGTTTTTTAATTGAACAATAGTTGATTTACACTATTGTGATAGTTTCAGTTATATAGCAAAATGATTTGGTTAATATATATATCTATATTCTTTTTTCAATTATTTTCATTATAGTTTATTACAATATATTGAATATAGTTTCCTGTGCTATACAGTACAGCCTTGTTGATTCTCTATTTTATATATGGTAGTGTGCATCTGTGAATCCCAAACTCCCAATTTATCCCTCCCCACACCTTTGCAAACCACAAATTTGTTTCCTTTGTCTGTGGCTTTGTTTCTATTTTGTAAATAAGTTCATTTGTACTTCTTTTTAGATTCCACTTATAGATGACATCATAAAATATTTTATTTTCTCTTTCTGACTTTCTTCATTTAGTAGGATAATCTCTAGGTTCATCCCTGTTGCTGCAAATGGCATTATTTCATTCTTGTTTATAGCTAAATAATATCCCATTTTCTTTATCTGTGATGAACACTTAGGTTGAAACATAACTTCTTTAAAAGATGATGGAAATAGGGATTTTATGCTGTATTTCTGATATTGAATGTTAACAACTAACTCAAAAAAATAAGCTAAACACTGTGAAGGTTAAGGTAGTTATGTCTGAGGACCAAATTTTACCTGGTTTATAACCTCTTTCGGGAAAAATGTACAACAGTCTAACCATTTCAGTGAGTAATGACGCAATATGAAAAGGAGCCATGCTGCTGCTGCTGCTGCTAAGTCACTTCAGTCGTGTCCGACTCTGTGCAACCCCATAGATGGCAGCCCACCAGGCTCCGCCGTCCCTGGGATTCTCCAGGCAAGAACACTGGAGTGGGTTGCCATTTCCTTCTCCAGTGCCTGAAAGTGAAAAGTGAAAATGAAGTCGCTCAGTCGTGTCTGACTCTGTGTGACCCCATGGACTGCAGCCCACCAGGCTCCCCCATCCCTGGGATTCTCCACAAGAGTACTGGAGTGGGGTGCCATTGCCTTCTCCAGAAAAGTAGCCATATTGGTCCCCAGTGACTAGTAGTAGGACCATTCTTCCATTCCACTCCATCAATGTCGCTTAACAGAAGACTGGGAAAATCACAGTGTATGAAATGTTGTATAAAGCCTGAAAGAAATAAGTAATAACTTCTGTATTTACTATGTGTCACTTACATATGCTATATAAGCTATATATGCCTATATAAGCTACACTTTATATAGGCTATTTATTTAAATTCCTATAGCAACCCTGCTTAACAGGTGAGGAAAGCTCTCTGAGGGGTTGAATGACAACAACACAACATTTGGCCAATGGCCTTCCTCTAGTGAGGGGCAGGGTGGGTTTTAATCCATAGGTGCATAATTCCAAAGCTCTTGATCTTCCTCCTGGCTCTCCTGCCTTTAGAGTGTAGTGTTGCAATGAGATTTGCATCAGGCTAGAATTCACGGAGTTAGGGACAGGCTTTCCATGTTGTCGTGATATTTGGTTTTAGTGGGGAACAGTTCCTCGAATCAAAATGATCTCTGCACACTACTCGAAATTCTTCCATTTCACTTTATCATGCAGCCTGAAACTCTAGCCTTTGGGGTTGTTTTGTGTTAACAAACATACTCCTGGGAAAGTTCCTGGTTAAGCAATCTTTTCTTCATTTATTTACTTATTAACCTGCAGTGAATCTGATTACATCCTTCCAGTAACTAGCTGAGATCATGGGAATTTTACTAGGACAGCAAGGAAGAAGGGATCATTTTGAAGTATGGGCCACCATTCAGACAGAGTGACTAGACTATGGGACCTGGCCCCCAATTTGTCCCTTAGGTAACAGGCAGGCATCTGGCCACTTCAGAAGCATGGCAGTGGACACACAAGTTTGTGAGCTACTTTACTTTTTACTGAGATCTATCCCTTCAGGTAGACCAGGCTGCATTAGTGCTTGGTGCTTTTTATTCTATTACATTTATACTACAAGAAGGCAGCATTTTGCTTTGAATAGATTTTGAACATCTTTTGTACTTCTAAAATAAAAATATAATCTTTTAAAAAACTATTTTTTTTTTTTTTTGGTTTAGATTAAGGAGCAAACCCAATGAATAATGAAAGAGAAAACAAAGCTGAAAGAGTAATCACAAAAAGGCTATTTCCAAGGGATAGGATTACGATGGACTTTTTATGTATTTTTTGAATTTTTTATAATAAGAAAGCTCATTTTAGAAGGAGAATAAATAGCAGACTTTTGTTATTAGAGCAAGAATGAATGAAAAAAAATTATTAGCTGTCAATGTATGGTAAGAACGGTGGGCAAGTTTTACTGCTTTTGTGAGGTAAAATCTGGAATTACCTCAAGAAGAGAGGCCTAGGACTTTGCTGGTGGTCTAATGGTTAAGACTTTGCCTTCCAATACAGGGGGGTGGGGGTTTGATCCCTGGCTGGGGAGCTAAGATCCCACATGATTCATGGCCAAAATAACAGAATCCAAAACAAAAACAATATTATAACAAATTCAATGAAGACTTAAAAAAAAAAAAAAAAAAAGAAGAGAGGCTCTACTGAGAGCATGAAAAGTGTAAGGGTTAGTCGCTCAGTCGTGTCTGATTCTTTGCAACCCCATGGACTGTAGCCTACCAGGCTCCTCTGTCCATGGAATTCTCCAGGAAAGGATGCTAGAGTTTGTAGCCATTCCCTTCTCCAGGTGATCTCCCCAACATAGGGATCAAACTTAGGTCTTTTGTGTTGTAAGCAGATTCCTTTGTAAAATTTATTTATTTTAATTGGAGGCTAATTATAATATTGTAGTGGCTTTTGCCATACATTGACATGAATCAGCCATGGGTGTACATGTATTCCCCCATCCTGAAAGCCCCTCCTACCTCCCTCCCCATCCCATCCTTCAGGGTCATCCCAGTGCACCAGCCCTGAGCCCCTTGTCTCATGCATTGAACCTGGACTGGTGATCTGTTTCACATATGATAATATACATGTTTCAATGCTGTTCTCTCAAATCATCCCACTCTCACCTTCTCCCACAGAGTCCAAAAGACTGTTCTGTACATCTGTGTCTTTTTTGTTGTCTTACATGTAAGGTCATTGTTACCATCTTTCTAAATTCCATATATATGTGTTAGTATACTGTATTGGTGTTTTTCGTTCCAACTTACTTCACCCTGTATAATAGGCTCCAATTTCATCCACCTCATTAGAACTGATTCAAATGTATTCTTTTTAATGGCTGAGTAATATTCCATTGTGTATATGTACCACAGCTTTCTTATCCATTCGTCTGCCAATGGGCATCTAGGTTGCTTCCATGTCCTGGCTATTGTAAACAGTGCTGCGATGAACGTTGGGGTACACGTGTCTCTTTCAATTCTGGTTTCCTTGGTGTGTATGCCCAGCAGTAGGATTGCTGGGTCATAAGGCAGTTCTATTTCCAATTTCTTAAGGAATCTCCACACTGTTCTCCATAGTGGCTGTACTAGTTTGTATTCCCACCAACAGTGCAAGAGGGTTCCCTTTTCTCCACACCCTCTCCAGCATTTATTTCTTGTAGACTTTTGGATTGCAGCCATTCTGACTGGTGTGAGATGGTAGCTCATTGTGGTTTTGATTTGCATTTCTCTGATAATGAATGATGTTGAGCATCTTTTCATGTGTTTGTTAGCCATCTGTATGTCTTCTTTGGAGAAATGTCTGTTTAGTTCTTTGGCCCATTTTTTGACTGGGTCATTTATTTTTCTGGAATTGAGCTATGGGAGTTGCTTGTATATTTTTGAGATTAATTCTTTGTCAGTTGTGCAAGCAGATTCTTTACCATCTGAGCCACCAGGGGAGCTATAGGGTGTAGGAAAAGGAGCAGCTAAAGGGGTGATTCTCAAAGTCGTCTTTGGGCTTTCTCTTCCTGCCCTGACTCCTTTAGCCCCAAGAGTGTGGAGTTCTCCCAGAATTCTTTTTTCCCTTCTGCAAGCAGGAGTGAGAATAACTGGAAGAACTCAGGGAGATTCCATGCTAAGAGTCCCCTGACATCTGCTAAGTCTTAGTATAACTGGCTGTTATTTATTAGACAACTTTGCCCAAAACATCCACTTAATATTTAGTGTGCCAACCCTCATAGAATTTGCTCAGGTTTCCTTGAAACATGAATCCTTCTTCTCACAACTTTTTGACAATCCCAGAATAGTTTCACTCTCTTCCCCTTTGCTTTCATTCTGAAAACCAGTTTTGAATAATTTTGATTCTTTCATGGTGTTTCCTATGCAACTTGGGATCCTTAACTCAATTCCCTACTGATTTGTCAATGGTAATAGTTGCTTTGCCTTAACCAGAGTATATTGTCTTTCTACAAAAGTTTGAATTTTTCCAGGAATAGAAGAGTAATAGGTCTTATCAGCTTTATTGAGGCATAAATAAAAATAAAATTGTAAGATATTTGAGATATACAGCATGATGATTTGATATAAGAAGAGTAGTATTTGAATGTATGCATATATTAATGTAGAAGAGCCATGCTTAATTTGTTTTTGGCTGCCTTGTACAGCTTGCAGGATCTTAGATCCCTGACTAGGGATTGAACCTAACCTTGGCAGTAAAAGCATGGAGTCCTAGCGACTGCTCTGCCAGGGAATTCCCTAAACTTAATATTTTGCAAATAAATTCAAAACTAGTGGATAGTGATTATGAGATAAGGTTCAATGAGATGGACTCAGCTATTTGAACTTACTCTTCTTTAACTGGTCAGTCTCTAGAGTTTCTTAGATGTATTAAAGAGTAAAAAAGCTACAAAGAGAAATATCAGAGGCTAGGACTTAAGAGAGATTTTTGGTCATTAAAGGCAAAATGGCCATGATATCCTTTAAAATAAAATTTGTTATGTAATTATTCCTTTTGTCTAACCCACAGATATCTGGTACGAGGAAAGGCTTTTTTGGGTAACTGCTACACACTCTCTGATATTCTTAGCATTACGAATCACTTATTTAGTTCCCAGGATCTCAGGAAAGCTGCTCTTCAGCAGTGTCTTAATATGACATGTTCCTCAATGGTTTTTCTTTAAAAATCTATACACCTCTGTGATCTGTTCTCTTGTCAGCTCATCTTATTTGATTTTGGCTGCCCTTTGCTAAATTGAAGCCATCAGTGTTCTTGGCACCAGCAGATTTCTGTCAATCCTCCTTTCATCTATTATGTTTCTGTACCTAAGGCTGCCCACTTGGCCTCCTAACCTGTGACTATCTCAAACTGCTTGCTTGTGCTCCTCCAAACACGTTCAGCTTTTGTGCCCCACTGACGTAAACAGCTGTGTCTTCCGAGGCATTCTCTCTCCCTATACATAATGAAACCACCCTAGTATGAGGCTCACCAGGCACATCACCCATCCTGCCATCTTCCACCTCTATCTTCCTCCACCTCAAGCAAGATGAGGCTGTCTGCCCTTTGTGTTCCAATACCTTGGATACTCTGTGTCTCACACTGCAGACCAGTGTTCTTCCAAATGGAACACAGGTCAATCCTATACAGGAAGGTACAGGAAGGCAGTATTAGATATTCTGCTTACATTTATTTCAAATCTAAGGAAATAGAGTAAGCCTTTCTAATCTTTAACACATGGAACTATCCTGGTACCTTCATTCAGTCCCCCATTGTACTATGTTTGCTCTCATCCATTTGCTCATATTCAGCATATTATGAAATCTCATAATCACTTTTTTCTGGTTTTAAGAGGATTTGCTGGCATGCGTGATAAGTCGCTTCTGCTGCTGCTAAGTCACTTCAGTCATGTCCGACTTTGTGTGACCCCATAGACGGCAGCCCACCAGGCTTCGCCGTCCCTGGGATTCTCCAGGCAAGAACACTGGAGTGGATTGCCATTTCCTTCTCCAATGCATGAAAGTGAAAAGTAAAAGTGAAGTCACTCAGTCGTGTCCGACTCTTAGCGACCCCATGGACTGCAGCCTACTAGGCTCCTTCGCCCATGGGATTTTCCAGGCAAGAGTACTGGAGTGGAGTGCCATTGCCTTCTCCGGATAAGTCGCTTCAGTTGTGTCCAACTCTCTGTGACCCTGTGGACTGCAGCCCACCAGTCTTCTCTGTCAGGGGCATTCTCTAGGCAAAAATACTGGAGTGGGCTGCCATGCCCTCCTCCAGGGAATCTTCCGACACAGGGATAAAACCCATGTCTCTTACATCTCCTGAATTGGCAGGCCTTTTTTTTTTTTTTTTTTTTTTTACCACTAGTGCCAGTGGGAAGCCCTTAAGAGGATTTATACATTAGTTAACTTTTTCCCCTGACCTGCATGAAATGAACAAGTGCTTTAAATGTATTTCTACAAGGTTCTCTGGATTCTAAATGACACTTGTAATGTAGGCACAACAAATAAGAAAAAACCAGAGCCAACCCCTGTGTACCTCTGTGAGGGCTTCCTCAGCAACAGGATGGCACATGGTTTTGTGCAGTAATATGTGGTGGCCCTGCCATCAGACCCATTGTAGGTAAAAAAAAAAAAAAAAATCACAATAACAAACTGATAGCATCTTACAAAAAGATTTAAAATTGATGTTGTTATTTAGTTGCTAAGTCATGTCTGACTCTGCCATTCCATGGACTGTACCTGCCAGGCTCCTCTGTCTATGAGATTTCCCATGTAAGAATACTGGAGTGGGCTGCCATTTCCTTCTCCATGGTATCTTCCTGACCGAAGGCTAAACCCATGTCTCCTGCATTGGCAGGTGGATTGTTTATCTCTGAACCACCAGGGAAGCCCTTAAAATTAAAATGATTAAGATCATGTAAAATGTAGATTTACCTCAACTGTTGCTACCTAGGAACATTATCCTAAGGGGTTGTTTTGCCCTGAGATATTAGACCAAAGTGTAATAGAGCATAGTGGAGCACACAGCCTTTATTAGGCAGCCATTGGTGTGCACCATTACCCACCCCCCACTCCCCCATCCCAACCCCTTTACCACAGGGTAACAATGTCAGTGCTCAGCCATTGGTTAGTGTTGTAGTGGGCCCCATACCTAAGTGACCAACTGTCAATGAGCAACTGTTAGTGGTCCTGTTCAGCCACTGATCAGGCGCTGCAGCAGGCCCCTCCCCCAAGCAACCAACTGTCAGTGAGTGACAGTTAGTGGTCCTGCTCAGTCATTGTTCAGGCACTGCAGTGGGCCCCTCCCCCAAGCAACCAACCATCAGTGAGTGACCGTTAGTGGTCCTGCTCAGTCATTGGTTGGTGCCACAGTGGGCCCTGCCCACCAGCGACCAACTGTCAAAAAGCAGCGGTTAGTGAAGGGATTCAGCCAACAGTGGTGGAGGGGTGGTCGTCAGGCAGATAGTGAAGAAAGAGGCAGATCCCAGCTTTCCACCTGGGGCCCTCCCGGTCACCCAGCCTCAGGCTGGCGGGTGGGTTGGAGGACCCAGAGAATAGGCTGGGGGCTGTGTCCTGCAGGGCTCCAGGGTCCTTGTGAAGGCCACCCACTGGCCAGGCCCAGGCCTTGAGGTGACAGTGAACCTTCCCCCCATCCCTGCATCTGCAACCTAATAGTGGTGGCCATCTGCATAGGATGTAGTCTGTGGGACCCCACAGGTGGAGAAGATGGAAGACCAGTTAAGTCCTAGGGTGGGTCTGGGGCCCGGCCCTGGGGAAGCTGCCAACTGAGATCTTCCTCCTCTTAACAAGACCTGGACCTCAGAGAGTGAAATTGAGCCTTGGGACCTTGCCCTTTCTTGTCAGAAAAGAGAAAATTTGTTTGGTGAAGGTTTACAGGAACATTGTTACGTGACCATGCCCTGACCTCAAGAACAAAGGATCTGACACCAAGAAGTTTGCAACAACTAACCCCACTCCTCCCTCACCTTTCCTATAAAAGGACTTTGTTAAAGGCTTTTAGGGAGTTTGATATTTTTTAAGGCATAAGCCACCTGTCTCCTTGCAGAGCTGTTCCAAACTCTGAAGTTTTGGTACTGTTCAGCCTCACTGTGTGTTGGGCTCATGGACTTGCATTTAGGTAGCAAAAAGAATACAATAATGGAAAGCTTTAATGATTATAATAAGTTGCAAATGGTAAATATCCCTGATTGTCAGAAAATACTAAAACATTTATTAGGAGTATGTAATACAAAAGTTTAAAGACCACTGCCATGGCACTGAATGCTTAGCGCTGTTGGAGGAGGGAGACGGTGTCATCTTCATCTTTGTAGCTCCAGTATCTCCAGCACCAAGCACAGTGATTGGAATATAGCATGTGCCCAGTAAATAGTGAGTGGATAAATCAATGGAAGATCCAGTACAGAAAGTGAATGCTGTTTAGAGAAACCCAAGTCATTTTTTGTTTTTCTAGTCTGAGCTGTTACTCAGTGCAACCTCAAACTAGGGGGGAGGAGCCAAGATGAAAGAATCATCTTGACTCAGATGCCTGAAGTGGATTTATGTCTTAGTACATGTGGCAAAATGATGATCCTGCAATGTGAATACGTCTGGTAAGGTCATCACTTCCTGTCTGATGGACAAAGAGAGACTCAGTTCAAGGGAATAATTGGGGATCATTCTTAAAATTTCACCCTAAAACTGCACTCTCTTGCTCAGATCCTCATCCAGGTCCTGTCCTTTCACATCTTCCACTTGTGCCACTGTTAACTGTGGAAACTGTGGAGCCTGAAATGTTCACTTGAATTTCTGACCTCTAGTGTGGTCAGCCCCACAGGTATTTTCTCATAAATGATTACAACTTACCTAACTCTGCAAGCCCAGGCCTTGTCCGTCAACGTAGAGACAAAAGTCTTTCAGATTCATGTCATGATACTGCAGCAACAAATCGTACTAGGACTCAGTTGTTTTACTATTTAAGGATTAGTTATCCTCAGAAGTTCTGGATCCCTCATAGAGGAATACTTTAATCATTTATATTCATAAATAATAATATTAAGTGCCCTCTCTCTCTTTAGTCACTAAGTCGTGTCCACCTCTTGCAACCCCATGGACGGTAGTCTGCCAGACTCCTCTGTCCATGGGTTTCTCCACGCAAGAATACTGGAGCGGGTTGCCATTTCCTTCTCCAGGGGATCTTCCCAATCCAGTAACTGAACCCAAGTCTTCTGCATTGCAGGCAGGTTTTTTTTTTTAATCAACTGAGCTATGAGGGAAGCCCTAATATTAAGTCCTTGCTTTCCTTAGCAATATTAAGTGCTAAGGAAAGCAATTGCTTTTTTTAGTTGCTAAGTCATGTTCAACTCTTTGCAACCTCATGGACTGTAGCATATCAGGCTCCTCTATCCTCTACTGTTTCCCAGAGTTTGCTCAGATTCATGTCTACTGAATCAGTGAAAAAGCAATATGGGCTAGCAATTTACTTGTGTTTTCAGAAGTAAAGAAATATATCATTTCCCCAGTATTTTAAAGGAGCTAAACAGTGTCTTGCTCAGTCATGTCTGACTCTTTGCGACCCCATGGACTGTAGCCCACCAGGCTCCTCTGTCCTTGGAATTTTCCAGGCAAGAATACTGGAGTGTGTAGCCATTCCCTTCTCCAGGGATATTCCCAATCCAAGGATTAAACCTCGGTCTCCTGTGTCTCCTCCATTGCAGGCAGATTATTCACCATCTGAACCACCAGGGAAACCTCAATAACTAGTGGTATTAAAAAAATACTTTGGTAGCAAAATTTAATTCATCTACATCATCTTGATTAAATGCTTTCTCAGATTTTATGGCAGATATAAGCTGACCTAGTATGTCTTAGTCAGAGAAGGCAATGGCAACCCACTCCAGTAATCTTGCCTGGAAAATCCCATGGATGGAGGAGCCTGGTAGGCTGCAGTCCATGGGGTCGCTAAGAGTCGGGCACGACTGAATAACTTCACTTTCACTTTTCACTTTCATGCATTGGAGAAGGAAATGGCAACCCACTCCAGTATTCTTGCCTGGAGAGTCCCAGGGACAGAGGAGCCTAGTGGGCTGCCGTCTATGGGGTCACACAGAGTCGGACACAACTGAAACAACTTAGCAGCAGCAGCAGTATGTCTTAGTACTAGTGAGGTAAGCATTTCACAAGTGATATTGATGTATAACTAAATGTTCATGATAAATATAGAGTATTCATTTTAAGCACTAATGTTTTTCATTGCATTATTGTGAAAGAGTAGCAACCATCAATAACAGGGAAAGACAGCCTTTTGTAATTCACTGCCCATGAGCACACCAGGCCATTGGATGGTAAACACCACAAACACAGGAAGCACATCATTACATCCACTGTTTTAGTGCCTATGTCTAGTATGGTGCCTAGTTCATAATAGGAGTCCAATAAAAATGTGTCAAGTAAATGAATGAATTATGTATGAGTTTATTTCTGCCCCCAGCCACACATTATATCTCTCTCTGCTCATGAATGCAAGCCTAAAATAACAGTTGTTAGCTTAGGACAGTGGCCTTTACTTTCTGATCTGGGGAACCATGATGCTTTGTGGAGATGCTGAGGGGTTCTGCAAACAGTAATGACTTTCTGCCAAACCTTTACATTGCCTGAGTGTATTTGTCAGGATTCTTAGCTACAATACAATCTAGCTTCAGTCAAATAAAGAATGATTGGTTCAGGAATACCAACAAAGGTGGAACAAATGAGTAAAGAGCAGGACTCAGACTGGGCTTCAAAAAAGTTCAACATCTCCATCTCTCAGCAGGTTAGCTTCATGAATGCTCACAGCAGACCAGTTTCTTTTAGTGGGACACATGGTTTATGACAACCATTAAGCTTTGTATCTTGGAATTTTAGTCACTGGATAAAGACCAACTAAAAGCTTTCTTTGGCCTTAAAGTTTAAAATCTTGGAGGAAGAATTTTGTTTATAAAAGAGTTTGGCTATTGAAAAGGATTTGAACATTTTTTGCTCTAAGTAATTAATTTGTGTTCCTATCCCCCCTTTTCTTAAACCCCTCATTTTAGTCTCATCTGCTTTTCTTCAGCATCATTCCTCTAATTCTGAGCCCGGTTCTCCTTGCCCAGTCTTTCCCTTTCTTAACTCTCTGCCAGGCGTATTTGGCCCTTAGATGTCCTGTTCCTTGTGATTGATATGCCTTTTAGTCTTTTTATCTTCTTGTCTTGAGTGAAGACTCCTTACCCAAGGAGTCCCATTCCAAATTCTGTCTGGGAGGAATTGAGGCATGTAATGTGTAAGTTTCAAAATGACATAAACCATAGCTGTATTAAATCTTCCTGGTGCTTTTAGAAGGTTTTCATTAAGGACAAAAGGCAGTTATTTTATATCTACTGTAGTCCCAAGCAGCATGTAAATAGGGTAGAAGTTCTTAAAATAACTTAAAAAAAAATAAAGTGGGACACCTTAAATCATCAGACAACTAGAATTTTCAGCACTTCACTGAAAGAAGTGCTAAGAAATGACCTTGATTAGTAAAAAGGTACATATATGTGGAAGCAAGAAATGATCAATGCGGTCTTTCCTTTCTGTTTCTAGACAGTCAGTTAAGCCTCCTTCTCCATCAGCCATAGCATATCCTTCACCTGAGTCAGATTTGACAATGACATTATTTCACTGTGACTGAAAGAGGTATTGGCCCATTTTTAGAGTAGGATATTTCATCTTCCTTATTCTACTTAAACTTTTGTGCTGAATTTAGAAAATGTGAGAAACTTATCCTGGAAATACATGTTAATCCTTGAGAAAATAATTACTAATTAAGTCAGAGAGCAGAATGAATCTAAATAGGTAGTGGCCCTATAGAGCATTCTTCACTTAGCTCTATGATGAAATCATTTAAAAATCAAGAAAAGTGAAGTTTTACTTTTATTAGTTTATGAAGATGTGGATAAAGGCCTCTGAAAGAATAACAGTCTAGCCCTTAAGAGCAAGTAGGTTGAAAACGAGTTGATCTAGGATCCACTCAATTGACTTTATTATAATCTCATGACCTGTAGTTGATAAGCATGAATTCTATCATGCATAAACTTTCTTTTCTTTTGTATTCTAAGTTATTCTAGACCTGCGTATTTAAACTAAAATAAAATTAATTAAACAACTGTTTAGTCTTTGTTTATATCTCCTTAAATTGTAGAGAGAATGAAAATATTATAAGTGATTCTCACACTGGAGACCACCAATATATGCTAGGAGACCTATAAGTTCTCCTTGAGAATGTAAATATTTTATGTTTTGTTTCAAACACAATCTTTAAGGCAGAATTTAACCAGTCTTAAATCCATTTGTACAGTTTTGATGGCTGTTTTTTGTTTTCAAGGATATGATGACATTAGTGCCAAGTGATCACCTAAGTGACAGGGTCTGTATTTTAATATACTGTTTCTCAAATCAAGGTCTAAGAATCATAGTCTATGAACACAATTTCAGGTTTCTATGAGTACCTTGTAATAACATTAATAACTTTTTGATGATATTTTTGATGTCAGATGCACTTCTAAGACATTTTTGCACATTATCTGCCATATTCCTCATGACTCTAAGAAGTACCATTATTATCCTCATTTTACAGATGAGAGAATGAAAGCATAAATACATTAAGGAACTTACCAAAGGTCCCAGAGCTAGGTTTTGAACCTAATATTCTAGCTCCTGAGCTCACACTTTTGAGTGGTTTGATATTTTTCTTTCCTCATAAAGGTAATGAATACTGTTCCCTTCCTTTATCATTGATTACCCATATTTATGATCATTAAAAATAATTACATAATTACTTTCATTAATTTAATAGACACAGATTTTAATTTCTTAGAATAAAGACTTCAGGAAATGTTGGCTGGTACCCATTTTAAGAATATGACTACTTATAGAAGAAATTTATTTATCAAATATTTTGAAAGTTGTCAACTGAAAACTGTTCAACCATAACAGCAACAAAGTTGCTTGAGGCACATTATCTATTTAGGAAGAAGACAGTGTAGCCTCTGTCCAGTTTTCTCTTCTTTTTCTTTTTTTCCTTTCTTGAAGGATTATTCTTAAAACCATTAGGAACAAAGCTGCTCTCTCCACAGGAAGGGAGAAGGAAATATGGTACTGGAGTCCAAAAAAGAAAAGAAGGGATTCATCTGGGAGACCTGACCTGCATTTATGTCAGAGACCAACCAGGATAAGAACTGCATTCATGTAGAGGGGCAGCCAGATGTGGGCGTCAGAACGCAAATGAAGTCAGGGAGGGAGCACCCACTGGAGGTAACCCAGCACAGAGTGTCAGAGCCCAAGAATGAAGGACAGACTGAGATTTACAAATTCAACTGGAGGGGAAGACATGTCCATGCCATGAGACAGGGGGCAGCATGGGGAGGCAGAGAGAAGAAAGAGTCTGCTTGGAAGGGTATAGTCTGCCATGGAATGCCAGAACTTATATGGTGGTAGGGGGGTACCCACAGTGGGTTGATGGAACCCAAAAGGCATTTGGGTAGAGGAATGGTGGCAACATAGGAGATGGGGGATTGATTAGATATGGGGAGTTGATCAGATAAAAGGTATACATGATAATGGGGGCTGGATTTATCACAGTTTGAATAAAGAGTTACAAATACATATAGGGGAAAAAATGAGAGTGAACTTTATATTGTACTGCAGTTGGAGATATTGTGCATAAAATATTAAGCATATTTTATACTTATTTTAAAAAGAAATAGAGCTACAAACAAATGTGTGTGTGTGTGTGTGTGTGTGTGTGTGTGTACTTTCTAGTTCTGCCCATACATAGGGTTCAAAAAGCAGTGATATCTCGATAGACATGAATCCATTTAGTGTCCATATCTTGACTTCTAAATACCATCCTCCAAGGAATCAAAATCCTTGGATAAATAACTAATTCCAGGACTATGAGAAGCAAAGCACAAGATGAGACTGGTAAAATAAGTTATTCCAGAAGAGAAGGAAATGCTCAAAGAGTAATTTCAAAAGGAAACAGAACTCCTCAACCATTTGTTCTCTGTAAGGGCACTTCTTATATCCTGATATAAAAGTGGATTTGAGGTGACTGGCCAGAGATAGATTGGCCAAAACTAAAAATGGGATGGGACAGATTGTTGAAGCTTGAGATGGCTGGAAATTAAAGGTGATGAAGATAAATGTAGACTGAAGATTCCTGAGAACATGAGGGAAAATAGAATATGTAGGAAGGATATTGGGGAAGTCCTTGAAGAAGAAATGAACAATTGGTAACATCTGGGGTCTAGGCACTGACTTTTATCAAGAATCATGTCAGAGAATAGCAAAAGATACAAGAAACTATCCTGGATTTTGGATCTATGTAAAGTTGCTTTACATAAAGAAAAAAAAAAAACTGGAAAAGGTCAGTTTTCATTCCAATCCCAAAGAAAGGCAATGCAAAAGAATGTTCAAACTACCACACAATTGCACTCATCTCACACGCTAGCAAAGTAATGCTCAAAATTCGCCAAGCCAGGCTTCAACAGTATGTGAACTGTGAACTTTCAGATGTTCAAGCTGGATTTAGAAAAGGCAGAGGAACCAGAGGTCAATTTGCCAGCATCCACTGGATCATTGAAAAAGCAAGAGAGTCCCAGGAAAACATCTATTTCTGTTTTATTGACTACGCCAAAGCCTTTGACTGTGGGAATCACAATAAACTGTGGAAAATTCTTCAAGATATGGGAATACCAGACCACCTTACCTGCCTTCTGAGAAATCTGTATGCAGGTCAAGAAGCAACAGTTAGAACCAGGCATGGAACAACAGACTGGTTTCAAATCGGGAACTGTATCAAGGCTATTCATTGTCACCCTGCAGAGTACATCATGTGAAATGCCAGGCTGGATGAAGCACAAGCTGGAATCAAGATTGTCAGGAGAAATATCAATAACCTTAGATACCAAATGATACCACCCTTATGGCAGAAAGAGAAGAAGAACTAAAGAGCCTCTTGGTGAAAGTGAAAGAGGAGAGTGAAAAAGTTGGTTTAAACTCAACATTCAGAAAACTAAGATCATGGCATCCAGTCCCATCACTTCATGGCAAATAGATGGGCAAACAATGGAAACAGTGACAGACTTTATTTTGGAGGGCTCCAAAATCACTGCAAATGGTGACCGCAGCCATGAAATTAAAAGACGCTTGCTCCTTGGAAGAAAAGTTATGACCAACCTAGACAGTGTATGAAAAAGCAGAGACATTACTTTGCCAACAAAGGTCCATCTAGTCAAAGCTATGGTTTTTCCAGTAGTCATGCATGGATGGGAGAGTTGGACTATAAAGAAAGCTGAGTGCTGAAGAATTGATGCTTTTGAATTGTGGTGTTGGAGAAGACTCTTGAGAGTCCCTTGGACTGCTGGGAAATCCAAGCAGTCCATGCTAAAGGAAATCAGTCCTGAATATTCTTTGGAAGGACTGATACTGAAGCTGAAACTCCAATACTTTGGCCACCTGATGTGATGCTGGGAACGATTGAAGGCAGGAGGAGAAGGGGACAACAGAGGATGGCATCACCAACTCAATGGACATGAGTTTGAGCAAGAAGCTTCGGGAGTTGGTGATGGACAGGGAAGCCTGGCATGCTGCAATTCATAGGGTCGCAAAGAGTTGGACATGACTGAGTGACTGAACTGAATTGAAAGTCACTAGTTCCAAAGACTGTGAGTCTAGACTGTCTCTCTTTGGGTTGGAGAGCAATGAGAAAAAATTTTTCAACCTGAACTTGTGATGATATCTGGTTGCTCCAGTTAAAAGCACATCTATTGATTTGAATGTTAAAGACTGAGGTGCTAGAACTGAAAAAAAGCTTAGGAGGAAAAAATTAATCTGCTCTATTAAAAAATTAATAGCTTATAGATAATTTGCCTTCATTTATAGGGAAGCAGTCACATGCAGCACGGTAGGTTTTAGGTTAGTCATTAAGATTTCTAGGGGCATTTAATATATAATCTCAGAAATCATCGGGAATCACTGGTGTGGTGAAAAGGGAACCAGTTGCTTCAAAGTCTATTTTTACCACTTCCCAAATGTGCATCCTTGAATAAGTTATTTCCCTCCTTTGAATATTATTTTCTCACCTGTAAAGTGGGACTAAGAATAGCTGTTTTGTTGTGTTCTCTCATTAATTGTTAACATCTGTCACCTTCCTTTTCAATTAATACATTCTATCCTGGAATGCTCTCATCATAGCTAAAACCAAACAAAAATCATAGTCTAATATCTTAGGTGAGAGTGTAATTTAACCAATTTAGTATAAAGGTAGAGCTGTGCATTAGGAATAAAAGGCCAGGTCATGTTTTTTGTTTTTTTTTTTTTTTTTTTTTTTTTTTGCACTTTAAGGAAGGTCTTGGGTAAGACAGGGGCACAGGATACCAGGGGAGATGATGCAAGCCTCCTTTTTCAGGAGGCCCTTGTGTTGGCAAATGGCACAGATAGACAGATGGTGTCAGAGAATGTTTTCTTCCTTTTCACATGACCCTCTCTTGCCAAAAGTCCACCTCATACTTTTGGAAGGATGCTGGGTTTCCCTGAGGAGTAACCAGAAATGTTTTTGATGGCCAGTGATATAAGGAGTCTAAGATCTATCTTGCCATGCCATAGAAGCTCTCTATAACACAGCTCAAGAGAGAGAAAGAAAAGCAGGAATCCATTTGGTATTTGTGTGAAAACTGGATACAATTACATAGGCAATTTTGTATTCTGTAATTGTTTCACTGTAACAGAAGTATGTTCCCTTCTCATCAATGCTTTTTATACCATGTATTTTTATGTGTTTGTTTATTGTTTTTGCTTTGGGGTTTACATAGTATTCCATTGAATAGCTGTGCATTATTACTTAACCAAACCCTTAAAAGGAGATTTTGATTTCCTTTTAACTATTTATTATTATTACTAATATACTGTAATTAATATCTTCTTTCATAAATCTTTGTGTATACTGATGATGTGTCCTTAGGATGAATTGCTAGAAGTGGAAATACTAGGTTTTCAACACACATTGCCAAATTGATCTCCAGAAGCTTTTAGAAAATTTTATTTCTTTGAAGTGTAATTACTATTTTTAAAATTTCTGCAAATGGTTTAGATAATAACAATAATTGCTAAAGCATATACAGTATAGTGTTTATCATGTATCAAGCACTGTCCTAGCACTTTATATATATGTAGGAAGAATTTTAAAATGGCCCATAAGTCTCCCTGTCCCCCAGCTTAAGCAACTTGTGTAATACCTGAGAGTGTGACTATCAGGAGATAAAATTCCTATGATTATGTTATTTTATATGGCAAGAGGAATTTTGCAGAGGTAATTAACACCCTAGATTAGTTGACTTTACTATAGGTAGATTATCTAGTGCTCCTGATCTTACCATATGAGCACTTAAAATCTGAGTTTACAGGTCAGAGACATGAGAGGGACTTAACATGAGAGTGATTATCTTTAGTGGTCTTAAAAATGGTGGGAGTCCATGGCAAGGAATGCAATTAATGTTTAGTTCCTGAGAGTGGCCCCTGACTGACAACAAGAAATTGGGACCAGTCCTATAGCTGGAGTAATAAGCCCAACCCTACTCTGGAGTTAAGGCTTCCCAGGTGGCTCAGTGGCAAGGAATCTGTCTGCCAATGCAGGAGACATATGTTTGACCCCTGACTTGGGAAGATCCCCTGGAGAAGAAAATGGCACCCCACCAGTATTCTTGCCTGAAGAATTCCATGAACAGAGGAGCTTGGGGTCACAAAGTGTTGGACATGACTCATTGACTGAGCATGCACTCTGGAGTTAAGGTATACCTTAGTTTTAAAGACATGCAGATTGATTTCAATTACGTTTTATTTATTTTTTAAATATAAATTTATTTATTTTAATTGGAGGTTAGTTACTTCACAATATTCTATTGGTTTTGCCATACGTCAACATGTATCTGCCACAGGTATACACGTGTTCCCCATCCTGAACCCGCCCTCCCTCCTCCTTCCCTGTACCATCCCTCTGGGTCATCTCAGTGCACCAGCCCCAAGCATCCAGTATCATGCATTGAACCTGGACTGGCGACTCGTTTCATATATGATATTATACATGTTTCAATGCCATTCTCCCAAATCATCCCACCCTCTCCCTCTCCCACACAGTCCAAAAGATTGTTCTATACATCTGTGTCTCTTTTGCTGTCTCACATGCAGGGTTATCATTACCATCTTTCTAAATTCCATATATATGCATTAGTATACTGTATTGGTGTTTTTCTTTCTGGCTTAATTCACTCTGTATAATCGGCTCCAGTTTCATCCACCTCATTAGAACTGATTCAAATGTATTCTTTTTAATGGCTGCATAATACTCCATTGTGTTTATGTACCACAGCTTTCTTATCCATTCATCTGCTGATGGACATCTAGGTTGTTTCCATGTCCTGGCTATTATAAACAGTGCTGCGATGAACATTGGGGTACATGTGTCTCTTTCAGTTCTGGTTTCCTCAGTGTGTATGCCCAGCAGTGGGATTACTGGGTCATAAGGCAGTTCTATTTCCAATTTCTTAAGGAATCTCCACACTGTTCTCCATAGTGGCTGTACTAGTTTGCATTCCCACCAACAGTGCAAGAGGGTTCCCTCTTCTCCACACCGTCTCCAGAATTTATTACTTGTAGACTTTTGGATCGCAGCCATTCTGACTGGCGTGAGATGGTACCTCATTGTGGTTTTGATTGCATTTCTCTAATAATGAGTGATGTTGAGCATCTTTTCATGTGTTTGTTATCCATCTGTATATTTTCTTTGGAGAAATGTCTGTTTAGTTCTTTGGCCCATTTTTTGATTGGGTCATTTATTTTTCTGGAATTGAGCTGCAGGAGTTGCTTGTATATTTTTGAAATTAGTTGTTTGTCAGTTGCTTAATTTGCTATTATTTTCTCCCATTCCAAAGGCTGTCTTTTCACCTTGCTTATAGTTTCCTTTGTTGTGCAGAAGCTTTTAATTTTAATTAGATCCCATTTGTTTATTTTTGCTTTTATTTCCAATATTCTGGGAGGTGGGTCATAGAGGATCCTGCTGTGATTTATGTCGGAGAGTGTTTTGCCTATGTTCTCTTCTAGGAGTTTTCTAGTTTCTGGTCTTACATTTAGATCTTTAATCCATTTTGAGTTTATTTTTGTATATGGTGTTAGAAAGTGTTCTAGTTTCATTCTTTTACAAGTGGTTGACCAGTTTTCCCAGCACCACTTGTTAAAGAGATTGTCTTTAATCCATTGTGTATTCTTGACTCCTTTGTCAAAGATAAGGTGTCCATAGGTGTGTGGATTTATCTCTGGGCTTTCTATTTTGTTCCATTGATCTATATTTCTGTCTTTGTGCCAGTACCATACTGTCTTGATGACTGTGGCTTTGTAGTAGAGCCTGAAGTCAGGCAGGTTGATTCCTCCAATTCCATTCTTCTTTTTCAAGATTGCTTTGGCTATTTGAGTTTCTTTGTATTTCCATACAAATTGTGAAATTATTTGTTCTAGTTCTGGGAAAAATACCATTGGTAGCTTGATAGGGAGTGCATTGAATGTATAAATTGCTTTGGGTAGTATACTCATTTTCACTATATTGATTCTTATGATCCACGAACATGGTATATTTCTCCATTTATTAGTGTCCTCTTTGATTTCTTTCACCAGTGCTTTATAGTTTTCTATATATAGGTCTTTTGTTTCTTTAGGTGGGTATATTCCTAAGTATTTTATTCTTTTCATTGCAATGGTTTAAACCTATTTTGTTGGTCTAATATAATATTTTCTTTAGAACTCACTTTTAAAATTTCCTATTCTAAAGCCTCTTTAGAAAAATTCAGCCTGGTTGATGTGGTGATGTCAACCTTGTCATACACTGAGCAAAGAACCCAGCCATGACATCCAGACTTCTGACCTACAGAACTGTAACTAATAAACTGTTTGTTTTTAAGTAGGGCATAAAAGCCATCTTGAAGAGGTTCCTACTGGCCAAAGTGGAGATAATTTGAGTATCAAAATAAATATAATAACAGATTGTAACCCACTGGATAAAGTGAATCTAGATAGATACTATGAAAGTGTTATTTGCTCAGTCATGTCCAACTCTTTGTTACTCCATGGACTATATAGCCTGCCAGGCTCTTGTGTCCATGGAATTCTCCAGGTAAGAATACTGAAGAGGATTGCCATGCCCTCATCTGGGGATCTTCCCAACCCAGGAATCAAACTAAGGTTTCCCACATTGCAGGCAGATTCTTTACTGTCTGAGCCACTAGGGAAGCCCATTAGATACTATAGACAAATTAACATATACATAAATGTTTAAAGAGAATTATGGTATTTACAGCATTTCAAAGTAACTCTCCACAAAATACTAATTGCAAATTGGAAAAAAAAATTAATTCTATAGAGGGGAAACTTGACAGATACTACCTTAATTAAGCTTAAAGTGAACATCATCAGTAATGGACACATGGAAATCAGATGATAGAATGCAATGAGAAGAACACAAATCATTTCTGTGATATTCCTGCCAAACATGCATAGCCTGGGTCTAATTTTGAAAATAATCAGACCCAAACTGAAGGGCATTTGACAACATAACTGGCCTGTAATCTTCTAAAGTGTCAAGATGGTGAAAACCAAGGAAAGACAGTCCAGACAGAAAGACCACAATTCATTTACTCAACCACTAATAGACATTTAGGTAGTTTCTAATTTGGGGCTATGAGAAAGAGTGCTGCTATGAACATTCTTGTGCATATTTCCTGTGAAGGTATGTGCACACTTCTGTGGGAGTAGATTGGCTGGGTTGTATAACTGCATTGTTTTCTAAAGCAATTGAACCAGTTTGCACACTTATTACAGTGCATGAATTTTCTGGTTGTTCTAGCTTCTTACCAGCATTTGGTATTGTCTACCTTCTTTATTTTAGCCACCCTAGTGTGTTTATAGAGGTACTGCAATTTGATTTTAAGTTGGATTTTCCTAATGAATGAAGTTCAGCTCTTTAAAATATTTATTGGCCTTTTGGTTATCAGCTTCCGTGTTTTGTTTTGTTTTTGTGGAGTGGCTATTCAGGCCTTCTGCCCCAGTTTCTATTGTGCAGTCTGCCTTTTCCTTATTTACTTCTATGTGTTTTAAATATATATATGTATTCTGGATTCCAATTTTTGTTGAATATATGTATTGCAAATACATTTTCCTACTCTTTGGGTTGTCTTTTAACTCCCTGAGTGGTGTATTTGGATGAACAGACGTTCTTAATTTTAGTATTTCCCAACTTAATACACTTTCCATTTATGATTAGCATTTTTGGTGAAATGTTTAAAAAATCTTTGCCAACTCCAAGGTCATGAATATGTTCGCCTATGTGTTCTTCTAAAAGCCTCATTTTTTATCTATTGCATGTAGAGCTTTAACACATCTGGAATTGATTTTTGATTTTTGTGAATGTTGGGAGGTATGGGGTCAAGATTCATTTTTTCCATATGGACAACCAATTGACACAGGACTAACTATTAAAGACTTTTTTGCATATTACACAGCAGTGTGACTCACCTCTTCCATAAATCAGGTGGCCATTTATGTGTGGATCTGTTTCTTGACTCTATACTTACTGTTCATTGTTCTATTTATCCATCCTTTTTCCAATAATACACTGTCTTAATTACTGCAACTTCATAATGAATATTATTATATGGTGCTGTAAACCCCCCAACTTTGTCCAGCTTTGTTCTCCAAGATTCCCTTGGCTATTTGTTTTTGAAGTTCTATACATATTATTAAATCATCTTGCCAAACTCATATACACACAAAAAATCTAGGATTTCAGTTGGGATTGTATAAATCAGTTTGGAGGAGCTGACATCCTTACAATATTACATCTTTTCTACTGTTTAAATAATTTGCTGAGAGTCCCACAATATGGTAGTAGTGGAGTTGGAATTTAATCTTCCTTAGCACTGAAGAATTGATGCTTTTGAACTGTGGTGTTGGAGAAGACTCTTGAGAGTCCCTTGGACTACAAGGAGATCCAACCAGTCCATTCTGAAGGAGATCAGCCCTGGGATTTCTTTGGAGGGAATGATGCTAAAGCTGAAATTCCAGTACTTTGGCCACCTCATGCAAAGAGTTGACTCATTGGAAAAGACTCTGATGCTGGGAGGGATTGGAGGCAGGACAGAGGATGAGATGGCTGGATGGCATCACCGACTTGATGGACGTGAGTCTGAGTGAACTCCGGGAGTTGGTGATGGACAGGGAGCCCTGGAGTGCTATGATTCATGGGGTCGCAAAGATTTGGACATGACTGAGTGACTGAACTGAACTGAACTAGCCTTACTCCAAAGCTCCACACTACTCTGGAATTAAGGTATACCTTAGTTTTGAAGACACAGAGATTGACTTCAATTATATTTTAAACAAACCTATTTTGTTGGCCTAATATGATGTTTTCTTTAGGATTCTCTTTTTAAAATCTCCTATTGCATGGATATCTTAGATGGCTCATGTTTTTGATTGCCACTGATATATAGTAGTCATATGTTAGTTACTCTTTCATATATTATAGATCGTTATATTTTGAACCAACATATTTTGGTAGTACTTTTAAAGTCAGGGGGAAAATCCTGTACAATCAAATTCTTACTATTTGTCCTTGTGTCACAGGATTACTTGTTTCTCTCAGCCCCTCCCACCTCTGACCCGGCAGGCAAAAAGAGAACTCTTCCTTCCCTCTTTCTCTGAAGGAAAGAAATGCTTTTTATTTTTATTTATTTTTTTACCTCTCTAGCTTTCATAGGATATTTTTGAGATTTTTCATATAAGGACTTTCTAATCATTGTTCAGAGAATATGGGTCCCCGTGGAAAGAGAACATGAAATAAAGAATAGTAGAGAATGTTCCATTCCTTTTCTGTGTGAAGTACTAGGTTGAAACATAAATTGAAACTGGAAAAGGCTATTTGACATCTTTCACTACACTCTCCCCTTTCAGCCCCTCTTCCCACATCAGCTGTTCCCTCCATTTTCTTCAGAGTAAGCTGCTCAGCCTGAGTTAGGTGCTCTCCTATCACTGAAAATCCCAACCAGACCTACCTTAGGGCCCACCTTTGATGGTTCAAAATCAGTGCCCTGCTTCCTCTGTGGTCAAACTTGTAACCACTTCAGTGAGTGCAGCTGAACTAAAATATGAGTTTGCTTTTCTAGGGAGGGAAGATGTTTTTTGTTTTGTTTTTTGACCCAAATTTGAGAGAACTGGAAAGGGGAAATAGAAAGTAAACGTAATTTTCTTCCCTCAGATTTTCTTTTTTTTTTTTTAACTCTCTCTAAACTTTACCGTAATGCCTTTAATCTTTCTCTTTGTTTCTTCCCATCTTAGCCTGGATATCTTTTCTTTAACTAGCAATAACAGAAAAATGAGTTAGTACTTCTTACTTATTATTATTTCATTCATTCAAAATGTATTAGTATGATCACATTCCAGATACTGTCGTTTAACAGCATTTTAGAGTCTTTGTTGTTAAAGAGTGGTAGATTGCTATTTTTCTTTAAAAACTAAAAAACCTCCAACACTTTTGTGTAGCATTTAAAAGGAAAATTCCTCACATAATTGATTCTTTGTGCAAAAGTGATTTATTCAGAAGTATTGAAACCCCACAGATACATTTTTCTGTTTTACTTTTTGATAGTGGAATTAAGTTTCCAAGGATTTTTATCTTTCCTCTTCCAGAACCACCTACACATCTTTTTACCTATAGTCTCATTGAGCTGTGTTGAAATTACAAATAAAACTCTAATGGAGTTTTAAAATAGGAAATTTTGCTAGCTGTAATTTTCTCATGCTACTATTGAAGAGCAATGACTGAAGACTGAACTATTTTTTAACCTATGCCTATATTGATGGGTACTTTTCTAGAAGCATTTTTTGCACTGCTTTATATGGTGAGGCATTAAAGTCACCTGGATGTTTCATGTCATCCCAGTCTATATCAGCACGGAATTGTGTTTGGCTGAAAGTTATTGAACCTGGTGGCAGAAGCTTGGGAATTTATTCTTCTCATAACAACAAGTCCAGAGAAAAGTAGTCCTCAGCTATTGCAGCGGTACTTGATGTCATTAGGATCCCAGGTTCCCTTTGGCTTTATTCTGTACAATAGTTAGTGTGTATCTTGATGGTCTCCCCACACCTAGTTTCACATCCACATTCCAGGAAAGAATGAAAGAGGAAGGATGTGAAGAAGGGGCAGGGCCCATATGAAAAGGCAGATCTTGTCCCCAAATTCCCAGCTTACAGCTCATTGACTGGAACTGTGTCACATGGTCACTTGGATCCTCAGGGGTATCAAGGAAGGCCAGTGTTTTAACTCTGAACAAAATTGGATTCTTTTAGGATGGAAAATGGGAAGAATGGATATTGTCAAATGGCTGTCTGCCAAAGTTTTATATATCAGATGATAACATCTCCTCAGCAGTAATAGTGTAAAGCATATCAAAATTCCATTTAATTGTTGAACTCTGTAAACTTCCTTGAAACCTTGACATTTGCACTTCTCTTTTAATGAACAAGCTTATAATCAGCAGAGGGAGCAATGCATTTGTGACCATTAGTCAAGAGTAAAAGTATTGTGTTTCATCTAGTTAAAGATATCAGAAGAAATTTCTTGTACAAGGCACAACAAGTTTGTACAAAAATTATTAATTATATTCAAAATTAAAAATAAAGCTAATTGGATATTTCAGGGATTTCACAGGGTTATTGCAACCTGGTAGGGTCAAGGTGCTCCAAACTAGTCCCAGTTTGGCAGGCTTGAAGATGGGTATGTTTGGTATACGGGACATTCAGTACCAGAACCCAATGGGTAATCATTTATAAACTTGTATATAATTGTATTAATTCTATAATAGGTAATATAATTATTTAGGAAAAAGACATCTTGTAATGTTTATTACTTTTAATTATAAAATATACATATATACATTCTCTTTGTTAAAGGAAAAAATAAAGGCCAATATTTTAGCCTGTGAAAAGTGAAAGTGAAAGTCACTCAGTTGTGTCCAACTCTGTATAGTCCATGGAATTTTCCAGGTCAGAATACTGGAGTGGGTAGCCTTTCTCTTCTCCAGGGGATCTTCCCAACCCAGGGATCGAACCCAGGTCTCCCACATTACAGGCAGATTCTTTACCAGCCAAACCACAAAGGAAGCCCAAGAATACTGGAGTGGGTAACCCATCCATTCTCCAGCAGATCTTCCTGACCCAGGAACCAAACTGGGGTCTCCTGCATTGCAGGCAGATTCTTTACCAACTGAGCTATCAGGGAAGCCCTTAATATTTTAGCCAAGATTTTATTATAGATAAAGCTAAAGTTCCTTTGAATCTAAAACTTCAGTTGCAGTATCCTCTTCAGCTTGATCTATTTGTATAACCTGTGGGCTTTTTTTTTTTTCCATTTGGAGAAATAGAGAGATACATAGAATTCTTTGTGTCTATGCATGTTTATTTAATGGTATCATATAATATGCATCATAGTGCAACTTGCTCTTTTCACTCAGTATAAGTTGGAGATAAGAAAGACCAGATAATCTGTGTCTGCTATGCAAAGTATGTCCTTATCCTCAAGGTCTTGGACAAGTAAAATAGCATAGACATCTTTAAATTACTAATAAACAGATACCTTTTCCTGGTTTCTGTCCATTGGGGGTTTGTGTGCTGTGACTGGCAGCTGAATAGCTGGTCAAGAGGCACCTTCAACTGTAGTTAACAAGGATTTATAGTCAGTGCTCACCAGGATAATGCGGGAGTGTTTATCTTTCCTTACTTTTTGACATGCACTTCCCTCCACTGCCCATTTTCATTTGGAGTTTGTTCTTTATAATAATTTTTACCTCATAGAGGTGAGCTTAGATTTTTAGAAATCAGAGAAGAGGAGGTGAAAAGTATATGCTTGCCTCTAGTACTCCCAGGCTTTAGGAACAGAACTGTGATCTCTAATATAATCAGTCAATGCTTTTTCAGCAAATGTATACTGAGTGTCTATTATGTCAGCCACTATTTTAGACACTAGAGAGACTAGTATGATCAGCAAAAGGCCTAGCTTTCATGGAGCATACATCCTAGTTGCAGAAGTGAGCAATAAGTATTAATAAATAAGTAAATTGTTAAATACATAGTATAATGCCATATAGTGAGAAGTACTATTAAGGAAAAGAATTAGATTGAGGAGATAAATAGTGATTGAGGGTGGAGGGGGCTACTTCAGATGAGATGGCCAGGGCAGGTCTTTGCAGAGCCTGAATAAATCTATATCCTTTAATTAGTATATGATTGTTGTTGTTGATTAGTCACTAAGATGTGTCCAACTCTTTGGGATCCATGGACTGTATCCCACCAGTCTCCTCTGTCCATGAGATTTCCCAGGCAAGAATATTGAAGTGGGTTACCATTTCCTCCTCCAAGGGATCTTCCTGACCCAGAGGTTGAACCCACATCTCTGGCATGGACAGGTGGATTCTTTACCCCTGAGCCACCTGGGAAGCCCCTTAGTATATGATAGATGTTCAAGAAACATTGAAGAAATGAATAAATGCATCAGTATGGAGGTATACAAAGGACAGTAATAGTAGCACAAGAAAGAAAAACAATCATAATCTGGATCAGGAAAAGATCCAGTGGGATGCTTAAAATGAGACTGAAAAATAAGGTATTGGCCAACAAAGGAAAGGCCTTTGGTGTGAAACTGCAGAATTGTCAGTTTACTACTGCTAAATAACAAATTACAAATAACAAATTAGTAGCTAAACACAAATTTGTCTTACAAGTCTGTCAGATGTCCATAAAAAGTCTCACTGGGTTGAAATCAGGTTTCAGTAGGTTTATGTGCTTTCTGGGAGGCTCTATGGAGATTTGAATATATTTCCTTGCCTTTCCTAGTTTCTAGTGATAGCCCTACGTTCCTTGGCTCATGGTCCCATTTCTCCATCTTCAAAGGAAGCAGGGTAGCATCTTCAAATGTTCTCTTTGACCTCAGCTTCTGTCCTCACATCTCCTTCCCTATGACTCTCCTGCCTTCGTCTTACTAGGAAGCCTAGTGATTATATTGGGCTCACTTGTGTAATTCCAGGTACAATCCATAGGTAAAATCAGCTGATTAGCTGCACTTAATTCTCCTGTGCTGTATAACATAACATATTCACAGGTTTTTGTGGATTAGAATGTGAGAACATCTGGGAAGCATTGTGTGTGTGTTCAGGGATCTGTGTGTGTATATGTGTTCAGGCATCTGCAAATAGTTTGGGAAGGCTGGAGTATAGACTGTGTATGGGGTGATGGCTAAAAAAAGGGGCTAAGTAGGCAAGAGCTGTATCCTTGTCAAGGAAGAGGTGCTTGTCAGCTCTGCAGAGTTGGAACCTTTGTCTGGAAAGCAATGGGAAAACAGAAATACTCGGGTGTTTGAGACATCACTCATTTAGGCACTTGTGTGATAGTAGCCGGGGCTAGGAGAACAGATGAAAGAATATTGCAAAAATCTATACAAATGATTTTCAAGGAGTGAATTATATGAAACCCTTCTACTGATGAAAAGGTTAGGGGTAAAGAGGGCCAGGAAGAAGCAGACAAGCCTCTCACTTCAAGTTCAGGTGTGCAGGACAAGAAAGTGGATTTCCAAATTGTGTCACAAGAAAGGTAACAAAGTCTTCAGGTCCAAAGTGGCAAGTCAAGTAAGCAGGACAGGTTTTTCATAACAGTTTTTTCATAACAGAAGATCAATGTTATCTTTTATGGGAGAAAATAGGGACAAAATAGTATTTCTTCATAAATAATTACTTAATTTCCCCAGTTGTTTGGCCTAAACTTGAAAACTACAACCAGGACTTCTGGTTAGATTTCTGAGACTATCAATATAAGCTGTATGAATTCATTTAACCACCCTCCACCTCAGTGTCATATAATCCACCCCCCCAAATCTGCCCCCATCTTTTTTCCAACTATGTGCTACTTTCAACTGGGTGCTTATGCATTTTTCTCCCGGCTTCTAAAATGATTGAAATACTCTAAGGAAGTAGCAGAAGTAAGGGCACGAGTGGCCCCACTACAGTTACCTCCACTCTCTGTGGATATCTGAAGTCCCTCAGAAATTTCTAGATTTCTTGCCTTAGTTGATACTTTTTTTCTGCTTGACTCTGCTCCCCAAACTTCTACTGGAAAAGCATTTGCGATAATTAGGTTTGCATTTGAATCCTTTTCATTAACGAGGTTGATTTAAGCTCTCCTTTTCAAGCTATTAGAGACTTAAAAATAGCAAAATTCTTAAAGGTTGACTACATATAGAATTTGCTTCATAAGCAAATTTATAAGAATTGTAAAAGGGCACACATTTTTATAGATTTTCATTGATTATGGATCTGGTTTTACAGTAAAAGGGCAGAATTTTTTTGAAATTTTCTTTCACATATTCTTGTGCTAGTTAAATTGTATATATATATAAAATGATGATGATAGTAACATATATATGACATATTAGTATGTCATTTAATAGCCATTAAAGATAAGTAATATATATATATAAACATGGACACATAAATAATGTGGTATAGAAATATAATCAGGTTACTAAATGAAAAGCAACTTGTAGGAATTCCCTGTCAATCCAGTGGTTAGAAACCTGTACTCTCACTGCCAAGGGCCTGAGTTCAATTCCTGGTCAGAAAACTTAAGATCCCACAGGCTATGTGGTGTAGTTAAAAAAAAAGAAGGAAAAAAACAAAAGCAACTTTTGAATTGTAT
Source organism: Oryx dammah (assembly GCF_014754425.2). Classification (NCBI taxonomy): domain Eukaryota; kingdom Metazoa; phylum Chordata; class Mammalia; order Artiodactyla; family Bovidae; genus Oryx; species Oryx dammah. The sequence continues at coordinate 97,980,063 of NW_024070211.1, read as the reverse complement.
ATATATCATGCTTGCATTTGTATAAAACTGGATGTGTACTTCTATATGCATAAAAAAGTCTTTCAAAGAATAGAAAAGAAAACATTAAAAATGACTATTAGGGCTAAATACAAGTGCTGGAAACTATTTACCCTATAGTTTTCTATACAGTTTGATGCTATTTAACCAATACTTTTATAATTTAAAAAAACCTTAATATATGTATTTATTCCCTGTAGATAATTAAGGCTTCCCTAGTGGCTTAGATGGTAAAGAATCTGCCTGCAATGCAGGAGACCCGGGTTCGATCCCTGAGTTGGGAAGATCCCCTGGAGAAAGAAATGGCTATCCACTCTAGTATTCTTGCCTGGAGAATCCCATGGACAGAGGAGCCTTGCAGGCTATAGTCCATCAGGTCGCAAAGAGTCAGACATGACTGAGCGGCTAACACTTTATAGAGAATTAAAATACGACCTTGTAAATATTTTAATGCTAATGTTTTCAAGCTCTGTGAAATTCTACAAATGTACTTAATATATCATGTCTTTCAATAAAAAAAAGGTTAGTAAGAAATAATCAATTCAGTATTAGAGTGGAAAACTACATTGCTGTACTCAAGTTCACATTTTAAAGGTTCCTTGGTGTCATGAAATTGTTTCTTTTTAAATTGGTAATATGTGGAAAATGCAGTAACATTTCCCCCAATACAGTGAAATAACTATTTGTTCCTGCTTAGTATTTTTTAAAATGTGTTTTTCTTCTGTTAAAAAGAGAAAAATTTAGAAACTGCTCAAGCAAAAAGAAAAAATCAAAATCAAATATAATCCTACTACCCCAAAATTGCCACTATTAAATGTTTGGAACACAGAATTAGTGTTGTATCTCTCTATCCAAGCTTTATTTCCTGTACTACATATTGTTGTGGTTTTTTATGAGTTCTACAAATTTATGAGTTCTATAAACTTTTGTGCAGATTATTCCTCGATATTTTGTTTTGTTTGGTTGCTCTTCTTCTGTTGTTTTGTTTCCATTTTTTTTGGTTTGTTTTTGGATGTGGAACAGTGTAATAGTCTTTATTGAATTTGTTACAATATTGTTTCTGTTTTATGTTTTGGTCTTTGGTGGCAAGGCATGTGGGATCTTAGCTCCTTGATCAGGGATCTAACTAACCCTTACCCCTGCATTGAAAGGTGAAGTCTGAACCACTGAACCACCAGGAAAGTCCTTCCCGTGGTTGCTGTTTTGAATGAGATCTTTTCCCATTATGTCTAATTTGGAGATACTTATAATGTTACAGAGTACTTTATATGATCATTTTTATTAGCTCTCATAATTTACCCTTTGTTTCCATTAGTTTTTCCAGGACAATAATTTTATCTTATACCAACTACAAAACATAATGTTTCATTATAGAAGTAATATGTGCCATTCTGCTTAGAATTTAAAAGAGAATATGGGGACTTCCTGGTGGTCCAGTGGCTAAGACGGCACTCAGTGCAGGGAGCCCAGGTTCAACCCCTGGTCACAGAATACAAATTTTAACACTGTAGAAAGATTGCCTTATTGTACAAATGGTCTCTTTGCTATTTTGTTCTCATCTCTAGAGAAGTCCTGATTGTTCACTTACCCTGTAGAGACTAGTTGAAGTTGTGAATTTTTTTTTAAGTTTAGATTCTGTATCATATCTAATAAAATTTACATGATATTAAAATGTTTTTTCATCCCTCTAGCTATACAAAGCTATCATTATATTATATATCAAAATGTTCTTCCTACTGCTGAGTCACCTCAGTTGTGTCCGACTCTGTGCAACCCCATAGACGGCAGCCCACCAGGCTCTTCCATCCCTGGGATTCTCCAGGCAAGAACATTGGAGTGAGTTACCATTTCCTTCTCCAATGCATGAAAGTGAAAAGTGAAAGTGAAGTCGCTCAGTCATGTCCAACCCTCAGCGACCCCATGGACTGCAGCCTACCAGGCTCCTCCATCCACGGGATTTTCCAGGCAAGAGAACTAGAGTGGGGTGCCATTGCTTTCTCCATGTTCTTCCTACAGAATAGTAAATTTCTCATAAAAATATATTATTTTAAAATATTTTCAGTAATTGGGTAGATCTAAGAGACTTATTTTGACAACACTATAAGCAATTTCTAAAATGTCACATAATGTGAATATGGAATAATATCTAAAACTAAGTGTTCTTAAATTATTTAACATGGAAAATTCTGTTCAAGTAGCCATTAGTCAACCCAAAGCATTTTAACTATGGGCTGAAGTTGCCACTTTGAATTTTTCACAAATTCTCTAGTAAGCATAAAGTGAAAATGGCATAATCACACAAATTGTAATCAAAATTGTTGGAGTAACAATGCCATTAGTAAAGATTTAAGGCAAAATTTTCTTAAACCAAACTATTTTCCTAGTATTTTCCCTAAACTAGGAAGAGGATCATTCAGAGCAGAAATTTGATTCTTCACATATGTGTGTTAACACTAGTTACATCAGAAGACACTTCATGTATAAAAAGCCAAAACTCATTAACTCAGTGTGTGTTATAGTTCAAGTTTCTCACTGGGAAGCAGTTAGACTCTTGAGGGCCATGCACTGAATTCTATAGGATCCCAATTTAATCATAGAGACTTCCAACCTTAGCAAGCTATTGGCCTGATTATTATTATTTGAAGCCGCTACATAAATTTTGTTAACATCTCTATATGATTAATGATACCTTCTGTTCCAAGTGAAAGAATGAATATAGCAGCCAAATGGTCGTATCATTAAAAAACTTCAATGTGAGCCCCTAGAGTGTTTTCCATGTCTGCTGTTTCCTAGAAAATGATCAGTTTAAAATACTATTCCAAGGAGACATATTTTGGGGTGGCAGATTCTGCTTCCTTACGTAGAAATGGTGAGAAACATGGTGTGGCTTTCATGATGTTCCACTGAAAACCAGGGGGACCAAATTAAATAGGGGTAGACCAACGTAACTGAACTGGAGAAGGGCATGACCTACTCCAGTATTCTTGCCTGGAGAATCCCATGGACGGAAGAGCCTGGTGGGCTACAGTCCATAGACTTGCAAAGAGTCAGACATGACTAAAGTGACTGAGCATGCATGCAAGGTACCGAAATGAAATCTGCAAAACCCCATCTTATTTTAGAGCCTCAATCTTATCATCTTAAACCCAAGGAGATCAATCCTAAATCCTTGGGGAGTGCTCAACTCTCCAAGGAGGAAAAACTAAAACCAGTCAGAGAACTGGTGAGGCCTTTCTTGGATGGAGATGCAAACTTAGACTGTTCAGTTTTGCATGGGAGAATGAAATGAAAACTAAATGTGAAAAGGAGGAGGCCAGAGCTCAGGAACTGGCTGCTGAATAAAAGAACAAATCTGTTTCAGAGTTTGCTTTATTTGTCTAGTACTTGTTTTTAGAAAAAGAAAAAAAAGTATATTTGATTATCTTTGGGCATGCAATACTTTTCAATTTTCCATGTTTTCTGCACTCCCTATGGTTGTATATTTTGCCACTTCTCTCATTTAACTAACTGGACGGCCCTGAGGGTATTTAAGCTTGTCATTCTTCTCTCTTGGCAATGCATCAAAGCAGCTTTTTAAAAATTGCAAGGTTATTGTTAGGAGAGTGAGGCTACAGTGTGAATTTAGGAATTGTTGTTTCAGTTCTTTTGAGGAGCTAGAAGATATCTAGTTACCACCAGCTACATTTTATTCATTTCCTCAAATAATATTTATTGAGCACTTACTACTCTGTGCCAGGGACTGGGGATGCAATCAGAAATAAGACAAGCCTGGAGGGAGACAGATGTCAGATCAGTAAGCATGAAAATGTGAAGACTAATACAAATTATCATGGAAACAAAGAGAATCGAATGACAGAGAAACAAGGGTCCTCCCTTCTTTAGATGGAAAAGTCTGGTAAGATCTCTCTGAAGAGGTGACATGTTGGTCAAGCTGAAGGTAGAGAAGGAACCAACCAGGCAAAAAGAAGAAGGAAATGTCTTTAAGAAAGAGAGAACCACTAGTGGGATGACCTTGAAGCAGAATTAACTTGGTAGGTCTGAGAAACAGAATGACAGGGGTGATTGAGATGTGGGTAGAGAGATGACCAAGGGCAAGTTTATGCAGGACTTTATAGATCATTTAAAGAAGTTGGGATACTATTTCAAAGGGTATAGGTACCATTGAAGGGGTTCAAGCAAGGTGAGATTAGAGTGTTTGAAAGGTTACTTGGGCTGCCGTGTGGAGGATGCACTGTAAGGGTACAAAGTGGAATGCTGCTGTCATCCAGGTGATGGGTGCCTGAGACAGTGCAGGCAGACACATTGGACGTGCAAAATCTTTCAGAATGGAGAAGACTTTTAATTGATAGGATATGGGTGTGAGTAAAAACCAGTCAGTAGGGAGGGTTGTCAATTTATGAAAGAATTAAAAAAAATTCTTTAACAGAGACCCTAAAGAAATTACACATTGAGGCTTACCCCTAAAACTGTTCAGCAATCATCATGATTCTTGGTAACTTGGCAGAGTTTCTGAAAATATGGATTTTTGCTAATTTTTCTTCCATTTAAGAAGATTTACATTACTGCAAAGACCATTAGACATGGGTAATTCAACCTAGTAGAGAGTGAACAAAAATGTATGAAAAATTTGTACTGTCTTTTGAGGAACAACTTGACTAGTCTCTTGCCCTGGATGTGCCATAAAAAGATGTTGGTTCCGTTCAGTGCTATCGCAGGTTGGGATCCTAAAGGAAGGAGAAACAGAGTTTGGGGTGCTAGATATTTATCAAAGATGCATACCTGTGAAAGAAAGGAGGAGGCAAGCTTGTTGGGCAAAAGAAAAAGTCAGCTTCCATGCAGGTTCAACAAAGTCTGGGTCAACCCCAAAGAGGACCCTGGAGCAAATATTACCCATCAGAGTGACCTTCATTAAGCCCAAACTGTTGGGTTTGCCTTACCTCCTTGCCTCACTCTGTCTTTGGGTATGGGTTGCTCCAGGAATGATGTGTCTCTTGGTGAGGCCTTTGTCTGCAGCTGAGTCCAACCCTGGAGGAGGTGACGGCTAAGCATCAAATGCTCTCTAGAAGTGGATGACACATCCCCATGTCCTCCAAAGGAGCTGTGTTGCTGAAGAGAAGTAGTAAGTAATTTGTCTAGCTGCTTTATTTTGTAATTTATGTACTTTCTTTCCTACTGAGAACCCAAGATAAAACATACACAATTTTTAAATTGTGAAATATTTATGAGTCTCTGGGACAATGTGACAGAGGTAAGAGACTGGAAGAAGAAAAACCAAGACCAGAAAAATCACAAAGAGAAAAAACTAATGGAAGGAGGCTTCTAGGAGCAAAGAGAAACAAATTTTAATAAAATACAATGAGTTATGGCACCCAGTCCTGGAACTTGATTTCAACAGTCACTACAGTGAACATTTCTTTAAAACAGGTTTTAAAATAACAGTGTAAAATTTTAGCTCTCTTTTGTTTCCTTGACAGGTATGGAAAACATGAATAAAAGAGACCAACTATTCATGACAATTCAGAAAAATGATAGCTCAGGTATTTTTCCTACTTCTAAGCTTATTTTATGGTTTATGGTGGATTATGGTGATATAAAACTGGAATGTTGACTTTCAACATTTTAATAATGGAAGGTTCATTTTTTTGGTCATAGTGAAAATTTCTTCAGTTTCCTCACAATAATCAAGCCAATCATTCTTTGCTTCACTGTGCTTGTCCTTACGTCATTTGGAGCCTTCTTAACATCATGTGACCCATGACATACTTAATACATCTTAGTTGCTTTACATTGTGCAGATGAATTTTTCACATCATTGAGGTAATGATACTTGAATTACTCAAATTTTTATACTTCATGTTTCTTGGCCTTGGAGTTCCGTTCAGTTCAGGTCAGTTGCTCAGTCGTGTCCGACTCTTTGCAACTCCATGAACCACAGCATGCCAGGCCTCCCTGTCCATCACCAACTCCCAGAGTTTACTCAAACTCATGTCCATTGAGTTGGTGATGCCATCCAACCAGCTCATCCTCTGTCGTCCCCTTCTCCTCCTGCCCTCAATCTTTCCCAGCATCAGGGTCTTTTCCAATGACTCAGCTCTTTACATCAGGTGGCCAAAGTATTGGAGTTTCAGCTTTGAACATCAGTCCTTCCAATGAACACCCAGAACTGATCTCCTTTAGGATGGACTGGCTGGATCTCCTTGCAGTCCAAGGGACTCTCAAGAGTCTTCTGCAACACCACAGTTCAAAAGCATCAATTCTTCGGCACTCAGCTTTCTTCATAGTTCAACTGTCACATCCATACATGACCACTGGAAAAACCATAGCCTTGACTATCCTCTACCTATATTTCATTTTATCAAAATAGTTAATATCGAGCTAAACTAGGACATTTTATATAGTTGGATGAAGAATGCCTGCCCACACATTTTATATCATTTTTATATTATCTGGCCTATTAAATTTCTTAGCTATCAGTTTCAACCTCTTTTATATTTAATTGAGTCAATTTTTCTAGGTTAAAAATGCAACTATGACTTTAAAAGTTCTATTTACTTAATTTGATTCCTATGAACGTGATACTTAAATATTCACAGTTAATGACTAACACATTTTAAATAAAAAGAATGATCACACTTTGTATCTTGACAGTATAATTTTCTAAAATTCTCAATATGTTAACAAATGAAAGTATTCCTTTTATCTTCTTTTAGAAGTAATTTTATTTGAGGAATATAGTGATAATATTTTTTAAATTTCCAGAAATAGAATTTAAATATACTATGAATATTGTAACATATTACTTCTTATATTTGCTTTAAAATGTTTAAAAATAAGACCAATAGTCAACATGTTGCCAAAACTCTATTTGACTTCCAATAACATAACATTGTTTCTTTGTCATTTTCTGTTTTTGACGAAAAACAGATAATCTGATATTTCATGTGAAAAATGAAATCAGAAGCACCAAGTATAAACCAGTAGACTACCAACAATTGCATGCATTAACTGAAGCAAAAAAGTTAGCTTCTGCCTCTACAGAGCTAAAGGTTAGATTCATGTATGTGTGTTTTCTATTAATAGTTTTGGAAAATTGAATTGCTAGGACGTAAAATGATATTTACAATGAAATGTGAAAATAAATAGCATTCTAAGTAGTTTTTAGAATATTCCAACTATTGATAATAGTGAATGGGAACATTTATTGAATACTCTCAGACATTGTGCTGCGTAGTTTACATGCATGACTCATTTAATGTTCCTAACAATCCCATGAAGCCTGAATTCAACTTTATTTTCAGAAAGATAGCTATTTCATTAGCTTTCAACAATTTCTAACATAGTCTAAAAAAATTAAAAATGCTAAAAAGTGTTAGCCATGGCTTATCATCTAATTTACAGCTCCTTCTGCAGTACAAAATATGCCCCCAGGTGTCTCTTTTCTAGAATTCTCTTTTTGCAGCATATTTAAAAGCAGAGACATTACTTTGCCGACTAAGGTCCATCTAGTCAAGGCTATAGTTTTTCCAGTGGTCATGTATGGATGTGAGAGTTGGACTGTGAAGAAGGCTGAGCACCGAAAAATTGATGTTTTTGAACTGTGATGTTGGAGAAGACTCTTGAGAGTCCCTTGGACTGCAAGGAGGTCCAACCAGTCCATTCTGAAGGAGATCAGCCCTGGGATTTCTTTGGAAGGAATAATGCTAAAGCTGAAACTCCAGTACTCTGGCCTCCTCATGCGAAAAGTTGACTCATTGGAAAAGACTCTGATGCTGGGAGGGATTGGGGGCAGGAGGAGAAGGGGACGACCGAGGATGAGATGGCTGGATGGCATCACTGACTCGATAGACGTGAGTCTGAGTGAACTCCGGGAGTTGGTGATGGACAGGGAGGCCTGGCGTGTTGCGATTCATGGGGTCACAAACAGTCAGACATGACTGAGCGACTGAACTGGACTGAAGTGAAGAAAGGAGAACCTGAACTATATTTGAAAGAGGTTAATGTTCCAAGTGATTGTGCACAATATTTTAGGACCATGGATGAGTTTAGGATTACTCATGCAATATCAATTCAGTTCAGTTCAGTTCAGTCACTCAGTCATGTCTGACTCTTTGCGACCCCATGAATTGCAGCACGCCAGGCCTCCCTGTCCATCACCAACTCCCAGAGTTCACTCAGACTCACGTCCATCGAGTCGGTGATGCCATCCAGCCATCTCATCCTCTGTTGTCCTCTTTTCCTCCTGCCCCCAGTCCCTCCCAGCATCAGAGTCTTTTCCAATGAGTCAACTCTTCGCATGAGGTGGCCAAAGTACTGAGTTTCAGCTTTAGCATCATTCCTTCCAAAGAAATCCCAGGGCTGATCTCCTTTAGGATGGACTGGTTGGATCTGCTTGAAGTCCAAGGGACTCTCAAGAGTCTTCTCCAACACCACAGTTCAAAAGCATCAATTCTTCAGTGCTCAGCTTTCATCACAGTCCAACTCTCACATCCATACATGACCACTGGAAAAACCATAGCCTTGACTAAACGGACCTTTGTTGGCAAAGTAATGTCTCATAAAATATATTTCCCTCTCATTCAAATAATAAAATACTTTATAAATAGCATTTCCATTGCTTGCTGCTGCTGCTGCTAAGTTGCTTCAGTCATGTCCAACTCTGTGCGACCCCATAGACAGCAGCCCACCAGGCTCCCCCGTCCCTGGGATTCTCCAGGCAAAAACACTGGAGTGGGTTGCCATTTCCTTCTCCAATGCATGAAAGTGAAAAGTGAAAGTGAAGACGCTCAGTCGTGTCCGAATCTTAGTGACCCCATGGACTGCAGCCTACCAAGCTCCTCCATCCATGGGATTTTCCAGGCAAGAGGACTGGAATGGGGTGCCACTGCCTTCTCCGTTCCATTGCCGGTTGCATTCAAAAATCTGGTTTGGCGAAGCAACAAACTAAGCAATTTACAAACTTTTATGTGTATTTAATATTTTGTGCTATATTAGCTCTGCATTGCTTTTTATTGTTAATATCTTTTTAAAAAGGCAACTGTCATGATTTCAAGGCACATTTGTTACCCTATTCCGGAGAAATTACCATGTGTTCATGAGCAATGTCCCCTCAAACTAAGGAGACCACTTAAAATGTTGGGCATTATCTGTATCAGATACAACTTTAAAATAATTTAGTGTTATCAGGACATTCAAAGAAAATTTATGGGAAAATCTCTTATATGACTATAATCCTAATAAGCCATTTTCATATTTCTGACTTCTGTGCTAATCCATTGTATATATACCATTGTACACATTTATACATATAATAAATATTTACTATGTGTCTTGAATGTACAGTGGTGAGCCAAATACAACACCTACCTTCATGGGGTGTAATATTTTCAGGAGAGAGGAAGAATAGAAGCTAGTATTTATCAAATAAGCCCTTTAATGAAATTAGTAATACTAAGAATGTGCGTGCATATATGCTAAGTTGCTTCAGTCATGTCCAACACCTTATGACCCTACGGACTATAGCCTGCCAGATTCCTCTGTCCATGGATTCTCCCAGCTAGAATCCTGGAGTGCATTGCCATGCCCTCCTCCAGAGGACCTTCCTGACCAGGGGATGGAACCTGGGTCTCTTAAGTCTCCTGCACTGGCAGGTGGGTTCTTTACCACTAGTGTCACCTAGAAGCCCATTCTAAGTATAAACTAAATCCACCCCCACCAAAAAGGAAAAAAAAGTCTGATGTACAATAACAGAACTTGATACTAATCGGGTGGAAAGGAAGGCTTTTCTAAGGAAGTGACATTGAATTGGGATCTCAAGGACAATAAGAATTAGCCAACAAGTGCCAGTCTATGTTCAATACAGGATACAGGATGCTTGGGGCTGGTGCATGGGGATGATCCAGAGAGATGATATGGGGTGGGAGGTGGGAGGGAGATTCAGGATTGGGAGCTTGTATACACCCGTGGTGGATTCATGTCAATGTATGGCAAAACCAATACAGTATTGTAAAGTAAAATAAAGTAAAAATAAAATTAAAAAAAAAGAAGTATTAGAGTATAAAGGCTTCCCAGTAATAGTATTTCTCTCAAATTGTCACAGTGTTTTTAATTTATTTAATGTCATAGTAAGTAAATATATATATATATATAGCTTTTCATTGTTAGCATGAATTTTATCATTCTTTATATTGTACACTGTCAATTCTCAATGCAAATATAAGACCATTTAACTTGTTTGCAGAATCACTGAAATTCCATAGTTTGTATTTCATACAGGCATATGTAATTTGCTCTTAACAGATGACATGAAAAGAATAGCTAAAATGTTAAAAAAATAAAAAATAAAAAAATAAAGTTTCAAAGGCAGAAAAAAAAAAGAATTAGCCTACAAAACAGGAGTGATAACTACTCCAAGCAGAAAAAGATGCTTACTTTATCACATCCCAATTATTAGATATTTAGCTTGTATCCAGTTTTTGATATTGAAAATCATATCTCCATAAATATCTTTATGCATAGACACCTTATGTAGGTAAATTCCCATGAGTGGGATGTCTGGGCCAAAAAAAGTATGAATTATTTTAGTTCTCTCCCAAAGTACTGTTGTAACAAATATGTCACCACAAACATTTTATCTATGCCCTTTTCAGTATTGGAAAATGTATGGTTGACTCTTGAGCATTGCAAGGGTTAGGGGTACTGACCATCTATCTGCTTGAAGAATGTCTGTGTAAAACCAGATACATGTTTTGGATGATTCTCCATATTTTGGATGATTCCCTGTCTTTGAATGGGGAATCACTGAATGTTAAAAATCAATATTTGGTCAAAGTAAATTTCTCTTTGAGGATAGAATTGCTATCAAAGGATAAACATTTTTAAATTATTAAGGTAAATTTTAAAATTTGGCATTAAGTGCAGGGATAATAATTTCCTAACACTGTCAGCTAACTAGGCTGCTTCTCTGGTTATTGTGTTATTCATTTGTGAGATTAAACAAATAACCATCTACAACCAATATTTTAAATAACATCAAGTACCTTTTTGTTCACAGAATATAGTTTACGAAGATGCTTTTTAGTTACATATTTTCTAGAAAAAACTTGTTATCCGGGATTTAAAACTTGGCAAATCTCAAAGAAATCTCTTGCTTTAAACTACCAAATATGGTTCAGTACTGAAAATGTCTGTAGCAATCATTTTGGCAAGCTTGTTGCTTTCATTTTTGGTATCCATAGATTCATAATAATAAAGAATTATCCATTTAAAGCATTTTTGTAAAATCTATTGTTTTGAATTTTGGTCAGTGAGAACAAAATGTGTCCTATATACCTCATCATTTTCTAACAGTCTTCTTTCCTTTCTATAAATTTCGCTTTTTATTTTATTTTATAAAGAAGATGTATTGGGAATGTTGTTTGCATGATTTTTGGATCCTTCCCTTCTCATTTAATTTAGAGATATCAAGTTGACATTTTGCTTTTAATTTATTCTTCTAAGATGTGAAGAATTCTGAAACAGGACTTTTTCTTGAAAGACTCATGGCTTAGAAGGAGTTAGATAATAGAAAATTAAATACAATTATTAAGATTTATTTTGTTTAATGTTATGAATGCTAATATATCAAACAGCCTATACCAACTAGAATAATGATAATACTGTCTCTGTTATCCTTTCTTATTTTTTAACTTTTTGTAAAATATGTTGGCTAAAAAATTATATTTTATTCTTCTTAGTGTTAAATAGTTAACACATTCTCTCAATATTTATATTAATTATCAGTCAATTCTCAATTTATTTTACTAAATAAATGTGCTCATTTTTTGCACATGAAATTAACAGCTTCAACAATCCTTGTTAGTTACTACAACACTTTACTGTGGCAATATTAAATGTAAACATACTTAACCTGAATGATAGAATGTTAACATTTAAAGCACATAAGATTTTTACTTCAACTTACATCTAGAATGCTTACCTATATTTGAAAAGCAGTTAACAATAAGTATTTTTAACTAACAATAAATTCAGGAGACTTCCCTGATTTGTTTTGCTGATATTGTTATACTGATTTGATGTGATAGTGACCTATATAATTGCTATGTTATTGATTATGCACAAGGTATGGTATGCTAGATAAGGTGCCAATGCTCACACCGAGTAATCTAGTCTTTCAAAGGCTGAGACTGAACCTGAAGCCAAAGAGTAGAGATGGGCAGAAAATCAAGACCAATTTTTAGTAAATTAAATGTTAACTCTTCATTCCCAATTTAAGTACAAAAGAGATATTTCCAAGTATTTTTATTTGAATTTCTTTGCTTAGCAAGAATTAATATTTCTTCTTGTCTAGCTCAAGTAATCCATCTACTATTTCTTGTTTTTAAAAACATTACAATATGGACAATTGCAGGAATACAATTATAATTGTAAGATACATTACAATATGGACAATTGCAACATTAGAGTGAATGGAGTTATTAATCTCCACATGATATTATCCACCTTCAACTATTAACAACTCTTGACCATTGTTTCCTCTGTACTCTCACCTACAGTTTCCCTCTATAACAGATTATTTTGAATCAAATTTCAGATATTATAATATTCACCATAATTATTTCAGTATGTATCTTTAAAAGATTAGGGCTATAAAACCCCAAACCCTATAATACCATTACTATATGATTTCTTAATAATTTCAAAAAATTGATGTTAAATCTCCCTGATTGTCTCCAATTTTTTCAAACTTTTTTCAAGTTAGCATCTAAATAGTATCCATATATTATATTTGATATTTACTTTTTTAAGGTTTCTTCCTCCATCCTCTTATATTCTTATAATTTATTTCTTGAAGAAATTATAGTATTTGTCCTTTATAGTTCCTTATAGCCTAGATTTTGCTGATTATATCCTGGTGGTGTCATTAATTATGTTTTCCTATCTCTTGTATTTCCAGTAACTGGTAGTTATTTGGAGAGACTCAATCATATTCAAATTCAATTTATTTTGGTAAGAACACATTGACAGAATCTCTGTGCTTATCTTTTTTCATTACAAACAGTGTTGCAGTGGATAGCTTAGTTTATTTATCTTTTTATACTTTGGCCAATATAGTTTTCAGGTAGATTAGTATAGGTATGATTGCTAGGTCAAAGGATAAATCCATATGGAACTCCAAATTCCCTTCTGTGGGAGTTTGTACCATCTTGCATCCCCACTTGCAATGTAAGAGAGAGCATGTTTTCCCATAGCCTCACATCATAGTGTTTTGTTGAACATTTGAATTTTTGCCAATTTGATGTTAGATGAGGAATGACATCTTAGTGTAATTTTAAATTTTGACAGTTTTCATTGAGTTATAACTCACATATAGTGAAGTACACAAATCTAAAGTGTACATGTCAGTGAATTTTGACACAGACATATGTAGCCAGCACTTAAACTGTCTACTAATTACTGCTGCTTCTATCTAAAGATAGGTCATCTGGCCCATAAGACTTTTAGGGTGTCTGTTTAGGGTTTTGGGAGATGGAAATGGCAACCGCCTTCAGTACTCTTCCCTGGAGAATCCTATGGACAGAGGAGCCTGGTGGGCTGCTGTCCATGGGGTCGCACAGTCAGAAATGACTGAAGTGACTTAGTATGTTTGCATGCATTGGAGAAGGAAATGGCAACCCACTCTAGTACTCTTGCCTGGAGAATCCCAGGGACAGAGGAGCCTGGTGGGCTGCCGTCTATGGGGTTGCAAAGGGTCGGACATGACTGAAGTGATTTAGCAGCAGCATTTAGGGTTTTATTATCTTGGCTCATCACAGTAAACTACAAAGAAAACCTCTACTTTCTGATGTTTTTAATGAATGTATTACTTTTATAATTTTTAATTCATCAGTATTCTGCATAAATAATCATCTACCTTAAATATTGACTTCAGATGGCTTGTTGCTTAGCAAACTGAATTGGAATCATCTAGAAATTACTCTATTGATAAAGATACAACATTAAATCTTTTTAGTTTTAAAAAAACTTTTCTTTTTTTTTTCAAAAGTTTTTGGCCTGAGGATAGAAGGAGAGTCAGTGAGTGAATCTGCAAAGAAATCAGGATGTTCTGCAAAATAGTGGAAGTGTCTAGTGAAAAATAGTAGCTTTATTTTTACTTTTATCGTCTACCTAATTGGTCTTTCCCTGGGTCCACAGGCAGCAGCATTGATTTTTTTAAGCTATAAAAATCTGTCTTCATCTTTCACCAATGTGTTTTAATTTTTTTTACAATATGGACCAAATATGTCAAAGAAATCTAATTTTAAAAGTTTTGCCTGATGCAACAAACTCCAGAGACTATAGATGGCAAATAGTTGGAATGAGTTTTAGGCATTCTTCAAGCAAACACAAGAGTATCTGAATTCAGAAACACTACATATGCACTTTAATTTTTTCAGTGAAGTAGAGATGGCTATATGTTTTTCTGCAATGACCTGTTCTGATTTAAATATACTTTTCTCCAAAATTTCATAATTGTAGCACTCTTAATATTTGACTTTGTGGTTTTTTTAAGTGATGCTTGGGATATTTTGTTTTCTTATACTCCTAATTTTGAATCAGTAACCAGAACAGCAGAAAGATAAATTCAAGGTTACAGTAATCAGTGAATGACAGCTAGAAATAGCATGCATCATACAGAGTCTTTTTAGAGTTTCTCTTCTGAAGTTTTTATATCTTCAGTATTGATCTCTTAAAGCTTTCAGAATACTGAGTATTCTAGTAGCAGTGAAAATATAAAAAATGCATATTTCATTGAGTTTCTGATTTGAGATTAGCACTTTTAGAGATGTTTTAAAGTATTGATATGAAATACACAAGTTCAGCATATATAAATACACAAGTTCAGTGTCAGTCAGAGTCTAACGAGGAAAGAGACAAATACTCAAGGATTTAGAATAGAGGGGTCGTTAATGCAGGAAACAGTTACACAGGCGATGTAGCTGAGAAGCCAGAAGGCTGTGAACCAACATAGGGATTACAACAGAAGGAAGTCATTATCTTGCCTGGGTTGGAGGGACGTTTAGCAAAAGCAAGGTTGAAGCATGTCCCATAGGCTGAGGTTACCCAGAGATAGCTGGAACCAGGGTAGAACTGTCAGGAAATGTTGGTGCAATGGAGAAAATGCAGATGCTTGTGGAGACCCCTCTGAGAGTAGAGGGGAGTGAATAATCCTTTGGCTCTCCTTTCCTCCCTCCCTCCAATCACCCACTACCAGTGTCTCCCTTTGGCTGAACCCAGCTGGAAGGCAGTTTCAGGGGTGTCTGAGAAACACAGGCTGCTCTCTGATGTGAAGCAGATGAGGGAGCTGGCCAAGAATGGATCTTAAGGCAAACAGACCCAAGCTTGACATAGCTTATTAGCAGAAACCCCAAAGCATGAATTATGTACTACATTTTTTTTGAAGAGTCATAAAATTTGGGAAAAATTTTAAATTGATTTGAAAATTTGGGTTTCAGTGCTCTTTTTCACTATTTCCTTGTTTAATACCTTCAAATAAAGATTTGCCTGAAGTTTTAAAAAACTTTATTTACAAAGTCATGGAGTCAAAAGATTAAAATTGTACATACAATTCAAGGTCATATTTGTAGTAGATGCTGAAACCAAGGCCAGTCCTCCTAATAACTTATCCAGTGATTTTTTTCCCATCCTGTGCTGAAGGATTACTTAAAACCAATCCGAATACCAAGGTTCTATGTGATTCTGATATTTATGACCTTGATGGTCTTGACCAAGTTTTTTAACCTATCTGAAATTCAGTGATGCTTGGCAGGGAAGATGTGTAAAAAGGCAAGAAAATATATACAATATTCATGCAAATTTTCCTTGAGTTGGGTGAATAAGCTGTTATTTATTGTATGTGTGGAAAATAGATTTTTTCCTTCCTAAAGAAAGAAAAATACCTTTCTTTAGAAAGATGCTAGTGTTAGAAAATGCATGAATAGGATTGAAAAAGAGAAAGTATTTAACTTAGAAAATACAAATTAAACATTTTTATTTTGGAAACCCTTAAAAAACATCAGCATTGCTTCTCTTTTGTTCCTCTGAATCTAGATCAGAAAAACAGTGCAGACTTCAAAGTTATCTAAAGAACAAACACTAATAAAGCAACACAAGCAAGTGTGGTGGCAAGAACACCAAAGGCTAAATGAAGTCAGGTAAGAACGGAGAGAAATCTCAATATGAATAAGCAGGAATTACTGAGTTGCACTTATCTAGGTAGATGTTCTGTAACTTTCTATTTTAATTAAACCATTATAATCAAAATGTAACATTACAGTTGAATTGGACAATAAATCAAATTAAAATCCTTTCCTTTCTCACTGTAAAGCAGCTATACTCCAATACAATTTTTTCAAAAAATAAAAAAAGAAGTCTTTCATTTCTTCCATTTAATTTAGAATCTGGTAAATATATTAATTTATTAATACATTTCCTTTCCTTTGGAAAAAAGAGATAATCTTCTGTATCTGCTAATCACTTACTTCTCTGCACTCCCATTCATATTTGTATTTATATTATACTTTAGCACATTTGATTATAATGTTGAAAGTGAAGGTGAAAATGAAGTCGCTTAGTTGTGTCCAACTCTTTGTGACCCCGTGGACTGTAGGCCACCAGGCTCCTCCGTCCATGGGATTTCCCAGGCAAGAATACTGGAGTGGGTTGCCATTTCCTTCTCCAGGGAATCTTCCCGACCCAGGGATCAAACCCGGGTCTTCCATATTGCAGGCAGACACTTTAACCTCTGAGCCTCTGGGGATGCCTCTTTATATTTTAGCACATTGGCTTATAATGTTAGGCTTACATTTTTGTCTTCTTACAAAGTGGTAAACTTCTTGGGGACAAACATCCCATCATATTCATTTTACCTAGGATACATAGAAAGAGATAGATAAATGTTTCCAGTAAATGAACTAAGGGATTAAAATTGAGTGATTTCTAAATGTAGCTGCATCATAACTAATTCAATTTTGATTTTTGACTTTTGCTGTTATTTTCAGCAGTTACTTCAAGATAAATTAAAACAAAATAATGATTTTATGTGGTGGTGGTTTAGTCTCAAGTCGTGTCTGACTCTGGTGATGGACTGTAAGCCTGCCAGGCTCCTCTGTCCATGGGATTCTCCAGGCAAGAATACTAGAGTGGGTTGCCATTTCTTTCTCCAGGGGATCTTTCTGACCCAGGAATTGAACCTAGGTCTCCTGCATTGCAGACAGATTCTTTACCAACTGAGCGACATTTTATACTTGGTCTTAAATGTAATCTTTGAGAGAGAAATTCCTTTTCAAAGGTCAAGCTAGGAAGAGGAGGCAGATGTGTTTCCCCTCCTTTTGGAGCATATATATCAGTTTTAATGATGGTGATATTTATAAAGTATGCTTTTTCAGATATATACTTGTAAGCATATATTTTACAAAAAACAGATAATTTTGTGGTCTAATTCTAAGCTAAATTTCCAAGTAATAATACCATTAACTTTATTTTTGACATGCATGCTTTTCATATTATAGGAGTTTCCTATTCTGGCAAGTGATTCCTGTATGTGACATAAAAGTCTCATGAATGGAAATAGCTTTACATTATTATATAACTTAAAGAAAAAATTATATAGATTTTCTCATTCATATTTCCAAAATAAAAACAAATCACATCCATCTTATCCCTCAAAATGTCACCTTTTATGGAGATAACGTTTGAGCCCATTGGAAAATTTTCTTTTTAGATTTTCATAATTGAAAAATGAAAGCCTATAGAAAGTTTTAATTATGGTGTTCACTGATGCAGGCTCAAATATAAAGACACTGGAGAAAGTTATCTTGGCTATTCCATACCCTTCTTCCTGTGTGTATGTGTTGTTCTTGAGGTAGATAAAAGAGGCATATACATATTATTATGGAAAGTAATTCTTTAGGGCTGAACTGGAATGACATAAAGATGATGAAATTGAGGAATATTCAAGTAACAACATTATGTCTTGAAACTTGTAAGAACTGAAATTGGAGAAACAAGAAGAATTCCAAAATAACTTTCTGTGTTATTCTTTAATGTAGGCTAATTTCAACATGTAGTCAGTGAAATTAAAAACTACTAGTTATTCTTAAATGTAGGCTAATTTCAATGTGTAGTCAGTGAAATTAAAAACTACTAGTTCAAGAAATGGCTAAAAGTTCAAGAATTTAAGGGCCACCAGAAAATCAGGAGTTTAAACTCTGTGTCTCTCAATCTTTAAAATCTACATTCCCTTTTAATAAAAGATTGAAAGTAAAATATTTTTATGTATCACCATAAGAGACTTCATTTAAAAATCTCAGGTCCCCAGAAGGTAAGGGCTTCCAATGGCATCTAGATTTTGCTGGGTAATTTAATATATACCAAGTAGTATGTTGGGGCGTCCCTGGTGGCTGAGACAGTAAATAATCCGCCTGCAGTATGGGAGACCTGGGTTTGATCCCTGGGTCGAGAAGATCCCCTGGAGAAGAGAATGGCTACCCACTCCAATATTCTTACCTGGACAATTCCATGGATGGAGGAATCTGGTGGGCTACAGGCTATGGCGGGTTGCAAAGAGTCAAACGTGGCTGAGTGGCTAACACTTTCACTTCACTTTCAGGTAGTATGTTCAGTACTTTACATGCTTTGTTTCATTTAATCCTTAGAATGACCCTGCAGAGTAGGTATCATTGTTATCCTAATTTTACAGATGGAAACCTTGAGGTTCAGAGGATTAAAGTTATTTGCAGAAGGTAAATCAGCTAGTTTATGTGGAGGTGGTATTGAATCATTTGCCTTTAACTCCTAGGCTCATTGAACATGGATCTGAGCAGCTTTTTCTTTTTTGCTAGTGGGGTCCATTCACATCACCTGAGATCTAATTGGTCTAGCCTTGCTAGGAAAAAAAAAAAGTAAAGCATTTCCCTAAACTTAGTTCTTTGAAATCTATCATAGGAAGATTAGATGATTAAGATTTCAAAGTATAAAATTATATTTTATATTAAATTTATAAAATTATATTTACTATTACCATGGTTTCCAATCTATACCCCCTTGAAGACCTTGATACACTTTGGCAGGAGCACTTTCTTCCTTGTTTCAGAATGACTGGTTTAGAGATTAGGAGGAGGTTATTTATATTGGCCATGTGGTAAAGAATTACAATTATTATTTTAATAGAACTTTTGAATAATAAAATTTGAGAGGTTTATTTGTAAGCCTTACTACTTTTACTATAGTTTCTTTTAGAAATATATGTCATTTACTCATAATTTTAGTTTTAAAGCATTATTTTAAAAATAGAACCTTTATCCAGAAAATATCATGAGGTTTTACCAATAATTAAAGATTATCTGGAAAAATGTCTTTAAATATGAAAATGAGACCAGTACTGATACTGTGTGACTCAGGCCATCTGAGAATTTATTCAGAGTTCATCCCTTAGCCAATTATTGTGAGGTTTCCTTCCCTGCCTTTTCTGGTACACAGAAATTGGGACAGCCTCTTACAAGAGAGAAAAGCCAATCAAACAGATAGTCTGAGGTCCCCAACTGTCTGCACTGCTGAATTCCTTCCTTGTTGGAGGGGTAGAGCAGCTCTGGCCTTCGGCCTGTCTGGTGCCCTCATTTTCTGCAGATTTTCTGTCTGTTAGTTCCAGCGAGGGAACTTTAACATCCTCACCCGTCTTTCACAGTCCTTGGCACTGTGCTGTTGTTTGCATAAATGGCTTTTGACTCCACCGCTCTCCAGTGCCCCATGTTTTACTTGTTCTGCCTAAATTGGTAACTTTGTCCCAGAAATCCCAGGAGGCTCTGGGTAATTTTTGATGTCCTAAAAAGACTGATTCTACTACACCTGGAACTTTGGCAGCATCTTGGAAGGGCAAGGAGTGTGAAAGTAGACTCCTGAGAGCTCAAATGTGTCCCTACTAGGCTGATTTACCTTGCAAGAGATTGCATTGCAACTGGGCTTATCTAGGAAGTAGATTAATATATCCTCCACACTAACAGTCACACAAAAACTCAGGAGAATTTTTGTAGTATCATCATATTCAGTGGTACCAGAGGACAGGGCAAGTAGCAGTAGGAAGTACTTAAATTGGCAGATTTGGACAAGGAAAGTTGCCTTCAATTTGTCCCATCCTCAGATGCAGAGGCAATTATATGTGCTGCAGAGTTCTGACTTGGTGAACACTTGGTACTAAGTCTACATGTCAGTGGTGAACAGGCAGAGTTGTCCTCCCAAGAGTTACCAATTTTAATGCCTTTGAGTCCATTGCAATTTTTACCTATATTTCCTCAATCAAATTCTACAAAACAGATATATACTCCATGGAGAATAATGATTTTCCTTGTCCCATAATTAGGAAAATATTTCATATTTCATCCCTTTTTGGAGAACCTCAATGCACTTTAGCATAATCAAATTTCTGAATAATCTAGCACTATGTAAACTTATCTGATTTGTTTAGTTCACCATTTCCAAGTTTTCCCTAACATCTTATTGATGTTTCTGTTTTACGGGACACGATTTGGGAAACAATGTATATTCATAAGCTTGTCATGTAGTACTTGCTTCTGGATTTTGTTAGCCAATTAAAAGTTAGAGAAATAGACTAGTCTTGCCTGTTGGGTCAGGGTTGTTGATTTAGAAAGCCAGGATGGAGCTTACCTAAATTATTACATGCACAGTAGCAGATTGATCTGTATTAATAAAGCCAGTTCTGTTGGTTTTTATGTTCTACTATGGCTTTCTGGATGATGAAAATATAAGGGGACTGAGCTAAATGATTTATAAGTGCTATATTTTTGTTAAAAAATCTAAGTAAAACTTCCCTGGTGGTTCAGTGGTTAAGAATGTGCCTTGCAACTATAAAACACTGATGAAAGAAATCAAAGATGACAAAATAGATGGAGAAATATACCATGTTTGTGGATTGGAAGAATCAATATAGTGAAAATGAGTATACTACCCAAAGCAATCTATAGATTCAGTGCAATCCCTATCAAGCTACCAACAGTATTTTTCATAGAACTAGAACAAATAATTTCACAAGTTGTATGGAAATACAAAAAAACCTTGAATAGCCAAAGCAATCTTGAGAAAGAAGAATGGAACTGGAGGAATCAACCTGCCTGACTTCAGGCTATACTACAAAGCAACAGGCATCAAGACAGAAACACAGATCAATGGAACAAAATAGAAAGCCCAGAGATAAATCCACACACCTGTGGACACTTTATCTTTGACAAAGGAGGCAAGAATATACAATGGAGAAAAGACAATCTCTTTAACAGGTGGTGCTGGGAAAACTGGTCAACCACTTGTAAAAGAATGAAATTAGAACACTTTCTAACACCATACACAAAAATAAAGTCAAAATGGATTAAAGATCTAAATGTAAGACCAGAAACTATAAAACTCCTAGAGGAAAATATAGGCAAAACACTGTCTGATGTAAACCACAGCAGAATCCTCTATGACCCACATCCCAGAGTAATGGAAATAAAAGCAAAAATAAACAAATGGGACCTAATTAAACTTAAAAGCTTTTGCACAATTAAGGAAACTATAAGCAAGGTGAAAAGACAGCCTTCAGAATGGGACAAAATAATACCAAATGAAGCAACTGACAAAGAATTAATCTCAAAAATATACAAGCAACTCCTGCAGCTCAATTCCAGAAAAATAAGTGACCCAATCAAAAAATGGGCCAAAGAACTAAACAGACATTTCTCCAAAGAAGACATACAGATGGCTAACAAACACATTAAAAGATGCTTAACATCATTCATGATCAGAAAAATGCAAATCAAAACCACAATGAGGTACCATCTTACACTAGTCAGAATGGCTACTATCACAAAGTCTACAAGCAATAAATGCTGGAGAGGGTGTGGAGAAAAAGGAAATGTCTTGCACTGTTGGTGGGAATGCAAACTAGTACAGCCACTATGGAGAACAGTGTGGAGATTCCTTAAAAAACTGAAAATAGAACTGCCATATGACCCAGCAATCCCACTGCTGGGCATACACACCAAGGAAACCAGAATTAAAAGAGACACATATACTCCAATGTTCATTGCAGCACTGTTTACAATAGCCAGGACATGGAAGCAACCTAGATGTCCATTGGCAGATGAATGGATAAGAAAGCTGTGGTACATATACACAATGGAATATTACTCAGCTATTAAAAAGAATGCATTTGAATCAGTTCTAATGAGGTGGATGAAACTGGAGCCTATTATACAGAGTGAAGTAAGTCAGAAAGAAAAAGACCAATACAGTATATTAATGCATACATATGGAATTTAGAATGATGGTAATGATGACCCTATATGCGAGACAGCAAAAGAGACACAGATGTAAAGAACAGACTTTTGGACTCTGTGGGAGAAGATGAGGGTGGGATGATTTGAGAGAATAACTTTAAAACATGTATGTTATCATATGTGAAATAGATCGCCAGTCCAGGTTCGATGCATGAGACAGGGTGCTCAGGGCTGGTGCACTGGGATGACCCTGAGGGATGGGATAGGGTGGGAGGTTGCGGGGGGGGGGGGGTTCAGGATGGGGAACACATGTACACCCATGGCTGATTCATGTGAATGTATGGCAAAAACCACTACAATATTGTAAAGTAATTAGCCTCCAATTAAAAAAAAAAAAGAAAAGACTGTGCCTTGCAATGGAGAGAGTGCAAGTTCGATCCTTAGTTGGGAATGGGATCCTAAATGCCAAAGGGCAATTAACTCTTTCTACTGCAACTGTAATAAAAATCCCAAATAACGCAACAAAAACCTGATGCAGCCAAATAAATATTTTTTTAAAATATGTTATGAAATAATTTCTGGATATACTGCACTATCATGCACCCATTCTCAGTATATCAATTTCATCAGTTCAGTCGCTCAGTCGTGTCCGACTCTTTGCAACGCCACAGACTGCAGCACGCCAGGCTCCCTTGTCTGTCACCAATTCCTGAAGCTTGTTCAAACTCATGTACATTGAGTCGGTGATATGCCATCAAACTATCTCATCCTCTGTCATCCCCTTCTCCTCCTGCTTTCAATCTTTCCCAACATTACCGTCTTTTCAAATGAGTCAGTTCTTCGCATCACGTGGCCAAAGTATTGGAGATTCAGCTTCAGCGTCAGTCCTTCCAATGAATAGTCAGGACTGATTTCCTTTAGGATGGACTGATTGGATCTCCCAGCAGTCCAAGGGACTCTCAAGAGTCTTCTCCAACATCACAATTCAAAAGCATCAATTCTTCAGCACTCAGCTTTCTTAATAGTCCAACTCTCACATCCATACATGACTACTGGAGAAACCATAACTTTGACTAGATGGACCTTTGTTGGCAAAGTAATGTCTCTGCTTTTTAATATGCTGTCTAGGTTGGTCATAGTTTTTCTTCCAAGGAGTAAGCGTCTTTTAACTTCATGGCTGCAGTCACCATCTGCAGTGATTTTGGAGCCCCCAAAATAAAGTCTGTCACTGTTTCCATTGTTTCCCCATCTACTTGCCATAAAGTGATGGGACCAAATGCCATGTTTATGATCATGGCATCTAGTCCCATCAATTTCATATGTAATCTTAAAAAACTTTTGACTAAGATGACATGCTAAAGAAATAGTGTCGTCTACAATAGCACCCCCTCCTTTATACATGTAAACAAAACCCTTGTCTCATATTTGTAAATTGGCTTAAAAGATGATGGCACATATATAAAATAGAATACATGCAGCCACTAAGGTAAACAATAATTACAAAAATTACTTAGAATAAATAAATAATTATTTATTATTATTAAAGTTAGTTTTCAAAAAGTCTTAACATAAAATGGTAGATAGGCTATAATTACAACTATTTAAAATATTCATGCATGTAGACAAGGGCTAGAAACTTATATACAAAAATAAAAATAACCATATTAAAGTGTTATAATTGTTGCTGTTTTCTTATTTTATACCATTTAAATTATTGTATCTTAATAATCATAATAAATCAAAACTCTTTATGATTTTTATTAAACCTGCCCTAAATAACGGATTGAGTACAGTATTTTATGTCCATTTAGTGCTGGTTATAGTTTTGCTCTAAAATGACTATATTTAAGTAATATAGCAAAAGTTTATTAAGATTTACTATATTTTTGGTATATAAAATATATACTTTTACTCCCATTTCCCTAGGTCAGGACCTTCTCATCTCTGAACTTTTTAAATAACCTCCTTGTTGGTCCAGATTTGCCCGATCCCCTCTTCATCTTCCATTTTATTGACCACCCTCCTTCCAGCCCATCCTCCATCTTGTTGCCCTGGAAATCTTTCTGAAACACAGATCTGAATTGGTGTGGTCAGCTTAATATCCCTCAGTGGCTCCCCCCTTCCCTCTGCTCTTTCCACCTGAAATAGTGCAAGGATGTGTCCTGTCCTTGCCTTGCTAATGCTACTCCTGAGGTATGTAGCCATACTTCTGTCTATCTCAGTGTCTTGGAGATTATCTAATAAACGTTAGGAATGTAGTATGCTGTCTGAATTAATGAACAGGTGAATGAAACCACATTAGATTGAATATTTCTACTGCTAGTTATTTTTTAACTTGTATATATGTTTATGATTATAATATAATTGATTAAGATAATGTCTATTTCAGATACAAAATGGAATCTGAAATAAAATCCTTATTCAATGAAGAGAACATTGGAAATGAATGTCTTTCTGACCTTGTGAATTTTGGTAAGTTTTGTTTTTTTCTTGATCCCACATTTAAAGGGGAGTTTTGTTTTAAAGATGAAAGTGGGCCATACATTTCATTTTCTTTTAATATTAACTGCTGTTTGTTTTTTTCTAAAGGAATCCAAAAAATCAGCATCTTAATGACCTGTTCTTGAAGAAACGTAATAATATGTTGCTTTGATTTTGTTTCACCATAGAACAGGAGTTATCAGAACAATGGTGCACATATCTTAAAAATGTAATAAATCCTATTCAACAATTGAGAGAAGATCTAAAATACAGACAGCATCATATTTCACAGTATTCACACTCACACAGTGAATCTAACTCTGTGAAAGTATTGAAAGAGGTCAGTATATCTCCTTTACTTTTAATACTGTAATATTTGGAAGAGTCTGAGATAAACGTGTATTTTTGTGTGCTTAAATAGAATATATAGCAAATTCTTTCCCTGAATCTGTCCAACATGCTCATTTCTCACCTAGAGATGTTACAATAACCTCATAATCCAGCTTTCCTCCTTTCTCCTCCTTCCAGTGTATTCTGAGATCCTATCCTAGGGATAGGGATCAAGTCATCCTCCTGGTAAATCCCCTCAGGGCTCTTACTGGCCAGGGTTCCTCCTGTAATAGGGGTGGAGCAAGTGTGCAGCCTGAGCTCCTGACCTTTAGCGCAAGATCCTTAGCTTGAGACCTTTAAAGAGAGACTGTTAGAGTGAGATCCTTAGAGGCTGTTAGCATGTACCATTAGGGGGTGACCATTAGTGCTGTGGTTACAAGTCCCACTCCAGCAGTCAGACATGAGGTGGTCCTCACAGCACGAAGTGTGGTGAGAAGAGGATTGCCACCCTCTCTGGGGTGCTCCAGGCCCTCTGACCTCTAGCTGGCAGGTGAGCTGGTGGACCTGGGGAAACGGTGAGGGCTGTGTCCTTCAAGCTCCAGAACCTTCACCGTGGCCACCCACTGGCCAGGCCCAGGCCCTGAAACAACAGCAAACTTCTCCCCAATCCCCACCTTTTAGCCCTAATGGTGGTGGCAGTCTCCATGGGCCGCAGTCTATAGGACCAGGTCCCCCCAGCTTTGGGCCACATGACGGCTGGGTCCTGAGCTTCTTGCTCCCTCAGTGATGATGGCTGGGCAAGGCCTGGGGAGTAGACCCTGAAGGTACCACCAGCTGAGATCTTCCTCCTCAGCCAGGCCTGGGCACTGGTGGGAGGACCCAGGCTGCTTGCTGGACTAATGCTCCCAGGCAAGGTAACTGGCTGGCACAGGGACGCCCTCCTCCTAGCCAGCGTCTGGATCTTGGCAGGAGGGGAGAAGTGGAACCTTGGGACTTTGCTCTTTCTTGTTAGGACAGAGACTATCATTTGTTTCAGTGGAGGTTTGCATGATCTTTGTGACCTGACCATGACTTAACTTGGAGAACCAAGGATCTGATACTAGAATTTTGCCACAACTAACTATCCCCCTCCCTCACCTTTCCTATAAAAAGGGATTTGCTAAAAGCTTTTGGGGAGTTTGGGGTTTTTTAAGGCATGAGCCACCTGTCTCTTTGCAGGGCCCTGTAGTAAGCCTTTCTCTGCTCCAAGCTCTGACATTTTGATATCTCTTGGCCTCACTGTGCATTGGGTACCTGGTACCAAAACCCCCCATACATCTGACCCCACCTTCCACCTCTTTAGTCTATCTGATACCCTGCTTTCCCTACTAGACTTTGTCCTAACAGTGCTGACCTTCTTCCTATTCCTCACATAAGCCAGACTCCTTCCAGTCTCAAGGCCTTTGCATGGGCTGTTTCTTCTGATGGCTCTCCTTGTCTTTTAGTCTTAGCTTTAATGTCCTTTCTTCTGAGATGCCTGTACTGACCACTTATACGAGAGAAGCCCCAGTCGCTCCCTATCCCCTCACCCAGTTTATACCTCACTTACCTCCTCCTGATACTTTCTTACCTACTTTTTTATGAGTTTGCTCACTATCTCCCCTGACTAGAGCATAAACTCCCTTATCATGGTTGCCACTGCATGTAGGCTTTTAGGGGATTTTTTTCTTACTCTATTTTTTAGTTATTTTTGTAGCATTGTCATATTGCTTTCATAAATAATTAAAAATGAACATTAAAAATCAATGCCCATCTGGGGATTCGTAGCAAGGATGTGAGAAAAGGAGGGGGTGATTGAAACAGAGGCAGTCTGGTAAGCTTTCTGCCTTATCACAAACAAAACTCATGGTGAGTGCAGAGTGGCTATAATTGAACTCATTTTGGGGTTATATGTCTAGGAGCCCCTTTAAAGCTCCTTTGCTTGATGGACACTGCCTGGATATGACATCTCTTGAACGCTCCTCCATGGATCCTGAAGGGAACTTTCACTTATTTAATTTGTCATCACTTATTGACTTTTGAGAAAAATTTCTATGACTTTAAATTTAAATATTGAATAAATCAATAATTTGCATACCACTTGCTCTAAATGTCCTACAGGTTGACTTCGTAAAGAAACAATTGAAAGCTGTCTATGAACAACTTAGGCTAGAGCAACAGAAAATAGAAAATTATCTTTCAGACTGGAGCATGAAAGTAAGTGCAATACAGATAGTAATCTATCAATTTGTCATTTATATTAAATAGAACAATCATGTAATTTTTTTTTCAGATATTAGATCATTCTTCAGAAGAAAGAAGTAACCTGCTTAGTGAACTGCCCATGGAATTAGAAACTTTGGAATGTCCATACCCTGACTTGAAATCTTCAATCCTTAATGAGTTCTGTAACTTTACAGCAAAATATCAAAAGAAACTTCAAGATTTTGATCTGCAGTTAGAAGACATATGCAGGTGATAAGCTAAAACTTCTTCAATTATGTAGATTTTTGTCATCAAATTTTTATTTTTTTAGGGGTCACTATACTTCTGATTTACCATTTTTATAGACACCTTGTGCTTAGAATATAGTCTACCAGTAAATGTTTAAATTGACTGTTTGTTGAAAGGAGAGGTTTTCTTATTTTTCTGCAAAGTAATTTCCCTGAAGTAATGGTTTTAAAGATTTATATATGGTTCAAGTATCTTTCTTATTTATCACTTTACTATTGGTAAGAAATAGTTTATAAACATGAATTTTTTTTAAGCATTAATTTTTGATAACTGAATTTTCATTTCAAGATATGAATCTCCTCTTCAGTGGAAATTTAAAAATCAGTACTAAAAATTGATTACAGTGGAAAATATACCCATGTAATTATGTTATCTATAATCTACCATGATTTTGCCTTATATTGAACATAAAACATGTTTTATAAACTTTTTTAGAAAATGCACTTTTAAAATTGAAGTTTAGTTAATTTACAATTTTGTGTTAGTTTCAGGTGTATAGCAAAGTGACTCAGCTATATATATATATTTTTTCAGATTATTTTCCATTATGTGTTATTATAAGATATTGAATATAGTTCCCTGTGCTATAGAGTAAATCCTGTTGCTTATTTATTTTATGTGTAGTAGTTTGTTAATCCCATATTCCAAATTTATCTCTCCACTCGTTTCTGCTTTGGTAAGCATATGTTTGTTTTCTGTTTGTGAGTCTGTTTCTTTTTTGTGCATAGATTCATTTATTATTTTTTAGATTCCACACATAAATGATAACATGTAATATTTGTCTTTCTCTGACTTCACTTAGTAAGATAATCTCTAAGTCCATCCATTTTGCTGTAAATGGCAATAAGAAAATGACTTTTGATTGTATCATGAGAATGACAATCCTCTTCTGAATGACAACTATAATGCTAAGTGACTTAAAATTCTTGTTGGCAAGGCAATCTTCTCTAGTGTAAATTCTATATTAAAATTCATTTAATGAACAAACTGAGAAATGACACCCTGGGTCAAATCAATAACCTACTTCATATAGTGTTAAGTATGTAAAGTTTCTGGGGAACATTTTGTAGGAAAACATGTTTTTTACTCTATTATATTGAATTCAAAATTTTCCCCAAAGAATGTACTTTTAAAAAGAAAGAAACACTATTGAAGGAACATAGTTATAGTAAATTAGAAGTAAAAGACACTTCCTTTGAAATGAAAGATGAATGTGCAAATATTCAGTTCAGTTCAGTTCAGTTCAGTCACTCAGTCATGTCCGACTCTTTGAGAACCCATCAACTGCAGCACGCCAGGCCTCCCTGTCCATCACCAACTCCTGGAATTCACTCAAACTCATGTCCATTGAGTCGGTGATGCCATCCAGCCATCTCATCCTCTGTCATCCCCTTCTCCTCCTGCCCCCAATCTCTCCCAGCAGCAGGGTCTTTTCCAATTAGTCAACTTTTCACATGATGAGTTTCAGCTTTAGCATCAGTCCTTCCAATGAACACCCAGCACATATTAGTATTTATTATATTTCTTAATGAATTGCTTGTGAATGAAGCTCTTCTATGTGAAATTACTGGTGTTAAGAAATTAATAACAAGGACAATCTTAAATCCTACCAACCAGAGCTCTTTGCTTTCTTAGCTTCTTGATCCAGACGCCTCTGTGACAGCTTCTGTGTGTCTCAGCTCTCGGAAAGGCAATCCTAGGTGAAGTCTGTGTCTTTCAAGACCTAAGCTGCTTTCTTACTTCTCTGTGGCAATGGTCACATGATCCTCATAGGCAGACATGTTTTTGGTCTCCTAAAAGCCCCTGGCCTCTCTGTCTTCCTTTCTTCCCATCTTGTAATAAAGCTGAGAAAATATTAATAATATATAATTAATAGTTTATTTATTAATTAATTATACTTTAATTGAAACTCAATCACAGTGAAATATTAACCATGTACTTAGTTTGTCTCTAATTGTAAAATAAACATCCTCTCTCCCTTCCCCACCCCAACCTTGTTAAAGAGATTTTAGAACTCATCCAGCAAGGATGAGGGGGTTTTTGTGTTTCCTATTGGTGTTTTTAGTAATTAGAATGATTGTGCCATGAAGGGAGGTAAA
Source organism: Oryx dammah (assembly GCF_014754425.2). Taxonomy (NCBI): domain Eukaryota; kingdom Metazoa; phylum Chordata; class Mammalia; order Artiodactyla; family Bovidae; genus Oryx; species Oryx dammah. The sequence continues at coordinate 97,950,302 of NW_024070211.1, read as the reverse complement.
CCTGTCGTTTTAAAGTGGGTTGGCTGCCCCACGACCTTTCCTCCCAGATGGCATCTTGTCCCCCAGGAAAGCTGGCTGAGACTCTGGTATTTCTAGGTTAATGGCTCCTAAACGTGGAAGATTTGCCTTAGCAGCCTGTATCAACTCCCTTCCACTAGGATCTATTCTTTACAACACGTTTTCTTACCTCTGTTTGAATCTAAACTCAATCTGTGCTCTTCTTTGGGGTAACCCTGCACCACTCAGTACAGACTGAGATTCACAGCTCCATTGCCGTTACTGAGATTAGAGAATGAGATGAATATGCTAAGATTTCTGCACAAAGCAGCAGCCCCGAAGGAAAAATAGCTCAGAAAGACTTGATGGAAGAAGTAAGATTCACTATGGAATCTGAGGAGTGCATAGGGTTAAAATAAGACAGAAGGGTGCTGGTGAGAACCTTCCCAGAAGGTATATTCAATGCTGAGGCTGTAAACCCTAGAAGACAAAGTAATTGGCAATATTTGTATCCTTAGCACCAAGAATATCCTGGCACTTAGCAGCTTCTAAATAAATGACTGTGCAATTGAGATGAATGAAAGGTGAAAACAATGAGGTGAGAGTGGCAAGTCCTGTTATGAGAGCAGTAGAAAACTACTTTGGAAGAATATGGGTTCATAAATTCTAGTTTAATAGTCTGTTTGTCACATATAATTATCCAGAATAAATTTCATATAGCTAATGATATGTTTTACTTGATGAATATTTATTCAGTAATCCTTAATATACAGTGGTTGCTGCTAAGCTCCTTGGTAAGGGGTTCAAAAGGCAGACTAGACTAGAATGTGTCCTTCCCTTTGAGAAGGCTTGGAATATTGAGGGGAATGGACATATGCACCTTTACCCTGACCAAATTATAGACAAATGCCAACTGCAGAGACTATGACAAATATGCTGGCAGTGAATGATGAAACACCAATAAAATTGAATGAGATTTCAGAAGTAGTCTTATTGAGGAGAAAGAGAATAAATAGGCTATTCTGAATAACTACAGAGGTGGTGGGCATTAGAAATCTCTGGCTGTTGGTGAGTAAGTCATGTAAATATACTGTTCTATCTAGCACAATGATTTATATGCCTAACTCTCATTTGCCAATATCTGCCATTATTTTGATAAGACCATTTCACATTTTGGTTCTAGTTTTTAGGCCTTGTAAGAATTTGCATAGCTTGTATACATGTATGTGCACACCTGCACAAGTGAGTGTGCGTATATTTTAAATAGATGCCTACTGCTATGACTAAGAAGGCTGAAAGATCTGAGGGACATTTTTAAATTATAAGAAATTTTCATTGCAATCATGGTTAATCCCAACATTTAACTGCTCCTATTTAGTAGCAGCTTGCCAGTTTGGATTGGAATGATTCCATCCCCAGATCCAAAGGTACACCCTAGCTGGGAGTGTGTACCAGTCAGTAGCTTCATTTCCTCAGGCCACAGCAAAAGGTGGTCCAAATCAGCAAAGCTCAGAACTTTTGTTAGATACAGGTGAGAAGTAGTGCATTTTTTTCACTGTGATTCTACCAGGAAAGTACACAACTATGGTTGCTGCTGGCAGCCATGTTGTGGGTGAAGGAAAGCAGCAAACAAGGAGAGGAGGGGGTACAGATAATATGGGGAAACTGGCTTGGTACCTTGTTTGAATAGCATGGAAAACCAACCTCGTTGCTGCGTTTCCAAAAGCAATTAGTCCATATTAATGTTTTAAATCAGTTTGACTATAAAATTCCTAATTTTATTCAATAGTTGATCTGATTTCAAAATACCCATGACTCATGAAATTAATCTGTTAATTTAATACAATTGGAATTGAAGAATTGTTGAATATTATTCCAGAATATATTAGGAAGATTAAGGTTGTGAAATTGCCCAAAGTTTCAGAATGAAGAATAACTGGGGGTGGTTGTTCAGATGCTCAGTCATGTACAACTCTTTGCAACCCCATGGACTGCAGCACACCAGGCTTCCCTGTCATTCACCATCTTCTGGAGTTTGCTCAAACTCACGCCCTTTGTGTTGATGATGCCATCCAACCATCTCATCCTCTGTCATCCCCTTCTCCTCCTGCCCTCAATCTTTCCCAAAATCAGGATCTTTTCCAATTAGTCATCTCTTCCCATCAGGTAGCCAACTTATTAGAGCTTCAGCTGTAGCATCAGTCCTTCCAATGAATATTCAGAGTTGATTTCCTTTAGCAAGTTGGTCTCCTTGCTGTCCAAGAGATGCTGATAGTCTTCTCCAACACCACAGTTCAAAAGCACCAGTTCTTTGGCGCTCAGCTTTCTTTTTGGTCCAACTCTCACATCCATACATGACTACTGGAAAAACCATAGCTTTGACTAGACAGACCTTCGTTGGCAAAGTAATGTCTCTGCTTTTTATTTATTTATTTTTAAATTTAAATTTATTTATTTTAATTGGAGGCTAATTACTTTACAATATTGTATTTGTTCTGCTTTTTAATATGCTGTCTAGGTTGGTCATAGCTTTTCTTCCAAGGAGCAAATGTCTTTTAATTTCATGGCTGCAGTCACCATCTGCAGTGATTTTGAAGCCCAAGAAAATAAAGTCTGTCACTGCTTCCATTGTTTCCCCATCTATTTGCCATGAAGTGATGGGACTAGATGCCATGATCTCAGTTTTTTGAATGCTGAGTTTTAAGCCAGCCTTTTCAACCTCCTCTTTCACCTTCAAGGGGCTCTTTTGTTCCTCTTCGCTTTCTGACATTAGGATAGTATCATCTGTTTATCTGAGGTTGTTGATATTTCTCCCAGAAATCTTGATTCTAGCTTGTGATTCATCCAGCCCAGCATTTCACATGATGTATTCTGCACAGAAGTTAAATAAACAGGATGACAATATACATCCTTGGCATACACCTTTCCCAATTTTGAACTAATCCACTGTTCTGTGTTTGGTTCTAACTGTTGCTTCTTGACCTGCATACAGATTTCTCAGGAGGCAGGTAAGGTGGTCTGGTATTTCCATCTCTTTAAGAATTTTTCACAATTTGTTGTGATTCACACAGTCAAAGGCTTTAGTGTAGTCAATGAAGTAGAAGTAGATGTTTTTATGGAACTCCTTTGCTTTTTCTATAAGAAAAATTTTTGTAAGATATAGCAGATGTTAGCAATTTGATCTCTGGTTTCTCTGCCTTTTTTAAATGCAGCTTATACTTCTGGAAGTTCTCAGTTCACATACTGCTGGAGGCTAGCTTGAAGGATTTTGAGCATTACCTTGCTAGTTGTGAAACAAATATAATTTGTGCTAGTTTGAACAGTCTTTGGCTTTGCCCTTCTTTGAGACTGGAATGAAAACTGACCTTTTCTAGTCCTGTGGCCACTGCTGACTTTTCCAAATTTGCTAGCATATTGAATGCAGCACTTTAACAGCATCATATGTTAGGATTTGAAATAGCTCAGCTGGAATTCCCTCACATCCACTAGCTTTGATTGTATAATGCTTCCTGGGGCCCACTTGACTTCACACTTCAGGATGTCTGGCTCTAGGTGAGTGACCGCACCATTGTGGTTGTCCCTAGGCAGAAAATTAGAGATACCAAGGAAAAATTTCATGCAAAGATGGGCACAATAAAGGACAGAAGTGAAATTGACTTCACTGTGGCTAGGAGAGTGGTAAAACTTGCATACCAAATATAAATATATATTTAATATTAAAGCAAATTAGAAGATTTTGTATGTCTGTAGCAACTCAGTGGAACAAAATAGAAATACAGAGAGTATCTATAATAATTTAATTTGATGTAAAGGTAAAATTTTTATACTGTGAGGGAAAGATTGGATTATTTATATGATAATACTAAATAACAGGGAATTAGAAAATGAGGTTAGATCTCTTATTCCATGTGACTCAATGAACTCCAGATGCATTAAAATATGAATAAGAAAAAATCATAAAAGAATTAGATAAAAATAAAAACAAATATTAAGTAATCTTGGAGTAGAGAAATCCTTTTAAAACATGTTACCTGCAGTGAAATCATGAAGAAAAAATTTAAATATATACAATGACATAAACATTTAATAAAATCTAACAGGATGTTTCCTCAGGGAAGTATAAAATCTTTAAAGAATTGATATGGACTTCTAAGTTTCTGTCCAGCAAGTAAGAGTCTTATCATTTGCTACTCTGCTCTAATGAGGCGTAGAAAGTTGAGCAAACTGGAAAAGCAACAACTCTTCTTCTGTATGTTAGAGGAATAAGGTTAAGGGCAAATCACTGCACCCAAAACTGGAGACACAGGTGATACAGAGAATCACAGATTATCTGAGAAGAAACCCATTAGCAGAAACTTTCATAGGAACCAGGGTTGGGGTAGAAAAACCTGCACTATAATTGATGAATTGCTGGATGCTGAGTGTGGACAACTCAGAATTTAAAATTCTAGGGACCTTAGTCATGGGGGCTCTCCACACTTTTTTGAGTTTTACCTCAAAGAGTTCCACTAGATATCCACAGTGAATATTTGTGAAAACTCCCCTCAAGCCTCTGGTAGAGGAAGGGGAAAAACTCATTTTGAGTAACCCCAGAGTGTTCTGTTCTTCTTAACAAAGGCTGCACAGTGGAAAAGAATCAGTCTCCCGGTGCAGGAGACTCGTGTTCAGTCCCTGGGTTGGGAAGATCCCACCCTCCTTCTATATTGTTAAAGGGTCAACTGTACACTTGAATATACAGTGATTTATTTCTGACTCTTTTTTTGACCCCTTGGACAGTAGCCCACCAGGCTCCTCTGTCCATGAAATTTTTTCAGGCAAGAATATGGAGAGGGTTGCCATATCTTACTCCAGAGGATAATTGAATATATAGTCATTTATTTTTGGTTATTCATTGTAGTAGCTAAAGATTAAGGAAATAATCTTAATATCAATAGGGGCTAATTTTGTAAGTTTCTATACAATGTATTATTTTCTAGATTAAAAAGTAATGTAGGGAATTCCCTGGTGGTCTAGTGATTAGGGCTCTGTGCTTTCACTTCTGGAGACCCTTAGCTCCCCTGGTCTGGGAACTAAGATCCTGCAAGCTGCATGGCACAGCCAAAAAAAAAAAAAAGTAAATACTACTCAGCATTCATTGATATGAAATACTCTCCAAGGGACAAGATGATTAGGGTGTGAAATAAGGTTAAGCAAACCTTTTAACAGTGTTCAGTACACATTTTGTAAATTAGGAAAAAGTAAATGTGTACTCTCTCTCTCATTATATATATGTATATTCAGATATATATTTGCTTATATGTCTGAAAAATACAAAGAAATTGATACTATTTGTTCCCTTGGGGACAGGCGCTAGAAGACTGGGCATCTGAGTGTGAGAGAAAATTTTTATTGTGTCCCCCCATTTTATTAAACCTTTTGAATTTTGAAACCTGTGAATATAATATATATTCTAAACAAAGGAATTTCTAAAGGAAAAAAATAATAAGGGTAAAAATTAAATGATAAATAGGAAATATTGGCAAATATCAGGCATAAAAAATTAAAATCATTAAAACATATGAAGACAGTTTGCTAATTAATTGATTGAATGAATAGCCAGAAGTGAAAAGGAACAAAAGAGATGAAGTTATTTATATTTCATATTTTCAGCAAATATTTGTTGAGCAACTACTGGCATAAAATAGACAAAACCCCCTGTACTCATGAAGCAAGTTGGAGACACACAATTAAACACAATACCTAATTAAATTATACATAGTAGTGCATTAGAAGGTGAAAAGTCCTCTGAAAAAAATAGACATTAGAGTAAAAGAGAAGTTGCTGGAGTTGTGGGGGAGGAGGCAGATTATAATTTTGAATAGATTTTTGGCAATAGTCCCAGTTTGCTGGGGTCCAACCCTGGTGGATCCAGGGAATTTGAAGCGGGGACAGTGTTGGCAAGGAAAATTTATTTATTTATTAATATAGAAATATAAGATTAGATTAGGGATAGTGTAGTAGGAAAATTAAGTGGAGAAAGAAGGCTGAATAACTTGGTTTACATGGGAAGCCAATAAAGTTCCAGACAAGGAGCTTGCACCATCTAAGTTAGGCCACCGGCATCCTCTTGAATATCGGGCGGTGCCCCGCCTTGGGCTCCTCCTTGCGTGGATCTTAAAAGCTGGGACAAGTAAGTAGACATGGTGAGCCTCCACGCCCCAGATGGGAATTCAGCCAGAGATTACAGAGGAAACACGGGGGAAACCAGTCCAGCCACTGGCCCCGTCCTCTATGATTCAGAAGGCCTTTTATACTTTTGATAAAACATGGGGATCAATGGGTAACACAAAGTTATGCAGCGTTAGCAGCCCAGATCCTTTTCAAAACCAGGCTTTTCTCTCTGCATACCTAGTTGTATACACAAGTCTTAGGTCATTTACATCATCTTCCAGCCAAAAGGGCCAATTAACATTTTACAGCCTTTTTTCTGATAAGGGTTTGTCAACCAGAAGACTTATTTGTGTTGATCTTCCCAAAGTCCGGTGCCACTCTCAGAAAGCACTAAATAAAGTTACATTCTTACATAGCAAAGAAACAGCAATTTATAGCAAGTGAAAGGAGTACAGTGATTTATAACAAAAGAAAAGTAATTAACTCAAAAGTCTAGTGTTGCTAACATCAAAACTATTATATATCTTTTTCCATATCCCGTTTACATTGATTAACATCCTCCCAGGTGCCTAAAAGATAAAGCATATGGAGGCCTGGCAGCAGTCATTGAGTCAACAGTGAAAACCCTCTACCAATATGATTTTTAACTCTTTAGAAAAGGCTCTGTATCTTTAAGATGCTTTAAGCTTTGTGCCTCTCGTAGTTGGGGGGCTGTAAGCAATTCACAAGCTGTAAGAGGTCCGGGGGAACCTGTTAGGCAAGCTAGAGTTATCAGAGGGGGTTTAACTGAAACATCCCTTTCAAATGCAGAAGACTAAAGCCCCGATTTGACTTTTTTCCAGAGAATATTAGAAGAGTGGAAAAGCAGGCAGATTCTTATTTTTTGGGGGGTGGATGCTCAGGAAATTCCAGGGGGAAAACCTGAGGTCTGATTAGCCTTGCCATCAGAGCTCTGCCGCATGACCTTGTCACGGGTGGAATTCCTCACGCTGGCTCCCAGCACCAGTTGAAAAAGTGACATTGAAGGGAAGTCATGAAGGGGGCAAGAGGGCTGGTCATGCAGAAATATGGAGTATGAGTGTTCTAGCCATGTTTACTAAGGTGAGTGTGTTTCTGGCAGGAGGCTTGTGTGGCAGGAACAGGGACAGGGGTAGAAAGTATAATCTAAGTAGTAAGAGAGAGGGTGGGGACATTTAGAGCCCAATAGCAATTTCTAAAACTTCCAATTTTACTCTGAGTAATATGGGAAGCTGTTGGAAGCAGAAGTGTGAGGAAATGTGCAGAGTAACAAGACCTAAGTTATGTTTTAGCAGTATCACTCTGGCAGTTGTTGTGTTTATGATGGAGGAGAGGAGGGGCAAGAGAAGACTGAACCTTTAGAAAGTTATTTCAAAAGCTCAGGCGGCTGAGTAATACTCCATTGTGTATATGTACCACAGCTTTCTTATCCATTCATCTGCTGATGGACATCTAGGTTGTTTCCATGTCCTGGCTATTATAAGCAGTGCTGCGATGAATATTGGGGTACATGTGTCTCTTTCAATTCTGGTTTCCTCTGTGTGTATGCCCAGCAGTGGGATTGCTGGGTCATAAGGCAGTTCTATTTGCAATTTTTTAAGGAATCTCCACACTGTTCTCCATAGTGGCTGTATTAGTTTGCATTCCCACCAACAGTGCAAGAGGGTTCCCTCTTCTCCACACCCTCTCCAGAATTTATTGCTTGTAGACTTTTGGATCGCAGCCATTCTGACTGGTGTGAAGTGGTACCTCATTGTGGTTTTGATTTGCATTTCTCTAATAATGAGTGATGTTGAGCATCTTTTCATGTGTTTGTTAGCCATCCATATGTCTTCTTTGGAGAAATGTCTATTTAGTTCTTTGGCCCATTTTTTGATTGGGTCGTTTATTTTTCTGGAATTGAGCTGCAGGAGTTGCTTGTATATTTTTGAGATTAGCTGTTTGTCAGTTGCTTCATTTGCTATTATTTTCTCCCATTTGGAAGGCTGTCTTTTCACTTTGCTTATATTTTCCTTTGTTGTGCAGAAGCTTTTAATTTTAATTAGGTCCCATTTGTTTATTTTTGCTTTTATTTCCAGAATTCTGGGAGGTGGATCATAGAGGATCCTGCTGTGGTTTATGTCAGAGAGTGTTTTGCCTATGTTCTCCTCTAGGAATTTTATAGTTTCTGGTCTTACATTTAGATCTTTAATCCATTTTGAGTTTATCTTTGTGTGCGGTGTTAGAAAGTGATCTAGTTTCATTCTTTTACAAGTGGTTGACCAGTTTTCCCAGCACCACTTGTTAAAGAGAGAGTATTACTCAGCCGTTAAAAAGAATACATTTGAATCAGTTCTGATGAGATGGATGAAACTGGAGCCGATTATATAGAGTGAAGTAAACCAGAAAGAAAAACACCAATACAGTATACTAACACATATATATGGAATTTAGAAAGATGGCAATGATGACCCTGTATGCAGGACAGCAAAAAAGACACAGATGTGTATAGCGGACTTTTCGACTCAGTGGGAGAGGGAGAGGGTGAGATGATTTGGGAGAATGGCATTGAAACGTATAATATCATGTAAGAATCGAATTGCCAGTCTATGTCCAATGCAGGATACGGCACGCTTGGGGCTGGTATACGGGGATGACCCAGAGAGATGTTGTGGGGAGGGGGGTGGGAGGGGGGGTTCATGTTTGGGAACGCATGTACACCCGTGGTGGATTCATGTCAATGTATGGCAAAACCAATACAGAATTGTAAAGTAAAATAAAAAATAAATAAATTTAAAAAAAAAAAAAGAGAGAGAGACAGCCAGTGGGAATTTGCTGTATGGCACAGGGAGCTGTGT